>NW_028321907.1:3750000-4375000 GCF_036245765.1 Copidosoma floridanum | reverse complement strand
GTAAATAAAACAAAAAAGATAGAGCGTGAGTGAATAAACCGAAAATAAAAAGAATTGAAAAAAAAAAAAAAAAAAAGGGAGAGTCGTGAGAGAGAAGGGACATGTGCGCCTTTCGCCTGGCAGCTGCGGGTGTGTTCAGAGCGAAAAAGAGGCAAGTACAAAAAAGAAAAGAGGAGGAGGATAGAGAGCACGAGGGAGGAAGGAGACGAGGTGGAGGAGGAGCGATGGGCAAGTTCGATAGCCTCAGCTGACACTGTGCCAGCAGTCTGCGGAGTGTCGGTTGCGTCGCGGACGGAGAAAACATACGAGAGCCTGCAGAGATAAAAGAGGTGCATATATATGTATATCGTCCGGTCAGTGTATACCAACTGCGGGTGTTCCCCATATTGGTCATCCTCTCGGTGTTGGAACAGAAAAGATAGTATTGTGTAGTGCACATTACGCGTACATTATTTACGACATGAGGTCCCGAGGGGATGACCATTGGTACGAAGGAGTACTCTACTCGACGACGACGACGACGACGACTCGTTGATGTGCTCATCGACTCCGAAATCGAGAGGAGCGAAAGATGATGGACGCGGCGCTGAGGACGCTCAACCACCAGGAGGTCGTGCACGAGGGGTGGCTCATCAAGTCGCCGCCCAGCAAGCTCTGGAAAGCGGTAAATATGTATACTTTTCTGCGCGTTGGAGGATAAGTAAAAAAAAAAAAAAATGTAACGAGTTTGCGTGTTCTTTTTCATCACTCATTCACGGATGTGTATACATATTTTTTTTTTTTTTCATTTCATTTTCCTCCGCAACGAGTACGTGTGTATAATATACATCATCCGCGTGTATACACTTACCACAAACGGACGACCCTTTTTTATATGCGTGTGCCGTATAGGGTCCGTCTGTCAATCTCTGCCCGTTGTTATTACAAACATTAACGATTGTACATACGCACGCATCACGTTCTATCTCTCGGTTTCTTCTTTCATACGCGCGAGTGTTGTGTGTGTGTGTGTGTGTGTACGTGTGTCTATTGACTGAGTGGAGTCTGTGATGATGATGATGATGCATGCGTCGCTATTACTATAATTTATTTAGTGCCGCTCTGTGATTCATCCGCTGGGCATTTTTCTCCTCTAACGGGCTCTCCTGCATAGTTTTCGGCGAATAAATCAATTTTTGGAGGAACCACCGCGACATATTCGATACTTTTCGTTACTTATTTTTGTAAAGCGTTTGTTTTTTAACGACACAATCGTTTGTTCTAACGGTTGTTATTGTGGACGATGTACTTCTCATGTTGCCCCTTATCGCGTCGAGTTGTTTATCATCTTGAAATTCTATCTCTTTGCCGGTTCGAGGCGTTTTTTCGTAGAAGTGATTAGCCAGGACGAGCTGTTTGCGTGCAGTTGGATAATAAAATTATTATGTGCTTGTATGCGCGTGTCCGCGTCTGTGATTTCGCAGAAGAGATTGTCTTTTTTTTTTATTCGTTTATTTATTTAACATTTGGATGTTTGTTCTATTTTTTTCTGAAACGCAGAGATGGAGAGAAAGATGGTTCACACTGAGGCACAGCGGAGAATTGCCAGGCCAGTACTTTTTGGAGTATTACACAGACGGCAGGTGCAGGAAACTCAAAGGCAAGATCGATCTCGATCAGTGCGAACAGGTATATTGTTATACTTGATAGTTATTTATTTTTCACAAATTAATATATATATATATCGATTGAATGTGTTTGTTGAATTTCCGCAGGTCGATGCGGGCTTGAGTTTCGAAAACAGAAAAGAAAAGTACCAGCACATGTTCAACATAAAAACGCCAAAAAGAATTTACTATCTCGTGGCGGAAAACGAGTCTGTCATGAACAAGTGGGTGGATGCCATTTGCCAAGTGTGTGGATTGAAGGCTTACACCCAGGACGACGATCAGCAGTCACAAGGTTTTAACGTCATTTTGACTCATTCTCACATAATGTATATTTACGATCACTCGATCATTAGGCTGCGTTTTCTCGTTTTCAGTGTTTTCATTTGACACGGGAGAATCGCCGCCTATCTCGCCGACCAGCACCTTGTCGAACCCGTACATTCCGATAAGCGAGTGTATATCGGGGCCACGCCCAATCGACGATAACAATTTTGTTAATCACCACCATGGTGTACATAAACATATCGACCATTACGACGCTACGAAAAGACTGATGCCGACACCCCCGAGGTCTCCAACAATCACCGACGCCGATAGCGTCATTACCGACGACGAGTCCCTTCCTTCTTCGCTGCCCAACGTTAACTGGGATACTTTCCCTTCTGCTGGTACCTATACATATACTCAACGACTGGTGCACGTTTTTACAAAGAAAGAAAAAAAAACCAACGTGCCGCTCGTTTTTTTTTTTTTTTTTGTTTTTTTGTTGCAGGTGACTTGAAGCCAAATTTCAAATCAAAGAAGCGATTTGGAAAACTGAAAACGGAGCCAGTCGTTGTCGCCGCTCCCAAACAGGGACCGATTCCACCGAGGCCGCCGAAACCAAGTCACAACTATTTGAATTTGGACGGCGTGACTGAGAACGCAAAGCCAAGCGCGTTGCCCACGCCCACCCAATTATCGAATGACCTGTTGAACAATTCGAGTAGCACGCCTTTGAAAACTCGACAGGTAGCGATAACGAAAGCGGACGTCAATACGTTGAACAAACTGCAAAAGTTGCAGCAGAACACGAAAAAAATCCTCAACACGGACGACCACGTGTTTCGTTACGATTTCGACAACAACGTCGAACAATCGGACGTGTCGTCGGTCAAGTCCTCGAACCTGTCGATGAGCCCTTCCAACAAGGACAAAAACAACGCAGTGCCCATGATAATCGTGCCACCGCCGCCCCCGCCGCCATTAGTCAATAGAGGATTGAAGCCGGGCAGGAAAACTAGTGATTCGAATCAAAGCCATGAACTGTCTCCTACTGTAAGTAACAAAGATGCCAGTGAACTCTTCGCCGAACCACCCAGTATCAATAGAAGGTTGAAACCGGCTCATGCTAAATCGCCCGACAGAGGTAAGCGAAAATTATCACATGTACACACCCTATACACGGCATCGATGATCATCATCATATTGATTATATAAATTACATGTAGATTTGACGCAACTTGACTCGCCTTCCGTGAAGAGAAAAACCAAACCGATTCCTAGTCCAATAATGATGTCCAAGTTGCAGAAAGGTCGTCTACCGTCGGTATCGGACGACGAAAACGTATTCGACGAGAAAGAAAAAGTTTGTAGAGATTTCACAAGTGCATGTCGTATTTTTTTTTTCAACGTGTGGCTTGACAATTTACCGAACGATTGTTTGTTTGCAGATATATTACTACCATGACAATGAAAACCAAGTACCGGCGTCGAACCGCAACCTGGTGATTTTGCAATACGTAGATTTAGATTTAGACACCGACAATGCAAATAGTCCTACTGTGCAGCAGCAGCAATCTCCGTTGGCCACTACAGTGTACAAAACTGTCGATTTTGTTAAAACTGAAGCATTCAATCGCACAAGACAGAGGGTCGAGGAAGAGAGAAAGCAATGCAACGACGAATTGACATAGTTTAGTCGTTTCAACAGATTGTAAAAAAAAGATTCAAGTGCTATTTGGAAAAATGTGCTTCCACGGTTATCTTATGTTATCGGTACATTTATTTACCGATTTTTATCACGCGGTGCAGAAGAGATGTTAAATTTAAGGACAAATCGAAGAAATGATGAGGACTTTCTCTTCTGTGGTTACCTTTAGAAAATGTAGAGGCAAATTAAACGATTGATATACGGAAAATGTTAAAATTGTAGAAAGTCTGAGAAAACAAGGACCAAAAAAGAAAAAGAAAGAAAAAAAATCGAGTCAACACGATCGATAGCAATTGAAATCACGAAAAAATTTGTGATATAAGTTCACTAGTTAAAAATATTTAGTATTATTTATTCCTGGTTGATCAAAGTAATAAAAAAAAATATATATATTTAGTTTTTAGATAAAATGCTTTAAAACAAATTTTATAGGAAAGTTTATTTGTACATTGAACAGCGATTTGTGATCTGTATGACGAAATGTTGTTTGCCATTTAATTTCGACGTAATATATTTACATACATGCATATATTTATATCTTCTCGATTATTCATCGACTCAAAATTATATCGAACCTCGTTAACGTTGAATAAAATATATAGATTCCATATATTTTTCTACGTAGATAAATACGTGTTCGTGTATGTGTACATCCGATAGATTTTTTTTAAATGTATTTCCATTATTTTTTTTTTGTAAATCTATGATGAAAAAAATTTTTTATCATCAATGACTTTTCACATAAAACTTCAAAATTTGTACAAAATATCGAATAAAAAGAAAAAGTTTATCCAAACAAACATACATAAGTAGACTCTTAATAAAAAATTCAAATCCTACCAATGTAGCCTCCTACAAAAGGGGGTGATATTTGGTCGATTAAGGTGTTTGAAGCGCTCCCCGAGCAACCCCCCAGAATACAGAGGGTCATCCCAGAACTATTGAGGCATACTATATTTTCACTTCTTCGCGGATCATCTATTCATCTCTTTTGTGACGTGTCATATGTATATATTGGCACTCTTAGCATGGCATATATAGATACAGTGTGCCATGCCGGTGGCATGATGCCGCATCACACTAATCCCACTTCGATCAGTGATCAGTCGATTTGTTCGATTAAGGTGTTGAAAAGGCTCTGAACGATCATTGAGGTGTATTATCTATTTATGGCCAAGACTGTTAATATAGATATATGTGTTGGAAAATTTTTTCAAATTTTACTGACTCTACGGAAGCGCCTAAGCGCCACCTGCTTGCGAAGTCGGAAGCATGCATATTTTTGTGTAAACAAAGCACAAATCGATTGTGCAGTAGTGTCCATGCTATGTACATACTATCCCTGCTGGTAGAAACCGATTGAAGTCGATTAAAATAATTTAATGCGTTTTTAATAGTGAATCTTAATACCGCATAGTAGCATTGAAATAGCATAGATATTTAGTATCGATTAAAGTCGATTAAAATAAAATCCTATAAACATTCTATTAAAATCGATTATTAAATGTTTTAATCGATTTCAATAGTATTTTTTAGTATTCACAATTGATAATATATTGAACGGGCCGTAAAGCCCGGCAGTTAGAAGCATGCATATTTTTATGTAAAAAAAGCACAAATCGATTGTGCAGTAGTGTCCATGCTATGTACATACTAGCAACGCACGGCTCAACCACGAAAATTTGTTTATAATTAAATTACGTGCATTATTATAAACAAATTTTCGTGGTTGAGCCGTGCGTTGCTAGTATGTACATAGCATGGACACTACTGCACAATCGATTTGTGCTTTTTTTACATAAAAATATGCATGCTTCTAACTGCCGGGCTTTACGGCCGTTCAATATATTATCAATTGTGAATACTAAAAAATACTATTGAAATCGATTAAAACATTTAATAATCGATTTTAATAGAATGTTTATAGGATTTTATTTTAATCGACTTTAATCGATACTAAATATCTATGCTATTTCAATGCTACTATGCGGTATTAAGATTCACTAAGTATTAAAAACGCATTAAATTATTTTAATCGACTTCAATCGGTTTCTACCAGCAGGGATAGTATGTATACATAGCATGGACACTACTGCACAATCGATTTGTGCTTTGTTTACACAAAAATATGCATGCTTCCGACTTCGCAAGCAGGTGGCGCTTAGGCGCTTCCGTATGACTCCGAGAATCAAACCCATATTCTTCGGGTTGGTATAGTCGGACGACAGACAGGGATCTTATCGATTGTGGTACGCAGCACATGTATGCAGCACAATACCTATATATAGTGCAGAGACTGCAGAGTGTCTGCAGACCGCAGTGTGTGTGTAGTGTGTACTTGTACGCTGTACGGGCTGTACGCTGTACGGCGTGAGTTAGTTACTGTTGGTTTGGGGTGCTTCGGTACTTTATAAACTGCATGGAGACTGCAACTGTGCGCGCTTAGCTTGGACGCCATTTTTTCGTTAGTTCCTGTGTACGCGGCAATTTAGTCCTGTATACCGTCCTATACGTGTACGTTTATAGGTATACTGTTTGCGACGTGCTTGTATTATAACCAAAGTTATAACATCACCGTGTGCCGTGTATAGCAGTGCTCCGAAAACGAAAACTCGCGCTCCTCGACCAGCGACGCGAGAGGACGAGGAGAAGACAAAATACAAGCAGGCAACATGTCATCACGTAATTTCATGTCGCTGCTGAATCCCAGCTATCTGCACGGCTCGTCCTCGACGACGAGCAACGGCACCCCAGTGTCAGCAGCCGCCGCGGCAGCAGCTGCTGCAGCTGCGGCCGTCTCCGCGGCTATAGCCAACGGGACCGCGTTGGATAAGTCCTCCACCAAGCGCGAGGCTGATGGTAAGTTTGGTTGATTGTTGAGTAAAATGTACTTGCAAAAGTACAGAATGCACGATAGCTGTGTATGTGTATGCAAGGTTGGCTACGACAATGGGGTGGTAGTGTGTCTTTGGTCATAAAATACACTTCTGTATTGGTACCTAAATGCAATGCTCTTTTTTTTTAATATTTTTAAATCTTGTTATTGTGACAGAAAAAGAGTCCAGAGAGGAACGCCGTAAACGTAGAAAGTCCAGGTGGGGTGGGAGCGAACATGAAAAGACCTTCATCCCAGGAATGCCCACTGTTTTGCCGACCAACCTCACAGCAGATCAGGAAAAGGCATACTTGTGTGAGTATATTACTTCTAATCGTTTCTAGATTAGGATTAGCTTAGTTTTATGCTTACAAATTTTTTATTCTATATATAAGCGTGCGCGAATATTAATAAAACTCAGATAGCATTTGAAATGTAAGTATGAACTTGGACAATTTTTTGATCAAAGTAAAAAAATCACTCGCATTACAAAATTGTAAAGGAGGTAAGGTAAAACAATGTGAAGGACAAGTTTATTAATCAACCAAATTGATATTGTAACATGGTAATACAAGAAATTTTTAATCTCTCATTGTAGTATAAACATGTATAGTTGCATTGTGTATGGTTATTATTTATCTAACTGTTGGGGTTCCTGCCCCTTTCTAATCCATTGGTTCACAGATCAGCTACAGATTGAAGAGATCAGCCGAAAACTACGTACAGGAGATCTTGGGATACCACTTAATCCTGAAGAAAGGTTTGAAAAAGCTTAACTGCCAACAAATTTGACCATTTAATCTTCTGACCAATTCAGCAACCCACAACTCAGTGGCTCTAGATTTCTATTATAATTGGTGCCTTCAAAGTCTTTGTGGGAGGCTCTCAATAAAAATTTATTAGCAGCCAGGACTTGAATTTATGTTCAAGTCTTCTACACATCAGAGAAGACAAATTATCATAATAATGTGGTTTGATCTAATCTATTTCTTTTTATAAAATCTCAACGTTTATGTGTTGCCAATGAAAATATTCCAATGAGTTTTGAATCATTTAAACATGTTTCAGTCCTATGATTTGTCCATACTCTTTCTTATGACATTAATTTTATTTTCTTATTTCAGACTTGTTTTGAATATCTTTTATCCAACGATGTTTCTTAAGTGTATGATTTAATATTAACAATTCATAATGAGTGTCATGTACTAATTCAAATCTCATCTATTCGTTGTTGGCAATGTTTGCTTGTTAGATTATACATAAATCTTAGTATGTTAAAAAAAAAAATTCTTGAAAAACAAAACAATAAGCAGTGTATGGAAATATTTAATTTTTTTTTACACGAGACAATTTTTCGTCTGCAACAAGTGGTTCTTTAAACTCTGGTTATAAACGTCTGTCACTTTTTTCAGCTCTGTCTTTGACAAATTCTTTACTGAAACTGATACCTAGGTAGACTTTACTAACAATACTTATCGCGAAAACATTACAGGAAATATTAAATTAATAAAACAATCTTTAATTACAACTGTTCAAGCTAATATTACTTTCAGGTACAACAATAATTAAATGATTCTTGATGAAGATTAACGAAATTTCATTATTCCAATAGGTTATAATAATGATTATTTATCTAGATTAGCATTGCACAAATACGAGAATTCAACTGACACTAATGTAAAAAAAAAAACCTAATTGAATTTTTTTAATAATCACAGGACTTACTCTCTTTCATAGCACCTTAGCAGCTGAGCTACATTTCTGCATAAACATTGCAGACTTCACTGGTTATCTACTATTTGTAAATCAATCTCTGCTAAGCTTCCGTAAAGAGACGTCAGCAGAGATCAAAGAACTATTATAGGACAATCATGGAAAAAAATAATTTTACTAAAAATTTCGAGATAGGCATAAAAAGCATGCTCTCTTTCTGATGCAAACAGAACTTGTTAGAAATTTTTTTTTTATTCAAAAGTAAAATTTCTTGCTCTTTAAAAAATCGGAAATATCGAAATAACTTAAAAAGTTAAAAAAAAAAAATATATTCATTTCATTGGAAAAAAAAAAGACAAAAAAAAATTAGATCAGGTTGCTTGAACATAAATAATATCTACATAACGACAATATTTGGAATACCTTCTTTTTTTTCCAGGTCCCCATCACCTGAACCAATATACAGTAGTGACGGCAAAAGGTTAAACACACGAGAGTATCGGACGAGACGGAAATTGGAAGAAGAGCGTCACAATCTCATTCAAAAGATTTTAAAAATTAATCCTGAATTTAAACCACCACCAGATTATAAGTAAGATTTTTTCATAAATTTCAGCAGTAAATAATACAAACTTGCTAAATTATTAATTGATAATAATTGCGATCGTTTTCAGGCCACCCATTATACGAGTTCACGACAAAGTCATGATCCCTCAAGAAGAACATCCTGACATCAACTTTGTTGGATTGCTCATTGGGCCGCGTGGTAACACGTTGAAATGTACGTGAAAGTCAAAAAATGATTCAAACAAACATTGTTGTTATTTTGTCAATTAATCGATATTTTCTTTGCAGCCATGGAAAAAGAAACTGGAGCTAAAATTATAATTCGAGGCAAGGGCAGTGTAAAAGAAGGAAAAGTAGGTCGTAAAGACGGACAACCTCTACCTGGAGAGGATGAACCACTTCACGCTTACATAACTGCCAATAATCTTGAAGCGGTGAAAAAAGCTGTTGAGAGGGTAAGTCAAAATCGCATGCCGAATTTGCTTATATTTTTTAGTATAATTCGCCAAAAAAATTTAAACATCAAACGATAACTTGATTTTTCTTCAGATTCACGAAATCATTAGACAAGGTGTAGAGGTGCCAGAAGGCCAGAATGACTTGCGTCGTAACCAGTTACGCGAGCTTGCTCTTCTCAATGGCACGTTACGTGAAAACGATGGTCCTCGCTGCACAAATTGTGGTGCAAGCGATCACAAATCTTGGCTGTGCCCTGACAAACCTAACGTCACAAACAACATTGTGTGTTCGAGTTGCGGTGGCGCAGGTCACATAGCTCGTGATTGTCGCTCGAAACGACCTGGCATGGGTGGACCTGCAGCTGCCAGTAATCCAGCTGGAGACAAGGCCAAAATAGACGAAGAATACATGTCGCTCATGGCTGAACTTGGCGAAGGTCCGCCACCCGATCGTTCTAAAACTCAAAACACTCGTCCCGCTACCAGTACAGCTTCGAGTTATCCTGGATTATTCGACCGACAACAGCAGCAGCCGCCGCGTGCTCTTATGGCAGCTCCAGCTCATCCACCACCAGGCATGATGGCACCACCTAACGGGCCGCCGCCCATGATGGCACCACCACCTCCAGGAATAGCACCACCGCCTTGGTCACAGCCAGACATGAGCAACATGAATTCTATGAACAACATGAATAACATGAACAGCATGAACAACATGAATATGCCACCACAGTGGGGTCAACCCCCAGTGAGCATGCCACCTCCACCAGGAGTTATGCAGCCGCCTCCTCCACCTCCAGGGGCTTCAATTCAGCAGCCTCATTCTACGATACCTCCGCTGATGCCGTGGATGACTCCGGGTAATAACCAACCACCACCGCCGGGACAAGTTCCACCACCACCTCCAGTGCAGATGCAGCCCCCACCACCGGCAGTGGGCATTCCGCCGTGGCAGCAGCCGCCTCCTCATCCCCAGCCACCAGGCACACAAGCAGTTCAACCTCCCGGGGTGCAAGCACCACCTCCTCAGCAACCTCCAAATCCGGGGATGCGACCGCCCGTACCACCTGGCACCATGCCACCTCCGGGCTACCCACACCAAGGTCCACCAGGATGGGGAGCACCCCAACAACATCCACAGATGCACGGTTGGCCCCCTGCTGGTCCTGTCCCCCCACCGCCTCAGCCCGCACCAGCACCAGCACCGCCGGGCATCGATCTCAATAGTTTGCCGTCCCTATTGGCGCAGCCGCCGCCTCCACCTCCGCCCACCAGCTAATCGTTTTCTAATGGGCTGCGGACAAATGATAAACAATCAGTAGCGCCCATCTGTCTCGATTTTAAGGAGACGCGTCGTGACGCCCATTGATATGAATATTGATTATAAATTCTAAATCGTCGATAAACGGGCGTCACAACGCGTCTCCTTAAAATCGAGACAGATCCGCGCAGACATAAGTTCAGTAGCGTTAAAAAAATGTTATCACCGTTCAACATATATTGTAATGTATTAAAAGCGTAAAAATTTCAATTTACGCACTTCAATTAACTCTTACTAAAAAAAATGTTACATTATAAAACGGTTTATTTTCAATATAGTCGTTTTATGATGTCTTTAAGCAGAATCTAGGCATCAATTTAGGTTTCATCAAAAATCTAAATTATTCATCATCAATGGTTTTCACAATGTAAGTTATATTCTTAGTCATCTCAACAATTAATGTGCTACGAAGAGGTTATCAATTTTTCTTACAATTTAAGAATCAACCTTTTCTGTAATAATTAAAGTATACTCTTATTTTTACTAGCCTTGAAATAATATATAATAGAAAAATTATGTTTTCCCTTCTAGTGCAATTGTACATAGTAGCAATTATAATACATTAAATAATGTAAATTTATTTTTTAATCACTTGTGAGGAATTTTAACTTGATTGAAATGTTATAGAATGATTATTGGTTTCCTATCTAACTAAATAACTAGAGCATTTTTTAATTTGGGTATGCATTGATGATTTATCATCAACTGTTAAATTCATTATTTACTAGTGACACGAATAAAATGATTTTTAACGGTTCAATAAAGACAGTCAACAAATTTGTGTATTTTGTTTTTGTACAATAAAACCATTAAACGTAAAACTCACTGCATTATAATATAATTATTACACCTGTATTCCGTTGTTGAACAACACATAAGGAAAATTTAAAAATTCAGTTTTTACTACCGTTTTTTTAATTTTTAAATAATCTTTATCTTATGCACTTAAAAATTCAAGAAATGCAACATTATTACATTGTAATTTAACATACAAGTTTGTTACCGCAATGAATTACAAGAATTACGAATGCGGCAGTTTAAAAGATATTTAAATAATCGTATGGAAACATTGATTTTGAGAGACCGATACTTGATCAACGTAGTGAGGACGTGGTGACTCACGAATCACCGAGCCGCGTTATACGTTATATTTGAATTCGCGCTGTTTATCGGTTAATAACAAACTGTGAAAGAGCAATTAATAATGGCTATTAAATCGATTGTTCTTTTAGTAAACGCAACGTTTTGTTATTCAAATAATTATTAACGTAAAGAAAAAAAGAAGACATTTCGTTTGGTTATCACCCGACATCATTTGTATACTTTCAGAATTTTGTGGTAAGAATGTATATTTGTACTACCCCAATATTTTCGTTAAAATCGGATCGTAGGTATACTAACCCACAGCTAATAAAAATTGCTTTAAAAATCGATTTTTTGAAAATATCCGAAACCCCGGTAAAGTTAACCTCAATAGGAAAAAGTGTAATTTTCATCATCAATGACAGTTTGTTTTCCTCGTACCCTTGAAAATCCCGTCAACCATGTAATAACCAATTAAAAAAACATTGCCAACTTAATCCAACAGAGTAACAAGTGTTAAATCAAAGCAAATAAATTGCACTTTGACTGTTCTTGTGACAATTCTTTGACGTTTCAGAGCTCCCGGGGAAAAGAACAAACACTCTTCCTCGGCGTCCTCGGTAACTGCGAGAAAGGGCGGACGCGGACGGGGCCAGCTGCTCTGCTGCTGCTTCGTGTCAGCGCACGCGTGCTCTCCCGCAACGGACAACGACTCTCTCGCCGATTTTTGCGCCGTGTGTTGGTGTGTGGGTGTGCGCGCACGAGACGAGAGACTAAGGTTGGTATCCTATCCATATACCCAACTACTCTCAGTAGAGACGTGCGCGTGTAGTTATTGTGCTTACTCTCTTCTCTCGGTTGTCGTGCTCGTGCAGTTTTCTTCGACAATTTCGGTGATATCCAGAGGATACTAAAGCCAGCAAGGATGACGTCCACAGGTACATTCCAGGGATTGTCGGAAAACCGCAACTCCAGCAAGTTAGTACACTTACTTTAATTATTATTTCCTTATGTGCAAGTGCGCAAAATTCTATAGGTGATTGGGAGCCATGCATTTTCCAGTTTCCACCCTTAATGTAAGTATCAAGGTAGTGTGGCTGGAAGTTGTATACAATCATCAGCTGATAAATATTTATACAACAATCATTTCAGCAAACGGAGGTGGTTTTTTTTCTTCACGTTCAATATTTCAATGTATATAGTAAAAGGGTAGCTGCAGGCAAAAAAGGAGTCGGGCTCTGTATTGTTATTAAACGGAGTTTTGTTTCCGTCCACGTCTCTGCCTCAACAACTGTGGCAAATTAGTGAAAAGGTGTCATCCCCATCATGTTGTCGGTGCAGAAAATTTTATCTACGAAAATTCGTCGACTCTTTTTTAAAAAATAGTATCCTCAAGCATTAATCCCATATAGTGTGTACAACCTAATTTCATCTTTGGCAACAGTTGGCGCTAAATTTTGTGTCGTGAGAACGAATTAATTTAATTATTAAATAAGTATATAAATAAGAAAAATTAACGTAAGTAAAAGAGAAAAGCTACAGAAATCAGGGAAAACAATATAGTGTTACCGCGTGCGAGTGTAGAGATATCAAAAAGATGAAGCACATTCAGAGAGGGGATACTCATTGAAGGTGTATGTGTGGCGTGCATTTTCCATCATCTGCTCCTCTATTGTAATATGGGGGATGGGGGATACCTTTACTCTCGGGAATTCCGAGAGAGAAGTGCTTAGGCGTAGACTTTTTCTCTTTCGCGAGTCGATTCCCCATCTTCCCGAAGAGCAAAAGGTGCGCCCGTGGCTGTACAACTTATGCATGTATATGTACACACGGAACATGGATAGGTATATCGCCTGTACAGAAAGCGGAGAACCGGATACAACCGGATAGATGAATCTAACCTCCCTGTAACCGCGCTCGTGTATATGTATATATTTTTTATGAGAGAAAGGAGCAATCTACTTAACTGCAGTTGCTTTTCCATTTTTAATTACTTTTTTACTCTACCAGAAGTATAGACATAAATTTACAGCAATGCATGCAACATGGGCTGTCTTACTCTCTTTAAGATTTGTTTCATCGCTGACACAAACCGTTACTTATTCGTTATCGGGTTTGAGTGGATGGTATGCCGTGATTAGGTAGAGTCGGGTATCAGTGGGAATGTGTAATTATCATTCTTGGATTCAATTTTGAATGCCAGATGACGCGAGTCAAAAAATATGGATACTTAATAGGTTCACTGATAACATTTCTTTTATTAGCTACTGAAAAACAAATGACGGAAAATGTGTGAAGCCGCTTTTCGTTTATCTTCCATTGAGCTGTGTTAAAATGTGCTAATGAAGGGTAGGATGCTACTTTTTTTCATACACTTTATGGTGTATAATTTTGATATTTACAAATTTAATCCAAGTTGAACATCTGCATCCACAGTCGCCAGCGTGTCCCTTTATTCTGTTTTACAGGTGCCCAGACAATTGTGGAGCGACTCCTCGACCTTGCCAACTCTCTCTCTCTCTCTCTGTCTCTCTCGCAACTGTCAACAACCCCCTTTTCATCGCCCCATTCTTATCAGTGAACGCAATTAGGATTGAATGAGTATAAGTAGTCCTCTCCTCGCGGCTTTTAATACACCAGAGTTTTAATGATTTTGTTCTCGAGTCTCTGGATGCTTTGAACCTTTCGATATACTTTTTGTTCAAGTTATTTACACTTACTTTAAATAGAACCCCAGATTCTTTAAAATCTATTTTATTATTATTATTATTTTTTTTGTATTATTTTTCAACTCAACCGACGAGCATTTCTCTCCATTGTTATCTTTACTTTCATGACTATCGTTAATCACTTTTTTCCCTCTTAATCATAAATTTACAACATTCTTCCTAGAAGATATATATATATATTCCACCGATGAATCAGACGCCACAATGAAACATAGCAGTGCGAAAAAAATGTTACGCTCTCGTATACTTAATAATGTAATACTTAACAATTCAACGAGCGTTCGCTTTCGCACAGAACACGCTAAAAGCAGTCTCTCACAGTTGTACATGTGTATAATGTATGTGTATACGCAACAAAAGTAAAAGTATAATAACCAATACGCCCCTCATCCCCATATTGAGTTTTCCCTTTGTTCTTACCACCACAACATTATATACTTGAGGAGGATGAGAGGGCAAAGAACCAATATATATGTGAACGACGACGATTCGCGGTAAATCGTTATACCTACGTCGAGTTTCGGTCGCGTGTCCACTTACAATTACTCGAGTGCGACATATGTGGCTCTGCCAATATAATATTATATACCTTTACCCTGTCCACATACACCTATCAAGAGAAGCTCGGACCTTATAAATATATATACACATGCTCCTCCTGCAGGTGCAGGACGACGTGCAGTGCACCTTATCCCCCGCACACACGTTGGGTATTTGTAATGCGTGTTGCCATACCTACTGTATACTTATTATGCCCATGGAATCGTGACTCACATGCGAGAACCGCGCGAACCCTCCCTCTCTCGGTGGTTGTAACTTTTTTTTTTTCCCTTCCTCCTCTCCCCCTCGACGCATTTTTATGCTAAGCCGCGCTTATCTATGCGACCTTTTATGCCGCTGATGTTTTAATTACTCCGCCGGTTTAACCGAGGAATCGTCGGAGCATACGTTTTTCCGTTCTCGTTCCAGCGGCTATTGTTCCGTGCGCGTATATACGCCGAATACCAGGCAAACAAAAAAAAAACGCGATACAAGGATGCAAAACACGTCGTGTGTACAAAAAAAAAAGAAAAACTAAACGCGCCGTTCTCTGGCGTTTATTCGATCGCGTTACCGATCTCCGATGCACTCCCTCTGTTGTTGCAAAATACATCATTGCGCCGGGAAATGTATCAAATTACGCGTACAGCCGCAGTGTTTTTCCGAGGAAAAGAACAAAAAAGAAATCGGTAAAAAACACTCGCATGACAAATTACCTCACGCCCCCGTGTCTCTGCACTTTCCAAAGTTTACTTTTTTTTTTTTTTTTTTCTTTTCGTCGCCATACTTATTTAGCGCGCTTGTAAAAAATATGTCGAATGGAGAGAAAAAAAACAAAAGCGGGGGTCTGGTGACCACCTGGCGTGTATAACACACTCCGTCATTATACCGCGTAATTGCCTATACTGTAGCAGTTGGTCCGTCTGGCTCTGCATGACAGACACATGTCATATATATGCGACCCTCGTGGCTTCTATATAATACCTATATATACCACACGCACTTGTACTTATAGTTAGGACTGAAGGTTGGATAATTATTAATTTGTCGCTGGTGTTCATTTTGCATAGTTCGAGATTATGTTGCTCAAGGGGAAAGTGGCGAATTTTCCTTGTTTCATCCACACATCATACTTTGTCGTTTGTGGGGTCGTTTAACTAAAAATTGGTTGTGCAAGTCGCGGGTTTTTTATTTTTCCTTTTTTTTTATGCACCCAACTGTTTGTGGTTGTTGTGAATTTTTGTTAAGAGTTTCTATATGGACAATACTTTTCGAATTTGCCTGTATCTCTTGTCAAAAATCGTGTAGAAAGTGACTTTATCCACTTGTTGGTCGCTGGTACTGTTGCGCGAGGTTTACCGAAAGCGATGGCAGATAGAGGCACTGTTGACTTACTCAAACTTAAAAAAAAATAGATCTTTATTCAGATTTTTATCGCATAATTTCTTGAAGGCATTGTTCCTTTTGGAAATTGTACAACTCCGATACTGTACATTTTTTTTTCTTTGTTTTTTCTTTTCATAGCGCTCGCATATTTATTGTAATTCGGCACACTTGGACCATGGACTACGCCTTTTACGATAAACACGTTTTATTTTTAATTGGTGATAATTTAATTCATCAAAAATTAATATAATCAACAACAAAGTAATAATATTTCGAAAATTGTATTGAAGCTCAACATACGAAGGTAGAGCAATTCACCAAGCGATGATCGCGAAATCATACGGTCAAGTCAATGTCAACTTCAAGTTTTTCAAGTTATAGATTGTTTTTTTTTTTTTTAAGAATCAAATGTATCCTGCATCCGATTGTCGATTGTTCGATTCACACGCAGGCGCGTAAGAGTAAACCTATGGAAAACACTTGATTCCACACAAATTGTACAGCTCGATAACTCTTAAGCCGATCAAACCATCACACAACAAATAACATCCCGAAAAAAGTAGAAAAAAAAAAAAAATTCTCGCAACCACACGCGCACACAGAGCAGGTACATATTATTATGAGCAAACAAAAGGCGCAAGAGAACAGATCGATACACACCATCGGACATCACGAGCGCGTAACGTTACACCTTCCGGTTCGCGTCGCGATCGGTTTGCGGTGGTTCGCGGGAACACAATCACGCCCCTCCCGTGAAGAGGAGAACAACACCACCTGTGTTTGTACACCTTATTTTTGCCCCCCCCCCTCATCCCTTGCGCTTGTGCAAAACACACACATGCACGGGCACACAGACAGGATGTGCCTGCATGTAGTCGTCAAACGGCCCTTTTCTAATCGCTCGATCTGACACTATGCGTGCTCGTACCGTTACACAAGACTCGCGACAATTATACAGCCCTTAGTTACACCGGCGCTTCTTAATCGTGTGGATTCTATTGTGCCGCGGTGCAAAAGTATAAGGAGTAGACTCGCTGGAAGCAATTTTTTCATCTTCGAAGAATTCCTTACCTTTTTTTTTTTTTTTTTTTTTTTTCTTCTTTACGGTACACTGCAGCTTTGTAAGAAATGCAAGTGATGAATGTTACTCATACATCCGTGTCAATGGGTTTATGGCAAGGATGTAGAGTGGCGTGTGGAATGCATCGTCCACACTTGAGCTGTACAGCTATGTAGTAGAAGAAGCACTGATGGGAGACGACGACTGCGGTGTCGATTTGGAGGGACGTGAAAAAAATTAGCGTTGCCGATCAATCTTGGCTCTCGTCGACAATTGGTATATAAATATAATAAATGGCTTTCGCGTAGTTGAGCAACCTTTTTTGACACCAACGTAGCGGTTTGGCTCGTCATTAAGTGCAAACGGAATAAAAGGAAAAAAAGATGATTGTCCGTTTCACGAGGATGCAAAGTAAGAAAACTCGTATGGTAAAAAAAAAAAAAAAAAAAAATTGCTAAATAGAGAAACGTAGAGGGAGAGACAAAGAAAAAAACAAATGATCCTGCCTCCCGCTGATCCTCGTGTTTTCCTCTCTCTCTCCGATGAAATTATTTTTGTAATTTTTCTCTTTTCACCGCAACGCATGTACACACATCTCAAAGTAAAACAGCTGTTTGATCCATACAGCCTATACGGGCCCATCAGCGACTCGCGTAGCTGTATATGCACACGGTAAAAAAAAAAAAAAAAAAAAAAGAAAGAGAGAAATAGAAACGGGTCTCTGATGCTGTTGAATTTCTTCTCCTCTCGTTAAATTGTAATTCAAGGTCAGCTCTTCGCGTGATGCACGATACATAGGTACAGCTGTGCGCACTCGCGAGATCCATCGGTCGGCTGTAAAATAAAATATACATATATAGTATATACGCGGGTACCTAAAGCGTCCACGGGGGCACAACAGCTAACTGTCCGGGACTTTATTGCTTCCCCACACACTCATTTTGTTTTATAACAATGTGTCATCGTATATATTATATATATATATACATACCTTGCTCCCCATTACAATAATTATACTCTCCCGATGTATGGAGGGTTTTTTTCTCTCTCGTGACTGGGCTATTCCCTTGCGGTATCTATTGCGTTTTATTGGAATGACGATTCGTACGCCCTTTTTCGCGAATTCCCTCGAAACAATGGGCATTTTATCTAACTTGTGCTTTTCAGCATCAACATTTTTCAAAAGAAATATTATGTAGCTGGCACACAAAAAGTCTAATTACGACATAACTTAGGAGTTTTTCTTTTTTTTTTTCCCTCCTTCTTTTTCAAGCGAAGCGAACAAATCTTACTTGGTCGTAAAACAGAGATAGTATATAGCTCTCGGGCTCAGTAGGACACTTTGCTCCACTTGGCTATTGTTTATTCGTCTCTTGAAGAATCATGACTCAAACGAGGAGAGGGAAAATTTATGAAAAAAAAAAAAAGCTAACTACAGCGTTTAAGGTGATGTATACCAATATAGCCATTTACGTACAACATAAATGGACCCAACCGGAATGTAGAACGGACGCATCGCTGGAAAATTTTTTTTTTTTTTTGCCCTATTGATCTTCCTCTGTATGTATACACCTCGTACCAAACAATGCATACAAACAAAATAACGTTAAACTTCTCTGATATTTAAAATGTGATTGTTACTTCAAAACGGCCGCAGTGAGGTCAACGACTCCGTGGATTGTGCAGGTAATTAGGTACACGTGTGCTCATCCCTCTCGGGCGCGAAAACGAAGAAAAGCGAACGATCCGGTGCGTCATTCCATGCTCCAAACAATACGCGTGATGAGAGTAGATCCCGTGGTGGCTGGACTTTCGTCCCTATTGGCGTCGAACCTACCGTGTGTGACGTCATCAGTAATGACGTCACTACCGACTCGTTGTAGGGAAAATACGTTAGCAGCATAGGGGGGGAGTAAGGTTTTATTTATTTTCTCGACAACAAAGGTAAGAATCAATGTGATTTTTATTGTGATTTGTAAAGTGATGAAAATCCCTTAACATAAAATTTTGAAAGTTTAATAATTATAGTGACAAGAGTAATATCTATGTAAAAGTCCCTCATAACCTCTCCCAATATTTGTTTGTATTTCCAGTAACGTGCAAAGTCCATCAATTATCAATGCATCTGCCTATGTCTGCAATTTGTCAATTTGGAAAGTGCACCATTTCCAGTCGGAATTATGTTGAAGGAGAAAAGTTGCTGAACGCTAATCATATTTTAAAGTGCGGGAAAATGTCAGAGATGGGAAATGTCATTCGCATTACAGCTTATTGCCTTCAAACGACTGATATAAATGGAAAACCACATGAAATTAGAGGAGAAATATTGTTAGATGGCAGTATAAAATCTTTTTTGTGTTCCTGCAAGGCTGGATTAAGTCAAAAATGCAAATACGTGCTGGCTGTTTTGCTATACTGCTGCAGGTAAAATTCAATGAATTTTTTTTTGTCATTTCAATGAATAACGATTTCCTAATTGAATTATTATTTTATGAATATTCGCCAATATCTCCATGATTCGTTGACGCTGGTCTGCAGATAAATCTGAAGTATCGCAACCCCTGTGCGATGACGAGTAACACTCATGATCCTTCACCCTCGTTGCTTTGTACTGCTCCAGAGTTTTCTTTTGGGGTTTTTGCCAGGCACACTTTACATCAGTACACGATAGTTGTTCAAGTCCATCAATATCATTTCTAAAATTCAATTAGGAAATTATTATTCATTGAAATGACAAAAAAAAATTTATTGAATTTTACCTGCAGCAGTATAGCAAAACAGCCAGCACGTATTTGCATTTTTGACTTAATCCAGCCTTGCAGGAACACAAAAAAGATTTTATACTGCCATCTAACAATATTTCTCCTCTAATTTCATGTGGTTTTCCATTTATATCAGTCGTTTGAAGGCAATAAGCTGTAATGCGAATGACATTTCCCATCTCTGACATTTTCCCGCACTTTAAAATATGATTAGCGTTCAGCAACTTTTCTCCTTCAACATAATTCCGACTGGAAATGGTGCACTTTCCAAATTGACAAATTGCAGACATAGGCAGATGCATTGATAATTGATGGACTTTGCACGTTACTGGAAATACAAACAAATATTGGGAGAGGTTATGAGGGACTTTTACATAGATATTACTCTTGTCACTATAATTATTAAACTTTCAAAATTTTATGTTAAGGGATTTTCATCACTTTACAAATCACAATAAAAATCACATTGATTCTTACCTTTGTTGTCGAGAAAATAAATAAAACCTTACTCCCCCCCTATGCTGCTAACGTATTTTCCCTACAACGAGTCGGTAGTGACGTCATTACTGATGACGTCACACACGGTAGGTTCGACGCCAATATACATTGCCGACGCCAGAAGCAACTATACATGGCTCGGGCTGCCCGACTTCTCCAGGGCCACATTCACATTTGGTCGCTCGTGTGCACGCACATATACATTACATCCTTGAAGAGCATATATACACACCCAAACGACACCGACGCATAAAGCGCAAAAGGGGAGGGGGGCCTTCCCTTCTATATACACGTATATATGTATACAACACGTATAAATCTCAAGCGAATGCAGCTCATAATATTATACATCTCCGAGAGGAGAGAGAAAGAACGAATATACGCGTGTATATATACATGCACACGACTGCTTTATGCTTGCGTATGTGTGCGCGGCTCGTGGTGTGTCGGTTTCTGGGTGTGTAAGTGTCCAGCCGTCTGGCGCACCGCGGAGTCGAGAGGAAAAGTCGCCGGCCGGTCCTCTCTCTCTCTCTCTTTCTGTCGCGTGTCGCGTCCGTCCGTCCGTATACGCGGTCCCTCCAGTTACGAACTTTATTCGCTCGTATCTCTATCGCTGGTGAACGAATTTTCTCGTTTTGGAACACTCCCCCCCTCCCTCCCGTACCGATCTTGGACGCGTCCGCACGTCCCATCCTCCTCCTGATTTTTCCACGGTCCGCGTGTACACCTACAACGTGCTCCGTGGGTTTCTCCGTTGCGTATAATATATCGCAACGGTGCGGGTAAACAACGCGCCTACAACATCGATGCACCTCGTCCCTATATACTCCGCAGATAACGCCCAGTCGACCGTCACGCACATACAAGGGCGAAAAGATGTGGACCGGTCCTGAAGAACAGAAGAACAAAATCAGGTCAGTCGTGTATAGAGGTTCTTGTTTTTTTTTCCTTCAAATCAAAAATTTTGCACTCGATATACAGCTTCGAAGCTGCGCCTTGAACGACATGCAATACGTATTCCAACCTCGATCGGCTCAGAGTAATATTACCCATCTATACTCACACGGTAGATTTACGTATAAGGTATATACTCGTGCACCAAAGAATATAATATATATATATATATATAATATAATATATACGCTCCCCGGTGCGGTGCAACAGCACGAGACTTTCGCCTTTCACAATGGCGCGCCCTCGCAATTGACAGCTACATGTATACATACATACCTCGACTCTCCTGTCTATGCAGTATACATATATTCCACACTCATATGCGTGTGTACGCTACACACGCGCGCGTTTGGTGTATATCGTTACAACATGTATACATAGTACCACCGGGATTACCCACCCACTTTGACGGAGAGACCTTGCATAGTTCTTTTAAAGGGCCGGGATATAGGGCCACAATTTTCTTTTATCTTTTTTATAATGGTCATCTTTTTTTTCAACCTTGCTATCGCTTTGGTTTTTCCTGATTGCTTTTTTGTTAATCCGCGCCGGTTGTCGCGCCAGCCACCGTGGAATTTCCGCTCGAGAGGCGCGGAATCGGCGTTCCGGAAATTCCTCGTGAGCGCTGCCCCTTCACTTGTATATTATGTACATACACTCACCTACACTGCAGCGAAAGTCACGCATCCTCCGCTTTTTTTCTCTCCCCCTCCTATCCTCTTGTATTTGCTTGAGTGCCAAAATTTTCGCGCGCGACGTTTAAATCATCTTTCCGATGTACGAGGAAATTAAATAAATGGCGTGTACCCATATATGACATTGAAGCGCGGGACTGTGAATAATCGACAGCGCCGATGGAGCCTTTCTTTCGAACGAATAAACTATATTGAGCTTGGAAAAACAAAACGCATAGGGTGGAGAATAGGATTATTAGAGGGTGGGTGGCCTACACCTATATGTATATCCATCACTTCCGGCGAGCGTGCCATTTATTATATGGAGGCCGTAAATCTATTAATATACATACCAACATGTAGGTATACCCTATGCCACTCCCATGCAACTATTGTGACGGGCTTCGGTCAAATGTATCGACGTTTGAGTATCGGTGAAAATCAAGATAACAAGCGAATAAGACCATCGAAAGCACTTATTATCAAGACAAGGGAATTATCGTCTTTATTAAATCTGCTTACCGCAAGTTTCCACATAATGGATGTCCCATAGTTGAGAAACTTGAACACGTGTGTGCAGGGTAGACCGGACAGTCCGCACTGGAAAGGCAAAGCGTGAAGGTTGAAGAGGAGCATCGCGCGTATTACGGATGAGGGACAAAAAAAGAAATGCCCTCGTGTGTATATACGAGCGCGTGTGTAATGACCGACCCTGAATTCGCGCTATGCCGTCCGAGTGTGTGTGTGTGTGTGTATACACTCAATCATCGCGGCTGCATAGGTGACGGTACTTTTGATCGCGACGATGATTGATCGTGTACAAGAAAATTAGAAGAAAGAATCCCCGAGTGCGCCACTCGCGCGTATAGAAAGTGCCTCGTCTTCTTGTCTTTTTTTTTTGTTGCTTGTTCCTGACCATGTATGCATATATGTGTGTATATGAGTAGACCAGACCTAGTTTCTGCCCGTGTGTGTACTTAATATTTATCAATTTACCCACTTGGCTGAGTTTCGTTGCTTGTCCGGAAAAATTTCCCAGCGGATCGTGGTAGAAATATTTTCGCCATTTTCTCCGCGTTTATCACAAAAATTTCAATTACATCTTCACTTCGCTTACTATATATGTATATATTATGAGCTGCAGTTTTGCAGATTGCGATCGCGGGCAATCCCATCTAATGAGACGAGACCGCGACGATGCAATGGATGGTTTCTTTTCTTTTCTTTTTTTTTTTTAAATAAAAAGGAGATATGACCCATCGAGAAGACGCAAGTGCAGTATAACGTCGTATAGGTTCAAAGACACGCGAACGATAATAATGAATGCACCTACCACCAGCAGCGGGTGAAAGCAGGGCGTCCCAATTGTCGCAGATCATTTGTTTAATTGGAGATGGGGGGGAAAAAAAAAGAAAAAGAAATGACACGCTTCCCTGGTTGCAATTAGCGTAAACAAAAACCTTCCACTGTATCCACACGCGCTTTCATCGAACGCCGTTAAACTTTTCGCTGCTGCACAATGCGGATGGCGTATAACAAAAAAAAAAAAAGAGGAACTGCGGCACGCGTTGCAACAAAGAGACTCTCTGTGCATTTATATCCAACAATAGCATACAAATCGAACGCAGCGAACGGCGTTGAAGAAGAAACAGAAGAAAAAAAATAGGGGGGGGGGAGCTAGAGCGGTAGAGGTTCTATTTTTATCGTGTGGACTGTGCAGGTGTGCGCCGATAATCGATGGGTTCGACGAGAGCCGGGGGTTAATGCCAAGTGCACGTCCGAGAGATTGATGTGGGACTCTTTATGCGAGAACGGGGAGGCTGAGAGAAATGATCTGCTGTATAGGTTTGCTCTCCCAACGCTAATGTGATTGTATATTTTTTTTACCTATGCTTAAAAATTAAATCTGTGAGTTGACCTATTTTTAATTTCAATGTTTCGATGGCTCAATTTGCGCGATTGCCGGGTAACACTTTCGGGTATTTTTTTTCATCCTCACTTCAGCAAATTGCGCCAATGATTGATGGATTTGGGTTTAGAAGTGCGCTTGTACCACTTGGCTGCTGCAGGTCAATGAGTAATGTCATTTCAAATGGGCTCCATAATCCACCTTCACTGTGTTAATATAAGAGCATCGTATATGTTACTATTTTTTACGTCGATTCTGTAAAGTAAATCTTGATTCATGAGTTGTTTATTTCATCGTTCGTTCGCTATTGGAATATTAAATTTTATGTACCTATAGCAAGAGTATCGGTAAAGGCGTCTGGCGCACTCGACCTAAAACGATATAGGTACGTCCATTAGCGATGATTGAAAATTATTGAAAACCTTTTTTCCTTTTTTCCTTTTTTTTTTTTCTTGGATACGCGCGAAAGACGGTGACCTACATTTATTTTGATCTCTCTTTTTTTTTTTTCAAAGGATAAGTACGTGCAAAGTAAAAAATTTTCAAACTAGATTGAATACTCTTGGCACTTTAAATAGCGTGGGCCAAAAGTTTCCAGCATAAAAATAATATACGTTTTTGGGTTGCGCATAAATTGTCGATCGGTGATTAATCGAAAAACAGTATACCTATGGGTATATATGCTTGGTGACCGAAAATATCAAAAGGTGAAGGAACTCTGACATTCGTGCCAGGAGAGAGTCAGCAATACCACGCGTACCACATACATGTGTATTTTCCACGAGACGTGGATTTGGCAACACTGAATATCTCTTGGCGAGCTTTTTGAACGTTTGACATTTATGTATACACGCAGAATCATGCGAATCTATACGTCAAAATCTCTAAAAAACCTTTTTTTTTTTTTTTTTCACTTGCAGTTTAATTCCGATCACCTTCAACTTTCAAGCTGACTAAGATTTTCGATTTCACCTGTACTCAGTTCGAAGCTTGATACAAATACTTTCTTTTCTTCTTTCACGAGAGCTTTGACATTATCCGGAGAAAAATAAAAATAAAAATAAAAGCTCAAGACATATGGGACCCTGAATCTGCGGGATGTCTCCGATTTCGATTCTCTCTATCATTTATCATTTTCACTTATCATTTTTTAAGAGATTATTAATAACATTATTTGCATGTTAAAATCATCAGGTGACGGGTAAGCAGTGCATTTCTATCTTTGATTCGACTACTTATTTGCACACTTCAAGGAATAAAATATACTTTAGAATCCGGAGAATATGATTATCGTATGGACAAACCGATTTTACCGACCAAAAAGCTCTGAAACTCGAGCCTCTTTGACTTTCGATGTCGTATACTCTACTGGTGATCGCTGGCTGTAAAGCAGGTGACTTTTGAATGATGGTCGGTAATAATCGTAAATGTCGGTGTTCTCTCCGATGACCGATATTTCCGTGAAATTATCGCATTGGAAACCAAGCCGTTTATTTTTTTTTTTTTACATTGACAAATTTATAATTGGAAATTAAATATTTACGATCGCAGTAAATTGTAGACGGGCACGAGATAACTTACTGTAATACATATATAGTACCTGCAGAAAACTCAATGGAAAAAAGTATTTTCTCCGTTTGTGCGCACAATGTCATTTCTATCATTAACCGATTTTGCCGATTTTTTCGACGATACAGGTACCCCTCTTGAAAAATAAAAATTTCACCTTTTTGCACATCTAATATTTAAAGTGCACTCACGAAACAAATCTTCATGCCGATCTGAAATTTCGAATGACTCATCGGCAGAAAAAATCCCCATCACCTTTATATAATCTCAACGTCAAGCCACCGCTGCGGTATACATCGTAAAAATGTATGCCGATGCTACTCGATGGTTAATGCAAAAAGTAATCAGCACCATAAATTTCGTTGCCCAACGATTAAGTACCCATATCTCTGCAGTACAGGTCGCGTATATTATCGTTCCCCTTTTTAACACTTTAAAAAGTCCATTAGAGCCCGTGGCGTGATGCGGAAAGGAAGAAAGGGGAAAAAAAGAAAAGTTTCCTCGAAAATTGTCACAAAGAAAGCGTTGTCGAACGCGACAGGCCGGCTAACGGTTAGGTATACATGAATATACGTGCAACGTGTCGCCAATACCGGGGGCGCGGAGGGGGAAGGCAACGCCCGTCGTGTTCGACACGCAGTTCTCTTCCAAGGGGCCCACCCTCGCGAACACGCACCATATACCTCGAGATTGCACTCGCGGCAAACAAAAAGTTGACGAGGACTTATATACATATAAAGGAGCCGTCGTCGTCCGTGGTGTCGCTACACGCATGCGAATGAAGTTACACTTGCACCTGCCTCCTCGTGTGCAGTGCACCAATATGCGCGCCTCGATTTTTGCGTGCCGCCGGTCAATGTGATGGCGAAGGAACCCACGTGTATACATAAGCTTTTGACATTACGCGCGAGTGATAAAAGGCGCGTATACATTCGTGCACGCGAATATGATTGCAAAGACCATGTATATAATTGTCACACAGCCGTTGGCTGTTGATCAAACGAGTCAAAGAAAATAATGGGCAAATGTCAAAATGACAACAATTATATTGTACGGGGATAGCCACAATGAAAATCTACGCGTCGGGAATTATATACGTATATATACATATCATGTGCACACGGTCCGACGTATACAATAGGGAGGAGGAGGAGGACCGATCGCGGAGCCGTTATATTATATGATAACAACATATCGTGGGGTTGAGTTGCGGATCTTGGATTCAATCGGGCGTGCGCGGCGGCTTTTTATTTTTTTCATTTTGGTCGTATGTATGAAAGGTGTATTGTTCGCTGCACTTTGCTCCCCTGAATTTTGATGAGGCGCAGGAATCGTGCGGTTATGGCGGAAGAGGTGCGCGCCGTGTTTTATATTTTGGGCTGATGCGTGTACGCGATTTTTAATATGCGGAACAAACAAAAAAAAAAAAGAGAGAGCCACGTGTGTACGCACATTTGATTTCACTGATCCCTCCGGTGCAATTTTTTAATTTTTGTTCACTTTGACGTGTACGTGGTTTAAAAATTGTTTATCAAAGTTACGAAAAGACTTTCCCGAATCCCTCATCCGTAGTTATCAGTTGAACGGTTCATTTTCCCACGAATCGTTTTCTTCTTTTCTTTTTTTTTTTTTTTTCCCCCTCACGTAATTCTGACATATGAGCACATACCACTTGAGAGTTTTCCGGCCAAACGTCTCATTAAAACGCACCACTCCAACAATACACAACAATATAGAGAGATAGTGGTGCCGGTTGATATTCCACCGGTCAGATCCCATAAATTATACTCCGCACGCGCTAACGGTTATATATATCAATTGCCCCGCGTTAACTCCTTTCATATTTTTCCCCGGCGTCCGCGGCCGCGAAAAGGAGAAACACGGACTCGCGAGACATCGCCGGCCGAGCTAATTTAGATCGGAGCGCAGGTGGGCCATCGTATATATATATATATACCTATAGATATATACGTACAGGCGCTTTAAATCCTTCCGAAGTAGCGCATCTAATTCATACCCCCTTTTCTCGTTCTGTTGGCCAGGTAAACCGTACACACATATATGTATATACTTGTATTACGTAGTATCGAAACTTTCTCAATAACCCCCTCGACTTTTCCGTGGGCATTTAAATTGTATTCGCCTGATTAGAGCAGGTATGTACGTCGTGCACTCCCGGGAGAGGGCAATCAATCACGCAACGCGGAGAGATGAGCCCGAGTGATACAAAACACGCTCTCTTTCTCTTATTCCTATGTACCCCTAAGTATACATTTATACGCTTGAGCTCTTTTACGGGAAAAACTGCGAGCAAGTGAGCTCATTACCGGTTAACGAAAATACATATACAAAGTCAAAAAAATCAATGTAGTACGCGCACGCGCGCGCGCGTGTGTGTGTGTGTGTGTGTGTGTGCAAGAAGTAAGTATAGGTACTCGCGATACTCAACTACAGTTGCGGGGCTAAAAGAGGAAAAAACTGTGCGTGCATGTGTAGTTTTTCGCTTCGGTCATTACAGGATAACACGTTGGTGGCTTGTGCACCACGGATACGATGGATGATGATGATGATGGTGTAGCGAATGAAAATACATCTATATATAGATACACACGTCTAGTCTCGTTAACGCGCCGCCCCGGTGTGGTGTTGTTCGCACCTCCAGCCGAAGCTTGGAATGTAAAGTGCACACGCATATAACAGACGGAGCGTCGGTGTGTGTGTGTGTTGCAATGCGCTTGATAAAATGAGATTTTACGCTGTAGGTATACACCACGTATACTCTTCTGTTGTTGGGTGGATGCCTTCGGGTGTAGATGGATGTATACCGTTGTGTTTTTGTTGCTATGCTGCAGTCCGTAAGTATAGTAATGGGTTTTTCTTGCGCTATATCCCGCTGTTGCAGTAAAATGCTCCGAACTCATTTATTTTGAGTCCGGAAAACTTTGGCGCGTTTGGACGTTGCAGGGAAAAAAAGAAACGAAAAAGTTTTAAAATTTTAATATGCAACACGACGCTATCATCAAGAAAAAAAAAAAAAAAAAAAAAAAAAAAAAAAAAAAAAAAAACTCGCGCTCCTCTCGGCGTCTGCGCCAAATGTATATCAATTTCAGAGCCGGCAAACAACAGCAGCATCCGATAACAGGACCTTCGCGTGATGCTTCGCTTTTTACCCCTTTTCAGTTGAGATGTAGGCCGAGCCGAGGAGGAAGAAGAAACGGGAAAAGGAGAGAGAAGGAGAAAGCGTGATAATTGTCGTGAGCGAAAAATCAGACCAGCCTCCACCTCCTTTATTTTATTTTGTTTCCCTCCCTTCCTTCCTTCCTTGCAACAACACCGAGCAAGTATTGCGTGCAAGGCGAGAAGGATAACAAAAAATATATAAAAAAGCTGAGCACTACCCCGGCCCTCGCTTTGTCCTCTCTCTCTCTGTCTCGAAGAAAGCTTTAGTTGCGGAGCGTTTTATAGACGTGATTTTTTTTTTTTTTTTTTTTTGTTTTCTTCCCTCCGGTGGTCGCGGAAGTCAAGGGCCCTACCGTTGTTGCGGAGGATAATTCAAAACGGCACTGTTGGTCGTAAAGGGAAAAAAAAAGGTTAAAGGATGGATGGACCAACGGGGTATATTATATAGGTGCTCGCTTTCTTGTGCTCCGAGGGTCGTGCGAATCGGTCGAGAAAAAAAACGGAGAGTTTCACGACTGTGGGCATTGTTTGGTGTTACAGGCCCGGGCTCCATTACCTCCCCATGATGGCTTTTTAAAAACCTTGCAATCACAACATATTATATACGTTGTGTACGTGTATTTTTTGCCCTGCCAAGTATATATTACGTACTCTCGGAGCGTCGCAGAGAAAAAAAAAAAAAAAAGAGAAATAGAAATGTTTTGCCGATTTCTCCGACGGGTGGCGATTGAAAACGAGGAGACCTATGCAATAAATTGATTGGTAAGAAGTGCATACCACCGTCCACCACCCATATTTATGCTCACAGCGCCAGAAGGCATCGGGAGGATACATATACCCCTTAACGAGCTCTAATTGCCGAGTTTTGATTTTCAGACGCCGATCGAGCATAGTTACGCCCGGCTCCGCAGTTTTTTCCCGGGCTTTTCCTATACATATAAGTACCCCGCACCCGTACCTGCCGAGAGAAAGGAGCAACATACGTACACTCGATGCTCTCTCACGCACTTTTCGACGTCTAATTAATTTGATTGATCCCCCGTGTGTGTACATACATGTACACGCGAATGCATCCACCGCAACATCATTATATACGTGCATTGGTAGAAGCGTATAGGGAAGGGGGGAAGGATCTGCACCTTTAATTAAATCCTAAGCGTATAGTATATATACGTACATAAGCGATCGATTTAGCATCGCGGGCACGGCTCTCCCCCTAATTAAATTAATAATCGTGGCAGCGACCGCCCGTCTGTCATGTGTGTGTATGTATGTGTGTGTATACGATACAGCACAAACGAGAGAGTTTTAATGAATAATTCGCCCGCGATATTATTACCGCGAAAACGCATCCATAAATCTCCTCGAGAGCAAGACTTTCGTCCTTTCATCCGTAGGATCTGATTACAACGACGACGGGAGTCTACATATATATATATATACATCGAGTATAAGAGACGCTGCTGCCGCTGTGTCGCGGTTGCGTGGAAAGTATCGACTGGGCCGAAGATCGAGATAGCTGTGTATATGTATATTGTATCATCTCCGAGACTTTATTGACCGAATCCAAACGCGGGAGTCGTGTGTACGTCAAACGCGCGCTAATGGATGATGAATGGGTCCAGAGGCTTGTCGTTATATACCTACACACACGAGGAAACGAATGGGGAAAATATACTTACACCAAAAAATCGGCTTACGAAGCTCGTCGTCGTAGCGTCTCTTTTTTTTTCATTTTTTTTTTTTTTTTTTTTTTCCTCTCACTCTCGAGAGTAGTCCTCGTGTAACCGCACGACGGCCAGACGATGGTATCACCGCGCGCTTTTACAAACCATTTCGCGGTTTTCGCCGATTTATTTCCATACACGTGTGTGTACACACCTGTAGGAATAAAACAAACTTTCCAACCATCATTAAAATTGAAAATCCCATCGCGTCGTTCGTATTATACAATGCACCTTGGTTTATCATCGCCGATTCAATTGAATCGGCAAGTGCCGACTATATACGCTTTGTTGTGTTGCGCGATGATAGGTATTTCCATTCGTCGATTCATCCTCGTTTGCGCGTATGGAAAACCATTCGATCATTCGCACTACGGTCGAGCGTTTTGTTAAAAAGTTTCTAAACTATATACAACCCCAAGTATATACTTCAGTGCACCGAGGTACAATGGGTCATCAGCACTATACATATACTCTGTGCAACGATAATACAATACTGATTCGTACGTAGATATCAAAGGTTGCAATGGAGGAGTAATTGACAACAACAACGAACTGATCCGTCATTCGTTTTCATAAAAAACATTAAAAGTTCACGAGAGCAGCGTTGGTACGTAGATATAGACATTGGAGATGAGACCGCGACTCCTCCCCCCTCCCACACCCCCTTTTATAAGCTAGTAATAAATTCATTAGCCTCCCCGTGCAGGAGTTCAATGTAAAAGCACATCCATACACCGACACCGCACACGTGCATGTAAGTTACACTTTATAGGTTGGTGTACCCATGTGTGAGCCTCGGTACGCGAGGTGCGCTGCTGCGGAGCACAGAAGCCACGTTAAGGGAGAGGGGTACACCCCCCCCCCTGCGTGATAAATCAAAATGGGAATATATATATTACATTCCTCCTTACACATATACCAGCTGCACGGCTGTTACACGGCAAACGTGGCATAGTAGCTGCTTCATACGTAAACTCTCCTGATGATGCACTTACGTATACAGGCTTTATAAGTATAACGTCGTTGTTACCACCTCGCATCTTCTCCTCCCTGCATATAGGAGGGGCAGGTCGTGCGATTCTAAATCAGTTTGTCTTCTTCATACATTCGCTTATCGACAGACGCAAGAGGTACTTTTCGACATACAAGAAACTCCTTTAATTTGCGTCGTCCTCGATTTCCAATATACGCTTTTAAGAGAGAGAGAGAGAGAGAGTGTGTGTGTCAAGTCGACTTATGGGCGAAAAGATAGCAGGGGAGGGAAGAAGAATAGTAGTAACGAAACGAAATCACTCGCGCATGGGGTGACTTGGGTTTTATCGTTTTGATGGATGATAAGCTTATAATTGAGATCTCGAGGGGATAAAGCATGTAGAAAACAAAACAAAAAAAAAAAAAACCAATTGACTAACTCGCCCATTGGAACGTCAAAGTCAATAACTGAGCGAATGTGGTTTTTTTTTCACCTGCGCCTACTTTTATACATTACATTTACGCGGATAATATATATACCTGTTGCTATATAATAGCAGGTGTTATTCAACTCACTCTCTCGCGAGTGTATATTATTATATTAGGTACTTTTTTATTATTATACGTGTACACACGTTACGTGGCTCTTTTGCGGGAAAAGAAGAGAGAAATACGCATGAATATGCAAGAACAAAACGCTGCGCTGCATAATATCACACGGTGTACTTGTAGGTACACACTCTCTCACGCTTGGGTTTGCCTCGTTTGCGCGCGCATTATAACATAATTAACCGACTCTTTTTTTTTTTTTTTTCCTCTCTCGTGATAACAAAAGTAAAATTAGAGAGCAGTTTGCGTTGTTGTTTGCGAGCGCCAATTACTCCCCGTGCACGATGAGAGCCGTTTAGGGTCCGAAACTCACGGTGTGTTGCGTATATAATTATTATGTCGTTCAAATGGAATGTAAACACAAAAAAATACGCCTCATCCGTGCTTTCTGGAATTGCCTTCGTAAGCGCATCTCCTAGAAAAATGCACGCGACACATGCGTCGTAAAATTCATGCCGCACTTAAAATTAATAAAAAGCTGGAGGGCGGCGTCGATCGCGATTGAGGCGGCGCCGCTGGTGTTATTATTCCCTTTCGAGGGAAGAGTTTTTTTTTTTTCTCTTTTCCGTACATCATCTTGTGTACAGATGCAGAGAGCGTGGACGGTTCTCAGATTGCGACGCACCATCGGATCGGTATCGCGAGGGGAGGAAGGGTATACGTTTTATAGTGTCCGCTTCAGCAGCAGAGAGTACGAATTAGAGGCAATTTGCCACGTGTGTGCGATTGTCGCGATTGTCTCGACGCTGCTCCGTGAGTGCATACACACACGTCGTTATTATACATGTACATGGTGGTGCATCGCTTTCTTTTGCTCGTCTCTGCTGGCTACCGCATCAAACGCTCATTGATGGAACATCGAGCCCTCGATCGAGCCTGTACAATTGCATTTATCGCGGACAAGAGGGATATGTATGTGGGCTGATTGCTCGGGTATACTCGACGAGACTTTGGCTGTCCTTTTTTTTTGCCCCCGCCCAGTTTTTTTGTCCTTATGACACCTATACAGAGGACAAAATGGCAAGGTTTTTTTACATCGTCTGCGCATCGGTGCAATTAACAATCGACAGGCAGTAAAAGAAATTGAGCAACAAAGACATATATTATTCCACGACCCCACCACCTCCTCTGCCGGTTGATTGTCCTTTTTTTTTCGCTCCTCCGTATTAGGTTTATCTATATATTTATACACCCCGTGTTATTGTTATCATCTCAACGCGGACGAGCAACGACACCGTAAGTTCATATCCAACAGTTTGACGCGCAATAAATTCTTGGTGTACATATATATATATATACATATACGTTTTGAGACATATTAAACAGAGATAGAAGCGGACGAAGAAACCAACGGATGGAAGGGACGCGCCGGTGATAAAGCTCTCGGCTTTGATCTCTCGTTCAATTTACGATTATACGTATGGTGTAGTATAGTAGTGGTGCAGGTACTCGTATGTATACATAGGCGCGGAGCGTTGTAAAGGTTTTAACGAGTACGTTGCACTCCCGCGTCGTAAAAGTGCATTACAACGACTCCGCGATTGAAAATTACCGCGCGGCGATTAAATTATAAATAAACGCACCGGCTTATATTTTTCAAAATTGAATGTATATACGTGCGCGGATAATTATCTCGGTGCGGGTAAATATGTTGGGTATATACTTCCGCCGACTGCCGTGCATCGTGCGGTTCTCTCTCGACGGATCGCGGCGAGCTTCTTCTTCCCCATATTTCCCTTATCGAGTTTGTACAACTCGCACCTTACCTGTGGGATAGAAGAAAAACAACAATTTCCCCGTGAAATTCGCGCAAGTCTCGGCTTACGCGCCGGCACCGCCCCACGCGCGTATGCACCATAATATCCAATTGCAGCGCGCGTATCTGTATCCCATGCTCGGTTGTGTGCACCAGCGAGGCCCGTGGAAGACCGGTTTTGGGTGTCCCTCTGTTTTTCAGCCCCTCCCCGCGGGAAATTCGCCGATTGCACCGGGGCTCGTAAAACGCGCGCGGTACACATGCACACACGAAACGATAAATTGGCCTTTTATTGCCGAGGTGCCGAGAGAAGGAGCCTCTCTCCTGTGCGTGTATCGATTCGATAACGCTGTAATATACGGCCCTGTAAACCAGGGTGGTACTCTGTACTCTGTGCACACATCGCGTTTCCCGCGGCTGTTTAGCTTTAACAGCCGCGATCGGGAAAATGTATACAGGCTTGGGAACCTCCGCCGGGGTGGTCTTTAAGTGTATTGCGTGACGAATCGATCGCTATTTTTTTTTTTCCCTCATACAACAACAACTGCTTTTATGTGTAAGAGTATAATAACTATATAATATTACTGTTTATTGATTTTTCATTTTTGTTTTCTTTCTTTCTGTTTCAGGTGAGTATCGATACCGATCGTGCGTCCTTTTTTTTTTTTTTTTTCTTCTTCTCCCGATAATTGTAATACACGCCACGCACACACGTACGTAGCTCCAGCAAGTAAGTGACTCTTTGATGAATTTCCCATGAATCTCTCTTCTCTTCTCTTCTATCATACTTAAATATCCAATCTCATACATTAAAACTCGGAGTCGCAACCGGATGATAACAACAGCATATAGGAACAACAATAATAATATTAATAAAGAGGCCTGCTCGCGCATCGGCCAAAGTAATACAGGAGGAGCAGCTCGGCGTAATATACCCTTACGCGGCTACAATATATATATATATATATACTCCCGGCAGTGGAAAATTGCCGTGTGTGCTCCACAGCCATCCGAGGGAAGGAGGAAGAAAAAAAAGCGACCGGAACTAGCTACTCCCGTAATTGCGAGCGAGCGCCGAGTTTTTTTTTTTTTTTTCCTTCCTCCTCGCGCATTAGGTATATAGGGTGATGTTAACCGCGTGCGTATAACCAACGCCGTATAGGAGAGAAAAACCATAAGCATCGGAAATATTTATTTTACCTATTCCCCCGCTCGACCTTCGAGTAATCATCCCAATCTTTTTTTTTTTTTTTTTTTTTTTTCGCGAATTTTTCTCAACTGCAGTTACCAGAGGGAAATTAATACACGTGTACACACGTCACTGCGCGATTTAATTAATGCCCACACGAGAGATGCCGAGAGATAAATAATGTTTTAGACTCGTGTCCGTGTATATACATGTGCGTGTGATTAATAAATCATTGCCTACACACATATATATCCACACGAACGTATGGTCGCGTTTTGCTTGCACCGCATGGCTCTCGGGCGCTAATCTAAATCACGAACGTGTTGTTTTTGCCCTTTTCTCGCCGCTCGATCCAATTAAAACACAATTAGACGCTACTTTGGTCGAAACGCTCGCTTCTACATAAATATATCGATACACATCGAGACGCGCGATGAAACGAGCGATCGCCAAGGATCCGCGAGCATTTACATTATCTCATGGGTATATATACATACGTCAGAGTAAAATATCGAGCAGAGCGTCGGGCGATTTTTCACCTTCGAGAAACAGCGCCGTTTGGCATCATGTGTATATGTATACATGGTATAAGGTAGACGAGGAGAAAGAGGAAAATTTACAGTCGTCGGGGTCATTACAGGCGACGAAGGATGTGCGCCAGCCTGGGCCGCGAAGTGAAATTCGCCGTCACTTCTCTCGATCCCTCCTATACATACACATACGCTCGCTCTTTGGAGGAACAAGTTGATGCTAAATTATGCCTCGACCCGAAGGTAATAGTTAGAAACACACACGGTAACGATAAATATTCTCCTTTCTCAACCTCCCTCCCCCCCCTTTTTTTTCCTTGCGAAAAATCTCTTGGCCCCGCTCGCTCGAATATCGATTGATCGGTGATAAAAGCCATCTCCTTATTCTCTTTCGTGCATTGCTCGCGTGTGCGTGTACATACCTCTTGAGAATTTCTTTTGTCGTATGTTATATATGTATGTGTATACCTGTTATACCCGGAAGAGTGGGTATACACCGCGCAGTGCAAGTCGTATATTTCATTGTGGAAGAGTCAACTTGACGGGTATTGCTTATATGCGAGCGAAGGCGGGTGGGAAAAATGTAAAAAAAAAAAAAAAAAGAGTGTACGAGAGTGGCCGAGTAACCGCGGAAACTTTATTTTTGCTTTCAAGTACAATGAACTTGTGGTAAAATTCTACAAGTTGATTTTTACCCACAAGTTTTTACGAGCATTTTGTCTCTATACTGATTCATCGCTCGAGTTGATTGTCTATATTTCATCTATTGGTATACGTACACACGATCGTAATCTGCCAGAGAACGATGTGATTTATACCGAGGGTCGGTTGGGAAAATTGTCCAGACTCCGCCCGAGATTGCGCGATTGTACGCTGCTTGGTGGACGATTTACTTTTCCGCAGCTCTTTTATAGAAAACAACACGAAATCAATGAAAAGGAACCCCCTCCCCCCTTTTTTTTTTCCACGCGATACATATAATATATTTTCAGTGCAGCCTAAACCGATTAAAACGCACGCATCACTAGCCAACGATGAGTATTGACAAAAATCGTCAACGGAGATGGCGCGCAAGAAAGCGTGTAGAAAAGTGTACTCTGTATTTATATCTGATGGGGAGAGAAAATTCGCGGGTGAGAAAAGGAGGAGGAGGCGCGGAGGGAGATTAATTCCGATTCGTTTTCGAGCCTAGCCCTAATATAAGGTCCCCGGGGTAAAATCTCGCGTTACCACGCGCCGCCGCTAATAATTCAGAGAGCCGAGGGAAAAGCGCGCAAAGCTGCTGTTGTAAGAGCGTTAATCGACTATGCGCGCACGCATCCTCGTATATATTTTGATGGGAGAAATGCTTTTGAGGAATCTTGCCGATAATTAGCGATGCCTATCTGACGTATCGAAAGGAGGATTGCTCGTGTGTGTGGGTACGGGGGGTCGATTAAAAATATATGGGAAAGGAGGAGGATATATTTATACGATCGCTGAGTGTATATCCTAAGTATTTTCCATTGTTTTTTGCATTGACTTATGCTGTTCTTGTTTCGCAATCTCGAGATTTCCGTGCTTACGGAGCTCGTTTTGCTCGGGGTTGCGTATAAATCGAGATTTTCACAAACGATACGGCAGAGCACGTAGTATTTCATATTTTTTTTTTTTTTTTTCATCTCTAACCATAGGGACGATTAATCGAAAAGTTGAGCACAGAGAGAGGCTCGTCCATTTTCTCGCTCACCCGAGATACATACGTATCATCTGGCTGGCATCTCTTACAATTACCATCGCCGTTTTGCAGCCGCCCCTGATTAAAGCGCACACATACATAGACCCACTCGAGAATTTCATGGATCAACACTCGTATATTCCTTACAATATGTATATATATATATATATATATATATATATTTGTAGCTACCGTTTGTTCTCCCTATACCTCCCTCGGCTCGGTCATCAAATTCTATTAAAGCCTTTGGTTTCGCGTATATACACGTCACATAAAATCCGTCCGCCATCACGAGGGAAACCAAAGGAATAGCAAAGACGTCGTGTTTATGGAGGCGCGTGCATAAACTCCAGCCGAGCGGGGAGAGCCCCGGTAATTGACCGAAGGTACAATAATAATAATAAAATCTTCTCTTGCATGTATAGATCCTGCATGATGCGGCAGCAGCGCGAACGAGCCTTTTCATCGAGCCTTCTCTCTCTTTGGAGTTGCTCTGCTGCTGTTGCAGTCAATTTTCTTCTTTTTTTTTCCCCCCCTGCAACGAGACGGGCTTTTGTCCGACTGGTCGATTTTGCGCGGCCCCCGTGTAATACATAAACGTGCTTTCGATCATTTTTTTTTTTTTTCCAAAGTGCCCGAGTTTCCGTTAGTTTCATCCGAGGCTTTTACTGCGCCGGTGGAGGAGGGAAATAATTGCACCGGTGCATCGGAACATATATATTCGCGAGAGAGTGAGAGGATCGTTACGGCTCTCTGTTCGGCGGAAAACTTTGTTCCTAGAGAGTATATTGGTATGCCGTCGGTGTATGGTCAGTTTTACTGTGAATATGCACGTCCGATGTTGGCTGGTTATTGTTGTATACATCCAAAGGAATCTTTTTTTTTTTTTTTTTTTTTTTTTATGGAAGCAACTTTGCATATATCGGGCTGTGGCATTGAAACAGGAAGTATTGATTCGTCCGATCATTTATGATGGCGATTCGATTGAAGCACTTTTAGTGTGGTTTATTACTCAATTTCTCGTGTTCTTACATATTTTTAAATTGGTGCCACTTCAACGAACACGCATCATAATAGAGAAACCATGCGTTTTATACAATCCGGCAAAATAGTGCTAGTATCGGGAGTATAAAAAAATATTCTCGTTTCAATCGCAAATTATAATCTTAAGTGGTTACTACTTGTATTTACACGTTAAATTCAAGAAACTTGAAAAAAAGAAGAAATAAAGGAAAATGATCCAATTATGCTCGGGGGAAGAGAAAAAGTGGAAATTAAAACTACTGTCGATGATAAAATCGTAACGGTTCGGTTAGTATACACCTCGCGCACACTCAATGAAAAACCACAATGACCATAATTACTGTAGCCCCCTCGTGTACATTATAACGAGCTCGATAAAACCAACAAGCTTCTTTTTTTTTTTTAAATTTTTTTTCCTTTGCGTACAACAAACTAAAACCTAATACAAGGAAAATTGGTCGATAGTATATTGTTAAAACCTTGAATTTTCCATCCAAATGAACGAGGTGCGATTCTCTTCACTTTTTTCCCAACCACTGTATGCCCAAGCCGCAATACAAATGACACGGAAAGATAAGTACACGAAGGCCTGAAAATTTCCTCTAAACGTCCAAGTATACCCATCAATTCGAGTGCGCCTTTGGCGCTGAAAACTCTCCCGCGCCTCATCATCATCAGCACGCGATAAACAGCTCGCAGACAAACAAACAAAAAGTATCTCGTTTCCAACGAAAGCCATTCGCATGCATTCCACGCGAGCTTTTGCCCCCCCCCCCCCACCCCCTCCTCTCGCTGTACACACCTGTACCGTCGTCTTTATGCTTCTATACATACACGTATAGATAATCGCTGCACGTTTAGGTGTACGTGCGCCGTGTATCAGCGAGACGTACGCGATTAATAGGCTCGAGTGCGCGCGATGATGGGAGCTTTTCTCCTCTTCGAGTGCATACTACGCACACATATAAAAGAGCATTTATACACTTTCTTCCTGATTCTTGTACGCGTCTCTGCATGCGCACCAGATGAAAATGGTGATGCTGCGTGCGCTTACAATGGGGGGGGGGAAGGCTGGTTAACGGGATCCATTAGACGGGTCGTGTCTCTTTAATCGATCGCTTGATTTTAGTTAATTTGACGCACGGCCGTGTAAAGTGCATATCGACGAGCTTTACTTATCCATCGCAGTTCCTCTGGCGCGTCGACCTTTAAAATTCGATCGTATATATGGGTGCTTGGCTATCCGGCAAACTTCATCGGTAGAACGAGAGGGGAAAAAAAGTTTCACCAACGCTCGCGAATACGAGACCTGCTCGGGGCCAAGTTGGCGTGCGTGCGCTTAAACGAATCGCGCACCCGCTTAAAAACGATTTATTCCCTTTTTTTTTTTTTTTTTTTCCTTCGCGCGCGCCGTGGAATACGATATATACACTCAAATTTCTGAGAGCGCTCTCCTGTGCATCTTGAATTTCCACTTTGCTGGTCGGTTTGACGTCTCTTTCCCTGTATAATACCGCAAAATGGATAATTGGTGTGCCTATTTCACGCCCATATTTTGTACTCTAAATAAAAAGAAAACATGAATAGACGAGCAAACACCTAGTGTCAATTAATTCGAAAGCCGATAGCCATTGGTGTGTATATAGGGTATACATAAACGTGTAATGGAAGCATATTGAGTTCCGCGGGGATTATATCCAAATAAACGGACATTCGCGCGATAAGCGTGATGTATGTGCACCGACACCACGAACGCCGGAGATAAAATTATATTTATCATCGAGAAATTTTTCTTTTTTTTTTTTTTTTTTTTTTTTTTTCCTCAATCCAAGCGCTTAAAATGCATCTTACGCGTGTAAGCGGTGCAGTTAAATTAATTGAGCCATCGCGATAGGGCGGGCGAAACGCGATCATACATTTTCACCTATATATATATATATATATATCGCGTACGTGTGTGGATATACAGTTACGAGTCTCTAATTAATTGTATATCCCTTGCACATCTACAGTTTTTCCTAAGCTTTGATAGACTAACATATATATATATATATATTACAGTGAAATGGTACTCGGTCGCGATGTACCCGACCCTCAAACTCCGGGGCATCATAATCTCTTAAATATGCCAGACGAAAAGTGAAATCTTTCAACGCGGCCGGCATCAGATCTCATCTCCGTAGCTGCGCATCATCGCAAACTGCACGCGCGAAATATCATCTTTCCCCGCTCTCTCTCTCCTTATATTATACGTCTCTTTATCTGGCTTGTACATTGTACAGTAGGTGGACTTGTATATCTGATTGCAGGACGACGACTCTCGTCTGCATCCTAATTATCACGTAGTCGTCTCCATCTCTCTCATTGTCGGAGTATATATAATACATGTTGCATGCGCTCTACGGCAGTCGGTGCATTATCAGTTTAATCAATCGCTTCACCGGATGACCCTCCCTCTTTTCTTTCCTCTATCTTTTGTAAAAAAAAAAAAAAAAAAAAATCGTTCAAAGGAGCTTAACTGCGGTCACGCAGCTCGCGCTCCAGTATACCTGTAGCCCACATCGTGGACTCGCGTGCCATATGTACCAATGAGGGAAACGTGGAAAGAGGACCAAAGATCCTTTTTGCGTTGGAAATGAATTTGCGCGGTGGTATAAGGGAATAAATACCCTTGCAACAAGAAAGCCCAATGAGGCATCGGGTTTTTTAAGCTCAAAGGCGAAAATCGAGACCCGGCCTCGTTTCGTCGCTTCGTTGATGTCAATAAAAAGCGCAAAGTACATCATGGCCGCTATCATCGGAGCGAAAGCCTTCTTGTTCTCCAGCGCGGTCGTTCCCACACCATTGAGCCGACCCATTGTACCCCGTCTTTTACGTAATTTTACATGCATCCCAGCCACAACAAAAGGAGGAGGGGATTATATTCTTTTCGCGAAAATCTCGCCGAGAAAGAGAAAACACGCGTACACGCACGCTTTTGCGCACACCTCTCGGCTGGCAGATGCGGACGATATACATATACGCTTATTACGGATGATGGATATAGCTATCGCGAGCGTGTACGTGGACAACAAATGCACAGATACGGAGGATTAGCATATGTGTATACGAACACCTGATATCGGGCGCGATTCGAACAATGCAGCCGTAAAATAGCACTTAACGCCGAGTTCGTCAAAAAAGATGTATAGGGGGATCGCGGTACGCGCGCGCCGCTCTTCCGTAGCTCTCTCCAGCCGGTGTCTATAACTTTCACCTCTGCACCGGTACATCCCTGAGAATACGGCGCCTTTCGACCCGTGATATGCCACACTCTGCTCTTTTAGCGCTGTATCGGACGAGTTCGATCTGTTGCGGATCATCCCCCCTACTCCTCTGGCGCGCGGACGTGATTTACAATTGAAAGCGCCGAGGGAGTACGGCTGCAGGTACTGTATGTACGTTTTAGGCTCATCTCTTCGTGTACACGAAGCTGCGATTGGGGCCCAATCGATCATATCGGCTTGTACGGACAAACCGTGCGCAAACACGCACTTGTGCTCTCTTGTGTATATCATTATCATAATGATGGTTGCAACAAAATAAACTAGGAATAATTTAGGATTTTCCGATGCTCGCACCGAGACTTTCATTATAAAAATTATAAAGAAATTACAGTAAAAATTATACCATTCTGTACTGTAAATTTGATGCAAGCGTGTACGATTTTATAGTGCAGAATGGTATTTTTTTTTTTTTTTTTTTTTTTTTTTTTTTTTTTTTTTTTTTCTCAGTGTAGGCAGTTGAAGTATATACAGCTTGGTGGTGTTTTTTTTCAACTTTCCAAGATGACTCCAGAATCCAGATATATTATTTCAAGGAATGAAACCAAGGCCCAAACAAATAAAAATTACAATCCTTCTTTTCCAGATTTTCACGAGATGTGATATTTGTCTCACGCGCATTGTTTCTTTGTTTTCCACGTTATTCACGGTTTACCGCACGTGTGTACACTTAACGAGCCTTTCCGCGACCTCCTAATTTTACGTTTATTGTACGCACACCAGGACCCTCGGGCGTACATGTAAGTACGTGTATAATTATATACAATGCCTATTTATTAAAATGAACACGTTTACTTTCCATCCGTCACGTGCAGCATCTCCTTTAAAATATGTGCCGTGTACATTCACATAAATTCCACGAATTTGGTGTCTGTATCTGTACGCATACCTACTTACTTTTTGAGAGAATTGTACGTACTCCAAGAAGCTAATTGATATTCCAGGCTGATCTTCGCGACCTAAATTTCATTAATTATCTCCTCACCCGTATGATAATAATAATAATAATAATAATACATCCTCACCCGTAAAGCGCAAAGAGAAGTGACTTCATTTCCTCATCTCCATCTCCGCGTATATCAAACGGATTAACCCGACCCCTTCATATAAAGTGGTGCCAGACTATAAATATGTCTTTCTCCGCGGTCTCTTGTGAAAAGCTCCGAAAATGCTAAACAGCACTTGTACCAACGATAATTCCTTGGCTTCAATTGTGAAAGCGCGAAAACGACTCTCTTGACTCAAAAAAAAAAAAAAAAAAAAATTATTTATGCAAAAGATACAACAATAATAAAAAATAAAATAAGAGACAAGAAGGAGCTAGAAGAAGCGGCATATCAGCAGCCTCCCCGTGGGCGGCTGCACGTAATATACCGTCGTCCGATGTATTAACAAACAATGCGCTTGATATGAAACATGTTAATGGGAGACGCTGGGGGCAAGCGGCTTGCCCAGGGATGCCTTTTAATTAGGTCTCGTAACGCATCGGAAGCACCGCAAACTCGGCTCTCTTTCTCTCAACTCCTCGAGCCGTTAACCGGTAGTGGCCTCCCTGAATCAGCTTCGTATACGGGGATAACCAAGTGTGTGTATATGTGTGTAACATCGGAGCCTCCCGCTGCGCTGCTTTAGTTCCGCACGTAAATATAAATAACATATGGTGCAGGTACGTGTGTGTGCGTCGATGACGATAAGATTGTACTCTCTGATGGTGCGGTGGGAGGGTCGAGCTTTGTTAGCCGTTGTTGTTGTTGTCGGATGTTTATGCGAATAAGGAAGCAAAGAGAGCAAGGGCTCGCTGACTTTGTCTCTCCTTCGTTTGGTCTGGCGATGCCGGAAGTAAGCTCGGGAGGTAATATGTAGGTCGGCGAGCAACGGGCGGGGCTCACTTTTTTTTTTTTATTTGCGCACAACCGGGACATGGGATTCGTCGCGCTCGATGACTTTGGGGGCAAGTGTACGAGGTAGTCGCTTGTTTTTAGCTGCCACGTACAGAGTCGCGTGAACAAATGCAAAATTTTGGTTTTTATAGAAAAGAAGCTCAATTGGAGATTTTTTTCTTTTTTAAGAAATTACTCGTGTAAGTCATGATTTGGTTGCATTAACCATTAAAAAAAAATAATGCATCGCCCCGCGTGCTTTGGCCAAAAGATGTTTATCCGAACGACCCAAGATGTAGACAGTATATACATGTATAATAATCATCGCTTGGATGATAATCGCAGGTGATTACTCTCTCGTGTGGACGAGCTCGGCGTGTGTGTTATTTGCGGCAATTAGTGACGCCAAGTTTGCCGTGTTTTATATGTATAAATGTACGGGGTATTATAAAATTTCACAGCGCGTCATTAACGGAAAAAGCTCATTTTCCTCCAATTTGAAAAAAAAAAATACCATACGACGAGGTAAAAATCTTTTCGAACGAATGAGTCTTGCGTCAATTTTGTACATCGTCGCGTTGTCGATGATCATCGGACACGCGGTGAAGTAACGATATTTCATTTAATTTCTCCCTCGAACGTGCGAAAACCTACGTACATCAGCCGCAAAAAAATTCGGTCAAGGCCGGGAAATAGTAAAAAGACAGAAAGAAAGGGGAAAAAAAAAAACACCACAAACATCCGTCGGTGCGTAGTAATAATTATTCATATCCCAACGAACAATCGCTTCGACGAGTCCTCCCCTCTTTGGCCGTAATCATGAGAATTTCCAGTACAGTACGCGACAGCCACATCCTCCCGCAAATTAAAAGAGGCGCGAGAAACTCGCTTGGGACGAAGGGGAAACGAAAAAAAAAAAAAAAAAAAAAAAAAGTTCTCATTTGGACAATGGGAAAATGCCCTCTCTTTCAGCCATCACCATTCGACTCTTTGATGAACACCCACAGCTAGTGAAACCAGAGCGAAAATTAAAAAAAAGTACGAGCAATCGGGTCTACTATACATATATTTCGTCCTTCCCATGATGTATAGTATACATTTATTACACGCAATGCACCGGCTTATTACGACACATTACCTATACCTATCCCGGCTACTGCTCGTTAAAAGCACGTGTCGGTGCCCTGTGTTGTTATATATGCTCTCGCGCACTTAAAAATGTACCTACGTCAATTTTCCTTACCTTTTTTTTCCCCCCCCCATTTCGCGCTGTGCTCAGCTAGGCGTGGAGATTTTTATTCTTCCGAGCCTATATATTATTATGTACACGAGCAAAGTACCTATACTTGAGAGAGCTGCGTTATATACTTATCTCTCTCTCTTCCAGTGGTGATTTTCTTTTTCTTTTTTTTTTATCTTCAAGCTCGCACACGTACACGCAACGGAGGAGGGTAGTACGTACGGACACACGGTATAACAGGGGAGCGGTTCGTTGTTAACGCAACGGTACACGTTGCACAAGCTGCCTTTGGAATTCCGAAATCAAAGCGCTGCGGTGATAAAAATAAAAATAGTTTGAGCAGAGATGGGGATGTTGGGAAGGAGAAAAAAAAAAAAAAAAGGAATTTTCATGTACAGAGCGGTAAATATATAGGCGAGCATTAAAATTTTACCATCAGCACGGGGGGGGGCCGCGCTGGATTTTTCATTATCCTCGCAAAGATGTTCTCGATGTACATAGGTAGGAAAAGGTATACGGTAACATAATGATAAATAGCGGAGAGCTACACATCAGCTGATGCTGGTGCCCCTTGGCGCGTGTAATTGTGAATGCGGTGCAAGTATCCTGTAATTAGCGGCTCGAGGAGCAGAGAGGAGGTATACAAGCAACCCGCGTATAATATATACCCAAGACTGATTAGCGAGTAATTAAGCGGGTATTCGTTAAAATCCGCAAAAGCCCGTCTCGTCATTGCACACGCGGGTGTGCACGCTCCTTTTCCTCCCAAGCCGCACCTCCGATGATGATCATACGTATATACATACTGACCATTTCGTGTTTTTTATTTAACCCCATCCGTCATTGGTATTGTTGGGCAGGGTTTTTTTCGCGCAAAAATGCTTCCCAAGCATATAAGAATCGGCGAAACTTTAGTGGCGCGAGTTTATCACGCTCACCCCGGCGTGCCCATACGTCTTGGATCGCTTTTTGCACCCCCGGTGTGTTTTTTTCATTCTCGAGAAAGCGCGACGAATCTCGTCACCGGATCGCGAGTTTCGTGCATTAGTTTCGGCTCGAGGAGATTTTCATCTTTCGCTTGCCCTGTACATGTATGTATATTGTGTACCATTTATGTACCATCAGAATACCGCGAGTACGAAGGTACGTGTTTAACGATGGTGCGGCCGATAGTGGGCAGGGCGTCATTACGCGTCTTTTTCTTTTTCTCGAGAGAAAAAAAAAAAGGCCCCGCGCGATTTTTGCTCCCTCCCTGTATCGCGTGCGCGCCGCCCTTGGCTAAAGAATAATAACGCGTGTCATTAGTCGCCCCCGATGTATATGCACGGGTCGTCGAACTTTTGCCGCGTTGTAACTCCTTTGCGTTTGGATTTGGCGGTGAAAGTGCTGGTTTTTCTTTCTCTCTTCTGGCGAGGCGATTTGTCTTCTTCTTCTCTTTCCGGATCATCCGTCGCGGCGGTGTTTTTACGCCGCGAATTGAAATCTAGTCGTTTTCCACTCCGTAAATCCTTTTACGAGTGTAACGCCGGATCGGATGGTGCCCGAGGCGGTTTGGCTGGTCGCGGGGACAAGTGCTTTTTTTTCTCTCTTTCTGAAACATAGCCTCCGGGAGGAGGAAGAGAATCGTAAAATCGCAGGTGCCGGAGAAGTACTTTCGAAAATCATTTCAAAGTCCCATAGTCTTGTACACCTACATAATATACATATACACACGGAAGAGTGACCATTTTGGATTATTGCAGGCTGTACTTTATTTATCGTCTTTTGCGTGGGAGGAGCTCATCGAAAAATCCTCGTTAAGACTTAGCCCGGTAGGTATATATCCCAACACTGTAGTCATTAACCGGGGGCCATTTCAATGAAGTGAAATCAAACAAACGGCGAAAAAGAAAATTTCTCACTCGAGAGGAGGAAGAAAGAGGATCAAACTCCGTGTGAGAGCGGGTATATGTCCATAAATCCATCCGAGGCGCAACATAAATTAGCCAACAAGGATATCTCGTCCCCGTCGTTTCATTGTTTTCCCCTTCTAATCGCGGGCCAACATCGCAGCCGGGCGGAATATTTCACCTCCTCCGCGCGCGTCTCCCCGTAAATTCATTACAATTATTCCAGACGCCGTAGGTATACACGCGACAACCCAGATCGAGTTCGGTCCGCCAATGGCACGGTGTACATGCATCATCGTAATAACTCACGCCTTCCTGCATGTTGTGTATATATGCACACACACGTTGCACGGCAGAGGCGAAAACATCACCGAAAATATTGTGTATGTGCGTACTTATCCCGCGTGCGTTTGAAAAGGCGCAATTGAAACTCGAGGCGGGACGATAAGTCAAAGAGACTGAAAACCGGTAGTCCCTCGATTCTCACGCTTCGGAGGCGCCAGGAACAACAACCATACGTATACATGTAGGTGCGCATATATATATATGGTAAGATAAAATTTTGTTTGCTCAATTATATGCCCGCGGCTTTCGCGCCGTGCGCCGACGTTAATATATGTGTCGCCGCACTGTTGTCTCATTTACGTGTTAATGGCCATCGGCGTAATTACCAAACGACCCATATTTTGCACGATGCAACGAGTCCAATATATGGCCATCGGGCAGCTCTATTGGCGCTTTTCGGGAGCTTATGATTTTTTTTTCATCGGCATTTGATCTCTCGATACAATTACACCTCGTGTAATTCTCTCTCTGGTATCCGGTTCTCGCGAAACGTGTGTACATATACACAGCCAAAAGGAGGTTTATTAAAGAAGGAGAGGGAAAAAATCAGTGTCCCGGTCTCTGGTCTACTTTTCAAATTTTATAATCTACGATGTAGCCGGTGCGCGTACACGATGTCGCTCGTTCGGAAAACTGGTAACGGGTAAAAATGATTTTCTCTCTCTTGGACGCGCGGCTGCTGCTTTCACGCGAAATTTGTTGATAACTTTCGTTCCCCGCCTCGTAAAATGTTTAATTAATCGTACGCTCCGGGCTTTCTAGCGCATATACGAGAAAATTGTCTTTTTTTTTTTTTTTTTTTTTTTTTACACGCACATTCGTGCGCGACGCGATGGATTTTTCATACGTGCCAAAAGTCCAAGTATACACACGATTTCTTTCGCTCCTCTTGGGTGGTCATCGAGAAAACTCTATCCGCGTTTCCGTTTACGACCAAGACGAAGTAGGAGTCGTCGTACACGAGCGGTACAGTATACGATGACACGATAGGGACAATTAAACATTCGGCCGATTAAATGAATGGGCTATGCGTGTATAGGTACCTTTTCGCGCTACGTTTTGATATGTAAGACGCGGTCGCGCGTGAAACGTTATATTTGTTCTGCGTCCATTATCCTTTGTTGAACAACGAGAGCCACAAATGAAGAAGAAGCAAAAAAAAATCCCACCACAAAGACGAAGACGCCGCATAGCCGCGATGAAAAAACCAACAGTAGCGGTGGGTATATATACAGGAGCGATGAAAGGAAAATACGCTCGGGCGTCTCCGCGCTTACTTGGGTGTATAATATTTGTATGTATGCATGTACAGGTTGATCGGTGGAGAGCCGCGGTTCTGTCTCGTCGCGCTCGATTAAACGCGAAGAAGATGGGGCCTCGCGCGCGCGCGCTCACAATTACAACGTTTCCCGTCGTTACGAGCCAGGTGAGCGAGACCGATTTTCATGCCCACATCCGGGGCTCCATCACCTTTTTTTTTTTTTTTTTTTTTTTTTCTGTACGTATAAACTTTGAGCGTATCTTTTTGTCAGCGAGTTTGATCCCCCCTTTTTTACCCCACTACTTTTCTTATCTTTATTATGTCCCAGGGGCTCGTTAAACGGTGATTTGTAAATATCCACGAGGTTTATTTTTGGAAATGCGAGCGGTACAGCCGAAGGAACATCTCGAGGTGAATATGGGTTTTTCTCACTTGTGGCGACAGAAACGATGATTATCCCCCGTTCTGTATACTAGGCACACCTATTGTTGACTCTAAAGTCTGGATTAAAATAATTTTTGATGGATAAAGAAAAAACAAAATCACGACTTTGGCCATTGCCATGCGAGTACAGTATAATATACTTTTCGGTAAATGCAATGTAGGTGTACAAAAATGAAGGTCAAGCTGTGAATATCATTTGGTGAAGGTATACCATCACCCGAGCTTGGCGCGTGTGCGCTGTATACCAAGCAAACGCTGTATTTAATATGGATTATGTGATGATACCACCACAACACCCAGGTGCACACCAGCCGAAATTTGTATGCGCACTCGGTCTTATCTCTCAGCGCTCCGTTATTTCTGCGAAAAATACACAACCCGAGTTTCTGCTTTATTTTCGGAAACCAAGATAAAAGTATTGTATACCGATCCGTCATCTATACCTTATATACATTCTGTCGTTGGACAGAATCTCCGTGGTGGCGATAACTCGCCATCGTACTCGCGGACAAGAGGGGATTTGGAAAAATCACGCGATAAAATTAACAACACCTTTCCAGTGGCTGAATAATATATACACTTGCTCTTGCGCTCGAGGGCAGTTTACGGATAGCGCACACAATACATATAACGGATAACGCGCACCTTGCACTTGGATTCACGTGTGTATGTATGGGTAGAGTAATGCTCGAGGAAAAATCAGCGGACAGAAACGAGGAGCAATTAAACGCCATAATCTCGAAGAGCACTTGCCGCCGATTAGATGTGTATATATATGTTGTCGCGCGGGAGGAGCTGCTGCGCTATAGCTGTGACTCATTGTATAAATGAATACGTGATTACGTGCACTGATGGGTATATAATATATACTCTGTGTAGCGAGAGGGTGCGAAAATCAGATTTTGTGTTTTTGAGCGAGATAAGTCACTACAATCTTCTTTTCTTTTATTATTTTTTTATTGAAACATGTGTGGATGACGACGGCAGCGCGATTATCACTTGGCCGCGCACAGTGGATTATTGAAAAAAAAATTTTTTTTTCTCCCTCTCTCGAGGTCGTGACCCACGAGTCCTTTTTTTAATACGCCCTTGCACCACCTTGGGGGTTGTTGCAATGTAATATATTGAAGACACTTTTACTCCACTTTTACAAAAATATATTTCATTTATTGTCTCTTTTATTATCGGTCGTCACTCGACCTTTGTCTGCTGTTTCCGCTTCGACGCCAAAAAGGCCTTTTGCACCACCTCGGTAAAGAGGATCGTGCCAGCAAAGACCAATATCGTGCCCATCCAGTGGTAAAACGTAAACGGATTCTGAAAGTAGATGATTGAGAATATGAGCGACAAAAACTTGCGCAGCGTCAGTATCAGGGTCACCGTCAGGGACGTGCACTCGGTCGTTAGCTTAAACACCGATCCGACGCACATGTATCTAAAACCGGCGAGTTGAGGAAATTCTTTGGGAATTATTTATCATCTATTTATTTTTGTTGGTTGAAAAAGGATACTGCGTGATCACGTTGCCGATCAGGTAGGCAAACATCCTCGGCATCGCCAGGCCGACTATCGGTATCCTCAGAGCGGGCGAGTTGGCGGCCACGAGGGCGTGCTCCCACAAGTTTGGCACCAAGAAGACGAAGAACGGCAGCGGCAATAGATGCTAGAAGAGAAAAAAAAAAAAAAAAAAAAAAATACGTATTTGGTAGTAAACGAAAGAATAGGAGGTGGCGTCCCTACCGAGTAGTAGAGGGCTTCCCGTGTGTTCTTGCCGTAGGTGGAGAACAGGGTCTCCTGGTAAATGCCCATCCTAGCGGAAACGAAGAGGGCGACCGTGAGTATGGCAACGCCGACGGTCCACCAGAAAAAATCGGTCCATAAGGTCGTGGGCACCGAGCCAGGGCCCACCGGCACCGTCGACTTTACCTCCTTGCCGCTGGCGATCGTGCAAATCGCCACCCCCACGGTTATCATGAGCACCGAGGTGTACTTGTCGAAGGTGTACCTCCTCCTGAGGATCAGTATGCCCATCGCCATGTTGGCTATCAGGGAACCCTGGATGAAAAACCTTTCCTCGTTTTACGTGATAAAATTACAATGCACGCAGCTGTGTTAATGTTTGTACAACGCACCGAACGGAATATCATGTGCAGGGGCATGGGTATGTTGAAGTTGAAGGCGTAGTTGTTGAGGACGCTCGAGACGAAGAAAAAGACGACCAGCGTTGCGTACTTGCTCATTGGTACGGCGGATCGTGCTGTGCCGCATTTCGACGTGAAGAGGAAGCCGTCGATGGCGATGAACAAAAATTGCACGAAAGTCACCAAATTGCCACCGCCTGGGTCCTCTCTGCGTGGGTGTTTCGTTGCGTTTCAACAGCGGGACTTTTTTTTTTTTAAATTGCAAGTAGGTGCTTTTTTTTCTTCAGTTTGAACGTACAACTGTTCACTTTGGGAAAATAAACAAATGTGCTATGGTACTTGCAATAGAAATGATTGTTTTCGCACAGCTCTAAACTCGTAAATTTATACCAATATAATATAGGTATAAGACAGACGCAACAAAAGTAAGGTTAAGTGCATCTAACGAGATGACGATTCGAGTGAGGATAAAAACCGTAGGAAATGAAGCACGTACTTGCAGTGTACAATTATAGACGGATAACGAAGAAACGGTATAAATACTCACTTCATTAAAAGTTCGAGGAACACCAAATTGGAGCAGCAGCCGAGAAATACGAGAAAAGTCGCTGTTGCGGCGCCCATGTTTTTCAAACGCGACAACTATTGGTGTATAAGTTACAATAAACGCGCACGAATTTTGTTATAATTTTGAAAGGGTTGTTGCCGCCTCCTGAGCTCGCGCACGTGCTCGTTGCTTCTTCTTCTTCTGCTACGCAAGTATATACTGCGGCTTCTGCTGCATATGCACTCACTCGACAGCAGATCCATTCGGGACTAAAATTAATATGTGTGTGTTATATATTTATATACCTACTGAGGTATATACATCACAAGCTCTGCCTTGTCATTATGCCAATAACTACAGCACTGTTCCGATACACATGTGTGGGGTACATTGTAGGTATGTATCTATATTTATATACCTCGAGGCTAAGTGAGATAACAGAGTCAAGTGCTGACGTTGCTGGCCTCCTACATAATTACATTTTATGTGTACATCACTTTGGCGCTTACAATCATCTTTTTCTGTCTCCTTCGTTCGCGTCGATTAATTTTTTATTCATCCGATGATGCTGTTGACAATGTCTAAGTTACGAATGTTGCAGCCAGCGGGTGTACAGTTTTCAGCGAAGAGTGTCCAAATGAAATAAATTCCTTTAGCGTTCGTAGTTGGAGCTCTACTGAGCTCATCCTCGAAATGTAGGGGAGTGATGGTAGAGGTCAATACTAATCTATACAGCCTAAATTATGCATACATATTCACACAGTGGAGGGGCTCTCTTCTTTGGGGATTTTGGGTTCGGGGAAGAAAATAAAAGGAGCAGGTATATAAATGAGCGCGTGGACAACAAAATAATACGCACTGCCTATGTACTTAACTAGGCTTGGATTTACCTATGGTTGCTGTTTTCACGTCGATGGTGTCATAATATAATTTACGACGGTTCTTTGTGCGTGGGGGGATTTATGCAGTTGCAGGAAAAAAAGGGACGGCAACGCGTATACATAAGTGTATGTATATTTTGCTCGTTCAACGAAAGCAAGTATCTTTATTACCAACTGTGGTTAAAAATTATTACAATTATTATATAATTGCAGTTTGATCTTTTTTTAAGTGCAGAGGGCACCCTTGGCAAGTCAGACAGTTTTTTTACATTTGTTTCAGTACATGTATTGAATATAATTATTGTTACCTTATCATCCTTTGATTTTACACTTTGAGCTACTTATAAACTGGAGTTGCCCATGATTCGCTTGAAACAACAGTGATAAACGCACGAGAGAATGGAAAAAAAAAAAAACATCCGTCCTCCCGTATGGAGGAGTCTCCACGATGATATTACTCTCTCGCGCGCGAAAGTTCAAAGTAAAAAAGATAAGCTCATCTGTAACGCCTCGAGCCGGTGCTGTCGACGCGCCGCGTGTATAACAGAGGAGAAGTGCTTTATTTCCGAAACGCATCACCATCGCCGTTGTACTTTATTTATTTTTTAAAATAATTTCCTCTTGTGCCGTACATCTGCCGTTCGCTTCTCGCTCCCCATCGTAACGTCAATGATTTTTTTCTCTTTTCCATCGTTTTATTTTTCCTTTTAACTCAAAAATCAGACTATACCCGGCGCTTTTTGTAATTTTCCTCCTCCCTCCCCCTCGAAAAATTTCTTTCTTTTTTACGAAAGGGCAGCTTCAGTTATATCGAAAACTGATAAACATACCAAGTAACGAACGTATTTGTAATTTTTCACTTCCACGTGGCGTAGCTCGACTCGAAACAACAGCTCGGATCGGGGAAAAAAAAAAAAAAAAAAAACAGTCTTTGGGAAAAACCCCGTGGTACGTGAAAACCCGTCCACTCCCAGCGCGCCTCAACGCACAATTGGTAAATCGGCGTCGAACCCACCCGACACAATTGGGAGCTGCAGCTATAGGGAGTTCGGAAGAGAGGGACTTTTCGGCCACCGACGCGCGGTACATATACACCTGTACCGAAATTAAATTAACGGTTTATAATGTATACCGATATACTGCAAAGAACCGATGCCTCCTTTCGCCCCCGACTTACCTTACGAACACCGGGTATGTATACCCATGTGCATCCCCTTGTAACGTGTATACATATAGCTGTATGCACTTCGATGTTGAGTTGACGTATTGCGTGTAGTGCAGCCGAACAAGGGTGTATCCCGTGTACTCCGGTTGGCGAGTCCGTGACTGCCACACGGTGGAGTCGTCCGAGGATACGTGCCAAATATTTACTTCCCCGTCACGGCCACCCTTTGTGTACGCCTATATGGACAAAAGAGGTGAAGTTGCAGTTACTCGTCTCCCCCTCGGCTGTCAAAATAAACCCGCCACTGGGTAGAGCTTGGCGAATCGATTACGTCCCGGATAGCGTTCCCCCTCTCTCTCTCTCTGGTAAAAGAATATTTAAAAAGTCGCCGATGGACTCGCGTATACCAAATATATAATACGAATTCGCGAAAGTGTTGGGGCCGGTGCGGCCGATAAGATTTCTCGGCTCCGCTATCTATACCAGCCGCTCTCCCCTGTACGCTGTCGAATGAACTTTTCTCAACATTTCGCGCCAATAAAATGGAAATCAGAGAGATTAGATGTTTCGCGTGCGGTGTGTACAGGCGCATACGAAGCTTCGTTTACAGAGCTGTATACATTCGATTGTTTTTTTTTTTTTTTTTTCTTTCTTTCTCGCTCTCGAGCTCTGTGTGTGTACCATATTATATTCAGGTCGATCGCCGATCGAGATAACTGGCGTGGTGTGTGTATAGATGCCGTTTTGTTTTAAACAGAATATTTTCTTTTTTTTTTTTTTAAATCAAACACACAGCTGAACAAACGCACTTTTTCCAACTCTCTCCATGTACTATACTCTTCTCTCGCGGGAAATCGATTTGCATAATAAATTCGTGTGTACACGCGCTTGGAGTACAGATGTACCTACTTGTGTACCCTCTATATAATATGCATATAACATACGTATACAAAGTGTGTTGTCGTATTAGGAAAATTTATCTTTTCCCGTGTGTGTTGTGTTATAATGTCGTGCATTCAGGCGTCAAGGTGCGCGCGCTTTTCTCCCCCCCCCCCCACACACCTATTTTCCTATATACCATAGAAATTCAAAAGCAGAAAAGAGGAGTCGATCGAGTGAAGGAAATAATGTATACGAGCTGGTAATCCATTCGATTTCTTGTATGTGCCCCGGTAAAACATGACGTTGAATACTTATGCTGTATAGTACACACAGCGTCACGTCGCTCTTCTTCTTCTCCTTTTGCACCGATGCCGTAAAATATACGTACGTTCGATGGATTATTCGCTCGAAGGCAAGAGAGAAAAAGTTACACACCTCGCAAGTACCTTTGGAAGAATAAGGGGGAAAAAAACCATCGATCGAGACGAAACAGGAGAATCTCTCTTTTTTTATACGTATATATTATTTTCTACAAAATTTCGTACGTATAGCATGTCCAGGATATTGGGGAAAAAAATTCCTTCAACTAAATAATGAATTTTGCGAGCTTCCTTCCCTCGGCCCCCACTTCACTGTACCACGTGCCTGTAATCTCGCCAGAGTTCGCGGGTATACGCTTATTTTTGGCTTCGCTCTCGTGTTTTAATAATAAGCCGCGTGTGACGTGCGCTTGCAAGCTCGCCCCTACACGTACATGTATACATTATTTTCACAAGACCCCGACTGCTTCGCCGAATAGTTCTCCACAGTCTATATCATTTTGTTGTATGCGTGTGTTAACCGTGACTTTATTTATTAATGTAATTTTTTCTTTTTCGTCTGTTTCAGGTGAGTGTACCTACTTTTGCATCCGTGACTTCTAGGTTTGTGAGTAAAAAAAAAAAAAAAAAAAAACATCACAGCCACGCCATAACACGAAGTAGCGCTGCTCTGTCCAATGCACTATTATACAGACGTTTAGCTCATTGGCGTCGTTACCGTATGCTCGTCGCGCCCTCCCGATATTGACGTATCAGCAACGCACACCTAGAAACAAATTACCCGAATGCTATTTGTCGCGCGATTACGCATCAATGCCATTATCTCTGCTCGGCAGATATTTATTACGTGAACCCATTGTCAGGTGCATATTATAGTTGGTATAGAGAGTACCTACAACCCGAGGGGCACGGCATACGTAGCAAACAATGGGAAGCAATAACCAATCGTCCGTGGAATATTAAGAGTTAAAAGTATCGATACAAATGGCCAGTGTACATATAGTTGACCGGAAGCTCGGAGGACGTCGACAAAGTCATATTATGGCATACGCATGGGTACGATTAAGCGTGTACGCCTTGCTTGTACATGATATTACTAAAACGTATCGACCCAGCCCATCCGTCATCATAGTCGCCAAAAGCCTGTAGCCTGTATCGGAGCTTGCATCATCAAACCGCGCGAAATTAATTGCCAAGAGAAAGGTGTGTCTCCTCGTGATGCGCGGCTGAGCCTATGGGTACACCGCTACTTGTCCTTTTTTGACTTTGTCCTCCTCCCTTTTTCGTCTTTTAATCACCTTCCCTCCGTCTCCGATTGCCCCTCACAATGTGTCGGTAGGTCATCGATTGTTGGCTCTCGAGATGATCATGCGAGGCTTGGCCGGGGATTTAAGTGCCCAGGGCGTGTGCCCATCGTAGTCGAGCTCCTTCCGTTTTTTTTTTTTTTTTTTTTTTTTTTTTCCTTCCCGGGCGATTAACTTTGAATGTCGTCTCTTTGCGTCCTCGCGACATTATAATATATTGAGTCCACGCACCGCGTGCAAATGTACTTGGAAAAGATATGGTTTTTTTTTTTTTTTTTTTTAATATTTTTTCCAGTGCAGCTTGTTGTTGCCTATAGACATTCGTGTACAACAGCGGCCGTGCACGTGTCCAAAATGGGAACGAAAACGAAACAAAAGGCGCGAGTAAACAACCATCGCTTCCTCGTGCTCCATGTATATATGTATTCGTGCACAGTATAGGTACACACATACCGAATGTATATTTCAGGTGTACAAGTTCGCGTACCATATATATGCGCCAGGTTGAATTTTCAAGACAACGAGTGCGGGGTACCTAGCAGAGATTTCCTATCTCGTGGCCAGAAAAGAGGATTGCATCTTTCACATCCCCCCCCCCCATCGTTTCGGCCGATTTGTCCATTTGACTTTTCAATCATCCCTCCTACGAGATAATACGAGGAACGAGAGTCGCAGAGAGATAGAGAGAGAGAGAAAATCAAACGCAATGTGTGAAAAGTTAATAATCCACGTACGTTTGCGCGTTTATATGGGAAAAGCCATTAAGGTATATATGGTATCTGTTATGGTATATTACGCTTATTACGCGCAACGGAAGTTATCTAATCGCTCAAGTACCTCATTCTGTGCGCCTACATATAATAATGCGTACGCCCATTGTCTTCCCTCTCGATGATGCATCTCTCAAGGCTTTTACACACACGTATGTGTGTATGTGTTTCCGAAGCTGCTGCGGACACACACTTCCGACCTAATTGTCGTTTTATTTCGAGCAGTTGTACGAGTACGCACTTTAACCCCTTGGGCGTCTTTTTTTCATATTCACTGTTTTTTTTTTTTTTTTTTTTTTCGACATTAAAAAAAAAAAAAACACCTCCAAGGGGGCTCTCCTACGAAGCGTGAAAGCTAATGAAATTTCCTCGAGTGAATTTAAGTTTCCTTCCACTTCGCGCTCGGCCGCCGCGATTTACTCGGTTGCCGCGCGGATGTACTTATTCACGCTACCGAGCAGCCGAACAAAATCCCGAAAAGTAATTAAATCCCAGTGCACCTGACGAGAGAGGGACAGAGAGAGAGTAAGCCGTGGGTGTACAAAAATACGCTCTTGGAATGCGAAGCGGACGATAAAAGAAATAGGAACATCCCAATGGTATAATGACGGCAAAGCAGGTGCTCGAGCGAGTGGCGAAACGAACGTGCAGTCCGTCGTGCACGTAGTGCACTCGGTGAAGCCGAAACGTGAAGGAGAGAGTACAAGGATAGGTGGGTGGGTGGGGGTGTATTTAGGCTCAATTAATTTTTCCGTGCACCGGCAAAACGGTGCCTTAGCACTTCATTCCAGGAGCGGTGCACGCTTGGATTTACCGTTCGCCGCATCGCCAAGTCGGTGGAAGCGTGCGCTCCTCTCTCTCTCTCACGGGCGATTTCAGCCAATAACTTTCACCGCTGATTTCCTATACTCCCGCGCGCCGAGTATAAATATACTCCGTATAGGCCCGATTAGCCGTTGATGCGCTCGTATATTGTACCCTTTGGCGCCGCGCTTTTCTTTTCATTTTTTTTTTCTAGAAATGCTTCTTTTGCAAACAACTCGTACATACGCGTGCACGTAATACACAACGTCGAGCGAGCGATCGGGAGAAATTTCCTTTGATTGAATTTGTGATTGAGCTTTGGTTTCTTCTTCGTTGGCGAGGTCTTTGGGTTGTAGGTGTATATAGGGAAGAGGAGAAGAAAGAAAAAAAATTCGCACCGAGTAACGAGCAGTTATTTTTTCGCGTAAATCGACTTTTCGGACGAAAGTACACCTGTACCGCGTATGATACAAGTATTGGATTGTTTTACGGATACTCGTATCCTCTCTTTGTGCCCATATACTCCCAGCCACCAGCAGTGGATTAATATTTACAAAGCACAGCCCGACCCTTTTCAAAATCGTTTCGATATTCCAATGCACGGTTTTCATCCGCGCAGCCAATAAACTCCGATGAAGCGCGGATAAGTGGTTGGAAATCAATCCCGCGAAGAAACAATCCCTCGTTGAACGAGGAGAGGCGTCGGGCTGACGCGGGAAACGATCGATTTTACGCAACGAGGCGTGGATGCAACGCGGGATATTCATTTTTTGGCTAACAACAGCCTCGAGGCTTATCCACTGTTTCGTGAGAATGGACCATCGGAGAGATGGATGGGCGCCGCGGATTACTGCCGCCAACGAGTGAGCGTCTCTCCGTGCGATCGAGGCCGGTGGGGGGGGGGGGGAGGAGATTTCCCTCCGCGAGGCAGGATAGATCGGCCGATTGATTTTTCCGGGACTGTCTCTTTCTGAGACGTGTACCCACAGGACGTACACCCTCTCGGATGTGGTTGGGCCTTAAACGGTGACATTGGGAAAGTTACGTCAATGTTTGGGCGAATCGATGGGCTTTGAATGCGACGTCGAGCCACTGTGTGGAGTTATGCCAGAGATTTTCCGTTTCAGATAAAACAGTGCGAGCGTGTACAGGAAAGCTCATTTGCGGGCATTTTTCCGCCTAATTGTCCGTACGTGTTCTCGGGTAACGACGCGAAACGAAGAGGGTTTTCTCCTTTTTTTTTTTTTTTTTTTTTTTTTTTCTTTTTCCCTTTCGAATTCGTTTGCTGCGATGCCCATCATCCTTTCATACGGTGGACATGAAAATAATCCTCGCCGTGCCGTGATTTATTACACGAAGCCAAATTAAAAACGGCGTACGGTTTAACCTAAATGCGACGTCGGGAGCTCTAATGGCCCGAAATCCGTAAACGGCGTCGATTGAATATCTAATGAGAGGATTGTTAAAAGAGAAAAGATGTTATCGTGCCACTTGGCTTTTTTTTTTTTTTTTTCGTTAATTATAATTATATTTTTCCTTCGACAGATGCGGAATATGATAATTGCGCGCGTTTAATTTCAGCGAAAGTCCCCCGGGCGCGCTTTGTGTTGTTATTGTTTGCATTTCGTTTTGTTCCTCCTTACGTTTCGTAGGATAGGCTAATTTAATAAAATTACCGGCAATTAAACTAGCTCTCGCGTGAGTTGCACGTATACACGTATATACAAGTGTATCGAAACGAGCCCGGTTTGAACGGGACCTTTTACAAGCGTATGTATTTAGTCGCCCTGGGGTTTCGCGAAACGCGCTATTTTCGCGGTACGAACGGGTCACCCCCTAGTTTTTCTCAAAACGGCGTATATAACTGTTTCGCTTTTTTTTCCATCGTCAAGGGATATACATCCACGTAGAGGTAAAAGGGAGGAGTCACGCGCGCAAAAAACGAGGATCTTCAACTATACCATAGTCGCGCGATTATGGAATCGCTGTGTTTTTTCCGAGTAAAAAATAAAATCACCGAGCTGGTGGAGATGAAAATAATTACGGAAGATGAGACGACGAGGGAAAAGTGGGATACATCGCCCGTAGGAGGCACTTTTTTCTCGTATTTTCCGATGCTATCCACTTGTTTTTGCTCTTCGCGACATTTTTTTCCGTGCGTGATGATGATTACGTGGCCCATTATACACATCGATTGCCTCTCGAGTTGCTCTTCCGGTCACGGAGAGAAAACATAATATATGCATCTGTTACATGCGTATACCTAATTACATAAATGTAAAGACACGCACACTCGATACGCCTACAGAGAGGAGGGAAAGAGCAAAACGCATGCCAACCGCACTAAACTTTATTTCAATGCACTCGCGTGTTTTATACATATAGAAATTAGATCCCCAGAAAGCACTTTCATCGACGCAATTGTTACGCAATCGCAAAAAAAAAAAAGAAAAAAAAAACTCTCGTCCGCGGTCAGGTCTCTCCCCCCTTGTTTTTTTTCTCTGAAATTTTCGACGTTTACCCCCTTTTGGAGAGCAGATAGTGAAACTCGCGGTTTCGTGTTACCCTCGTCGGGTATATAGTGCCGGGCACGGTTATTGTTGCACAAAGAGTGAACTCGTCTTTTCTTCCTCCTCTCCGGTGCACAGAGTGATTCTCCCGTCGAAGAAACCCCCATAGTATATATACATGCGTTACGTAAGCGACGCCTGAGCATTTACTTGAAGTAGCGACGTAACGCGCGCATCGATTATCCACCTGCGCCTTTTACACTCGTACAAAAATATATAACATACATATATGTAAAGCGTTTAGTCGAGCCGGCTGGTCTCTATTGTTATATCGTTGCATAATTGGGTAAAATGCACGTAAGCACACGAGGTGTGGAGCATCCATTCTCACGAGCGTATCTCTTTTTCTCTCTCAACTGCACACAGCCGAGCCCTTTGAGCGTGAAAATCCAGATTTTACTTTCTCACATTGGTGCATGCTCCACTATACATCTGTTGCGTACATTACAATGGATCCACCGATTAAAACCACAGGCGCACCCATTATAGACTCGTGCAAACTCCTTTGTTGATGTTTTGGATCACTCGCGTCTCTTGGCCATACTGCGATACTCCGCAAGTGCTTGACTTGGACACTCTCTTGTGGACTAACTCGACGCGTGTCACATAAGATGCAACGACTCGCGAAACTCCGACACTTGCCGCTCTCCTCTACTGCCAAGATTGAGTTTAAAAAAAAAAAAAAAAAAAAAAAAAAACAAAGTGCTCGTATCCTTTAAAAGGCGACGCAGCTGTCTCGCCCCTTGACTCACGTGCGCGTATTGCAGCCGTAATCCTAATAATGGAAAAAAAAAGAATCCGCAACCATCGGCCGTGCGCCCCTTCGTCTTCCACACTTGGACGGTAAATTTCCGTGGCTAATAACGCCCCGTGAAATGGAAAAAAAAAAAGGAAAAAAAGAGAAAGAGACACTTTGTCCCCTAAAAAAGAGGGAGAAAAGTCTAATCCTCCCCGTACATATATATACATACACCATTTACCGAATGAATTAATTAGGAAGATTGGCAAAGTGTAAGGGAAGCTCCGCGTGCATCCTGACGAAAGGGGGAGGGTGGATCGTTAGTTGCAGTGTACACACACGCGCGTATGGAAAGGCCGGATGACAAAGGGTGGAAAGACACCCCCCCTCCCCAGGGGAGCGCTACTAGAATTCTCCCCCTGTAGACGTCGCCCTTATTGCAAGCCCCGCATGTGCGCGGAGGGTGTATATATATATATATATATATATACATGTATAGAACCGAGTGACGCGTGCTGTGGGGACATGAAATATATATGCACGCAGAAAGAAAGAAAGAGCCGTGGGCTTTGGAAATTCGAGTTTTTCGCGCGAGTGCACTCCTACGCCACCTCCGCCTCCTCCTCTTGTCCCGCGTGTGCTTAGATTCTCCCGGGCCTGGCTGTACCGCGTAATAACGCGCACATCGTATGTATATTGTGTATAGGCTTGACTTCTTCCACCCCAATCCCCATCGGTAGAGATGTATCGTGCAATCCATACGTATAGAGCGGGAGGATGGCTTTTCGAATCGCTTGGGCTTTAAGTGTCGTTAGTACGACGTGATGTGTATATATATTGTATACGGGGGTGGTGCACTGTAGGCACCCCGATGACTCGGAGCGACAAAAACTAATCTAAAAACTTCTGGTCCCTGCTCCGGCACGACAGAGGGAACAAACGGCACGCAAATATCGCCTTCCAAGAGGCATTGATGACGTTGGATAACTTTTTAAAGGAGCACACGCCGAATATTATGTGTTTAAAAAAAAAAAAAAAAAAAGTCACGTCTTTGTCTTTATTCCTCGTATACTATAGTACATTGTGCACCCAGACGGTATATGTACGAAATGACCCTTTCGACTCCTCTCCCCGGGGTATATAGGTACATATAGGTGTGTAGTAGACAGTGGACGGGCTTGGGCGTCGCCGTGTCATGGTCGTTCACGCGCGACGGCTGACCACCAGCCAGCCAGTCTTCCCGGAAAGGAAAAAGAAGGGAGGAAAAAAAAAAAAAAAAAAAAAAAAAAAAAAAAAAGCAAACGAACGGATTCTCGTCAAGTGCAGCAAAATATGTTTGTGCGCCCGCGCGTGTTTCAGAGGGGTCATCGCGGTCGAAGCGAATCACACACGTGACGACGGAAATTACTCCTCTCTCCTCCTCCTACTCCTCATCTCCTCTTATATATATGCATGGGTTTCACTTAATTTGCGTCCGACCGGAAAAAGGGCTTAAAGGGCCTCTCCGAGCGCGCGCGCGCGTGAGTGTGTGTTAACGCACGTGCAGGACACACTTTATTATCCTTTTTCTTTTTTCGTCCTAATGGGCGTCGACGTCGTGCACGAGTTGTTTTTATTTTTTCTCTCTCCCTTTTTTCAAACCAATGGAAAAATCGTGGTGATACACAAAAATTTTGTATACAATATATATACCCATTCGAGTATGGTGGTAATGTCCTTCAAAATGCATTTGCTTGATTATTGTAGCAATTGAAAATTTTATTCCCAATTATCAGTCTCCTCCTTGAGACGAAGATTGATTGTAATTTAAATGAAAGCACGTGTATATATCCACGCGCATGCACACACGCAAATATATAGAGCAAGAGTCGCACCTGCCGCACATCGCAAAAGATTTTCTTACTTTTTATACATGAAATATAAACATGTGTATCTTCGTACAGACTCTCGACGTATGGCAGTCGCACGTGAATCTTTCCGGCGTTGTTCGGATGTAAATCCATTCTTATAAAACCAGATATCCCCCCGCGGAGCCGTCATTATGCGCAATTATCCCTCTTTTCTTTTTTTTCTCTGCGCTCGCAATCTCGAGAGCCGTCTTTCGCGAAGGACAAACAAAAAACGCAAAAAGTAAAACGCTGGGTTTTTTACTCGTCTCTACCAGTACCTATACTCACTTGTTGGTTACATACGTATATATATACATATACACGCATAATATGGCTCGTCCACGTTTTTTCTGGCCCCGAATGGAAGTAAAACCTGTACGTATAATGTACACGGTAGCAATGTTTTCGCGCTAGCTGGTAATGATATACAATACATTGTACGAGATGTATCGCTTGGGCGTCCAAAATAATCAAAATAGATACCCGTTGAGCGGCACCTTTATCATCTCGAGCTTTCCTTTCAAAAGCTCCGAGTCATGAAAACGGGAAAAAAAAAAGAAAATAATAAAGACAAACGTGTGTACATCTCGCACCCGCGATCGAAAATCTCCCGGTCTCATAATATCCTCAAGACCGAGCAGACTTTCACATTCCGTTGTAATAACTCCCCGCAGTAGCGACAAGAGTTGGGGCAGATCGAAATAAAAAACCATCAGCATCACAATCATCGGAGGGCGCCGATTTTTCCCTCGTGCATCGGTTTCAAGAGGGGGAAAGAAAAAAAAAAAAAAAAAAAAGGAAAATACTGCACACAAATTGCCGTCCAGCCAAACTCACGATTCGGCCGAGATTCGCGAGCCACGGCTCCCAACTGTATGGCTGCCTCCTCCGTAATCAATAATTAGAATCACGATTTATACGGTCGGCCCTTCTTCTAAATTTTACCATCCTCGCTCTCTCGCAGAGGAAAGGGAGTATACGTGTGTTTTCCATTGGGTCTGACAGCCGTAATGAAACGCGCGGGTACAATAATCTCGGCCGGAATCGCCCGCGCGCATTGTGTTTGTAATGTATATCAGCCAGGACTTCTTTTTAACTGTACCAACGAGTACCGCGCCGAGGATTTGAAAGGCTTGACAGAGGTGTTTATTAGACTCTCTCTTTCTCTCTCTATTTATTTCTCCCAAGGGATATGGGTGTACGTTTAGGTGGTGCTACGTGTATATACTCGGCGTGCCTTACATTTGTAATTATGATTTTTCCCCCTATGGGAGTACGAAAGGCTCGACTGCCGCGAGAACAAAGGAAATTAAGGATTGGAGCTGATTGTTTACCGATTTTTGGGAATAATCCGACACGAGTGTACATATATATGTACTCACTATCCGTGGGACGCAAAAGCAAGAGGGAGAGAAAGCACTTGTAATTTTCAAAGACCATTAAATTTAATTGAAATTTTACGAGGAAGAGGAGGTTGCTTTTGCAAAATGCTCGCTACAATTACAGGTGATGAATGGTTTAATAAGATTCGGGGCCTCCTCCTCCTCCTCCCCCATTAGAGCCGATAGGTGAAAGTAAGATGCGTTACCAACATACAAATGTATAATTGGAAAACTGATGGTGTTTATGTTGGTGCAGTTTGCGTTGCAACAACAGAGAGCCAATCGCACGACGACGCTTTCGTGTAAAACAACAGTTACTTTTTTTATGTGATTGTAAAATCCTTTTGGGGAGGGTTTTTTTTTTTTTTTTTTTTTTTTCACCGTCAGTTCAGTGCCGAAAATCATACATGCCCCGAGGGGCTACGCAATCGGGATTTATGGTGTTATTATTGTAGGCGCGTGCGCGTGCAATAACGGGACAGATATATCCAGCGAAATGTCGCTCGTGAAAAGGGCTGCGAGGGGGAATAGCGGCCGCCAATGTAGGGGCACCGGGTGTGATTCACTGAAAAATTGCAAGTGGGTACCATCTTCTTTTGTTCGCGGGAGCGGAGCAAGAGTATATAACTCAGTCAAGCCTTGCAGCGGCGATTGTCGCGCTGATTTTCAAGCTCGAGCCAAAACTTTCTCTGGCTTAATTTTTTTTCTCTTTTTCAATGAGAATCTCTCGACAACGAGATGCGCAGGTGCACTTGTACTTTTACTCCTTTTTTTTCTCTCTCTAGCTCTCTTGGCAGAGCCGTATGCTTATTCGACCTCGAGAAGAAAGTCTCGTCCGAGTAGTCAAAGTGAGTGTAGATATGCTTACTGTTTTTATTTTTTATTTTTTTCACTCGCGTTTCTATTTTCAGGTGATTCCATTGTTGCGCTGTTGTGCAGTATTTTTATCCGCGTCGGGATGATGATTGCTCCGTTTCGACAATTTTTCCTCGGACGTATGGTTTACGCGAGATTGAAATTACAAAATCTGGCTCTTCCTCGTTGTCTATCAGTAAAATTCCGAGAGAAAGAAAAAGAAAAAAAAAAAAAAAACAAGGTAGCATCAAAGCTATCAAAGTGTAATAACGTGTGCAGCAACGGGAAAAGTGAATGAAAAGAGAGTGTGACGACGCGATGTAGGCGGCAAAAACAGCCGAGTCATCTTTCTTCAATCTTCCCAACTCCTTCCATCATTTTTATCGACGCGCCATCTTTTATCCTACTTTTACCATTTTATTTTATTTTTTTTTTTTTTTTTTTTTTTACATTTGATAGGTATACATGAAAGAACCGTGTGGTCACCGTATACTGTAGCCATTGATGGGACGCGCTTCGGAGGATGTTGCGTATAATTAGAACCGAGGATCACTTTCTCCCGTCTATTTTTATTTAATTTCATTTACATACCTAATTTCCTCTGACGGACGCCGCGTTTACGTTTTTTACTTTTGTAATGTTACAGTAATCCCTCGTAATTAGTGGCGGGTGTGTGAATATATTATTTGGCTGTATGCCCCAGCTTAATCTGATGTAGCTTTGGAGTGAATTTTTTTTTTTCAGTCACGATGAGTCGGTTTTATTATTTTTTCTTCTTCTTATCTTCCCGTATCTTCCCATTGTATTTGTGTTTTGGATTAGAACACAGTCGCTATTTATGTATCATAACGGTGATACGAGAAAATGATTTATAAACAAAAAAAGGGGAGGGGGTTGAAAAAATTGAAATTCATAGAATATTTGTGTGCATCAAGCGGAACTGTACTTTTACGCGAGGAAATAGAAATGTGTACTATTTTTACCCGCGCACTCGTTGTAAGGTCTATATTTCTTTGCTCCTGTTTCTCCGTCTTCCTCAAGTGCAATCTCATTTTTTTCTTTTCTTTTTTTTTTAACGAGCATGCAAGCACCAGAGCTCATTTAAAACTTCTCATTAAATAGAGATATTTTCAGCACTGTTTCCAAGTAAATTTTTAAGAAATAACATAAAATTCAGTAACATCAAGTTTAAACCACACACAGCACGAGCCAATAAAATTGTAATTTTTCTTTATGCTTGTGTCAATAATTGTGATGTACATGGATACTTTACCTTAAGAAGAAAAACTAATTTATTCACCCTCATTCGTCAAAAAAAAAAGATCGATCGCGCTCAGCTCTTTGACTTTTTTTTCTTCCCTTTCTCTTGCCTGTACAGGTATGGAAAAACAAAAGAAGCCAACGTAGTCTTAGAGAGCAAGATATAGACTCGGGCTCTTTGTCTAGTAAAAAGAAAGAGAGAGTCTACCCATGTACACAGTATAAAAGCTCAGTCTTCGATCCCTTCGCTGCAGTTTGTATGCACGTATAGGTACGGATGAGGGAGAGTTTGTACGCGTGCCTATATACACGCAGGGGAACGCGATCATCTGTGCAGGGTTCCCCAGCTCTTTTTCTCCCTTTCCTTCCGCCAACGTAGAGCGTCGGCGTCGCCGTATTGATTAAGGTGAGCAGCAGCCACTCTGACGTTGCCGTCGCGATATCGACGTTTGAGCTTTCGCGAATTTACATTTTGCGGCAGGAACTTACATTTGCGTGTATCACGTAAAGTAACAAAAGTATATTGAATGACATAATCTCGGTTGTTGTCGGTTCAGATGAATCCTTGCTTTTGCTTTGACATATTATATAGAGATTCCGGGATGCTGCCTGACATAATACTATTGTACCCCATCACTGCAATGGATTATTGGAAAAACCCCTTACAATTGCAGACATTATGATATGCTACTTGATAACAATTATATTTATCTATACCTTACCGTGTTTAATTTATAGGGTAAATTATATATTTATCTCATGTTGAAAACATTAACTTTACGTTCTGCACGTATGACCGGGGGCCAAAATTTTTTTTTAGTTTTTTTTTTTTTCCACGTATTTTTATTATTATTTGTAGAGTTTATACGCACAGCTGTATGTTTGTTGAATGTATACCAAAGAGCCGGATTTTTTTTTTTTTAATTTTTCTCATCGATGGCTGTTTGGTAAAATGCAAATTGAACCTATATGTACTTTGAAAGAAAATCTCTGCCCCCGGCACGAGAGATAAAGCGTGTATATACAAATCTGTGTTTTCACGCCGTAAATATTTACGATTCGAGGATTTTTACCGAGGGTAAATCCTCATTTCCCTCGATTACCTAGATATTTCCATTCAATTTCCCATCAAATGAAACGAGTATATTATTTTTTTTACTTTATTGACGCAGAGGAACATTATCAGGCGTCGGTTTAACGAATGGCTGATGCGGTTGAAAATCATTTTGTCGAGTTATTACCGCGCGAATTTAAAAGCCCCGATAATCCATACATTAGAGATCTCGAGACATTCGTTTCGCTTGTGTGTATACCGTATATAAGACGGTGAATCTACAAGTATCGCAATCCGGTTTTGGGATTTATGGTGTACGCGGACGTATCGTATATTTAGTGCGTGTATTATTTTATCACCCACCGAATAAAACACGTGCGGGAATTGGAAAACCGGCACCGTTCGCGACACTTTTGGAATTTGGAATGGTCATCCCTGGTTATAATGTAAAAGTTTTTGTTTTTTTTTACTTATTAATCAAAAAAATTAAACGCGCAAAAAGTTCAAGACCTAATGCCAAGGTCAAATAAATCTCCGATCGACCAATCAATTGGGATTACCAAGCCTGCCGGTAATTAATCAGGTAGATCTGGTTCAGCTGGCGGCTCTTAAAAATCCTTTTTTCGCCCTCGAGTGTCACCACGCGTGTCTCTGATCTCAATTGATCTTCAAAAGCAGCGAGCGTATACACTTTTTTTTTTTTTCTGTTCCGTTACCCGATTATACAATGTAATGTATATAAGTTATGGATCGAACAGTATAACGTCGACATTCCCTCACTCCCCTACCGTAAGTTTTTAGCACAGATTTTTTGTCTCGTTTAAACATAACAACGAGAGCAACAATTGGCTCGGATGAATAATACTTTTCCAGGCTGTCCGTTACCTTACAGTTGGAGCCTTGAGTATATAAACTACAGCTGTAGCGTGCAGTCATTTAACGCATCGCAAAGCTACAAAGACGAAATTTCCCAAAGTCACTGGGTCGATGATAATTAACGGCGCAATAACACTTAACTCGCGCTGCGGCAGCTGGTTTCTTATTATACACCACACGGCACATGCACGATTTATAACATAGTTGCACGTTTCACCCCTTGACGCCACCGAATATACTATTACAGTGCACCTACGTATTATATGTGGAAGAGGCGCAAAAAATCAAAGAGAACAATACCGAAGAAGATTGCGCCTCCAATTGTTGCCAACTGCACGCTTACATTATATGCAAGTAGGATAAGGTGTATTTTTAAAAGCCCATGGTATTTCTAATACCACATGGAGAGAGAGTGTACAGTTAGCGCCATTACGATTGCAATTGTAATTGCCGAGCATGCCAATGGCTATATATATATACATATATGTATAATATACATATTTTTTTTTTTTTTTTTTTATATTATAGTGCTCTACGTCCGGCTCCTTTAATAAGGGCGCTACTATGGGCACTTAGCACTTGGGAGAAGGAAGGGATGAGGGATGGGAGGCCTCCCATTACTGGGAGGGGGGGTAGGGGGAAATTAGGCAATTTTGCTGCGAGAAGGTTGCCTAAACCCTCCTCGAGGAGCATTGCGTGGTGAAAAAGCACATGTGAGACTCACAGAGGTACTTGCCCGAAAGTCGCACTGGCCGGGAATTGAACCACGGTCTCCCGCGTGCCAATCCACGACCCAGCCGACCGAGCCACCGCGCGCTCATATATAATATAATATACATATAGACGAGAGCTGTAAGGGAGAGAGAAGGGTACATGTGTACATACGAATTACAAATTAGCGACGGTTGTTAAGTGTATCGCATACCTCTTGTCTCGCGCGAGCTTGCTCGCAGCCTCAATGTCCGTCCATTATCGCGGATTCGACACGCTACGTTGTTTTCCCTTGGTTTATTATTATATTTAGTTAAGTAAGATGTGGTGGTTGATTTAATTGATTGATTACGTGTAAGATGATTTATTGAAGGATCAGCACTGTTAATCCGTAAACAAGTGTCGGTTAAAATACATCGCATATTCCGTCAATTGGGGTTTTTCTTCTTTTGTTGATAAAATTGACCGGTCGTTGCTCATTGTCAACTAAATAAAGAACAATATTGGCAAGAATATGTATAATATAAGTAAATACAATTGTATAGGCATTTTAAAACGAGTTCGTTTCAATATTATCTTGAGATAAGACCGTTTTCGAGTCAATAAGATATATGTTTTTCAGCAATTCAGCCGCTGACGGCACAGGCGTACGTATATTGTGACGATAACATTGTGGTTCCTCTATTCGTACATCTGACGCATGAGTACATATATATTATACATATATTGATTAATAAACGTGTAAACATTGAAGTAAAACGTGTGCTTTGTTGCCACAACGACGCTGTCGTTGAAAACTGAGGGATGATTTTCCGGAAAATCATTGTAGTCCACATTGCTCGTTAATACATGAAACACATGTATGTACCGCCTAGCATACCAATTTTTCAGCATCCAAATGAAACGAAAAGAAAGAGACACCGTGAAAAAACACACACGAGCTTTCTCTCATCCCTTTATAGGATTCCCATTGGCTAATGTGCCAAAATCAGGTCCCATTGTATACACGAGCGTACAGCTCGGTAGCATCAGTAGTAACAGCCGCGCCGTCACTACAGGTAAGACAGACGGACAGTCTCGAGCTGCCGGTGCTACAGACAGCGATCCGATGGTGGTGGTGGTGGGGGGCAAGAAACCATCGGAACCCACATTATAGCCAAGGGAGGAAAAGCCTAGCGGTACCCACGTATACACACGTATATATACAACGAGAGAGAGAGAGAGAGAGAGAGGAAAGCGCGCGCGCAGTAGAGGAGGTGGAGAAGGGCGAAGCGCCAGAGAGCCATTATAATCCGGCGACTCCAGCGCGAGCCGTCAGTTCCTCGTTCGGTTTCACGCGACTCGCAACATATTACCCACACACACACCTCCCTGCAAAGTCGGCGGGTGCAAGTGCCCCTTGGTATATATAAAAACAACACCCCCGATCGAGCTTTGGATCAGCTGGTTGGCGAAACGGAACATCAGCTGTACACACATTTGCGTGCGTGCGTCGAAGCTTTCCGAGCTTGACAATAACCGGGAGATTTTGCGCGCTGCAGCATCCTCCTCCTCCTCCTATTACTACTACTCCAAGCCGAAGGAGTCAAGGTCGGTGTGCACCCCCTTCGCCGTTTGATTTGGGGGCACGTGTTGTACGTCATACACCCGTTACCAAGGTTGGGATATAGATAAAGCTCGCTCGGCGTAATATTGCTATACCGTACATCGGGAGCACTGGAGCAGGAAGGACGACACCTTTTTGGAGCCCTGCCAACTGGATCGCTGCAGCGGTAGGACAGGGAGCTGCGGATTGAATCGAATCGTCATCCCACCCCCACCCTTCCTGGCTGCAGATTTCTTCTTCTCGTGATCTCGTTTTTTTGTTTTTTTTTTTGTTTTTCGTAACTCCTTGCTTTTCGGACTTGACGGGGGAGTATCTATGATGGCTACCTACGCAGCTTACAGGCACGTCGAGCTCGACAACGTTGGATACGGGAAAAAGAGGTTCGTTTGTTTTTTGGCTTTTTTTGGGGCCCTTCTGTTGAAAATTTTGCCCTTTACAACGCATACTTATCTTTTTTTTTTTTTTTTTTTCTTTTAAATAACTCTAGACAGTAGAGCTGATTTGACAAATATGGGCGACAAAATCGATTGGTTCGTCAATCATAATGACATTTTCTACGAGAATAAACAATGTTTTCATTATTCACACTTACGTCCTGCGGCCCGTGAAAATATTTTTGTTTAAAATCATTTGATTTGGTAAAGCTGATAAAATAAAAAAACGATTTGATTGTTAAGTTCCTGCTATCGTTTCTGTGATGTACTTCATTTAGACATGTAGAATTTTTTCGATAATACCCTTGGAGTTATATGTGTATATGCAGTACATTAGCGGTTTGGGATGCTGCGCGTCACACGTAGAGATTTGACGCGGAAATTTTTGGGCTAACCCATTTTAGGGGGTGTCCCCGCGTTGCGCATTGCATTTTTTTTTTTTTTTTTTTTTTGTGTTATTTATCAACATAAAAGAGTACAAAAAATACCTTAGACAAAACAATCCACTTTACTCTGTACACCCACTCATTGTTTTCCTATCAAGTATAAACGCACATTGGCTTATCTCTTGCACCTTTTGTCGCATTTCGGCTCTTACTCGCATTGTTTTACGTAAACGCTCTTTATAATATACGCATTAAAGGCTTCTCGTAAACCGTAGCATCCGAAGGTGAGATCATTTTGCGCATCGCATATTCATCTTGTCGTTCAATATTCAAATCAGCCATCGACTGCTCGTTTTTAAAAATCATAATTGACTCGCGACGAAAACGCCGAGTATTTCATACCGGGTGATCTAAAAAAATCGCGTCATTAGGAAACAATATACCGCGTGACTAATGAATAAAAATCGGCGACGGCTCGCGCACGGCAGGTGCAACATTTTCTCCATATTTGTATACCTCTACGCGCAATGACAAACGATTCAATTTACATTCCTCGAGTTGCCTCCACAGAAATACACTATAGGCATTGATATCTTTTTTTTTTTTTTTTGGCCGCGAAAAATATTTTTCCACCGCGACCATTAGACCGGATAAATTTACGACAGTCGCGCATGCAGTTCCCGTATACCTCGGGTGCGTTATTAAAGAGATCACTGCTCGCTATGGTTCGCGTTAGGGGGCCCCGAGAAAAGCACTCCCGTAATTGATATTGCAACACTTTTGTTTGTCTCGCTCGTGAACACTTGAGGGTACTCGACACGTAAAGACACGTATCAAAAGTTTTCTTTACTATCGTTGCTCTCTTATCTACGGCAATTTTTGGCCCCTCTATCGATGATCTCTCGAGATCAAGGCAAAATCCGATGCTTTTGTATACAAACGTAGAGAGTTTTAGAGCTCTCGAGAGCCGGTGTAATGGTGGAGTTGAAAATTTTATATCCCAGATGGCAAAGAAAAATGATTCGAGGCAAGCTCCGGAGTCGACAAATCGCGAGAATTTATTCGACGCTTCCGCAAGAGCGGCATAAATATGATATTTTATATCGCTATACAGCTTTCAAGGAAGCGCACCTTATATATACCTTATACACACTCGCGTTTCATATTTCACGCGCTGTATGCGTGTGGATGTTGTTTTCGTCAACGTCGACAATTATTGCTCAACCACATTTTCGAGAGCATCATACATGGAACAAACCGAAATTTCCTGTACAGGTATATATATTTATTTCCCCATTGCTGGTGAACCGTGCATATAGTTCACTCGTGTCGAATCAAAGGTAAATCAGATTAGGCTATCGACTCGGAGAGCAGTTCCGCAAACACGCGCACACCCAAAGAGTTCCGCTTGGGAAGCGACACAGTGGAAAGCCCGTAATCTCGCGGTCCCGATCGCCACCAATAAAGTGCACCGCGCTGATGATTCCCCTCCAAATATTTGTACGGCACGTATATATGTCATCTTCACGCCCAGCTGTATATACGCGGCGCTTCTTAGTCATCCGTGTAACGCGAGCACAAGGTATACAATAAAGAGGGGCGCGGTTGTTGAAAAGTTTATCCAAACCTGCACCGGGGCGCGTCTCCCTGTAATTGGATGTGCCCCTCTCTCCGATGTGTATACTATGTGGCCATCCATATGTGGAACGCCAATTATGGCCGCGTCTCTTTTTTTTTCCCTCTCATCGGACCATAAATGCACGGGAGGAGGAAAAAACGAGGAGAGAGCCTTTCCCTCTCTCGGAAAACTGGCGCGCGCGCATAATGCAGTTTTAATGTTTTTTTCATACGCGCGGCCGTGATTCGTTATTAATTGCGCGTACGGAGATACATACTTTTAGATGGAAATGAAAAAAAAAAAAGAAAAACATGAAAAAGTATCCAAGGAGCGCTCGTTGGTATACATACGCATATAGGAGGAGGAGAAAATCCGCGTAACCTACTAACACGTTAAAGCGCCAGTAGCGCGCGTCCGTCCGTCTCGGGGCTTTTGACGCTTCCTCTTCTTATTTTCTCCATGCACCACTCGCGGAAGTATATTTGCTTTTGATTTTTCTCTCGCTCCGAGACGCCTCGGGAAACAGTAAGCCATCCCTTTTCACCCGGAAGCCGGGAAAGAAAGAGATCGAAACGAGCGGCTCGAATGAAGACATCGCCGATACAGCGATAGTCCGCGTGTCTATATACGTATACATACGAAGAAAAGAGCGAGAGATCGCTAATCAGTTATAACGAGACGCCGCGATCGCGGTTCCCCGATCGAGATCGGCATCTCCGTGTTTGTGTATATATATACCCATCTCCTCTCCTATGGACGCATCACTTGTTTTTCCCTTTTATTTGGGTGCGCGGCGTTTTTATCTTTCGTTGATTCAACCATAGCGCGGGTGTTCCTCCTTTCTTATCTCTCGCCTCCAGGATGTGCGTGTGGCTGCGCATCGGCGGTTTAAAAGGCCGCCTCGGCAATCGTTTCGCTGCAGCTTCATTACAAAAAAAAAAAAAAAAAAAAAAAAAAGAATCAAATAGAACATAAAAATCAACGAGAAGAAGCATTTGTCAAATTGATTGGGGGCAAGAAAGAAAGTCAAAAAGTGCCGATTCGCACCCTGTATACCGTCTCCTCCTCGGCAGTGTCGGAAACCTTGAAACAGAAATTATGCAAACATGAGGCGCCCGTGGCGTGACTCGAACCCTTTGGTCCCTGGGGTCATTCCTCTCTCGCGGGACCATCGATCGCGTTGTCGGCGTTTTCACCTTTCCCGCGCAACTTTGTCGTCCAGGTCCGCCGGAGGAGAGAAAAAAAAAAATATCCTCGTTTCGGCTCCGGGCGAGAAAGTTCGGGTGACAACAAAATTTCTGCCCCCGAGGACGCTGCCACGCGTGATTACACTTATTAAGATACAAACATTATACACACATATTTTCACTCTATCGTGCAAAAGCTTCGGACGCAGTGTTTAACACGTTCCGGTGACGGATGTATATATATGTAGGGATGTGCTTTTCTCTATATATATTATCTATACGTACGGAAGCTCTCTATCCGTGTACTTACAGCGCAACCGGCCGGCAACGCTCGATAAAGTCTGCACGCGATATTAGCTACTTCGCGCTCGTGTACCCATACGCGTGTTATATGTATGGATGTAATAATATGTTTGCACTAACGCGTGGCATTACGTTATGTATATGTATATAGCTCGTGTGTATGTATAATACGTACAGTAGAGGCTGGGTCATCGCCTCGGGCGCGTATGTATATATATACCTCCTCGTCGTCGTGGCTGTCGGTGCGATGGGGTGGTGCGAAAATAGCTCTATACCTGTGACGACGAAATTACGCTCGCTTTGCTTTTTGTTGTACGTAGTTGAACATAAGTGGTTTGTCGAACTTTTCTTTTTTATTTATTTTTTCTGCTTCTCAAAGGGCTGGTCTGGTAGGTGCTTCCAACAGTGTACATGCATTACATTCAGTTGTAGTTGCAACTAAAATTATGGACACAACTGAACAGAAAAAAAAAAAAAAGAAGAAGAAAATATCATCGTCAACACAGGCACACCGCGCTGGCCTCGCTATGTTTACACTGCGGCTAGAAACTCCTCATTAGGCCCGTGTCCAAGGTGTAGTTGTGAAAACTCGAAAATTTGCCTGCGGTGCAGGAAAAAAAAAAAAAAAAAGAGGTCCGAGATCTCGCAATCCACCTACTTAGTCGCGATGCAACTCTAATTGCCCAAAAAGAGGGAGCAAGGATTTTTTTCTTTTGATGGTAGTACTTTTTTTTTTCAGAGCGAGAGATTGCGCGGTGGTATACTCGGCACTTGGGCAAGAGATAGGCCACGGCCTTTGTTGTTGTGCGGTCCACGTAATTAGATGCGCCACTCTCGAGATCTTGGGGCGTGAACTGTAATTCTTATCTGCTGTTGTAGCGTGGGTGTGGATTGCCGTACAGAGGATCAGGCCTTTTTTTCGACTTATCGCGCCGAGCAAGGGAATTTTCATCGAGGCAGGGGAAATGAGTGCGTATGCGCGTATGGACCGTTTGTGTCGAATCATCAATAGGAGGAGGAGGAGGAAAAAAAAGGGTTAACAGTACACGAAGCAATTATGAAAAAACACTCGTTAGAGCGTACAGGCACCCGGTAAAGAAATCGACTCTGACAAACAACGCCGAGGAGAAAGTTAGTAGTCCATCTCATTACGATCTCAGACTTGATTTATTTTTCTTTTTTTTTTTTTGCGCTCGCGTCTTCTCATCGGAAAATCATCATCGGCCCGATATATAGTTGTTACGTCGCGGCACTTGGAATTTCCAGAAAACCACAGATTAGCTGTAGCAACAGCTTCCAGCAAATATAGAAAAAAAAACACACACACACGATAGACCAGAGTTGGTCCTTCCCAGCGCGATAACAATTACCGGCCTGCAACAGTAGCGGCAGAAAATCCCGTTCTCTCTCTCCCTCGAGTGATTACTTGCCCACATGTATACACATATATACGTATACGATCGCCATGGGAGGACAATCGCTCGGTTGCGCGTATGGCAGTCGCGTATATACCGGTTTCCCGGCAGAGCCCATTATACGCGTCACTGGGGAAAGAAAGACAGTCGCACAGTTAGTCGGCCGATCTCTTCATCTCCCCTCCTTCCCGATCGCGCCGATCAATTCTCGCGTGTCACCGGAAAACAAGAGTCCGCCGTAATTTTTCCTCCTCTCCGATTACGAGCCAACTATTAGCTGCTTTTTTTTTTTTTTTCGTTTGCTTTTTCGCTCCAGCCTCCCATTTGTCCGAACGCGCTTCCGCCGATTTCGCGTACAATCCTGATCGGTATCGCGTCCCTCCTTTAAGCTAAAAGGGTTTGTTGATTACTATAACGCCCCCTCCCTTTCCTTATGAATAAATGAATGAAGATGCCCGGGGCTCGAATTAGCCGATAAGACGTGCAGAGGGAGGGTAAGAAACGAATCAATTAACTCGTTGTCTTCTCCGGAATAGATACGTGTGTATGCCTATCTCCGTAGACCAGTTCCGTACTTGCACGGGCAGGAGGTAAAAAACGTGTGAATGTAAAACAAATATAAATAACGAGAAGAAGAGTACATTACGTGTATACTTATGCCTTATACCTATACATGGGGGCAACGATTGTTGCGGTGCAAGTAACGAAGAATCGAAAGAGCGACCACGTCGTAAAGAAAATGAAAAAAAAGGGGGGGGGTGGGGAGTGCTAGAGAAACAAGGGACTGTGACTATCTGCGGGTAGGATCTCGCGTACTTATATGAAGCTCACGCGTACGCGAGCACTGGTTGTAATAAACTTTGAAAAAAAAAGGTATACATATTGTACATGTGCAGCCACGCGCCGTTGCCGCGAGCGGTGTATCGTTTAAAAGCTACCGGACGGGAGTGCGCGGCTCGAGTGATTTTCATTCATTCGCGTTACGCAGAAGCAGAGAGAAGAAACAGAGAGATAGAGAGTATATAGCTTCGCACCTGCGCGCATCCCATTATCATCGCTCCCTGCGCGTCTTTTTTATTCATACGTCTCCTGTAAAAGTACACCTCCTCTGTTGGAGTAAGCTCGTGCCATTTTTATTTATAGAGTCCGCGTGCACTTACTTGGTTATACACCGTGCACGGGAAAGGATGAGTTTTAACGAGCGCATCGGATGTGCCCTTCTTTTTTTTTCTCTTCAACCTCTTATATTTATTCCTTGGCTCAAACAGTGTCTGTCAATTAGCGGAGCCCGAGCGTTAAGTATTAGCCGGTTGTGTGTACTCTCTCTCTCTCTCTCTCGCGCCATTTAATTTCCCGATGCTCTCGTCGAGGTGGTTGTTTGCTTTTATTTATTTACATTTTTTTTATCGCTATTTCACACGAGTTGCCGGAAGGGGGTATTAAATGGTTTCTCGGTATCGCGGTTTTGTACCAGTGGAGGCGAGGGACGTAAATTTTCTATACACGGAGCTTTGGCGTTGTTGGTGCAACAATCGATGGAGCATACAGCTGGATGGGCTGCGCACCTGAGGTACGCGTCGACCCTATTGCGGTTTTCGATAATTTTTCGTTGTCTTTGCAGCCACTGCGTGCAGATGTTTCCGTATCAAAAGTATAGCCAAAGACCCGGAGATGCGATACTTGGATTTATTCCAGCTTTGTTTTTGGGATCAAATGCTTGAATATATATATATTATCCCTTGCGGTACATTAAGGGTCATTTGTCGTTACCATCGTTCGTATCGAACAGTTTGTTTATTATTTCACGACTGGGTGTGTATTCGAGCGATGAATTTTTCAGCTCTGTACAACCTCGTTATTTTTAGGCAGCATGGAAACTGTACCAATATACGTGTTATCGCCTGTGAAAAAAAAAACAAAAATTATTTAATTAAAAAATCCCCGTTAAATGTTGATCAAAAAAACGTCCACTAGATGTTGTTTTCTCTCCTACGAAAGAATTTCTATTAAAAAACAAAAAAAAAAAATTTTTTTTTAATAGCCCGAATGACCGACGCAATTTACTAATCATTTTTTTTTTTTTTTTCTGTTACAGGTACGTACATGTAACAACAATAACAACAGCACACAGTAAGCGTTTGAAACTCTCTAAAATCTCATTTTCCACTCTCGTCTCATCAGCGGCCTCGAGTGAGTAATCCATTTGCTCTTGGGGCAATTAAAATTTATAAGTATACAGCGCAATCAATGATAAACGACGCGTGATATAAAAATTAATGAAAATACGCGACATAAGCGAACCACCGCCACCACGGTATATGCAACTGTTGACATAAAATATAGATGATATCCATCATTGGTTCATGTGCTTGGAGAATAAATTCATTCGCCAGTCCCCCCTCCGTACTTGTCGAAAACGTAAAAAGATCATTTAAACGTCATTTTAGTTGAAAAAAAATAAAAGAAAAAAAAACAAAAAAACATATTGTTCAAAACCTCCGTCGTCTATGGTGCATCGCGCAGCATCACGACAAATAAACTAGTACGTCGTGTACCGGTGCACTCTAGAGTAGACCCATCACGCGAGCGCGTTGCAAGAGAATAATCGTGACGATGCACCTGCACGTTATACATGTACACAGGCGCGACCCAAACAGATAGATAATATACATATACACGGTCGTTACCTAGAAAGCGTGACTCCCCAGTCCGTGTAGCTATGTGTGTATATACTCACCTGTAAGTACCATTGAGGGGGGGGGGCGCCCTTCTCCCATCGGACTCCACATCCGATTGCTCTCTCTCTCTCTCTCTACGTCTGCTCGTCTATGTATTCCGGGTTAACGGGGTTTAGCCGTTCGGAAACACGTATAAGCATGCAAGCCTATTGTTTCCAAAGTGCAATTTCGTTTCCTCGTTTTTTTCCCTTCTCCCCCCAGAGATCTCTTCCCTTCCACTTCTGTTTGGAGAGACGAAAATCAAGGCGCTTCCAATTGACGCGTGGATATCGCCGGGTATACGCGTCCATTGTTGCGCGAGCCATGAGAGGCTAATTTCTATTTTTTTTTTTTTTTTTCAAATTCCCAAACAGACGTTTGCGTATAGGATTTATCGCTCGCCGAGTACAAAAGTAATAATCAGGCGCTTCGTTGTTGCGGGGCAGGTGTTTCGGCACGCGTGAGAATGTACCTCTGCACGGGGTGGGTCGAGAGAAATCGGTATTGTACAGAACCGAGCTTTACCGTTTCATTGTTCCGCGTGTCTATATACCCTTGCCTCCGATGGGATTCACGATCAGATACACATATACAACGACGTTCGGGGTGTTCAGTCTCTGTAAAGCAATAACGATATGGCCGAGCGATTCCTCGTGTGTATATAGCCACCGATCGAACAATCGTATGATATGCACGTAATCGGTGAAAAAAAAAAAAAAAAAAAAAAAAAAAAAAGTGTTATAACCGTACGTCGGGCGGCTGGCGTGATCGATGAGAGCTTGTTTTGGTTCGTGAAATTGAAACGCAATTTGTTGCTTCGGTAAATATATATATATTCCCGGACCCCGTAAATGTGTGTACATGTACTCCGATCATTAGAAAATCGTTAATCAATGGACGCCTGCTTTCACCCGTAAATCGAATTTTCGTATATAGTTACATAGGTACACATGGATTATCATTATTATGTACGCGAGCAACAGAAAACACACAATGCTGTACGCGCCTGTACGTATACATCGACATTGTATATCGTGAAAGAGTACTTTGCATAAGCGACGTTGTTAATCCCGCGGGATCTTCAGGACTCTGTTTTCTATGCAACGCTTGGAAGGAAAAGGAAAAAAAAAAAAAAAAAGTCCAAAAATCCACCTCTCGCGGGTAATTTACAACTCGGTAATGGCGGTGTGCGGTATGTGTTATATATACGTTCGCCACAGAGCTCGTAGAGATTACGAGAGACGCGTTGGGCAAAGCTCCCCCCTCCCCATCGGCGTATACATCCAAAAATCTCGCGTCCCTATAATAAATCACGGCCAAGATTTTCCTCCTCCTCTTGGTTTTTCTCGACAACGACCGCTCGAAAATCTTTCTCGGCGGCTAATTAGCGTCGCGACGAGCAACACAATAAATATCCGCGCACGTGCGTGCCGCGTAAATTCAACAAAACGATCTCTAAGCCAAGCTACGTATAATATGAGAGTTGGCTGGCCCGTACGAGTATATACATATATATATAATGCACGCGCGTTCGCCTTTTAATAAGCTCCGGTGTGTGCGTGCGTTTAAACGAGGAGTGGTTTCGTACGGGACCCAACGAGCATTTTTCTCACTCCCCGCGAGTTGGGTGCGTTTATCTCGCGTGCGGAGCGCGTCTTGCACGCGGGAGCTTTTTTTTTTACACATAGTGCTAGATCGAGAATTTTCGATTTGGTTGGGTATATATATGTGTGATGCTTTGGCTTTGGTTTCGGATCTGCTACGGTTAATCACTGTATACGTACCGGCTAGCCGGAGAAGAGAGGCGTCATTTTTTCGATAAAAGGAAGCGGGATGGTAAAACTGTATCGGCCGATGTGTTGCAAGATACGGCATGCTATACATAATATAATCTCGACTGGTTTTCGCGTAAATTACGGGAGTGGATTCGCAACCTTTTTTTGTTTATTGTTGTTTCCGGCAAAGCTCGTTATTCAAAATATTAATATGCGCAGTTGGTGGGTAACTGCTCCCTCGATTCGAGCGGGCGATAGCCGACTAATTTTTAAAAATAAGTGCTCTCCCTCGTAGAGAAAAAAAGTGCATCATCCGCAAATTGTGCGACCAACGAGAAAAGAGCTTCCGGCTCCTGTACACGACGGAGCTTGTAAGCTCGATTATTTTTCTCGATACCTTTGACTTCTCTGGTATATACGGCGCGAGAAAACATCTTACAAAGCCCTCGCTGTGATGTATTATTGTACCATCGCAGCCCCGCACAGGCGCTCTTTGTATTAAACGCTCGTGCAGCCTTTCGAGCTTTCGTCCGCGCGTATTTACGTTTCCTTCTTCTTCGCGTCGTGTACGTTGTAACTACAAGTGCGTGTATATACACTTTGGGCCACGCGGAGTTCTCGCGCACAAAATGATGAACGAGATCGCGTGTGGCTCGACGCGTTTCGTTAGCGCTCGCGCGTGCCTGTGGTTTTTAGAGTAAATAATTAAGCTCCCCTGTACGATGCACCAATCACAATAATAATCTTGATTATTTGCCAACGCAACTCTGCTCCGCGTTGATAAAAGAGCATGCATCTATGTATTGCAGGAGGTGGTTGACGCTAAAGTATTTATCCTCTCTCTGCGGTGATGCATGTGTATTTTTTTTTCTCGCGGCTTAGTTCTGGAAAATAACAAATAACCGTCCTCGTTTTGGTTTCACCGTTGTACGGTTGATTTTCCCCTTCCGTAGCGAAGCTTTCTTTATGAAATCCATAGCCTTTGATGTATGCGTTTTATCGTACAATCATTATCAGGTGTAAATGCGTTTTGTACAGGAAGAAGGAAAAAGATGGGGTTAATTGTAAGCTTCTTTGGTAATTGCGAGAAATTATAATTGAACCGGTCTAAATCAATCATATACAATAATTGAAGCATTCGACAATACACGCAAACAAGATGGATGAGAGGGGCCCCCCCTTTGTCGTGAGGGATGTACACGCGAATCGGCTATTATTTGATTAATTAATCAGACTCGCGTGACTCCGCGTGTGTTGTATATGTGATTGCATCGATGGCAGCTGTTTTCCCCAATATCGGACCAACTGTGGCATTATATGAGGAGGGTGTATGGGGGTGGGCTTCCCCGATCCAATTAATTTTTGGTGCGTGCATCAGTGGGGGATGGTACCTTCTAATACTATGCCCTTTGGAATTCTACGAGTTTTCCTTCCATAGGCTTGGTTTAATTACATCGAAATAAATAATAGTCTTTTTATCGGAATGATCTCACGCGCGATTAGATTTGAGCTTCAAACTGACCGTGTAATTTATTACGATGGCTGTACTGTAATTCGACAAAAGTTATATATATATATATATATATATATTCTACGTACGCATAATTTGCGATATGAATTCCATGCCCACAAGCGTAGGGCAGTCCAGACGCCTCGTCGGGGCTTCTCCGTATGTCTCCTCGACGATACAACGTACAAGGAAAAAACACCCGACGTCTGTATGCGCATGTAGTATATAGCTGTACCATACCGAAGCCCCGCTAGCCACTAAGTACCATAACTAGCTGCGCCGGACTCGACGACGACAACGTTTGGGGTGAGAAAAAAAAAGTACGAAGCCGCGAGGGTGAACAGCCGTACTTTTCAACCCCCCTCCCAAGGGGTGTGTCTACACGGGGTGGATAGGGGATGGTCTTTTCGCGTATGCCTCCCTCCCTCCCAACAGCAGTGGTTGTACCTCACGTGTGTCACTAGCTTTTAGCTTGTATACCGTAATCTTATGGATTTCTCTGCAAAACGATGCTCGGGTGCGTATTTTTGCCATACGTGTAAAACGTGGGATGAAGAAAAATCAATGTACGTGCAACGAGTGTGTCTTTGACATTTTTTGTTTTTCTGCAGACGGAAACCTCAAACGTCGAGTATTTCGTAGATATAATATATGGTGTATATATTCTCCAAAAACCTTTCTCTCTCTCTCTCTCTGTACCGCAAAATATTATAATATCCCATTCCCGATCGCAGACCCATCACTTGTCGTCGGGCACAATTTATCGTGCGCCACCTGAGCTAAAAAAAGAGTAAGATAAAGAAGACGTCAAAGATCGCGCCGTGAGAGAACGTGTCAAAAAAAAAGAAAAAAAAAACAAGAGATAGAAATGTACATACGGATTCTGGTGTATCGAGTCGTCGCAACACGTGAAAGGGGGACTTACGAAGTAGGGAGGGGAGGATAAAACATGGGCATAAAAGTATACGAGCGGAGAGAGACTGCCCGACTCCGTAGGTTGCGTAATTAAAAGGTAAGAAGATATTCGACGCGCGCCGAAACGTGACGACGACTATACATCGTTCCGTACACCCACGACCATACATGTATACTTGGCGTGGAAGGGCAAGGGGAGGAGGGGGACGTATATATCGTCTTTCGCGGATACGTATACCTGCACTGTGTCCCCTGTGCCCCATACCCCTGACTCTTTCTGGATGAAGTTGGGCGACGACACAGCAGCACGTGTTCATTTTTTTTTTTATTCTCCTCCTGCTCGATGCTCCCTTTTTTATTCAAATAAGATACTTTACTCTTCAATTTTATCGTTTCCCATACTCCATCTTTTTCATTCATATTTCAGCCCATGTTGCGTCTTGGCTCGATCAATTTTTATATATTTTTTTTTTCTTTTGCTTCTCGGGGAGAAAAATATCGTATTGTCTCTCTCCATCGCAACGATGGTGGTCGTCGTAGACCCGACATCGTGAATAATAATGCACTTTTCATTTTTACCGCGAATTAATAATTGCTTTTATGCGCAACTCCACCTCGTACAGGCAGGTTACTCCTATATAGCGAGCGGCAACAAAAGCCGTGTAGTGTCTCTCGTGTGATTCGCCGGCATCGGTTATTAATCGATGCAGGCATACGTATGCACACCAATGCACACGCGAATGTATTTGTACACACTCTATCCGGTCGTCGACTCTACACACACACACACACTAGATTCCCGGTAAATTGCAAGCGCACCATCACACCCTCCCCGCCCCCGCGTCATATTATTATTATGATTGTGGATACAGCTGCGACCTCGATAGCATGTACGACCAACCATTCACGCGCGATACGAGCGCGTCTCAGCTGTGAAAAGAAAAAAATGCATGGCACACGTACACGTGTATGTATAATATACTCGCAAAGCCGGAAATAATCAAACGCAAGGAGGGAGGAAGGAGAGCGCGAGAGATCGATCGATCGTGCTTGCACTTCCATGGAGCTTCCAGAGAGAGGAGCTTCCCCGGGGTTCAATGGACTCGTAGGCGCGCGCGCGCGCACAAGCCGAGCTTGCAACGCGTGAGCTTGCGCAAGCGTTCGCCCAATTTATCGCGTCTACCTTATATATATATACGTTATATATACGCATACCCTGCTGAGCTTGCGGGCGGACAAAAGCTCGTCTCGAGCTTTCCTCGTTTTTCCCGGCTGTACCTATATAGTTGAGCGATGTATTTTTTCCTTGTTGTGCTCCCCGGCGTAGCTGCCTCTTGTTCTCCCTCGCGTACATAATAATATACTGCAACATGCGTGTCGAACCCTCCATTTCACACACGCGCTCTCATTCTTCTCGCGTTCCATCTTTCGGATAAGGATTTCTTTTACCATCATCCCTTCTTTGTCCCCCCCGTGCAAGTTGGTGTACTCTCGATCGAGGCCCAAGGGCTTCGTCGCTCTTTTATTTTTTCCGTTTGGAGTCTCAAGTGCCCACAGATTGCGATCCTCCCCCCTTTCTCAACGGACTCTCTTTATTTTGGAAAAAAAAATAATTAATGCGTTCGTACGTACGTACAATATGTTCTCTCGTTTTTTTTTGCGTGTGTGCCTGGTTGTTCCCGCGGTTCGTCGCGACGGGCAGCGTTGGAAACTCGCGTCCCATCGATGACTTATCAATCCGGCTGTCGGTAATTACCCGGGCAAAAACGACAACTTTGAAGCCCCCTGAAGGTTGCTCGTTCCGCGCTATTGTTTCCCCTCGCCGGAGAGACGCGGCAACAATGCCGTCATTTTTATCTCTCGTTTCGCATGAAAAAAAAAAAAAAAAAATACAAAAAGCCAACCTCGAATCATCGTAAATTTCGTTCGAAAGGAGAACGGATGCGTGATGCGTATACATAGATAGAACCCATAGGCGGGGGAGGAGGAGGTGGGGAACAGGACACGGGACATGCACGCTGGAGGAGGAACTAATTGCACCCGTAGGTGTAAGTGTAAGTGTACAGCTGTACCCATTTTACCTGGAAGCAGGCAATTAAATTTCGTGTATACACACCTACAAATAAACACGTATATAAGTATGTAGTCGTTGGAGGTACAGCGTTGACAAGAGTGCATCACTGCAACTACTGCATCGGGGAAGAAAGAAAGAGAGAGCCGGACGGACGCGTGTGCTGCCATTAACTTGATGATAATAATTCCCCCTCCCTCCGATCGGAGCTGCTATACGTATGTATATATACATATATACATGTTATGGCGTTGCGCGATCTTATCTTTTTGCACACACGTATAGAGGCTAGAAAGCATCAGGGAGGCTGCACGGGCGACATATCGCGTGCACGCCGTAATAACACACACATAGTATTATTATATATATATTATATACAACGTATAGCTGCTCCCTCTCTTTTTCTCTCTGCCAATTACCATCGCCCAGTTTTTCACTTTATTTTGTATTTTAGCGTTACACACTTGCTTATACTTTTCGCGGCGGGGGGGAGGAAAGTTGATCTGCGATTTGAAGCGTCGGAGACGGGGATCGTCAGCCACGGAGAGATCGGCCGATAAGCCATGTGCTACTTGATTACGCATTCCCATGTGCACAGGTATATATATATACATATATGTATGTATAAAAGAGGCGCGCGAATAAGTGGACAAGAAAGTTCATTAGCGCGCGTTGCGCGACTCCAAAGGAGAAGGAGGAGAAGCGTGTGTATGGCATTTTATGATAAATTGTTCACGTATGCCTATATATACCTGTCTTCCATTTGCAGCCTCCATAACGTATATATGTAGCGGTTGTTGGCGCTCGCTCTAAATACCCGACGCCGATTTTCCCCGATTCGGCAACCTCCTTTTCGCGCGCGGTCGCGACGACACTTGAGCTTTGCCGGAAAAACATTGAGGGTAATCGGCCCCCAATTATAATATACAGCGGCAAAGGAGTCACACCGTGTGTATATATATGTACTTATATGTGACGGGCACCTGTTCATCCACGATCCCTTTGACAGCCACCGTTTCCTCGTTAGTATTGCGTTAATCCTCCTGTACTATCCGTACACATATACATATACACACACGGGAGTGAAAGTGCTATTATATATTTATACGCCCGTCACGTGTAGGATATATATGGGTGTAGAGCCGTTGCCCACGGGGTGCCAGAGGACCCGCGACCGGATTACGTCGATCGCGCCCCGTTATATTATATTGCTCTCGCCACGCACAACCCGTATACGTGTCCGAGGATCGTTATCTCCTCCTCTCGGATGCTTATCCTCTCCGTATTATATACACACGAGGTGCAGCTACTTATAATATATATACTTACCCCTTTCTCTCCTCTAATAGGATGATCGATTCTAAAGGAGGAGAGCCGTCGTCAATACATGGGACGTGTCTGTAGCTCGAGATAACGCGCCTCTCTAAAAGGGGCAAACGACGGGCATCGTTATCGTTCTATCGTTACTCCCGCTTTTCCTTCTTCTCTCCCAAAGACGGCTACAGTTTTAACGGTACATGCGAGTACATTGGTGTGTGTGTGTGCGCGGGGCCCTGTCCATCGACAGGATATCGAGCGATGAAAAATCCATTCGTCGAAACGAAAGCTCGAACCGTGTGGTGTTTTGTATATTATTGGGTCTCAGGAAAAAAACGTATACCGCTGAGCTGATGATGATGCATCACCGGAAGTGGCCATCATTGATTCGCGTCAACTTTGCACACACCTCGCCCGGAGTTTATCCATATAGGGTTGGGGGGGGGGGTGTAACGAGACAACGGAGCGCGCACACTACAAGAGCATTTTCCTTACCATCGTTTGATGCGCGAGCAGTGCGTATAACTCACTTTTCGATGAAAGCTCGGACTGTAGGTCGCGCATCGCAAGCGTAATGGGCCATAAATCTCACGCGCGCCTCTCTCTTCTTCCGCTAACGAATCCAACGGACCGTCGAGGGTATTCTCGTTCGACTCTGTCGCTTTTCTCTCCTTTTTCGCGTTTTGAGCTGTGCGCGCGTTTGCACAGTATATATATATACCCACCCTACACAGCCCACGGCGATGGCTAATTGATTAAGAATTGTTAAAAATGACGACCACTCCGAGCCGATATTTTCAAGTCCCTTTTGTTGCCTACGATTCATTTCCCGTGACGAGCTTTTCTGTGTGGCTGGCGTTTTTGCGCGCGACTGAATAGGGGAGGGATCAAACATTTCTTTTAGTAATTTTATAATATTGCGAACACACAAGTGACGATACCAAGTTTTAATTCCGTGTTCTTTCGAGTCTTTTATACGCTTATTTCGCATCCCTCAGCTACACACAATGTATGCACGCTCCGTAATATGCTCCGTAAAGAGGAAGCCGTAGGACGTATTAGTCTTGTTTGAGCCGCCGCGCGAGTACTTATAATTTTGCATCGAGTGAAAAGAAGAAGAAGAAGAAAAAAATGAACCGCTGTTAGGTATAATATACTTGCAGGGCTGCATGCGATCGGTACGATAAAAATGAGACCTTCAACGCTCGCGAGAGTGCGCTGGCCTTTTGGAGGTTACGGGGCGTGTGTACTTATCTGCCTGCAGATAATTGCCGGTTTTTATTTTTTTTTCAATTTTTTTTTTTTTTAAACATAGGTACGCGAGCCTCCTCTGCTTTGCTTTTCTTTCTTTCATCCCGATCGAGTGTATGATTTACCGGCTCGTAAAATGTTTCACCAAGTGTGTACATTGTATCCGCGTATTACCCAGTCGCGCTGCATACAACTTCCAAACTCGAATGCTGCCCTGCACTACATGGTGGTAAAATACTCGAATGAAATAATAAAATCGGCGCTGTTGGGGACTGCGGCTGAAAGGAGGCCCTTCGTATATACACGCGAACGCCTATACCCCGATGCGTGTACATGCGCCGCTAATTGCGACAGCTCGCGCCAATTATACATTATATGCACGTGGAAGGGAATCGAAGGACGCGTTATTATTTTTTTTTTTTTTATTTTCGTGCCGTGAGAAGGTAACATCACAAAAGACGTACACGTGTGTGTTGATTGATATATATCATTGTCGCGAGAGCCTATACGTATGTTGACGGTGGATTGTTCGTTTGGTCGAATCGCCGCGGAATAATATACCCTTGAAAAGCACGCGCACATATTTTATTTTCTCCCATTGTAATCGGTAGTCGATACGAGTCTGGGTGAAATTCGCGTAAACTCCCCGTCGGAATCTATACACGTGTAAGTATATATCCAAAGCGCGGAGGCTCGGAGCCCAAGGTGTATCGATCCAACAGAACCGGCTTAGCGGTTTGGTTCACGTGGCCCATTTGGGCGCGCTTCCAGCGCCTGCGATTGTGTGGAAAAAACGAGACATTTTAATAAACCGATACGAATGTATATTGGATCTGTTGGCGAGAAAATAGAAAATCGCACCTGACGTGCAACCGCCATCGATCGATTCGCTTTCCACCGGGAACAATCAAACCTTTCGCGCTCCGTTTCCCTGCGAATGGAAACCCCCCCCCCTTTTTATATGTATAGCTCGCCTTCGAGTGTGGCAAATAACAGCTGTACAAAAGTGTCCCTATTCAATGCCGCGGCGTTTTTTGTTCGCTCGCTCGTCTTTCGTGCGCATCGCAATTAGCCCAATTTTTCGCCGATGGAAAACGGCCCGTCTCTCCCTCTCTCTCTGTGTCTCGCTCGCTATACATAAAAGAAATCGAAGACGATCTACTTTTGTCGTCGTTCGCACACTCTATCGTGTGTGTAAAAGCGCCGTGAGGTGACTCTTGTCGTGTATTACTCTCGCGATATCATTTACACGAGTGTCACGAGTATGTACATATACACACAACAATAACAAACGGGGGAAGGGGGGGGGGAGACAAACAAAAAAGCACCAGCTAGTAGTTAAATCGATGGAGGAAAAGGCCGTCTCGTCCTCCTCTCGTCGCGACCTTATTTCGCGACCTGAGCTATGCTATGTGGACGTATAAAAAAAAAACGACAACGCACACGACACGACGTCGTTAAGATGACGGCGGCTCGTTCCTCCTCCGCTTTGCCCTTTGGTTTTTTTATACATACCTACACGCGGTATTGTGTATATCCGACGGCACGTGTGTATCTTGCTTCCCGTAACCCTGGGAATTCGCGTGCGGACCCCTTTTTATATTTGTACTCTCGGATACATATTTGTAACACCACAGCTGTTTATTCCCCCTCATTTTTTTTTTCTCTACTATTTTGAATAGAGGAACAAACACCGATGTTAAAAACATATACCCATCGAGTCCCTTTGGTTGTATACCCATCATCGATTAGAGAATCAAGTGTTGGGTTTCACCAAAGTATAAGGACACCCGAGCGTGCGTGCACGCGTGAGAAAGTAAATTATTACAAATGGCACTCTAAAAAATGAGACGGTATAGATGCGTCGATAAAACGTGTGATCGCCGCTCGCTATACGGGTGCAGTTGTCTCGAAAAAAAATAAAATAAAAATTAGTCCCCAGACTCGCGCCACACCCACAATCTTCGTCACGGGAGTTTGACCCAAGCTTTGTACACGCGAATATGCATGACGATCGACAATGCCTATATTATGCTCACCCCGCGTATATAGCGGCACTCGTGCAGTATCAATAGCGTACCTATATATATGTACAGTATCCTACAATGATGAACGATGACTCGCGCGAAATTTATTTAATTTTTTGTTTCTCGCTCGCTCTCGCCGTTTGACCGCTCCGCCGAAGCAAAAGCGAGCCGGTGACAGCCACGGAGCTACAGGTATATATCACAATATATACATGTTGATCGGACAGATCGACTCGAGCGTGGCCGGGCATGCGTCTGGTGTCCACCGCCACGGTCTCCTGAGATCTCGTACCTCCGCGCGCATCGATGGTCACGCCCGGCTGGGTCTTCCTCGGTCCCTGTCCACCTGTCCGTCAGAGATTCAGCCGCGGGACCCACTATGATAGGTTTTTTTTTTTTTTCCCTCCTCGATCGGGGAAATTAACAGCTCCGGCGTGCCCATCGAAGAGAATAATTCTCTTTGCCCGATCGACCATTGAGTTGTTGTTGTTTTTTTTTTTTTTTCTCTCGAGACAACTCCATCGTAAGTGTATCGAGTCGATGGATCCTTCGTGTAGCTTACGTAACGGGAGCACGACCGACCCGGCCATTGTTCGGATATTTATATACTCGTCGAATCAGTTGCGTGAAGAGAGTGGGAAAAAAAAAAGAAAAATAAAAGAGGAAAGAGCGTTTTTGTTTTTTCGAAGGTGAAGAGTCGGAAGGAAAAAAAAAAAAAAGAGTCGATCGGGCTATTTATAGAAGCGGCTGTTCCCGACATTGTCGCCTTCCTCCGTCTCTATCTTGCCTTGACACAACGTATACCGGCGACATTATTGCACGTCCGTAAAATACACACTTGTGCGCGCATGTGTGCGAAGAAAAGGCTTTTCTTTCATCGGCCGGAGCGTGCATGCGATGCTTCGGCGAAAGGGAAAATCTTTTTTCTTTTTTTTTTCTACCTATACTCAATGTGTACATCTCCATATAAATTTACCGTGCGTATATAATGTATGTGTACCCGCACAGGACGTCATTACGCGACAATCTTCGCGGTATCTTGATCACCCCCCCTCGGTGTCCTTATAAAATATAAAGCGGTGCAGCTGCGGTCACGGAGCTTCCGGTGGCCCAGGAGGAGGTGGAGCCGAGCTGAGATAAAAATTGCTCCGCAATACTCGTATAACTGTACGTATATAATATTATATAGACAGATTGATATTGTACGATTGCGACCGCAGAGCCGATCCCTTTATACCTGTTTACGAGCCTCGACGTGCTTCCTTCTTCCCTTTGTGTTTCTTCGATCACTGCCACTCGTATAGTATCTAGTGCTCGTCGCTCCGATGGTGGCCCCTTTCGTGGCCGGGCGCACTCGAGAGCTCGAGAAAAGCTCTTTGAAACACTTGCCTTTTTCAGTGGTTTGTTGGCGCAACTTGCAGTGTACAAATATACATTTACCTCTAAGGGTGCGCGCTAGACTCTCCTTCATTTTTTACCAAACAAACAAACATCCGACCGATGTATTTTCGGCCGTACACGCGAGCCATCCATTCATCTGACGAATCATTTTCAATAAAATGAAGCATCGCGACGCACAACTCCTTTGCTACACCCGAAACCCATACGTACGAATGCACGTCCCTCCGGGTAATCCAAGCCGTATACCCTAATTGAAGTCGTTACAAGTCAGCACGGCTAACGAACGCCGTCGCCTATACTCCTGGCACACGCCGAAAGGTCTCATTGTCGAAAAGTGCGTGCGGGCGCGCGTGCCTTCCGCGTAATTGGAGGCACTTGGAAAAGGAGCTCGCGGGAGGTTTGTTGGATTCTCCCCCTCCCCGAGATTGTACATACGAGTGTGGTTTTGTAGTCGCGTGCGTGTATAAGTAAGGGTTTGCGTGCGTGCGAGGGGTGCTGCCACCCCTGCTCTCTCTCTCTCTCTCTGCATATCACCCCCACACGTGTATATACCTGCGTTACTCTCGCGAGTTTATTCATTCGATTTAAGGAGAACTCTTTCCCCCCCCTTTCGTTCCTTGGATTTCAGTGTCTTTTTATTCTCCAACATGAACGTCAAGCGCAATTGATACACTTGTACACGTGATTAATGTATCGTGGTAGACATTGTAATCATCGTTTTAAAGCGGAAAAAAAAAAAAGTTAAGTTTAAAGTCTCTTCGGTGCTCGCGCAATTTACGAGACAAACTTCCGTTTGGAGCTCACCCATCACGGAGCGCCACTTGGAGAAAAGTCAACACACCGTCGTGCGCGTGTATAAACACCACCAGCGTGTAATTCGTCCTCAAGTAGCGAGCGAGCGTCTATAGTCTGCGGAGAAGACAGACGTACGGGTAATTTGATCCAATGCGGGCATGTACATAATCATATATATATATAGTGACTCCCAGACGAGCGTTTCAGAAAGTAAACTAATTTGAAAAAGCTTAGGGGGCACTTGAGAGAACACACATGTGTATATGGATATACACTTGTAAGCGTGCCTGTCAAAGTTCAACTTAGTTCTCTCTCTCTCTCTATATGTTCTATTCTTGAAGAAATATTTAAGTAAGGCCCATTTATCTTTTGCTTGTGCTTCCGCGTTCGGGATATGGGGGAAAAACACGAAAGCTGTTGTCGCCACAATCGCTTATCCATATATATTTTGTTCGCACATCTTCCGCTGACAGTATCGAAATGTTATATGTTTATACTATACAAGTGAATCAATTTCGAGTTATAGGAGGGGGATTGATTTTCCGGGAAAATCGGGAAAAATCCAATTGCTCCGGAGGCCATGAAAACAGGGAGCAAAGAAAGCGCCCCGTGAGTCACGTAAGACGACGAATAATAAAACACCACCGAGCGATACAACCATATAAGTTTGACAGGGTTGGGCCGCGCAATCCAGCCCCCCATGAGAATGTATTATTATTTATTCATTTATTGTCTTTTTTTTTTTCCATGTGTGTTTGAAGGGTACTGAAGCCCCCAGGTGGCGGTAGCAGCGACATCTTCGGCGCCGGTTCGGAGACAAACAGCCCTCGCAGGGTCAAGCAGCACCAGCAGTCGCAGCTCGGCGCCTTCTTCAACGGGGGTGGCCAGCCGGGCCAGCAGCAGGACACGTCCTCGTCTAACGGGAGCAGCGCACCGGAGACGCCGCGCAGCAAGCCCGGTAATGACTCGTACAAACGACTGTTCGGTCCTCCCGATGCCCGTCCGCTCTCGACCCCCAACTCGAAACACCACATGCGCAGCAACATATCGCTCACCAGCTCGGGCTCCAGCGATCGCTCTGCCCTGAGCTCGCCCACTAATCTTAACAGGAACCTCCTCGCTGCTCGTAATAATATTAACAACAACAACAACAACAACAACAGCAGCAGCCACAGGCCGCTCGTCGACAATGGGGACGGCGTCGATGCTAACAATGGTTACCAACACAACGACGTTGTCGGTACGTAATTGCGTAGTATAGCTGTTACGCCTCGATCATCGTTTCACCAAAGATCGATGGACGTGTTTTTTTTTTTTTTTTTTTTTTTTTTTTTTTTTTTTTTTTTTCTATACCAACACTTTACTCATCATCATCACCGTGTATACACTTGATGCTATGTGACAATTATACCTAATACACGCGCGCATCGCGTCGCGGTGTCTTTTTGCACATTGCACACTTTGTGTCTTTTTTTTGTATTGTGTCGTTGTAGCTCGAGTGTTTCTGCCGGTTGGGGTCGGCAATGCGCTCGAGAGGGCTGGTGATGGTGTATAAATACCAAACATTCGTTTGTCTCGTTTAAACAGTTTTTTTTCCACATTTTTTTTTTACTCTCGGCGTTTAGCCCGAATTGGACTGTTTAGAATTCTTTTTTTTTTTTTTTTTTTTTCTTAAGTTTTTTTTTTTTCAAGTCACAAGTATTAGGCGTGTGTTGCTCATTGGTTTTGGTTTTTGTTGTAAAATTAGCTTTCAGCAGTGTGCTTTACGTAATTGTGTTTAAAAATCATGAAAGCTGTTGACCATTTGGGTCGAAGAAGTTTGTTCCAAGGCTGCGTAATAAGTTTAAGAAGATCACATGGTTACTCAATGCCTCGATAAATTTTTCTTTGGCCAATGCGCTTCGTCGATTTTAAAGTTGTTTTTATTAATTTATATCAAAAAGCATTAAAATGAATATCTTGTTACGCAACTTTTCAACTACTTGGAATTCTAGTACACTTGGTTTTTGATTGCACAGAAGAGATTCGTTGAAGTAGTTTTGAAAACGGAAAATTTAATTTGCATTCACTTGTAATTGATTGTAGAATGTAATTTGCACGCTAGTTGAAATAAAATTTAATGTTTTTGTTGAACGATGACAAATTTTTTCTGTGCGATTGGAGAGTTCTGTTTGTACGACAATTTTGTAAATAGTACAGTCAGAACGTGAAAAACCTTAGCTTGAAATATGTGTCAACGTACTCACTTTTAATATTTAAGACAGATAAATTATGTTCAATGTATATAATTTAATACATGCAATTTTTAATCAACTTATATTTTTCAATGTTAAATTCGAGACGAGAAGCTTTGAATATTTTATATTTCTAAATTATATTTATACAAATTTTGAAATTGAATATTGATTTCTCGTCTGAATTGCACTGTTCACAAGCAGCATTTAGGAGAATCAAGCGATTTCGTAAGTGTTTAACACTAAAAATCATAGAATAGCAAATTTTACACTCAAATTTTTTACTTTCAATATTTCAATCACATCCTTCATTTGAACACGAAGTCTTGGCATTTATCGATTGGCAAATTACTTAATCACACCAAATTTTTAGTTACTTTCAAAATTTACATTGAATCCATCATTGGAATTGCATCTTAAAGATTTCTGTTCATTTTCCTAAGTAGTGTCAAACAGAATAAATTTTTTAGAACCTACCAAACAAATATTATCAAACTATGTGCACAAATTTGGAGTTAGTTGACCATTTTTCAATTTCACTAGCTTTAAGTTAATCACAAACCATTTATTTTATTTCTTACATACGCTGTAGTGTACAAAATGTGCTTTTAATCGAACAATTTTTATAGTGACATGAATTGTGTCTGTTGCACATTTTTTACACGAGGCTCATTATATTTCCTTCATTTTACGTTAACCTTCCTGCATTTTATAATTTTATTTCACAATTACTGTACTGTAACAAATAATGTTGAATTAACATGGAATCGTTTTTTTTCATTCCAATGGATAAAAAACTAGTTTCACGAGACTGACTTTGTACAAAAATTTTATTTTCTTACAACTGGAAATGAAATACTAGCTAGGACTAATTCATAAAAATTATTTCACAATTTTGTAAAATTTCTTCAATTTATCACGATCGCTTACGAAATGCTGTACGTATTCACTATTAATTCAATATTTGTCTGTATACAAAGGTCATACCTTGCATGTCTCACGACTATAAAAAAAATCTGGATTTAAATGCTCAGAAATTGATTAGAACCATTCCTATCCGTCGAATGGTATTGACTGAACAGTTTTCACGACATAAAAAAATAACAAAAGATTCTCAATTTTACATTTCAATTTAAAAAATCGTTTTTCTTACAAATTTAACATACTTTGATTTTTTTTTTTTTTTTTTTTTTTTTACAAGATCGATTGAACAAAAAAAAAGTTATAAATTGTAGAAAAATGTGTTTTATAAATGTTGCAAACCATAAATTAGTGTCAATAAACTCACCAAAATATTCCATCAGTAACTGTTCAATCAATACGTATTTAAATGAAAATGGAACAACGAATTTTCCTATCGTCTAAAACAAATTGAGGAGCAACAAACATAAATTGTTTTATAGATAAAAAAAAAAAAAAAAAAAAAAAAAAAAAAACTGTCAACAATGTACGTGTTTCTTCTCTTTTTGTTTGCTTCGGTGACGGAACCTCCCATCCTTGTGACCACGGCCATATGTGTGTGCGCGCTCTCCAACCTGCTCTCATCTCCTGCACATGTTTAACAAAACCTCCAACAAAAAAATCCCACGCCTCTCGCTCTCTTGCTATTGCTACCCTGTGCCATACCACTGCCACTTTTAATTTTGCTCATTAAACAAACAAACAAACAAACAAACAAAAACGAATTGCGTTCGACGCCGCGCTGCAGGAGGATCGTCCTGCATACCGCGCAATCCGGTCACCGGTGATGGGGTCGACGTCAAGCCTCACGGGTCGAGGCGTATGATACGCAGGATCAAAGGTAAAAACGAGTTCAACCCTTGCTCTCGACTATCCTTGTATTATCCTCTCTCTCTTTTTTTTTTTCATTTTTCCGTCCCCTTTCCTCTCCTTTTTATTATTTTTTTACTATTGCCGTTACAATATATTTTTAATCTTCATGTTTTTATTTCTTTTTTTCCAGTTTTTTCTTCTGTTGTTGCGTTGTTGTTGTACATATATATACATATATATTTCTCATTCTAGGGTTTATAGCGTACCAGTAAATATCACATTATTTTATGCCTTGTGAGATGTGATTTAGTTAGTATATAAGTGAATGTGTTGTTTTTTAATATTATTTGTGGAAATTCCAAAGCATGAGATTTTTCTTGTTTGCAAATCAACATGGATTTCGATTGGGTGCATTTTTTTTATGTTTAGTTTGATATATTTTCAAATTCATCCGTTTTATTTTTTTTCTGTGCATTTTATTTTGATTTTTAAAATCTAGTATCATCGTATAGGTAAGAAATTGACTGAAATTGTTTCAAATGAGCAATTTTTATTCTATTTTTCAATGTTTCAAAAATCATTCAAAAAATATAAGTACATTTTGAACCACGATAACCGATAATTTGAATAAAAATGAATAATATTTCTACTGCTTTGATATCGATGGCATTGGAAACTTTAATTTTTCACCCCAAGAATGTTTAACGTACGAAAGCTACGCGATACAAAGAAAGTAATGTATGAGAAAAATAAAAAATAACAATCAAACGAAAGAAAAATAAAAAAAAAAGAAAAAAACTAAACTTTTCCTCGTGATTTCCCAACAGACGGCAATCCGGTGACGGGCACTGGCTACGAGAACTCGGCTGGCCAGCAGAACGGCACCATAAGCGGCAGCGCATCCAGTGCCGGCAGCGAAAAATCCAGCACCGACTCGTCGCCCTCTGCCGGCCTCCGAATGAAGAAACAGCGCGTGCCACCCGGCGGCTTCTCATCCGGACTCTGGTAAACCCTCCGACCAGCGCACCCACCATCCTCCGCCCCATCCCCCATATCCGTGTTTGACAAGGAAAACAAAGAAAATTGCAAGCGTAAAAAGAAAATACGAAGGGGAACACGTACACGAACGGAATGAGGAGAGGATTCAGCAGCAGAATCGCGAGACGAAGAATCGATTTGATATATATACATGTTATGATGATGATAATAATAATAATAATGCATACACATAAACATATACTTAAAACGGACATACTTTCATTGATTTTTTATTTTTTTGTCACTGCTATCACTATTGCTATTTCTATATAATTAGCATTGTCAATGTTTAATTTCACGCGCGTAAGACTTTCAAAAAAAATAAATAAACAAATCTTGTCGTTACATAATTCCAATCGGCAGTTATCGCTGTATTGTTGTGCGTACATGACAATGTCTCTCTTTTTAGTAGTGTTTATGTACTATTATTACGTTGCGATCAGAGATTTTCCGACAAATTTCATGTTCATCGTGTATGGTCGATGGTGATTGAATGCGCGAATTTCGACGCCTAAAGTTATCGAGAGTTGTGTAACATTGTACGCGAAAAACAAACACAAAGAGTTTACGATCGATTTGCGTTTTTTTTTTTTTTTTTAATTCTGATTGCTATCAATATCATTTCTTATTTTGCAAAAACGGTGAGCTGAAATTTTATTGGAATCGATCGACTAGCTATCACACGATAAATATTAAATTATTTTTTTTTCACATTTCTCGCATTATTGTTTATTTGCTCGACTATCGTTTGAATTTGAATATTGGAATGAAAAAAAGTCGATACGTGACGAGTCGATGGGACGAAAATTTGATTCACTTGAATACTACTTACTATTTTTTTTTTTTTTCTTTTTTTTTCATTGTAACGTGAACCAAAAGAAATTAAAATGTGAAAAGAATAACAAATATTCTATGATTACGTACAATACATATTTATCTTACTATGAAGAAAAAAAGATAATACTCTTTAGACTTTGAAAAAATTTTTATCTGTACCTATTAGACGAATTCGAGGACTATTTCAACCTTATGATTAAGTGAAAAGTTTTAGAATGTCTTTAGTATAGATCAGTTGAAGAGAACAGAAAATAAAGATAATTGTATATTTATATAGACTATAAACTTGCGTGTTTTTCTTTCTTCAAAAAAAAAAAAAAAAAATAATAATATTAAAATAAAATCTGAAATTAAAAAAGTGCACTATCAAAAAAAAAAAATCAAGTAGAGATAAAGTGCTTTCTTAATCCCTGTGCCTTTCATAACTAATATTATTTTATTATGACTATTTCTATCCACAACTATTATAATTTTTATCTAGACAGTTCTTAATGACTTGGACGATTACGTTCAAATCAAAATATCAAAAAGACGAAAAAGATATAGACATATAAAACAGCATAATAAATATATAAATATTTCCCTCTATATCGATCAAATAGAACTACTTATAACTTACATCTTTCTGTCATTACCGTTCATAGCGTAACTATCACTACCCAGTAAAATTCGATACAAAAAATTGGTTTATTTTAATTTCAGACTTTTTACAGCCAACATCCATCATCGTAGATACTTATTTTTATTTGTTTGACAATTTTTTTTTTTGACTCTTGCAAAGCTTAGCAGAGGCACATTATGTTAACCATAATATTTATTTTATTTCACCGCGAAGTCTAATGCGAAAGTAAACTTCTGCACTTTATTTTATTTCGTAAGTATGTTACTTATATCATAGCCGTCTTCTACTTCATAGAGTAACAATATTAAAAGCAATTGTCATTCGAGAGCGTAAACTACGTGCTTTAATTGTACATCATGTTTTAAACATTACTCGCGGACAGCCTTTTTGTACTATGGTATTGATAAATAAAAGACATTTTGTAAGCTACACACACATCATTTCGTTTTTTCACTTTTTTTTATTTCCTCCTTGCATATCCTATATCCCACTATCGTTCATACCATCACTTCAAATTTTTTGCATAACGTCCGGTGCCATTATTGACAGATTTTTCCGTAGAGTTTCACAACTAGAATGTTGGGAAAAAAAACTTTTCAAGAACAGACAATACACATTCAAACTTAACAAATTATTTGGAACTGAGTTAGGGTAAATAAATAATCAAAATTATAAAATAAATGTATATTGAGCTCAATACAACAGTGAAGGTAACTTTATGTTTTTACGCTATCTTTGTATAACATTTTTATACTTTTGTACATTTGGTAACACTGGAAAGGAACTAATGAATCAAGGAATACATGTATGAAAGTAAAAAAATAAATCTAAGTAGTTTTGATCTATTACACTTAGTTGAATGTAAAATAAACATGAACAGTTTCTAACACTTTTTACAGAGTTTTCAAATTCTTGATTACGTTTTTGATGGATGGACCGTCCTTAATTTTACAAAGAGTAGTAAAGGCATGTCGAAGATTTACTTCGTTTTCTAGTTTGGTTGCTATTTCCTGGGCTCGCTTAGTTATGTGTGCAGGTATACCAGCCAGTCTAGCAGCATTAAAGCCATAGGATTTGGGGCAAGCACCCTGGCTGAGCTTGTATAAGAAACTCACGTTTTGTTCCGTAACTTCACCTTCGTCCTCATTTTCTATCTTACAAGCCTAAAAACAATCCAATTCGTCATAAATAATATTATCCAGAAATTCAATGGTAATGACATTCTCAAAATGCATGGCACTTTCATTTAGAGATCAAATTGAAAATCTCATAATTACCATGTGAGCGGAAGAAACGTTGGCACTGTCTTTGAAGTCTTCAACAAGAGAATGATAGTGAGTTGAGAAAAGTGTCCTGCACTTTTTCTTTGTAAGAGCATCGACCACTGAAGCAGCGATAGCCGTTCCATCGTAAGTGGATGTGCCTCTGCCTGATATTTACAAAAAATGTAATTTAAATAAATGTTCGTGAAATAAGATGATGAATGAGTATACATGGAATGTCTATTTACCCAATTCATCCAAAAGAACGAGCGAGTGAGTTGTTGCATGTTGTAGTATAGCTGCAGTTTCACTCAACTCAACCAGGAATGTACTTTGACCAGCCATAATATCGTCGTTTGCTCCAAGACGGGTAAATATGCGATCGACGAGTGTTAATTGACAAGCGCTTGCAGGCACGTGGCATCCCTGATTAAAATTAAATGATCCATTAGAATAAGAACTAAAATAATCATTGATAAATACAGTTAACAAGTGATTATTACAAGTTGTGCCATCACTGTGATGAGTCCAACTTGCCGCATAAGCGTAGATTTACCACCCATGTTGGGGCCTGTTAAGAGTATTAATGGAGCAGTTTCTTTCGTAGCAATTAATGTGTCATTAGGGATAAAGTTGTTGGACGGTATACACGGGTGTTTTCCATCTCTTATTTCAATCATTATCTAAAATAATATCAAATAGTAATTGTAGCTTAAGCCGAAATATAACATTAATGACCATTTTAAACAGTACCTCATCACCATCCGTGTCATCATAAACAGTCGGAATGCAAACATCGCAGGTTCGGGCATATTCCGTCAAGGAGATCAAACAGTCGAGAACAGCAATATTGTAAATTCCAATGCTCCACTTGTCAAACTCTTTGCTGAACTTGGCAAAAATTTTGCGATTACTGTCTCCTAAGACTTTGTCTCTTTGTTCTTCAGCGGCAATCTGTCTGGCGAGGAATTCCCTAGTTTTTGACGTGGAAAAATTTTTAAATCCTTTTTTCGAACCTTGGTATTCGTAGCTATGGTCAATTTTGTTTATTTGACTAAGAGGGATCTTGATTTGGAATCGTTTTTTGTTGCCACCACAGTACTCAATTTGGTCACCAAAATGTTTCTTCTGTTTGTTCAAGTAAGCATCCGACTCCTCTTTGATCTGAGCTAATTCTAGCAAAACCTCATCGTATTCTCGATCGACGCCGTGTTTAGGGATAATGAAGCCCTCTTTTTTGGCTTGTTCGTGGTTGAAAGCATTCTAACAGCAAAATTTTTAATAATGTTTTGATATATTGCATTGATTTTAGAAAAAGCATGTTTAAGCTTACTTTAAAATGATCCAAGGTTTCTTTTAGATCAGGGAAGTCACCCTTCGGTTCCAACTTGGTACACTTGGTAATCAATAAAGAATTAAAATCTAAAAAGTTAAATGTCACGTCAGAAATGCTTAAGAAACTACAATTTATTTTTTATTTTTTACCAGAAAATTTTTCGATTATTGATAAGATTTCATCAAAACTGTTTATCATGGCTATGAAATCATTGATTTTTCTCTTTGAAATAATATCTGCACTGAACAATATGGCACGACTATCTGGATGATTTTGTAGATTAGCTGCATTTCCATAAGCGTGAACTCTTAAATTAGAAAAAAATTTGTAATTTATATTTCCAGATAGAAGAGCAGAAACAGTTTCAAGTACACTTACTTGCTTAATAATCGCTCCATATCTGGCAAGGTACTTAATTTACTCCGGACTTTTGCAACAATGTCTGGATTATCCAACAGCTGAGTTATAGCTTCTTGTCGTTCGATAATGACACTCTTGCGACAAGATGGCCTGCAGATCCATTCCCGTATTAATCTAAAAGAAATCCCATAAGACTCAAGATTTTTATTGTCCATCACTACGGTCATTTTCGTGAGATATAGTCTTTCAGTTACCTCTTTCCAAAAGCTGTGCAGCATTTATCCAGTACTTCAATGAGAGATCCATCACTTCCAAGGATACGCAAATTATTAATCGTAATTGCATCCAAGACCTATTAAAGTGCAGATCAAATTTCAGACATAATATATGTACTTGGATTGAAAGCAGATTTTTTAAGTAATTTTATGCAAATTACCATGTTATGAGCAAACTGAGTCTTTTCCTTTCTTCCCTTCTTGATACTCGTAAAATCTGGTGGGCTGTAGATTTTAAACCGACCTAAGGAAAGTAACTGTTGGTCTAACATATATTCTTTGAGCAAATACACACAGCCACCCAAAGCATTAATTGCAAGCTCCTTATCTTCTGATGCCATAAGTTGTGAGCTGTCAGCTGTAAAAACAAATGAACACCACTAATTGATCTGGTGAAATGTGACGGATGAATGACTCAAAGGTAGCAATCGTGTACTTACCTTTGTTCAAGAAAGGTTGTAAGCTTGTTGGCCACGTGAATTCGGACTCATTTCCTTCTTTTTTGAAATAATTATTCTCGTAAAGGGTCTAAAAACAATTAAGTATTACGTGGTTGAATCTTTTCATATGAAAATCGAAGCAGTTCATACCTTCAAGACTTTCGTTGATGTCCAGAATTGCACTTCCTTTTGTAGCGCTTCTTTCATTACGTTGGGCAAAAAACTGTTTATTATTTTCAGTGTAGTAGGCGATAAGTTGCCTCGTTCATAAAGAATGTGAGCAGGTGGATGGTGAGCAAGTAAAGTTAATAGCCTCGAGTTGCAACGATCATCTTGAAATTGGCCGAGATGAAATTCACCAATGGAGGTGTCGATGAAACAAACTCCATAAAAAGGTAAACCAGTCGTTTGTTTTTCAATTATCGACAACAAATAGTTTGATGTAGGTGCCACTGCCTCCGTATCTTGGGCTGTGTAGATTCTCGTTCCTTTAGAACTGATCTGGCATAGCTCACGGATTATAACTTTATCAAACTTTGACGATTTTGCTATTCAAGATAAAATAATATTATAAGCGAAAATATTGGAGCAATAGAAAATTAATACAATTGAGCAATTACTTTTGGCGTAGCGTGTAGCTGCCATTTCTGGAGTTTCCATTTGTTCAATTCTTGCTACTTTGTAGCCTCTATCAATAAGACTTGCTGAGTAACGTCCATAAGCAGTTTCAATAAAACCTGAGAGAGCAAATTCTCTCTAGCAAATGATAGCAAAATAAATTGAAGTATAAATGTAGTTTGGCAATTTTTAATGATTTAGATTGTTTGCATACCTTCAAGAAAGATGTATTCAACTCATTTACTCCAGTGACAGCATCCATATGGTACAGTTCATACCATTTACCAAGTTTGAACAATAATACACAGTCATAGTGACGAGATTTTAAAGTCCACCATTGTCGCATAACCTGGAAAATTTAATACAAATATTTAACGTTACCAAATTTAATGTAGTACTTAACTTAACACTAAATTACCTACAGGAGTTTGTTTATCCATAAAGCTTTGGGGAACATAAAGAGTCCTTGGATCATAATCAGGATGTTCGGGGGAACGCATCATTGCGTCTTTAATTTTATCTGGCTGTAAAAATTCGTACGTCAAGTGTGGCCAAGATCGGGTATCCGAAGCTTTTGGGGCTGTTGGTTCAACGCCACTTGGTGGAATGTCACATTTTATGGATTTTTGTGCAGAGCTTTTAGCGGCTTTACCATTATTACCTCTCCTCCGTTTCTAAAATATGAACTAAGGATTACCTATAACTTTTTACTTTAAGTATACAATTGGAACTGTAATACCTTGGGAGTCTCATCATCAGAGTCTTTTTCGCTAGCTGGTTCGCTGTCACTCACAGCTTCAGACAATGACCCTTCATCTGATTCCTGGGACACATCACTATCTACATTGAAAACAAAATTCTTTTTTATACAGAATAATAATGAAATAACAATTTATAAACGCTAAGAATCCATAGAAGTGATATTGACCAGGCTTGTACTCATCTCCAGAATCAATTTCAGGATCGCTTTCTTCATCTGGAAGAATGATTCTCCTTCTCTTGTTGGGCTTTGGTGTGGCTTCTTTATTCTCACCACCATCTTCATCTTCAACCAGCTCTTTCTCTAGCCGTCTCTTTTTGTCTTCCTTTCCCTTTTTTTCCTTCTTTTCCTTACTGTTTTTGTTACTACCAGCATTTTCTTTGCCTTTCTTTTTTGTTTCATCTAAGTACATAAATAGAAATTAAGTCTTATTATGACTTTTTTGAATGTTTTCATAACTTGAATCAATTAACCTTGGTATATAATATATTATTTTAAGTACAAATCACATGTCACAACTTGATCTCAATTTAGCCAAGCTCTGTATGATAAAAGTGTCTTTCAAAAAATTCGGTATGATTTGTTAACACTGGTTAACATTTTTTTCGCAAAGTGTATAAACATGATTGTTTACCTTTCTTCGGCCTGGTCTTTGATTCTTGCTTGGGTGCTTCGGCTTTTGTTGTTTTGGTCTGTTTACGAGAGGTCTGGTTCTGAGTGGTTTTTGTTGCTCGAGACCGAGTCAAAATTGCGCCGGACTTGGGCGATTTATTAGTTCTGACCCTCGGCATTTGAGAGTTGTCGAGGTTATCTTAACGAGTAAATTTTTACGTTTACCAAGTAAGCTAACACGTGACGACTTTTTCTAATTTATATTACTTCCTACGTAAATTTTTTATGTCAAAATGTGCAGTGTAGAAAGTTGTACATTTAAATGTTTTATGATGACTAAGTACTGATATTTAAGAGAAAAATGTAGTCGTTAAATGACCTTTTAACAGTTCATCATACGTATATGAGGTTATAGCCATTACTAATAGCTCGGAACCAAACAGTGGGTGTATTCCGCAAATGCTGCCAGCAGTTAAGGAGTTAAGTTACGTAGGTTGTGGTAACGCCGCATGGTCGGGCAGCGCTAGCGTCAACCTGTACTAACTGTCGGTGGGTTCCGCATGTCAACAAACTTTGATATTTTTTACTGTTTTCGCTCCCATGCCATCTGATATTTCGGAGTTTGTTGACATGCGGAACCCACCGACAGTTAGTACAGGTTGACGCTAGCGCTACCCGACCATATTGAGACAATCAATGATTGTATCATGAGTTTTTGTATAAAGTTCAATTTATACAAATAAGTTGGTAAATATAGGCACACATGATTAATATTTAAACATTTTAGGCTGTATAAATATATAACATAGATTCCAAATATGCATTATTACCGCTGGAATATGCTAACAAAACCAAATATCCGTCTTTCTCACCCAGCAAAATAATAGGTATCTGTATAATCCTGTATCAATTTATTTCACACATGCGAAATGTTCAATGACAGTAAACAATGACATAATTTCAAACTTTACTTTTAACTCTTCATTTCACACGTAATTTTACAATGCAATTGATAAATTATTATTCATACAAAAGTATTAATATTCTTATAGGAGGTCGATTTTCAGGCAAAAGATTATTTGTAAACTTGCCGTAAACAGCACAGCCAATGTCAACTTTTTATTTTCTATCTACACAACTAGTTGCGGCTGGTTTTAGCGTTTCAGATTTCTAAACTAAAAAGTGGCCCTAAAATTCTGAAGGAAAGCTTTAGATATTTTAGGCCCTAGAGCCATGTTGTCAATTATAAACCAGCCGCAACTTATTTGACAGATACAAAATGAAAATTCAACATTTTCTGTGCTGTTTGCGGCAAGTTTACAATTTATCTATTACTCGAAAGTATAAATATATAGGAGGTCAATATTCGTATAAAACATACACTGCAAACTTGCCGCAAGTAGCACAAACATCGTTAATTATTTATTTTGTATCTATTTCAAGAGTTGCGGCTGGTTTATAAGTGACTAAATGGCTCTAGGGCTAAGCTGCCTAAAGCTCTCCTTCAGAATTTCAGAAGCAATTTTTGGCCAAAAAAATCACGACCGCTAGATGGCGCTGATCCTAATGATTATAACTACTTATAGTAGAGCCATTTAATCAATTATAAACCAGCCGCAACTAATTTCGTAAATACAAAATAAATAGTTAAAGATAATTGTGCTACTTGCGGCAAGTTTGCAGTGTATGTTTTATACGAATATCAACCTCATATATATTTATACTTTTGGGTAATAGATGAATTGTAAACTTGACGCAAACAGTGCAAACAACGTTAACTTTTTATTTTATATTTATGAAATTAGTTGCGGCTGGTTTATAAGTGACTAAATGGCTCTAGGGCTAAGCTGCCTAAAGCTCTCTTTCAGAATTTCAGAAGCAATTTTTGGCCAAAAAAATCACTACCGCTAGATGGCGCTGATCCAAATGATTATTACTACACTTGTAGTAGAGCCATTTGATCAATTATAAACCAGCCGCAACTGATTTTGTAAATACAAAATAAAAAGTAAACATTGTTTGTGCTGTTTGCGGCAAGTTTACAATGAATTTTTTACACGAATATTGACTTCCTATATATTTATACTTTCGGGTGAAAGATAAATTGTAAACTTGCCGCCAATAGTGCGAACAATGTTCACTTTTTATTTTGTATTAATCAAATTAGTTGCGGCTGGTTTATAAATAATAAAATGGCTCTAGTATAAGTATAGTAATAATCATTTGGATCAGCGCCATCTAGCGGTGGTGATTTTTTTGGCCAAAAATTGCTTCTGAAATTCTGATGGAAAGCTTTAGGCAGCTTAGCCCTGGAGCCGTTTAATCACTTATAAACCAGCCGCAACTTTTGAAATAAATACAAAATAAATAATTAACAATGTTTGAGCTACTTGCGGCAACTTTACAATTTATCTATTACCCGAAAGTGTTAATATAAGGAAGGTCGATATTAGTGTAAAACATACACTGCAAACTTGCCGCAAGTAGCACAAATATCGTAAATTATTTATTTTGTATCTATTTCAAGAGTTGCGGCTGGTTTATAAGTGACAAAATGGCTCTATGGCTAAGCTGCCTAAAGCTCTCCTTCAGAATTTCAGAAGCAATTTTTGGCCAAAAAAATCACGACCGCTAGATGGCGCTGATCCTAATGATTATTACTACTTGTAGTAGAGCTATTTGATCAATTATAAACCAGCCGCAACTGATTTTGTAAATACAAATCAAAAAGTAAACATTGTTTGTGCTGTTTGCGGCAAGTTTACAATGCATTTTTTACACGAATATTGACTTCCTATATATTTATACTTTCGGGTAAAAGATAAATTGTAAACTTGCCGCCAATAGTGCGAACAATGTTCACTTATTATTTTGTATTAATCAAATTAGTTGCGGCTGGTTTATAAATAATTAAATGGCTCTAGTATAAGTATAGTAATAATCATTTGGATCAGCGCCATCTAGCGGTAGTGATTTTTTTGGCCAAAAATTGCTTCTGAAATTCTGATGGAAAGCTTTAGGCAGCTTAGCCCTGGAGCCGTTTAATCACTTATAAACCAGCCGCAACTTTTGAAATAGATACAAAATAAATAATTTACGATATTTGTGCTACTTGCGGCAAGTTTGCAGTGTATGTTTTACACTAATATCGACCTTCCTTATATTAACACTTTCGGGTAATAGATAAATTGTAAAGTTGCCGCAAGTAGCTCAAACATTGTTAATTATTTATTTTGTATTTATTTCAAAAGTTGCGGCTGGTTTATAAGTGATTAAACGGCTCCAGGGCTAAGCTGCCTAAAGCTTTCCATCAGAATTTCAGAAGCAATTTTTGGCCAAAAAAATCACCACCGCTAGATGGCGCTGATCCAAATGATTATTACTATACTTATACTAGAGCCATTTTATTATTTATAAACCAGCCGCAACTAATTTGATTAATACAAAATAAAAAGTGAACATTGTTCGCACTATTGGCGGCAAGTTTACAATTTATCTTTCACCCGAAAGTATAAATATATAGGAAGTCAATATTCGTGTAAAAAATTCATTGTAAACTTGCCGCAAACAGCACAAACAATGTTTACTTTTTATTTTGTATTTACAAAATCAGTTGCGGCTGGTTTATAATTGATCAAATGGCTCTACTACAAGTGTAGTAATAATCATTTGGATCAGCGCCATCTAGCGGTAGTGATTTTTTTGGCCAAAAATTGCTTCTGAAATTCTGAAAGAGAGCTTTAGGTAGCTTAGCCCTAGAGCCATTTAGTCACTTATAAACCAGCCGCAACTAATTTCATAAATATAAAATAAAAAGTTAACGTTGTTTGCACTGTTTACGTCAAGTTTACAATTCATCTATTACCCAAAAGTATAAATATATATGAGGTTGATATTCGTATAAAACATACACTGCAAACTTGCCGCAAGTAGCACAATTATCTTTAACTATTTATTTTGTATCTACGAAATTAGTTGCGGCTGGTTTATAATTGATTAAATGGCTCTACTATAAGTAGTTATAATCATTAGGATCAGCGCCATCTAGCGGTCGTGATTTTTTTGGCCAAAAATTGCTTCTGAAATTCTGAAGGAGAGCTTTAGGCAGCTTAGCCCTAGAGCCATTTAGTCACTTATAAACCAGCCGCAACTCTTGAAATAGATACAAAATAAATAATTAACGATGTTTGTGCTACTTGCGGCAAGTTTGCAGTGTATGTTTTATACGAATATTGACCTCCTATATATTTATACTTTCGAGTAATAGATAAATTGTAAACTTGCCGCAAACAGCACAGAAAATGTTGAATTTTCATTTTGTATCTGTCAAATAAGTTGCGGCTGGTTTATAATTGACAACATGGCTCTAGGGCCTAAAATATCTAAAGCTTTCCTTCAGAATTTTAGGGCCACTTTTTAGTTTAGAAATCTGAAACGCTAAAACCAGCCGCAACTAGTTGTGTAGATAGAAAATAAAAAGTTGACATTGGCTGTGCTGTTTACGGCAAGTTTACAAATAATCTTTTGCCTGAAAATCGACCTCCTATAAGAATATTAATACTTTTGTATGAATAATAATTTATCAATTGCATTGTAAAATTACGTGTGAAATGAAGAGTTAAAAGTAAAGTTTGAAATTATGTCATTGTTTACTGTCATTGAACATTTCGCATGTGTGCAATAAATTGATACAGGATTATACAGATACCTATTATTTTGCTGGGTGAGAAAGACGGATATTTGGTTTTGTTAGCATATTCCAGCGGTAATAATGCATATTTGGAATCTATGTTATATATTTATACAGCTTAAAATGTTTAAATATTAATCATGTGTGCCTATATTTACCAACTTATTTGTATAAATTGAACTTTATACAAAAACTCATGATACAATCATTGATTGTCTCAATCATTATTCTAAACGTTAGTGAAAAAGGCGGTTAAGGACGTATACTTAGCCTGCGGACTATGGGTGTATTCCGCAAATGCTGCCAGCAGTTAAGTTACGTAGGTCGTGGTAACGCCGCATGGTCGGGTAGCGCTAGCGTCAACCTGTACTAACTGTCGGTGGGTTCCGCATGTCAACAAACTCCGAAATATCAGATGGCATGGGAGCGAAAACAGTAAAAAATATCAAAGTTTGTTGACATGCGGAACCCACCGACAGTTAGTACAGGTTGACGCTAGCGCTGCCCGACCATGCGGCGTTACCACGACCTACGTAACTTAACTGCTGGCAGCATTTGCGGAATACACCCAGAGTGGTCCACACCTTTTGTATAGATTTTAAGATTTTAATGGTATACCTACTTCTGAAATCCGAAAGCCTGATGCGCGGACCGTTTTGGTACCAAAAATGATCTGCTTCTGTTTTCAATTAGCGCCATCTAGCGTGGCTGATTTGAGTTAAAAAAGTACCAGAAAATTCTCCGCCAAGCAGCGCTAGTGGTGGAACGGCGCAAAAATGCACTAGCCTAGCGCTAGTAGTGCTGGTTACCGATTAGAGCCGACCATATCCGAGACCCAGGAATAAGCTGTTTTCGTCTGAAAGTGAGTCATATTCCATATAGCTAAGTAGTGACAAACTGACAATTGATTCTTAAATCAGCACAATAAGTATAACATGAGTATACTACTTAGTGTGTACATACTTTTTGGAACTTTCAATAAACAATTGTCAACCTAGAACAAGTGCACTAGGTATTGGTACAGTCAGAATTGGAAAAGGATGACTTCACAGCCTATCGAGTGTGGATAAATATTTCTAGTTTATTAATAATTGCCTTGTTTCAAATGGTGCGTATCTGCAAACAGTGTTACGAATCATCTTACTATTGCGTTTAACAAAAAATATTAAGCACCATTTTGTAGATAACCTTCAATTCCTTACGAAAATATAACTTATCCATACTATGTTTTTGTGAACTGTTTTATAATAAACATGTACTTTGATTGTCATAAATTATTAACAATGTTAACTCTAGTCGGTGATGATTAAGTTATTTCAATTTTCCTTGTGATGGCATTTTCTAACATTTTAGGTGACATAGCAAAAATTATGAAACTGTTGGAAATCTTAACTTTGCTCAGTGCCTTGGTGGCACTGGGGCAAGGTAGCGACATTACCTCTCTTGTTTTTGGAAAAGATTTGGATGGAATGCCAGCTGCCTTTGGTGATTTTGACTCAGATGAACTCACCGATGTGTTTGTGTTGAAAAATCTCACCACAGTGCAAGTAATGTTTGCCTCCAATGAAGAACCCCTGCTGCAATCAAGAAAAGGATACAGCTGTAGATTTGATTTACCTGTTACGAGTGTTGTGCCCGGAGATTTTGATGGAGATGCCTTTATGGATATACTGGTCACTACTCGTAGTAAGAAAAGTAATAAGCTTACAGATGTTTACATCCTTTGGGGTGGAGATCACCCATTGAATTGCACCGATGCCACAGTAGTGGTGCTGGAGATGAAGGGACAGCCATTGGCAATTGATTATAATCATGATATGATTATCGATCTTTTTGGATCTGATATTAATAACACTCGTAAATTTTGGATCTTTAATAATGACAGGACGGTAACCCCCATTAAAATGAAGCCAACAAAAGGTTTACAACTGCTATTTTGCTTTATTTACAATATACATATATTTCTAACTAAAATGATTTTATTTTTAGATTCAAGATCAATAAAGATGCCTCATTCTAATGCATTTTTGGACTTGAACAATGATTTTTTACCTGATCTGGTTGTAACTACTAACAAGAGTCTTGAACTATGGTATGGCAAAGAAAGTGGATTTGAATTTTTCCGTGACTATGACATTTCAGAATTTATTGTAGTTGGCCAGTCTCTTTATTTGGATATAGAATTAATGGATAGAATAGATTTAATTTTACCTGTTTGCAAAGACGTAAATTGTGAAGATAGTCACATTTATGTATACTTGAATGACAAATGGGAAGATATGAAAGTTAATTTTGTAGATAACACTAATACGAAATGGGGTTTTGCTCATACCCCCGGGAAAAGATATATAGATACCATAACAATGCGAGGTGGTGATTTTAACATGGATGGGTACCCAGATTTGCTTGTCACTTTAAAATCTACTACAAGTGGTGCGACCCGCTCATTTCTACTTGAAAACACTTTTACCAACAGTCGCGGCAGTTTCAATCGCACTTTTGAAGTGCGCTGGAATGCCCTTAATCCATTTTATAACAATGACAGTGTTATGGCAGTATTTTACGACTTTTACCAAGATGGTAAGTTTTTCATGCATCAAGAAAATTGTTTTCTGTTAACAACTTTTGACAAGTGCTTTAATTACTTTGCAGGTATTTTAGATGTGATCTTCGTACTTAAGGACAATGATGAAGTTTTTAGAACCGCTGCCTTTAAAAATAGTCTCGACTATGATGCTAACTTTGTCAAAGTAATGGTGTTAACAGGAAGAACAAACAGTTTGTATCCTATATCAGCTGGCAGTCTTGGTAAGAAAAAGCGAACTTACGGAACAAATTTGCCTGGACCATCAATTGCTTACAAAACTAGAACTCAAGATGGTAGCCCACGAAGCGCTATAGCTGCTCAGTTGCCGCAAAGCGCACATTTCGCTATGAATTTACCATTCACTATTTTTGGCTTGGGAAGGACACCAAATTTTATTGATTCTTTAACAATTGGGGTAAGTTTTTTGTCTATTTTATTGTATTTTTTTATCAAACGTCATTTCATTTTTTTATTAGAGGAATATGTAAATAAGAAAAATTGTAGTCGGTCTAAATTTATTGATTTATATAATATTTGAGTACAAGTGAAGATGTTTTTATGATTATTCTTCACTCACAAAATTTTTGGACATAAAAGACTGCTGAAAAGTGTATAAGATTCAATTTTGTACATTAGTAATTATACAAATATTGTAGAAAAAAGAAAAGTTATTCTTCATCAAAAGTATTTGTAGTACTTACTTTGTAGCAGCATATTCTTTTAATTTATCAAATATGTAAAATTTTAATAATACTATTTAACTGTAGAACTTTTATTTGGCATCTATCATTGTAAATATTTTCACAGCTCACGACATAATTGATTTTTTTCTTTGAAGTAAAATATTGTCTTTGGTGGACAGTAAAATCACTTAATTAACAGATACTTGATATATTTTTTAGTTGTAAATTCAATTGAGCTATACGATTTTTGAAAACTATATCCTGGCTGCACAAATTGGAAATTTAAGGCAGAAAGATAAATTGATTAAAATTGTAACTTTTGAGAAGGCGTTTACTTTTCTAAATGATTTAAATTGTGATAATATTTTGATGTTAAAAACTTGATTAAATACTTGAAAAACTGATGAAGGTGTTAATCTGTTTAATATAAAAATATCTTATTTTTATCAACTAAATATTCTAACAAGGAAGATTAGTGGGTCTATGGATTTATGTTTTTATTTCGTGGATGTGATGTTTTCAGCTGTCCAACAAATCACGGGACTGGACACAAATCATTCCCAATTCCCAAATGGTAGTGATACCGTATCCTCCGTCCGAGCCTTTAAAGTGGAAAGTGCAGCTTTTTGTTACACCTAGTAAGCTGATTTTGCAGAGTGCAGCTGCATTGACAGGAACCTGCGGACTGATAACCCTTATTATCGCCGCTCTGTACTGGAAGGAAAGGCGAGAGGACAAAATTGAAAAATTACAAGAAGCACACAGATTTCATTTTGATGCTATGTAAAACTTGAAGTAATTCTATTCTATAGTATCTTTAATTGTCTTTCTACATTTTTGTGCTCTATGTATAAACTATAGCAGTTTTTTTTAGTTTAATCTACTGCGGAACTGTTGTTTGTGTATGAGATAAAAAAAAACCCGTTACGGTGCATTTCCAATTAAAATTTAAAATATTGATAAGTAATTATAATACCCGATATAATTTTATGAACTAAAAATACCATGTTAAGATATTAATTTTACGTTAAACTAAAATAGTGTTATTTATTTATATACATGATATTTAGATTTAGATAATTTTGTTTCGAAATATCGTATAAATATAGAACGTGATATTTTGTTTGTCGCCACAAATTGATTGTGTATTTATATTTATATAAAATAAAATGTTATTTACCACATAAACTTTGGTCTTGCTCTATTAATCAGTGTTTGAATAATATTAGCATCTATCATTTCTGATGGCAGGATTCAAATCATTAAAGTAGGAATGAGCCATTGCTTCTTCTGCAGATAATCTGAGTGCTGGATTGCATACAAGTAGTCTCTGTAAAGGAAAAATTTTCTCTATTCATTGTTTGATGAAATAATTCCTCAAATGAGACTCATGCGATGGATTTATCTTTACTAGAAACAAAAAATTACAAGAGTGTGTATCAAGAAAATTACCTGAAGTAAATCTTTTCCTCTAACAGAAAGTTTTGGTGTAACTTGAGTTAATCCTTGAGTGGGATGATATTGCGTAAATGGTCTATAATCTGGAAGATTGCTTATGTCTGGCCACGTTTCCTCTGTAGGTGTGCCTAACATTTTGAATATTCTCTTTAACTGATCATCTACATCTGAACCAGGAAACAAAGGTCGGCCAGCATTGGCTAATTCTGCAAATATACAGCCTGCACTCCACATGTCTATAGAGGTAGTGTAAAGCTTTGCTCCAAAGAGAACATCGGGAGGACGGTACCACAGAGTCACAACTTCAGCTGAGTAACACTTTACTGGAATGCCAAAAGCTCTTGCTAAACCAAAATCAGCTAATTTCAACTCACCAGTCTGAAAAAAAAAAAAAAAAAAAAAATATTCATGGCTGAGGTTTAAACGAAAAAATGTGTTATTTACTTATCATACCTTATTGATGAGTAAGTTCTGAGGTTTGAGATCTCTGTGAAGGACATTTCTACTGTGACAAAATGCCAGTCCTCGGAGCAACTGATACCTGGTACAAAATGAATTATGTAGCTTTCAAGACTGAAGAGAATAGCAAGTAAAACAAAGATGAAAACTTACAGGAATGATTTGACAACATCAGAATCAATTTCACCATTGAGGCTATCAAAATACTTTTTAAGATCTTGATCACAATGTTCAAAGACTAGGGTGAGCTTCTTATCACTATGAAGCACATCGTACAGCCTGACAATGTTTTTGTGTTTCAATTCCTTGAGCAAGCAAATCTCCCTGAGGGCCGAGGAAGGAACTCCCTGGATGGACAAAAGTCAAATTATTATCTAAATGGATAGAGGAAAAGGAGGGGTGAGAGGGTGAGAAAAATCGATGAGGAAAACTGGACAAAGGGCAACTAGGGGTTGTCAGAAACAGTGGTTGCTTGTCACCTCGTCGTCATCATCGAGTCGAACTCTCTTGAGGGCGACTATCTCGTGGGTCTCGCGGTTCTTTGCCTTGAACACTGTGCCATAAGTTCCTGGACAAAACAATATACCAACAATAAGTGACACTTTGAGGCACTGCGCTTTTTTTCATAGGATGTTGCAGCTAAGCGAAGCCCGACGACAAAGCCACCACGAACACCCAAGATAAAAAGAAAAAAAAAACTACTCCTTACCTTCTCCTATTTTCTCGAGTTTCTCATATTTTTGCATATTTTCGCTAATGCAGGAAAGAGGAAAAGGCTGGAGTGTAACATACGAAAACGCGTACACTGTCCGATCAGACGACACAACATGCGTTTAACACCCGGATATCATACGCATGAGGGTGCACTTTAAATAAACAAACAACGCGTACGCAAACGGGTGGAGCACTCACGATTTACTTACTTTACTAATCCAAATACATCCAATAGCACTCCAATTGGTTTGTATATATCTATACAGGAGTGTTTATTGGTTGACAGCGTGCTCCGCGCTGATGGCGCGGCAAGCGGCGAAACAGTCAAGCTTGAAGCTTTTTTCCGCTGCTTCGGTCCTTAATTCTTGGCTTCTTTAGCATTCACGTCTTCAACTCTATTGTGAGTGAAATTACGTTTTTAAACTTGATTCAGCATGACAATCTGATAGTAACAAATACATATATACATTCATACATATACTTTTAGTCTTTCAGTAAAAGCTTGCAAGTTTTGGAAAGCATTTGACTGTCGATTTGTCGATTCAACTATGGCTGCCGGTTGCAATAATTTTCATGCAAATATGACAGCTCAATACAAGTACAACAAATAAATAAGTAAAAAAAAAAAAAAAAACAAACGAAAAAAATTATAATCAGTGCCAGAATAAATTGCCAAAAATTATTAATCGGTTATTTCGACGAAAGTACGAGTCGTCATTTGATATGAAACATCGGCATCGTCGGCAGCAAAGGTCAAACAATAACCCGACGTAGGACGGAAACAAGGGATATGTTTTTGATATTGCGGCTCTTCAACAGCTTCATCTTCGTCGTGGCAAATTTGTCGTTGGCTGTTTACACGCTACAAAGAGTAAGATTCATGTCCTATTTTTTATATTTGTTTGCGCTACATGGGTCGTAGCTTATTCGCAAAAACACAAGAGGTTATTTATTATTTTTCATCGCCTCGATTCAATATGACCACTTATATCGCTTGCAGTTCTTTCGAGCGATGAAATTTCACCACCATCTGGTCGACGATGTACGAGAGTACAACGACTTGGTGAGCACGTATATATTTAAAAACCCAGGATGGAAAGTCATACGGAATTCTAAATAAATAAGTTACTGCCGTGTATAGGTCGAGCAGTCGCGCTTCAGCTTGCAGTACATCAGCGGAAAAGTGTCGGAAGCGATAAAAGAGGTAAACATCCAATCGAGTTGTTAAATACATCCTAACTCTTGAGCGTACATCGAGCGTAAGTCTTTTCGAATCAAAAATTTACCAGATGCAGTCGGACGTCGAGCGAGAAGTATACCTAACTCACAACTTGACGAAACTCGAACCGAAGATCGCCTCCGCCTCGAAGAGGTTCGCCGAGCTGGAGGAAGGAATAATCGAGGTATACATACTATACATGTACTTATGTGTGAAAAAAAAAAAAAAAAAAAACTACCACCTCAAAGAGGCGCGGTACTCGGAGGGTTATTTCGCTGAATGTCCGCACCACAGCTGGCCCGACTTGAGCACAACAAGGAAAACGCAACGGTGGCGACTCCCGAGGACGTGAACGAGGAGGTGTTGCAGATCCTGCGCAACATGAGGAAGCAGCCCCATCCCCAGCAGACGATTTTGCCAAAGTCAGCGCGCAGCCATCATGAGGTCGCGGTGGCCAAGGAACCGGCTGCTCTTGGACTAGTCGGTTCGCAGGAACGCCCCAAGCCGATCTCGGTCAAACCGCGCTCGCACCGACCCTCCAGCCCCGCGGTCAAAGTCAGGAGCGAGATACACCGCTCCCAGGGAAAGCCCCGCTCGCCCGAAACCGGAATCGTGCCGGTGGTCTCGCTCCTGGGCGAGCAGAATTTTGCGCCCGCGTCCAAACCCATCGGCTTCCGGCCACCCTGGATGTGCCAAGTTTGAATCCATGGTATACTCTTTAACCCGTCAGCCACGCGGATACTATGTAGGGAGACGTTGTAAATTTTCTAGGTTACTTCAAACCAGAGTCGCGAACCGTTTGTGTGGAAAAATATGTTTGTGAGCCATCTCTGTGTTTCTCGTTGATTTCGACTATAAATTATTATCTCCCCTTGCGTGCGGCTACTTTTTCCCATTTCAAAGAAAACTTTACAGTGAAAAAAAAAAAATAAAAAAATGTTCAAATACATTGGACATAATTGTTGTTATATTCATTTGGAGTATTTTGTTTTCTGCGACGGCTATACAGTGAATCTCTCTCTCTCTCTTTTGCTGAATTGTTTACGTGTGAGTACATTTATAATATAGTGTTGTACATGTAGGTCTTTACAGAAAATTCCGTCGATTTTGTTGGCCAGCTTGGTTGTTCTCGTCCCTTAGCCGTCGACTTAACGCACCAGCTGGTGTCGGTTGACGCGCTCGTCAAAGTAACTGCGGTCGCTCTCCTCGTCGAGGTTGTTGCGCTTGTTGAAGCTCGGGAAGCCAGTCCGGTCTATTTCGTCCAAGGTGCGCTTCCTGCTGAACCCGGAGAAACCCGAGTCACGGTCGATCTCGTCAAAGTTTCGCTTTCGGCTTTCCATCCGCATGAGCTGGCCGGTGTACGGTCCACCTCCACTCGGCAACTCGATTTTTCTGTTTTCACGAAACACATGTTATTTGCCTCTTTGTATGGATATATACGTACATCAATACGATTTTTATAGTGGGTTCGATAAAAGCCAAGACATTTGGCATGCAAGGCAACACCGATGCTAACAGTGCAACTAGGCAACATTTTTACTTTATTTAGCGGATGACATATTGTATAGAGAGAGACATTTACAACTTTGTTGTACTTATTGTTGCAATACGCGAGCAAAGAATTTCTTTTCGGAATACATTTCCAGCTTCTATTTCGAACGTGACAAAGGTTTTTTGCTTTTCGCGATCGTGTGCGTAGGTATGTATTTTTCCCTCTTATTTGGAAAAAAAAAAAATTTTGCATAACATCGTAACGCAAATCAATAAAGGGAGCGATGTGAAATATACTCCAGGAACATGCAATAAAAGTACAGATAGCTTACATTTCCCTTGGAAAAGAGATTTATGCGATCGTGAGCATATACACTCGAGAGCGCGCGTGCGATGGCACATGTATTATACTATAAGCGCACGATACTCATGGGGTCGACCTTGCAGTGAGGAGAATAACTTTCGTTGTATGGAAAGATATTTCGAAACCGGATAATATCGATTCCCTGGACCTCGAAGCAAAAAGAAAGAAAAAAAAAAAACGATAATTTAATCGTGCAATAACATGGCTCCTTCGTGCTTTTAAAAACAAGCAAATTCATAATTTTTTATTACATATGCACAATTTTAGTTATCGAAGCAACGCATTACCGGGAGTATCAAATAATCTATTGGTATTTATACGCACGCCAGCAACACTAAATTACTCAACGAAATCAACGTCATCATTGCGTCTGATGTATAAGTTACACCCTAATGGATTTAATGTACCTTTTATCTGGGATAAAACACACGCAACAAAAAAAAAAAAATACGCATTCGATATTTACGAGATCTAAAAATAGGGCAACCAAGTCACGTTAGCAAACCGAAAGATAAGAAATGTTTGGGTGGGAAAAAAAATCTATGGGTATAATTATACGTGTCATCATCGCAGCGAGTAGGTATATTTATCGTACATCATGACGTTGGAAAAATCAAGCGACGGTAAATATTTCCGAAAACCGTATCTCGTGTAACGAATATACTTGCAATTTTGCTATGTCAGACAAAAAAAAAAAAAAAAAACAATAAACAAAATCGAATGCAGCGTGTTTGCGGGTGGGTGTAATGTGCTCGAGTGGCACGCCTTTGACGAGATTTTTTCCCTCTTTTTTGTTCCCCCATCACCCAGTGGGCGACTATTTTCTTGTGTCCAACATCTAAAACTACTTTGTGCCCTTTCATGCGTGCAACGTGTAACGCGTAAGGGTGCGATTATTAGCACCGGAAATGGTCTTTATATTTTCATGACTCACTTTTGACGCGTCGACAAACTTTGTCGGTTCTCGAATACATTTGCGCTGAAAATATTTTTGCACGATAATCTACCTTTACTCGGTCTCCCCCCTTCAGATCATGCACATAAGACAATTCAAGGCATGGCTGGAATTCGTGCGAAAAAAAAAAATAAAACAGCGAGGGTGCACAACAAATCATGCCGCATGCGCCGTATTTACCTCTGTTGAAACAATTTTTCGGCCCGTCCGAGACCGGAATCGTTATCGCCGTGCGGATTTCTCGACATTTGTTTCCCCATGTACGCAGCGATACCTGTCGAAACACACACACACATTCTTGCGTGAAATAATACGCACACGTCTTTAATTTCCACATATATATATATATCATTATTGTAATTTATATAATATACACATGTAGGGTCGATCGGTCCAAGAAATATAATTTACAACCACGTACTTGTACGTACACATTGTATTTTGCTTGTGCGTGGATAAATATATATAAACTTTTTGTTTTATTCGTACACCTTAAACTTTAAATATAATAATACTTTGGATGCTACATTATAATAATAATAATAATATATACGTAATAAATAATAAATGATAGTTTGTTTCTTAACGCCTATACAATTGGACTAAAAAAAAGAAAGAAGAAGAAGAAGAAGAAGAAAAAAGTGACAAATAAATTCGTAAAAAAAATGATATTCTTGGTAGAGCAGCTGCATGTATAACAGTCGAGGAGGATTGTCCATCCAGCCGGTGCGATTGTAAATTGGGATGGCGAATGATTAGAAGTCGAAAAAATTCCGCTCGTCGTCGTCGTCGTCGTCGTTGTTCACCACCAGGGTGTCGCGCCGCACGAGGTTTCCGTTGCCGATGCTGTCGAGCGAGCTACCGCCACCCCCGTGGTAAACGTGGCGGCGCCGAGTGCGACTGGCCTCGTTGATTCTCGAACCCATCGGGTTACCGTCCAACTCGACGTTGCCGAGGTCGCGGCGCAACAGGTTCCCACCGCCGATGGAGTCGAGGTTGCGCTTGAACACGTCCTTCTCGTGGCTCGGCTTGGACATCAACATCTGCTTGAACAACGTCCACCATCTCATCGGCTCTTCCAGCCCTGCGGAATCGTACGAGTTGGATTTTTTTATTTATCGTCGTTTTTTTTTTTTTTTTCTTTTTTGTTTATTTCACCGTTTATACATGCACATGCGTGTGTCGATGACACAAAAAAAATGCGTAAGTGTCAACTACGTGTAGATTCGGCCGATTGGGTGTGTAAAATACACGTTGCGGGGCTAAATGATTTGTGTTTATGTATTTATGGACGATATTTACCCTGGTTGAAACGTTACTACATAAACTGGCTAGAAACTCGTCAACATGTTATAAGCCCATTTACGCATGTACGTTGACTAGTTTCTAGCCAGTTTATGTAGTAACGTTTCAACCAGGGTAGGTGTACATTCAAATGTAAATGATGGTTTTTTTTTTTCCTTTGTTTTCCGAGTCTATCGGGGTGTATGAGAGTATGTTATCGTGCACGGGACAAAAGTTTGCGTGCGACAAACAAGGTATGGAGTAGTATTTGCTCGAACCGTTCGAGTCGAGCACATTGGAAATGATATTTTGATGGCTGATTAGGTTTTAAGTGTGTGTCGTACGAATGTTGGAGGGAGAGAGAAAAAGTGTTTCAAGTAGCGAGGTCGTGTCATTGTGTTACTTTGATGGAATTTTTCTTTTTCCTCGTACTTGTTTTACGTGACAATAGAGTAACAATTGTAACCTTGATGGTATAAATTTTAAGTGTTGATAGGAATACAGCGATATGGCTTTTGAAAACCATACACATGCCGGTAACATATACGTTCAACACACCATAAACAGTATCATAACATCATGATAATCGAGTTTTGCTTACCTTGGGCCATATATATATATGTATATATATATTTATTATAAGCACAGAAACTCTCACGAAAACGCTGTCACGCGATTATGATCGTCACTTTTTGTTTGGGGTAAAAATTATGTTTGGTTCGATTGCATCTATGTATGCGAGATAACAATAAGCCAAAGCACGCCGATAGCGGATATTACGGGTTTATGGAAATTAAGTGTAATACAGACGCGCAACACGGTGAAACAAAAAAAATTGTTGGAAAAAAACCCCTCTTAAAATCGGAAATTGTCGCAGGTTTTTTTTTTTTTTTTTTTAACACGATACAAGTGAGACAGGGCCTACTTTTTCCAGCCTTTTTTAGTTATTTTTTTATCAACGCTAATCTCGGAAAAAATACTTCCATATTTTAGAATAAAGTTATGGTTTTTTAATTTTTAAGTAGTAAAGTTCTTTGAAAAAATTACTAGTTTGTGATTTTTCACTCAAAAACTGTGTATTTTGTACATTAATTTAAGGGAACGTTTACTTTTTACACTAAACGGTGAAAAGTAGCTTCTTTGAAAAACTCAAAAAAAAGAAAAAAACTGAAAAAAGATCATCATTCTTCGTTTATTTGTTCCAAAATTCCGAAAATTTCCGTATAGCTAGGGGTCACGTACGGCGTAGAAAAATCTTTGTTCCAAAGGTGTGCCTCAGAAAAAAAACATTTTCTCTTACTTTAGAAAACTCCTGACTGTTATTTTAATATGGAATTTCTTGTACAAACGAAGGCTAAGACAGTCAAAAGAGAATAGGACAGAGAAACAATAGAAGTAGAGTTCAGTGACTTTCCTAAAAAGCTGTACACGAACAGCACGTGCTCAGGAATAGAACGATTTCGCAAACCATTTGACATAACGACAAGCACACAATGTCTATTCACCATATTTTATCAAATATGTTTACACAGCTTTACGGCGACTATCAGACATTCTATAATTACACGCTTCGTTCGTTGGATAAGTTATTTAATCGGTTACGGTGTTTTAGAAATTTTGGTAACGCTAACTTTGCATTACTACGTTAATTAAAACTCTTAAATTAACATTTTTCATTTATCATGTGATGTCTTTCAAGACATTAAATCTCATGATGAGAAATTGTTCAAATTATCAAATCATATTACTTACTGTTACATTAAAAAATTTCAGTGAATGCATAAATTATCAGCTTCCAACATATTATAATTTCATTGAAAGTTATAGCATCAATGCGAAACAGTAAAATAATAAATGTATTTTTTATAAATAAATCTTTCCTGTGTAAAGTAGAGGAACAAATTCTTGATAAGTTTTGGTAAATGATTTTCAGTTTGTTTCGATTTTTTTTTCCTACATTTAGGGGAAAATAATAAGAACGTGCGGAGATACAAGATCACAGAAAAAACTGTATGGCTGATTCCATAAACGCTTAAATTAAAAGTCCCATAAAACGAGGCATATCTTTCAGGCACATCGATTTTAATCTTACACTTGCCTGATATTAGGAAGGAGCAGAAAAATAATTTTTTTAGTTTACAAAACCAAAGTAGTGACTAAAAAAAAGAGATATCAATGAAAAAAAATCGAAGTAAAACGTACAGGTACAGGATGAGAATGAAAAGAAGGAAACGAAACAAACAAAAAAAGATTGAAAGTTCCACCTACGCCTTAAAAAACAGGAAAAATATAGAGAAGTTGAAAATATTCACAATCTGAGCCCTGATCTGAAAAAATGTACAACACTCGTGATCTGTAAGGGGACTAGTCATCGATTGTTGTTACTTTTAAACAAATGAAAATTTTCAGGGAAAACCCCCGTCGATAGCAAAAATCATTTCGTTATGTATATCAAATTTCCTTTATCCATATAAAAAAAAAAAAAAACATCCAAAGTACTCACTCTCTTTTTCCAACTCCTTTGCGAGAGCCTCGACATATTCCGGTGACTTTGAGAAAAACTTGGAATTCAATACAATGTTTTCTTCTTGTGGCTGAAAATCGTAAAATAATTTTTTTTTTTTTTTTTTTTTTTCATAATATCCTACACACATCTTTTTTATGAAAAAATAGCAACAAAAGTGTATACTATATAACATTCGGGATGAAAAATAAAAATAAAAATGAAAAGCTCATTCGTCAGCTAAACTCTGCTTTAACGTCCTCATGCATATCAAATTTTATCGTTGGGATGGTTTTTTACGCGTTAACCGATACATTGTTGGAATATTAATTCATGGAAAGCCCTCGGAAAGTTTGTCGGGGCGCATAATATAAAATAAAGCAACTCCCCCACGTAATCCTTAAGAGGGTGATAAAAATGCAATAAGTTGTGTACACCCGATGGCGTGAAAATTCGTTCGAGCGAGAGAGAGTTGGCGATAAAACTTGAACCGATCAAAAAGAAAAATGTTGATTCGTTTTTATGGTATGCATGAGAAAAGTTGGCCAAAATAATGGTAATAATAATGAAATTCCTTGAGTCGCGGTGACGCGTGGAAATCGATGCTCGCGAATATACGCAAAGAATATCGATAGGAAGAAAGAAAAGAAAAGAAAAAAAAAAGGAAAAACTAATTTATATGTCCGATACGCAAATGCGTGCGACTCGTCGTGTGCTCCCTGATATAATCTCTGTTTTCTCGAATCAAGTCTCGGATCACCGCGAACCTCACGCTTTCATCTAGTTTTCCTTAAAAAAAATTTTCTTTTTTTTTTCTTCTGACATTTTGTCGGTTTGCATCCACACTTTGATTAATTGAAACAGAGTAAACGCAGGGCTGAGCGAACGTTGTGAAAAAAAAAAAAAAAAAGATATACATGATAGAAGGGGTGTATGTACCCAAACTTGGATGTGAAATAGAAGCGAGTACTCACCTGGACCGGGGAAGTAAGCGCGTCGTCCAGCAAAGTCGCGCAAACGAGGCCGAAGAGCAGCGCGACCGTAACCGATCGTTTTTCCATCGTCCCAAACCTGCGACGTGAGTTAAAGTTATGCATGGGGGTTCTCCGCGTGGGAGGAGCTTGAAAGTAAAAAAATTCAAGAGCAATGAGCCGGCTAGCGAGCTGACAAAGTTGTGACGAGCTTCTCGGTTACCTCGTGAAATATATAGGTGACCGCGAGCGAGCCGCATATTTGTACGGCGCGCGCACCCCTTCGTTTAAGGGGATAAGGGGGCTCCTACGACTACTGCTGAGGTCAAAGACAAACAAAAAATAAAGTTTTGTTTTTCAATAAACAAATGTGTCTGAAAATCATTATGATATTTTTAATAACGTATGAAGTGGGAAAAATGATATTTATGTGTGCAGTTTAACTTTGTACGAAAAATTAATTATTGTTTTGACCAGTCTAGTGCATACGAGGGTACACCACCAGACCAGACCACCTGTGTTGGTGTTGTATAGCGATGTAATACATAGGTATATGGTATACATGTGTCGTGAACAAGTACGTCTGCTACCCACGTGACCTCCTGACCTCCCGGACACTATTTATTTATTTCCATCACAAATATCTCGCTAAAATGGTCCTTTATCCACAATTTTTAATACAGCATATTACAGAGGAAGACTTCATCTTCAAAACGTATAAATTCAGTCTGCTGGGACATTTAATTTAGGTTCATTATAAACGAAAACAAATTGTTTTTCACGCTGCCCCATAGGAACACGTGCTAATAGTTACAACTTTGAGCTCGGATTTCTCAAAATTTTGACCCATTCGAAATATAATTAAGACCACCATTAAATTCAGTAGACTTTTATTTACAAGAAATAATATATCTCTGTTTGGGGACTTTCGCGAAGGAGCCCCCTTAATCGTCGCCGTGGCAAATATTACATCCATATAGGTACCTACCATCATTTTCCACATCATCCTCTTCAACGTTGATATATACTTAAACGATTTTATACCATAAATTGTACAGATAAGCTGGGTGGAAAAGCGCGGGATGGTACACTTTTTGCCCCCCTCTTTCATTCAAGCCAAGCTGTTCAATCGGCCGCGCACCTGCAGCTAATTGGCCGATTCAACGCAACCACTGACTGAGCTTATTCCAAAAAATACAAACTTTTAAGCTGTTGCGATGGAAAGTTACATACGAGTGTGTATACATCACCTATTATATGTTTTCCATAACAATATCCAAAAAAATAAAAGAGCACCCGCGCGGTACAAATGTAGAATACCCCGTTCCGGATGTAACGCGCGCGTCGCACAGCTCAGCTATTGTTTAAAAAAATGTATGCCGTTGCACCACATAAAATTATACTTTCTTCTTTGGAAATGTTTTGTTTATGTTTCCTATAGCGTGATCTATTCGTTGTACCGCCTGATTGAGTTAAACTGGGGAGAGACAAAAGAGAGGAGAAGCTTGGGCTGTGCACAAATTATATATGTATACGGTCATCGGAAAATATTGTGCATAACTTTCGTTGTTTTTTTTTTTTTTTTTTTTTATATATACATGATTGAAAGAAAAACACCGTTGTTGATGGTAATAAAAATACGAGAGCAACAACTGTTACAACAACGACGACGACGGCTACGGTAACTTGCATTGGTTATTGCTCAAAAGCGAGTGTAGGGTTCTATATACATACATGTATAGAAAACACCTATTTCGGTGACAATTAAACGCGGGTACGGGTAATCGGCGACAAGGTCGGCGCAAGTTTAATGAAATATATGGGGCGTGCGTACAGGCGATGCGAATTATAATGCGTCGCAATAGCATATTATTTGCGTGTGTATACTTATATGTATAGGTATTTTGCCTTGGCTGTACACCCTACACGTACACATGTATTTGAGATACATATCCTTTGATACCGTACGTATGGGCAGTCACACACACGCGCGCGCGTATTATAGGAACATTGAATTAAGTCAAAATTAATGGACGCGCGCTTGTGCGTATATACAATATGTATATATACGAGGGGTGGGAAACGCTAAAACGCAACAACCATCGTGTATGTCGAGGGGGCCATTCTTTTGTCCTTTACCGTGTACGTACAGGTTGTATACTCCGCTCAACCCCCGTTCGATGATCAGCGCTACCCCCGATATGCGCGTGTGTGTGTGTACACGAGGGACAAAAATAGCTGCCACCGCGGTGGCTCTTGGAAAAAATCTCAGGCAACCTATATAACGTCATATTATATTATCTGCCCTGTATCGCGGCCTTTTTTTTTTAATACATTTATCAATTCCTGGAAAATGCATTTTTTTTTTTTTCAAGCGTCAAATTACCGTTAAGAAAAATTATTTTTGGAAATCGAGTTGTGTATTCTCCATTGATGGGTTGTGAATAGGAAAAAAGGAAAAAAAAATCTGACGTTGTGGCTCACGTTTTCATCAGCCTTCAAAAAAATACTCACGTCCGTACAGCTGTATGCCTGTATTGATTGGCCAACGGTGACAAAATTACACCTACCGTCGTATATTTTCGGTTGGCTTTGATGATGAAAAAAAAAAATTTTTGGTCCTTGGGTTTTTTTTTTGTCCCGTAACCGCGTGAATGATAGTGTCGAGAGGCATAACCGGGTGACGTTGACGTGGGAAGGGTATCGCGTGTCCATTAATGGATTCATTGTCTCGCGAGGGAGGCCTCCTCGTTACGGAAAAACCATCCTTTGCGCGAAATAGTATATAAAGGACCGAAATCTCGGGGGGTTTTAGCCATCCGGTCTTTTTCCTTCGACCCGCCAGGACGTCGCGCAAAAGAATATCACTCATGAGGCTTGCCGTTGTCATCGTGAGTTCAATCACTTGCTCCAAAATTGCGTAATCGTTTGGAGAATTTTTTCCTTTTTTTTATGGTGTTTGACGTTAATTTTTCACAGTTGACTTCTCTGGCGTTCACGACGAGGGGAAACGGAAGAATAATGTCCATAGGAAGTTACGGCGATGACTTTTCGGAGCTGGATTTTCCGGACGATCGGGACGATTGCGCTGATGGATTGTGCTCATTGTATGCTAATAAGCGGATGATGGTGCCGGAGAAGGTGGTCGAGCGCCGGCAACTTGTACCCAAGGTAAAACCTTTTTTTTTTTTTCTTCCACTTTTTACACGTTTTCAGTTACAAGATCGTAACTTGCATGAATATAATTAGTACTTGGGTTAGATTTTTACGTGGTTTTTCAATTGTATCTTCGTTTTTTTTTTTTTTTTTTTTTTTTTCATAAACCTTGAGGTGCATTGAGTTATAAATTTTCCGTGGTCTTGAAAACTGTATACTCCACTTTGGCATTTCCCCCCAGAAATAAAAAGAGTAATCATGTAGTTTTCGAGTTAAAAAAAAAAAAAAATTACTTGTAAGTGGCATAATACAATTGAAGTTAATTGAAAATCGGGTGTAATTTTGGGGTACGATTTAGTTAAGATGAAAATCGTAGTTTTAGGGAACGGGAGGGCGGGTATTTTTCCAAAGTACGAAAACGATTGTCGAATTTTCCAACAAAATTTCAGTCTTACGATCCGACGGATTCTTCGAGTCAATGGAAACCAGTTTGTGGCTGCGCGATTCATTACAAGGTGATTAATCTCGGCACTGGTTACTATCCGCAATACATCCAGACAGCGAAATGCAAGTCCAAAATGTGCTCCGGCAAGTGTTACCAGTGCACATACTACTACCACAGAGTGAGTACGATACAATTTTTTTAATCATTTACATGTATATTTATCTACGGTTTCGCTAAAAAGCTTTGAAAGGAAGGAAAAATAAGTCGATGTTGATAAAATAAAACTTTCCCACGTAGACTCAAGTTTTGGCGAAACGTGGAATGAATTCCATCCTCACATTAGATAGTGAATTCGATATTCGGGAGGTGGAGGAGGTGACCATCCCGCAGTCCTTGAGTGATAAATGGCAGCTATTGTCCATACTCGTTCCCGTGACTTGTGTGGCCGTCGAGAAACCGTAAATATTTTTTAAACGCATTACCAAATGTTGCCAATAATCATATATAATTATTATTTTATTGTTTACAGCTCGAGCAATCCATTGTAACGATAAATTACATTTTTCATTTACTTGTTTGTTACTCATCATCGTGTTCTTCAAAAATATACTTCGTTATTATTTTTATTTAAAAAATTTTTACTTAATTAATACGGCCAAAAAAGATGCTTATTTGAGAAAATGTATAAAAAACATTTGTAACAATACTTTAATTTAATAATAAAATGGAAACTATTAAAACCTTCGTTGAGAACTTGATTGAGACATCCTACAATGGTATCCAAAAATTTTTAATAGTTCATTACTTTTAATATTTGAAATTTCCAGCGTCTCTGATTACAGGAATAGTTCCACGGAAATATAATACAACGTGATGATATAGCATTAGCATTTTACAAGAGTACTTTAAAAGAGCCTTTGACAAAGAATCATCCACAGATGGTTCGAGAAATAAAAAGAAAGAAAGAAAATTTAGCTTATCTTTTACGGCTCAATCAGAGTTTACGGTGAGACAGGTACGGATGTTTACGTCCACAAAACCCTAAAACGAGGCATTAAAAGTATCCAAGGGAAAATACAATGCAGAATTACGGGCGTTTCAAATGCCAACTTTCTCGTTCCGAAGAGTGCTGGAAAAGGGTGCCGGGTAGAAGCAATTGAAGAAAAAAAAAAAAATCAATTAATTTGAAGCGTTAGACCCTTGGCTTGGTGTGATTGTCTTTTGGATTCAAATTTTTATGTTTCCGTGCTGAAATATTAAAAATGTGTACAGATAACAATTTGATACGAACGCGAGAATGAATAAATTTTATGGTAAACGAGAAGTTGAAAAAAATTCCAAGCAAACGTAAAACCTATTGATAGCGGAACAAATGGTTATATTCAAAAAGTTCCTTCACCTCTCGGTTGTTTAATCAACTCAATGTGGCACAAAACTCATGGGTCTCAAGTGCCGAATAAAGTATAATGCGATTTTGTAGATAACGGCGGACAAATTTTCCTCTCGTGCTGATTGAGCCGAGCAACAACAGATACCGGATATTACTTACCGAACACATGTTCGATAACCACGGTAATCCTTTTGAAAGCTTTTGAAAGCGATAGCGCGTATAAAATGTTTGCACTTTGATGCCAATGACGTTGTTGGACCGCGTGCGCAAGTACAAAGAAGTTTATTTAACCATAAGTATCATGCGCGTGCCTTTCGTAGCCACTCTCAATAAAAAAGTTTAAATACGTCCCTTTCGTTCGAGAAATGAGGGTTTATTTACAATTATGTACAAAATTAGTAAAACTGGGTGGGGAAAAACGAGGATGTCGTTGCTAAAATATTCATTTTTCGTGATTAACTTTTATCTTTATGAAAAAAAAGAGAGAAAAAAAAAGTTGAACCCGGGGTTGTGTGTATATTAAGTGGAGTCATCGTTTCAGGAGACCCGATATCTCATCTCTGACACTTCCCTTTCTTCTTTCCTTAAAATATACGATTGCCGATTCCCAGGAGAATAAATGAGGAAACCGCCACAAATTCTCTCTTTTGTATACTTCTTCCAAGAGTTTGGAGGACAAGTACAAGTATATATTTTTTGAATTTACAATAATACATATATACATGTAATTATACCAGTGCGAGGTTTTTGATGATATACTGAAGTTATTATTTCCATGGAAGTATATTTGTATAATAAATGTGTCCAAAAATGTACATAATGATCACAGTCAGTTCTCGGAACTGAACCGATGACTTGATTTATTTTTTTTCATTCTTATAATATAACGGGCGCCCCCCTTGGGCAGTGAAGCAAAGAATGTCCCTTACAGATCGCACACTCCGGTACATGTTCGCTCGTTCCGAAATGAACGTGTAGTTATACGACCTGAGACAGTTTTACTCACTTCCACCTGTGGTGAGGAACATTATTACTATTTATTATAGGCCCTCTGACAAAACTTAAGTGTGCATAGGTATGTTATATGTAGAGGATGGAAAAATAAGCTTGACTTGCAGTATTTTTCGAAATAAATGAGACTTGCAAGAAGTGTAGAGAGTAAAACGTGTAAGAAAATCAATAGAAATTAAAAGATACAAGCACCTGATTTTTTATAATTTTACAAGAGAAAGAAAAAATATGTGCCTACTTTTTTAATCCATAATGTTTTTGAATTTCTTCAACTTTGACATTTTATCGTACGATACATAGACAAAGACTGGAAAAGTTGCTTACTAGATGAGAATAAAAAAGGTTCAAAGCTAATGAGATTGAATTTCAACTAGTACTTGGAACCGTATAGCTGTACTAAAAATTATGAACATATTATAGTGAAGATAAACAAACACACTTCTCTACGCAATTATGAGCAATTTGTTTTTATGGGTGCAATACGTTTAACAGTTGCATGAAAATGGAGCGTCTCGCCGACTGATATGAGCACTCCTCGTATATAAAAATTAACTACGGAATTTGCACGCAGATTTTATATTCTACACACCAACCCTATAGGTATCTCAATAATTGCAACTAGCTCTTGTATCGATTTATTTATTGATTCCTGTGTATTGTACTTACGCGAGGAAAATGTTATGAATTATTAACTCTATCTACAAATTAAATATCAACTTTCGCTCAGTCATAGTGATCAAAATATTTTTTCTCTTTTATGATAGGCTTTTTGCATAGGATGAAAAGAAACTAGTCATAGGTGACATAAGTATGGCTTTTAAGAATAAAAAGTACAAAAATTTTTGAAAATTCTTTTTTAATAAAAACCGATTTTTTTTATTTCTTTCTTAAGTTAATGATTGGTAAATTAATTTATGAACTCTCTTTATTAGTATAAATAAATGATAATGGAATAATCACCTTTAATTGATCAGTGATGAACGTATTATAAAAGAACTTTTTTAATATAAAAATACTCATGACACGGTTGGTTGTTGACGTTATCTACAAATTTTTAAGTTGATGTTGTACTAGGAGTTTCTTGCGTTGCTGAAAATTAATGCCACAATTACCTCGACTAGAAAGAATATATTGTACCAAATGCGGAAAAAATTCATAAATTTTTGTATCGCAACCTTTGTAAGAATATTCCAAGGCAGTGGCAATCGTTCTCATGTCGCCTTCGATGCTTCTGGCCCAATTTTCAACGTCTCCCAACTCTTTTAGAGCCCCTGAGAAAGATTCTACCAACTGAAGCCAAGATTGTGTTTGTTTGGCAAAATTCGTTGCATTGGTCTGTAACTGTTTAGCTTCGGCATCAAGTTTTTTCTGGTTTAAATATGCTTGTGCCACTCTACACATGTAACATAAGTTTAATTACCAATTGCCTGTAATTTCTTTCATCAAGTGCACAGTTACTTACCCAACATTCAAGTGGTCCACTAAGGCTTGTGTCAAATCATTTGCAGCTTGAACAGCTTCTTTGCGTTTTTGTTCTGCATTGGAATAGTTTGGTGTGGATACATAATCGATAATAAGTATGAATAAAAAAAAAAAAGAAAGAGCGTAATATTGTTAAGTAAACTACCTTGACTTTCTTTTCTCGCTGCCTGCTTACTTTGATGTTCTCTTACAATATTTGACAACATGTTCAATATGAATTGAATGTGCAGTATACCTAGGAATTGGAACAAGCTTATGGTAAGAAAAAAAAAAAAAAAATGAAAGAATTTCTTATTGTTTGGTACGTACTAATATAAGCACAAGTACAAATTTATTTATTTAACGTTCTGATTGTTTACAATGAATTTTAAGCTATGAAGCGTCACACAAATAATGGTTAGTCGATCGCACTAGTCCAGTTGGTGTTTTCATCACGACGTCAAACAAATCAGCTGCTGAAGTCGAAGATGCGGAGAACCCAGAACGTTTTACCATGTGACGGTAAATTATTTTGTTGGCTGCTTGTTTTGATGGTGCGGCTCTTTATCAGTGACGGCAGAAAATATTAAAAGCGATTTTAATTATCAACCATACTTAAGCATTATTTTTTCTCCAAGTAGCGATTGCAAAACTTTTATAATTACTAATCTGTAGGTCCTTACATTTGTAAGAAAATTTTTTTTTTACTATTCTTCAAATTTTATATTGCATATACAGATGGTATGAACTTAAATTTATCCTTATACTTTCATAAAAATACTCTGTGCTTTTGAATGTATGAGGAAATTAAATTATTGGTGTATATATTATGTTAGCTGTGTTACACTACTTGCAATGGTTATCTCAGTTCTGAGCAAAAAACAAGATTTAAAGAAAATTGTAATCAGTAGTCGTATTATAAGATAACTGTCTTGATAGACCAAATCAATTTAATTTCCTGAATAAAAATAACGCATTATTCTTTTAAATCATTTCGTTGCTTTCAAGTACACATTTCAAAATTTATTAATTATATTATATAAATTATATTGATGATCATTTTTATTGGCAAGTAATCGGTATAAATTACTTATTTTGATTAAATTATACTTCTAACAGTGAAAAAAAAAAAAAAAAAATTAAAAGGATGAGTCGAGGTAATTGGGATGCAAGGGCAGTAGATAATAATAGGATTAATCAGTGAGAAGTGTAATTGGAAGTCCAAGTTAAAAAAAGATAAAATATTGATAAAGAATATGATCGTGTGAAGTAGTAAAGAGCACATGCTCACTTCCTACCTATGAAAAAAGTGAAGGATCTTGTTATTACATAAGCTGTCATTGTACGAACGATTCAGTTAATTTTGCACCCCTAGACTTGAAATTAAAGTTCAGTCAAGCCCCTATTTGATTGTAATCTTGACTTAATATTGAAGCTTGTGGATCTTCAAAAACTTCGAAACTTGAGTTTCTTTGTTGACTGGAATGATCATATTCTTTGTCACATACTAGAAGCGCGCAATAATCATCAGAAGAATCTTCATTGATTCAAGAGTTAAGATCTTCATTAAATTCATCTTCAACTGTTCTCTTTCAAAAATTTCAACATTTTTTCTTTCTTTCATTCTTTTTCTCTGAGCGTTTGAAACTTGCAAACTTCCCTCTATCATCCGATACCTCTTGATTCAAAACCTTATAAACAAATAAATATGTTAGAGAACTTACATTAACTGATTCACATTTATTTTGTTACATTTTTCTACAGTAGTAACTAGCTTTTGTATTACCATGAATCATAAATTTTTTGACATTATTGTGTTCAAAAGAGATTAAGGTCAAAACCTCGCTATTTTACATAAGCTACATTATTAATAAGAGTTTAAATAAAGTACGGATTAATTTTTTTTTCGTTTTTTAAAGTAAAATACACAAGTATACATCTGTACATGAAAGTACCTGGAGCAGGAAAAAAAAAAACTTGATCGATCACAATTTATCTTTTACAAAATAATTTTCATTACATTCAATATCACCGAATGCGTTCTTATCATCAACTTTATAAAAATTGCTAATTCAAATTGTGCAGAAAGATATTTTTGCCCATTCTGACCTTTCAGTATGTGTAAAACATTCGATTAATACACAACATTGCTGGGCCAAGATGAGATAAATTATACGCATTTACAATGAAAGACTATGAATAAAACATAAATTTTATATTTCTGTGACCCAGAGTATATATTTAGAAGATAATTGGGTCAGGTTGGGTCAAAGGATCATGTCACACAAACAGCTCCCAACACCTGGCATCTCGCATCAAACCCGTCTCACTTAATATCGACCTGAAATTTATCAAGTAACGAAAACAATAATTGTCGTATCCAGACAATGGGGAATTTGCACTTGGCAATTCCTGGATTTTTATTAGTTTTACTTATTATACATTCTATTACACACGCACTCTTTTTTGTTCTTTTTTCATGCACACATTTTCATCCACAAACATTCTCTTGCTTGTTCATAGATATAAGAATTTTGTAAATAAGTTTTAAAAAGGCAGTTTACAAAAATATGCTCGGACCATATTACGAAAAACAAGAGTGGAACTTTGGGAAGCCAGCGATTATAATTGCAATCGGATGTGCTCCCAGTGTAAAGATGATCAATTTATTGAAGCTCAGCGTGCCTAGAGCTGCCGCCTCGATCCCAATTTTTACTTCGCGAGTCATGTTGATGTAAACTACCTGAATTATGTGCCGAATCGCTATGTGTGTAACGATCAAACTTACGTGGTGAGTACGAAGGCGATCTGGATCTTTTCTCGTAGCGACTGGAGCGTCGACGATTTGAATAGCTGGGGCTAGGTGAACGCCGATAATTTCCTCTGTTGTTATAACTATAAGTAAATTATCATGTAAAATTTGTAATAAAAAAATCGAAAAATTGTCTGGGTTTCACGAAACTTACTCTCTCCTTCTCGGTCCATCCCAATTGCCGCCACCGCCACCACCGTATCCATAACCACCACCACCACCCCGGTTGTCATATGTATGCGTTGGTTTGCCGATGTAAATTCCTGGTGTTGGAGTATGAGCGCGTTCCGTTATAGAATAGTCCACTCTGATTCTTCTTCCATCAATTTCCATCCCACTGCACTGTTCTTTGGCTACTTTTGCATCTTCAACTGATTCAAAGTACACAAAGCAAAAGCCTTTGGGACGCTTTGTCTGAAATACAAAACGAAATTTTTCTTTTATATCAATAGCTATCAGTGATATAGACATATAAGTATAGTACTGACGCAAAGTAACAATTATTAAAGAAAGAGAGTGTTGCCCAAGGCCTTTAGCGTATTGCTCAAACTTTCAAGTCATGCGCTCTATTTCTTGGGCTAGGATAATATTCCCCAGCACATTTGCTCCCTCAAGAAGGAAGCCAACTATGTTCATGTTGTAGATGTACTGATTGCAAGGGGATTTGGGTGAGAGTAGAGAAACCTTGTGAAAAATTAGCAAATACCTTGGCGTCGTTGACCACAACCACACTTTCGACAGGCCCATACTTGGAGAAGATGTGGTAGAGCTGCTGCTCCGTTGTGCTAATGGAGAGGCCAAAGACACCAATGCAGCGGCCAGGACAGGGGTTGTCTCTGTTGCCGATGTGACGCCTCCTTGATGACATCGGACTCCTGGAGTGCGACCTATGGAAGTTGCGGTCCCTGGAGTAGCGGGACCTAGAGTAGGAGCGCGAGCGGCTACGAGATCCACGGCCTCCACGGTAAGGCGATCGGCTGCGGCTTCTGCTTTCACCCTTGCGGCCATCATACTTGGAGCTCCGGTATGACTTGCGGCTTCGGGTCATCGAATGGCTGCGCGACCTCGAGTAATTTTTCACGGACCGGTGGCTAGACTCCTTGTGGTCCCGATACTTGCTTGACTTGGAGTGCGAGCGTGATTCCTGCATGACGTCGTCTCTTCGGGAGCGTCTTGGACTTGAACTGCGACTGGTGCTTCTTTGCTGTGTGCGTAGGATAGTTAACATTACTTTTACATTGAGATAATTCTAACTCTTGAGAGTTTTCCTTATACCATGCACAATAATTTTGGCATTCGTTGGACATGCCTTCTTTCTCTATTCATTTTTCTTCCTTTTTAGACTACTGTAAATGAATATACGACTACTGCTACAAACTGCTGATGCTCTCTGCAATTTGCTTCAGAGCAAACTGTTTTACTACTAAGACAATAACACACACGGTTTGTTTTCATTTTCTACTTATAGGTACCAAAGTACTTGAGACTTTCACCTTTTTAATCCTCCAAAACTTTATTTAATTTGCTGAGTGAGGCAATTACGTAAATGTATGTCCACATACAGTCAAAAGCAGTTTTGAAATGAATTCATAACTTATTTCTACACTAATAAACAGCAGCAACGAGAACAAATGATAAGTGGCATGAAAAATTGATAGAAACGTCGTTTTACAAATCATTTTGAGTCACTGGAAAATGTTAGAGCTTGTAAAACAAATTTAAATACAGAAATGATAATGTTTTAGATGAATGTTGGTATTTATAAAAACCGACGAGAAAGTATTGATAGGTTAATATTTAATTACAAAAAATAAAATAAACGTTTACAGAAACTATGGTGCTCGTGCAAAGAATATTATTTTTACATGGTTACACGCGTTACGCGAGCATTTTGTCAGGTACTTACTTATAGGGTTCTCTGAGCTGACCGAGTTCTAAAACAATGCAGTTTAAAACGAAAAAAAAAAAAAAAAAAAAAAAAAAACACGTTCGGAAATAGATGCTCTGAAAAGGTTATGCTCGAGTAAGTTAAAAAATATTCACATGGTGAAAATGAAGAAAAACTTTTGGCTAATTTTTACATCGCATGCTTGTAATACACGTGCTTATAAATTTTAAAAACATAACCGACATGAGTATACAACTACGAATGAATCATGCACTTAATTAATGTAGTTTACAGATGATAAAACCTATACTTTTGGCTACACGCGGCGGGGAGATAGGAGCGTCTTACCTTAGAGTCATCCATATCATGGAGATTTGTAGCTAGACACCTATCAAGTTCTTTCTACTTATATCCAACGAGAAAAATGTCCAAGTCCAACGAATAAAAATTAATATTTTTACGTTAAGTGGCTTTCTTCTTACATATACAAAGCTCAAGTAGCGAGTATCGCTGCTACATGTGCATGGGAATGAGCTATGGCTGCCCGACTAGCACCTTCGTGCTTTTTGGCTCTCTCCCTCTGGGTGATTTGCTGATGGCTGCACTGCTACAGAGCCTCAGAGAGACGCAACCACACGAGCGTGAAGAAGTACCTATACTGCAGTAGAAATCAAAATTATAACGAATACATGTAATGAGATATTGCGTTGGTGTGATGAGTACTTACTTAATATTGTACTTACTTGCAAATATTTTATGCACTTTATCTTTATGCAGCTCAATAAAAGTACTCAGTAATCCTACACGTAAGTATACTCATACAACATTTAGCCAATAAACACGCACGTGTATATATACGTATGCCAAGGTATAATATGGCGGGGATCGGTCGGCGTCGGCGTCGGATCGCGTCGCATCTATCTGCGCGCGCTTGTGCGCACTGCGCAGTTGTGCACGCACATATATAATATATAAATATATATCGATGACAAAGAGATGAGGTGACCATAGACATATCAAAGATAGACTGCATATTCTAAGGGGGGCACGGACAAATATTCGTAGTTCTATTTTCCTTGATAAATACCCTCAATCTCCGTATACGAGAAAGGATTAATGAAAGGACTGACTGACTGCCCTCAACTTTTCTCTTTGTTTTCTCTCGTCGAATGAGTAAACTTGAGCTTCGCTTCACTCACTGCCCTTGCTCGGAATGAGCAGTCTATTCATTCTTCATATGTCTATGGTGATATCTCTAAAGAATCAGTATCACGTGACTGTCGACAGAATACGCCTTGATCTGATTGGTCGTGAGGGACGAAAGGCGGTACATTTAAATGTACAAATGAGATTACGTAGACAAGCGCTGGCTACATGTAGCGCCCTACAGGCTAATCAAAGTTGTTTTATTCGTTTGAACTTAGATTTATTTTTAAAATTTAATCATTCGATTTTGATTAAATAATTATTAGAAATATGTTTAATCAAAAAAGTTTGGTGGATTGGCGCGCGGAGCCGCGCAGGGGGTGAAGTCTCCTAGTATGTATATATATACACACGTTTACGTGGGCCACCATGCCGTGAAAAATAAAGCGCGAAAGATTTAAAAACAATAAAATGTATTCAATAAAATAATACATTGGAAATATTTGTAATTAAATAAAATCTGTGACGTATTTTAAGTTTGTTTACTGAAAATAAACGGTTATACAATTAGCTCAGGGTATCAATTGGATCTGCGTCACTGAGTGAGTGACGGTCACTCTTTCCTTTTTTATTCTCTGTAAAGGTGTCTGCAACTCTGCAGAATGTCACAAAAAAAATCCATATTTTATTTTCAATAGTACTTCTGTTATTATGTTACGTAAACAAATTATACATTAACAGAAAATGATTTTTAACCAAACAATATTCGGATAAATATACTGCACCTACACTATTAGTATTAATTTTTTTAATTTGATAACCAACTCCCCGCATTTGAAAGGTAAAAGTTTTAGCAGGGGATTTGTGGTTTCAGGTCTCAGCGGATTCACGGAAACAGATGGTGATCAGTATATAGGTATAATCATGTGTTGCCCGCGCGCTTATTCGATCGCCTTCTGCTGATGGGGACAGTCTTCACTTAAAACTCGTTTATATATACACCTGTGGCCTCTGGCCTCTCTCTCTCTCAAAGTCTTGAGTCCTGCGCAAGCCGGCGGTCTCGCTGATATATGATGGGTCATGGGGTCGTCACGGGACCACAACCAGCTACTCGGATAGGCCAAACCTTGGGCAAGGGGCACCAATAACAGCTCAGAAGTTGCGGCGGCGACAGTTTCCGGCTACTATCTGTCGCCACGGTCGCAGTCACATGACGCGCTTTCGCGATATTCGCCGTCGTCGCTGCTGCTATACTTTACCGTCTATGTGTCTATTCCATATTGAACAGTGCTCATTTGGTAGCGCTGCCGTCACAGAGTGCTAGTGTTCGGAACGTGCGTGTATCATCAGGGTATACCTGCCTCCCGTCTGCTTGAACCTATACGCATCGTCCTCGAGATTATACTTAGTTCAAAGACAGAAGTGAAGAAACAACAACGAAAGTGCGAGTGTGCCTGTTGGAGAGCTAACTCCAGTGAACCCAAATAATCGTCTGCTCAACAATCCCCGAAGACGAGGCGTCGTTCCCTGTTGGCCGAGAGTATAGATAATAAATAGTCCAGCCGCCCGCCCCGTGTACGGTATACACACGCAAGCAAGCAGGCTATCTTGCTTACTCACACGCACACATACCTGCACACACGTATACATATATACGTACAAGCTCCAATACCACGCAACGCATCCGCGTCAGCAGAAGTAGCAGAGTAGCAGTTGTTGGGTGCTAAATAAGTAGTTAAAGCAGCAGCAACAGCATCAGGATGAGCACAGCAGAGAACCCGATCTACGGGCCGTTCTTCGGCGTGATGGGTGCCGCATCGGCCATCATTTTTTCCGGTGAGTAATGCAAGTACCTTGCGGTCAATCTATATACATGTATAATATCGAGTAAGGTTCCCCCGAGGCGCTTTCGGGGCCACGATCGAGCGAGCTACCGAGAGAGCAGGTCTCGTGACTCGGGCTGTGCTCACGCTCTGGGCGTCGACCCACCGTCAAAACACCGGAGGACAGTCTGAACCAGCTGTCGAGGTCCGACTCCTTTTTTTTTTTTTTTTTTTTTTTTAGAAGAGGAAGGCTCTCGTGATCTCTGCCAACTTCTTTTTGGAGCTGCTCGATTGCGCTTGTGATGATTAATATGACTGTGTATCATTATGAACTCGGGCCCACAGCTGCGCTCACCGTAACTCACAATATCATCGAATTCTTGCTCAACGGACCATGTTATTCATTTGCAGTACCACCGATGTATGGCAATTCTGGTATTTAACCAGTCTCAACATTTTTTTTCTCGCACCTGGTAATGTCACATGAATTTTTGACACAACATCGATTTCATCAATGAAAGCTCAAGTGCCCAACTTTAGAAGCTCCAATTTACTTCTGATAGAGGCCGAGTGGCCGTTGTATAGGGACTCAATGTTTCAAGTGGCAAAATCAGTTATGTTTGCAAAGTAACAAGTGCATGGCAGGGAATATCAGTAGCAGAAGAAAAATTCATTAAACATCAATGATGCGTGTAACTTGTGCATGTATGAGAATTGGGGTTGGCGGGGAGCACAGAGCAGCAGTAGCCGAAGAAGAAGGAGTCAAAAAGCAGCATGCACGCGGAGGCGAGAGGGAAGAAACAGTTTCGATCGACGTCGACATCGTCTTCGTCGCGTCGCAAAGGAAAGTGGTGCGCGCGCGCGCCTCGTGCGTTTTTCCCACCTATATATACCTACACGGCATTCTACTCTACTCCGACTTCTCTCTGCTGTTTCTCTTCTCTCTCCTCGCGTGTATGTATATATCCTTACCCACACGCGCCCACATTTTCGCCCCCGCACCCGTGCATGTGCCGTACTTACGTCTCGCTGTCCCTTTCGAGAAAATCAATACGAATCCCTTTTGCGCGGCCGCGCCGATTCATCGATCAGCTAACGCTTGAATCCCAGCATTAATGAACAACGCACGGACCACATTCCCCCGCACCGTCAGACTTATGTCTAATTTTATCCTTATCAATGGAAAAATTAGCAGTGCGTCAGATAATCACAATACATCCCCCCAACCGACGTCTCGCTCTTGCTCCTCCTACTTCTGCAGCTACTGCTTCGATCAACTTTTGTCAAATGTCCAAGTTTTTATTCATCTTCCAATTTCGCTTTTTAAAACGCGTACATATCTTCGATGGACAACATGATTTTTTACTACCGAGGGCTTGCACGTCATTGACGTTTGATCAATCTGCCATTGACATCGATGTATCAACTGTATTTGATTATCGATAACTCAATGAAAGTAAAAAATGATTATTTAGGAGAAAAAATATTCTAACATCGTTGATGAAACTCCCGAACAAAACTAAATAATTCCACAGAAAGGCATTCTCTTCCTGATGCCATTTGACGAATGGATGCAGGCGGATATAGTTTTGCCAGTCAACGTAGTGCATCTACTTACCCAGAGCATAAAAGCCGAGTATAGTCGTCGAGGCTAGGCACACAAGAGATCTTGATCACCGGCCAAATGGGCCAACGCGTATAGGGGTGCCTATATTATACCCTACTATTTCTTCTCGCTTCCTCGTCGTCCGTTTCTTCTTATTCATCATTTTCTCTAATTTTCTGCAGGCCACGGGTATATAATCACCCATACGTATCTACGCTCATATTTTGGAAAAGCTGCAGCTGTTTACCCAAAATCGCCAAACCGAAAGCCTGGAAATCCTAACAGGTCGCATCGGTAGCCCAATTTTTCCTCCCTTTTCTCCCACGCTTTTGGTTTCACTATCATTCGTGAGTGCTACTGTCATGTTTCCGATGGACATTGGTGCATCTTCTTGCCTTCATTTTTCTCTCACCAAAATCATCAAATTAATTTGATGCAAATAATTGATACAACGTGCATGTTGGTGAATGCAAGGCTCCTCTCGGTGCCGATTGAATAGATGTAAGGCGCAAAAAGAGAACTCGAGGATGATAACTATCGCTCAGTCAAGCTTATCGCGGAAGTGAGCACCACGCCTCCCTGTATATAGAGTGCCATGGCTTGGTGAGCTCCATCCAGCTCGCGGGGCCACCGGACCTCTCTTTAGCATTACATGATTCCTCGGTCATGTGATTGCACGCCGTGTGTTACACGCGTATAATATACGTGCGCCTCTTGTAATACCTTCTCTGCTCACACCAGCAGCACCGAGCGCACAACAGCGTGAGGATCATGTGACCACGGGGCGTATGTACAAATCCGCACGCGATATTCCGATCGACAACTCCAAATGCGCGGTTGCTGGCTGCACTTATAATATACTTTTCATGCCTCATTGCCTATACTCATTTTACGTTTGGTTTTTCATTTTCCAATATAAGTAGTTGGGGAAAACAAATGTTCCATATTACCTGTTACTGATCATCAATCTCTTGTCTATTCGCACGTCTTTACAACGCTGTTGTTCTCAAATGCAATCGTCTACGTTGATGATTTATCTTGACAATGGGTGGATCGTTACAGAGAAGCACGAAAATAAACATTTCGTACCCCACATAAGCATTATCAATCAGCTGTTACACCACGACGACGTGAGTGGTGTTTATAAGTAGTTAAATGTCATCTCAGAGTGTGAATTTCTCACTGTGAGGGTACGGTAATGTTACTCCTGATAAAAGCTGGCCTCTTTTTACAGTGACAAAATCGAGCATACTCATCAGATAAAGCATTATCGTAATTTTACAGTAAATGACTGAAAACTCAGAGCAAAGAACTTGAATGTTTTGCGGTAAATTATAGTTTCCAAATACATTTTCGTCAATGCGCAATTTTGATCAGTAAAATTTACAAGGATTTAGAAATGATTTAACTTACCCGCTATCGTTGTTTTGAGGCCTTGTAAAAGCGACGAAGTAACTTAAAGTTTTAAACATACGTAAAAAAAATAAGTAATTACAACAGTAACAGAGGTACGAAATTGTAACATGTTTTATGTATACACGTAGCCCTGGGAGCAGCGTATGGCACTGCAAAATCAGGTACCGGAATCGCAGCGATGTCCGTCATGAGGCCTGAGCTCATCATGAAGTCCATCATTCCCGTCGTCATGGCGGGTATCATTGCCATTTACGGCCTGGTCGTGGCCGTCCTGATTGCTGGAGGCCTTGATCCACCAGCTTCTTATCCTCTATTTAGGTAAACCAATGATTTTATGACATTTATTTTAATGACGGCACGCGCGCGTTCAACCATAATTAATACTGATTTGATGACTTGCAGAGGTTTCATTCACTTGGGAGCTGGTCTGGCTGTCGGTTTCTCAGGACTAGCTGCCGGTTTCGCGATCGGCATTGTGGGTGACGCCGGAGTCAGGGGTACGGCCCAACAACCTCGCCTCTTCGTCGGTATGATCTTGATTCTCATCTTCGCCGAGGTATTAGGTCTCTACGGTCTCATCGTCGCCATCTACTTGTACACTAAATCAACGGCTTGAACAGCTCGATCGCGACGCTCAACCAAAGAAAATCAAAGTCATGATTTTCTTTCGCGATTCCAAAGCCTTTCTATCCACCTCCCAAGATTTATTTGTTGAGCCTACATTGTTTAGTTTAATTGCGCTGATTGTTGTACGATTGTCCATCGATACGCTTTTATATACATGTATATATTTTTTCTACATATTTATGTGTATATATCACCGTATCATATTATTATTATTTTTATTATTATTATTATTATAATTATTAGTATTATCATTACACTTATAGAAAAAGTGAAAGAAATAGACTACCATTTTTCTGATAACTTTTGGCTCGTTTAACCTTGTTTTACCCAATCAATTGAATTTACCTTACACAGTGGTCACTTTTTTTTAAATTTTACTACTTGTTTTGTATCTAAATGATTATGTCGAAAGACTTTCGTAACCGTGCGAAAATCGTATAATTTCTCTTTTACTGTAAAAAAAAAAAGTAGTAGATACAAATTGAAAAGAAAAAAAAACAATGATTAAAAAAAAGAATAAAGATTCAAAAATGAAAGTGAAAATAAATCATGATTTTGATTTCTGTCACGGTCTGGTTGATAATTATCACGCAAACAAAAGAGTATTGAGTAAATAAAAAGCGTCATTAAATATAGTGGCAAGAAAGTCGCCTACGGTCGACAACTTTGCTCAACACGAATTTTAGTTATAAATTACCTAATAATGAGTAACTTTTAGATTTGAAAAAAAAAATAATAATAATGGTAAAAAAAAAAATGCGAGGGAACTGAAAAACACAAAGTTTTAATTATGTCATGTACACACGCAGTTTATTGATACGAAACGAAATTATCTCTAATATGCAGGGCGCAAGTGATGAGTTGAAAAATATGAGATAAAGTATACGTGACGGGTAACATTGATTTACATAAGAAAATTCCAAGATTGCAGTAACGATTTACAAAGATAAACGTAAAGAAAAAAAATATGTAAATCGATGGTAGACATAACATTGATAGTGCGTAAGAAATGTATAATATGGTCAACACTTGGTATCCCACGTTTAATCAAGCATAATCATTGAAAATCGAAACTTGAAATAATAGAGAAAAAGCGAACACACTGATGTTTGAGTGCTTCAGGTATCGAAAGATTATTAACAACGCGCGTCATCGGAGTTATGATGATAAGACCAAAATATAGATAGGAAGAGAGAAACACGTATGAGTCTGGTTGCTGCTACACGCGATAGAGCTAGCACTGATGGATGAATCGACGACACCTTCATTGCATTTTCTCATTGCAAATTGTGACTATACCAAAATCACCGCCTCTATTGCTACTACTACTACTGCTACTACTACTACTACTACTACCATCTTTATTACAATTACAAGAGAGGAAAAATTAAGTTACAATAACTGCTGCGAACGTGCTTTTGAAATGAAGACGTTTCGTCGAAGCTGGAAATATCCGCTAGATCAAGAGGCAAAAACAAAAGAGGACCGAAAGCTGACTGCAGAGCAACACGCGTGAAAAATTAAAAATTGTGTGGGAAATAATGATAACGATAATATACATTCCATAAAAATGAAATCGCGAAGGAGACGAGTAGATTCGAGCCCTCACGCACTTACACGCTAACGTGTATACGAACACTGCCCAAGGTCATGTGGGAGCCCTCCGAAGACTTCTCTCGGAGTTCATGCACTTTGTTTGGCACCACGTATTTGTTCGCTCCTCTCGTCTCCGAGGCTCGGGGGCCGCGCTCTTGTTCTTTTATCACTCCTATTACAGTGTTTCCTATCTATATTATATACCTATAAATGTAAATCGTACATCCAGCAACATCGTCATTCATATACCAATCTTTTGCAAGCGGCACGCGCTGGGGCTGCACTTTTTTTTCTAGTTTTTACCCTATATTTCGATGATCGAATCGCTTCGAAATTTTCAACATCGTCTATCAGCATCATCCTTGCGTTAAAAAAAATTGTTTCGGTGCCGCAGAAATGCAGCTGAAATCTGCGAGAGAAATCTCATCTCGGACGAAGTATTATTTGAAGCAACAAGTACTGAAATTGCAAGCTGTAATTGTTGAAGCGTTGAATTGAAGTTGGCGACCGAAAGATGAAGAAAAAAAACTATTGCTGGACCAGGACGCAGGCTATGATTCATTTTGTATTTGTGAAACTTGACGGCTCGTATTTAAGTAAAAAATAAAGAAAATTCAATTGACACAAGTTAGATGCTTGAAAAAAGCTGGAGAACAAAAGAGAGATGAGTGTTATTCGTATCAAGTGTCAATGCAGGCCAAGGGTGCGTTAGAAATTTCATTGAAATAACTGAGATAAAATGATGCAACTAGAGGAAGAAAAAATGATGTAAAATTGTACGGCACACATGAAGAAATGGAAATTCAACGGGAGATTTATTCGCGTGCCGGGAAGCACGGCGGTGAGTGAGCAACACTTGTTATTAACTCGTACGTACATCGATGCTTGACTGATCTACGAATCTTACATCACACTGATTGGAACAATAATATAATATGTCCATTGACAGATCAAATATTGAAAAGTTTTGAAAGGTGAACAAAAGAATTGATTGAACAACAGCACGCGTTATCGACACAGTGTATATCCTTTTCTGTTACTTATTGAATAATTGAATATTATAGAAATTTACATGTGCATATAATTATTATATACACACACTTATAAATATATACATATATATACATGCGTAATGCAACAAGAAAAACCACTCAAATGTAATTACTGAGTAAATTTGTTTATTCGCGTTTACACCTCAGCAACTATACTCTATATTATATAGTGCGCGCGTGTGTATTGTATATACCATATTATATATTGTGAAAATAATTTGTTTATGATCCTCCCCCTTCAACTCCCAAAAACCCCTCGCATTGTGTTAATAAATGGCTTAAATAAAGTTAAGGATTGATGCTGTAGGTATTGATCTCGCGCATTTTACCGAATTTTGCGTAGCATATCTACAAGAAAAAAAAATAATAATAATTAAAAACATGTTAATTAATGTGAAGACGTCGTACTAAAATTTATTATTGTTGTAAAGTATTGCAAGAAGACCAGTTGAAAGAGTAGGGGGAGCTGATAGAGATAGAAAGTTTTGCGTGAGTGCATTTTTTGAATGAAAGAGAATTAAATAAAATTTGAAAAAGAAAAAAGCTACAACATAAATTCAAGGAGATGAGAGTGAGGATGTTTGATATTGAATTCTATAGCACCAACACCCAAATGTGTCCCTAACACGCAAATATATACACACATGATATGCATACATACGTACGTATTCACAAAAAAAAGATAAGTAAGCGCAGAAAGACGCCGTCACCAATAAAATAGTCACATTGTCACCATCACCACCGCCGTTGCCGTCGTTAAACTGCTGCCCATCCCCTCCTTCTCCTACCCCATAGTGCTACTATCTTCCAGTTTTACTATACAGTAGATTCATTGTTGAGCGCTCAAAGTGATACTTGAATTGAATGGATTATTTATGTTACTATTCGTATTCGATGTTAAATGAAGAACATACAAAAATCGTGTTTAATAAAAATTTAATTTGGACAAACGAGGCTTTTATCAACCTATCATTCCCTCTATGTTAGCTCAATTCTATGCGTCCTTATTTTTAATCACAATTCGTTTGGTTTTCTTTTTGATAAAATTTTTTCACGATATCTACATAAATTCAAACGAACGATTTGTTACAATGATGAATTACTGACAATAGAATCACCCGTTCCGTTTACCAAAACGTTAATGGGAAAGGCGTTTTTTTTTGTTTTTTTTTTTTTTTTTTTTTGTTAAATTTATGAATAAATTAGATATACCGCATTTTGAGGATATCGGGTGTTCTGTGTATTATGTAAGACAATAACATTATTATGTCTTAAATTATCATAAAAATGAAATATAATGGCTATTACGATGCATTACGCATTACAAAATTATTAATGTAAAATTGTGTAAGATATATTGAAAATATATAATTAAAAAAAAAACAAAAAAAAACAAGTTTTAATTTTATAAAAGTAACTCATACCAACGCAATAATAATTTTTAGTGATATTGGACTCCATTTTATAACTCTATTACCTACCTACTCGTTTGATTTTGGCCCAAAAGTTGTGGTTACGCATTCGCGTATCATCAGCACCAGAAGCTGGATTAAAATGATTGTCGTCCTGTGAAATATAATATTGTAAAATAATTTTTTTTTCTGGTGTATCAAACCAGTCTTCAGTAGCAATATATTTTTATTTTTTGCTTTTTGACAAATTTTATACAAAAGTTTTTATCTTGCAAACACTTAATTGCAAGTCTGCAGTTACACGTTAAACCGCAAGTGGCAGTATAATGACCCCTAAATTAGTTTTTCCAATTATTTTGCCTCAGACAGTGCTCGGAAGCTTCACTCGGAGTTCTATTAGTATGGCAATAATATCAATATATTTTTATGTTTTGCATATGCCCTTTTCCTGGTTAATCAAAAATTTCTGTGTAGCAAATCTTTTATAACTATGAATATTTCTAACACGTTAAACAATGCTCCATCTCGTATTTTAGTGGGAACTCTTGTATATAACCAACATATAAATGCAAACCATATACTTAAGTAGAATATCTATACTTTTGGAAGTCGATTTTTAGGTAAAAGATAACTTGCCGCAAATAGCTCAGAAATGTCAACTTTTTAATGTCTATCTATTAAATTAAAGTGTTGTTACAACTTAGGGGTAATAATTATTTGGATCAGCGCCATCTAGCGGTCGTATGTAGATGTCGTCATGTCGTGACCGGGCTTCCGTAAAGGTATGATTGTTTATTGTTTTACTAAAAAATAAAATTGACACCTAGGATATTCATAATAAGTACTAGATCGTCTAGATCCATGTCCATCTAAAGTGCTACGCAGCGTAGCCTACGCTCTTTTCATTTACCTGGAAAAAGAAAATAACGCATTTAATGTTTTCTTGACGTCTAATTTATAGAATATACTTAAGCATTTGATTCGGAAATTAATGAACACTTAAATAAATGACAACGTTTAAGTTATAGTTACGAAGGATATATGTATAGGACAGCAGTAAACATTTAATAAAAGCATTATAACAAGTAAAACAAGTAAAATTGCATTTTTGCATAAATACATCTTCCTCATTAGTATGACTAAAATAGAAGACGTATAATCATACTGAACGCATTTGAAATATCTAAAACATCAAAACACATGTACTTACATTTTTTATTATACATAAAATTATTTTTTTTTATTTGTTTACGTGCAAAAGTTATTTAAATACTTTTACGGCAATCTCTAGTTTTCCTTAAAATAAAAAATTATTGATATTCTTCCATGAGGTGAGATAAGGAAAATCCACTATTCATTCTTGTAAAAGATTTTACATTTTTTTATTAATCTGTTCCTGTTTTCTTACCGTACGAGCACGAAATTTTGCAAAGAAGGAAAAAAGTTGTACTATCAAAATTGGTACAAATTATTATATGCGTAGCAGGACATCAATATACTTTTTAAAAGGACAAGTAATGCTGAAAAGAAAGTAAGGTTTTTCCATATTTTTTATCAATATATTTTGTGAATACTCATATAGAAAGCAATTGGCCACTTGATTCATTGGATTTTTAATGTAAAAATTACAGCAAATAAATTGGTGATACATGATGTCGTTTTTATTTTATTTGTTCGTAAATTATTTTATCCAACACCATACATCTGAATTTTCTGATTTCATTTTTACAGGGGGTGAACACTTCGATACACTTTTTTTTGTATTTTTATTTTTTATGCTTCAGTCCGGTGACAAAAAAATTCTCCTATATATATACACACACACGCAATAGTTCTGAGCAATGATTTAATAAACGTGTTTCTTAGTTCTCATTTGACAATGTACAATATTAATAAGTTTGTGAAAATTACAATGATCAAAGTTAAGAAAATTAAAAAAAAACAATGATTTTTTACATCATGACGATTTACAATAGTAATTTGAAAATTCACTCGTTAGCATGATAAAACTTGAGATTAAAAAAAAAAAATAAAATAATAATCTAACAGAGCGACGAAGCGCGATTATTGCACCGATATCCAGGCAATCGATTGACCAACAATCACCGGCTGAAGGTTACTGAATGTAACTCTTTTAATTTTTTTTCCACTTCTTCAATATATATATATATATTTTTAAATTATACTTATATCTTTTTTTTTTTTTTTTTTTTTTTTTTTAATTATTTGATACTTTAGTCAAACTGAGGATGTACGCAAAAATGAAGTAGGAAAAAAAAAAATTTCTCACTCGTGACTGGTAAACTTATTCATTTTTCCGTCATCTAATTTTTATCTTTTCATTCAAGATTTAAAGGTGTCACTAGTTCTTGCTATTTTATGTTTTATTTTCAATACGAACGTGATGTTTGATCGTTGCTGTTGGCTCTAACGGTATCGATATTTAAAAGGCTGCATTTTATTTTTCACTTATTTTATTTTTTTTTTTGTATCTGTGCATGAAAGAAATGGTGCAGCGAGGAGATATGCAGGTCGAGTTTTTGATTGATATTTTTTGCTATTAAACAATAAATATCATCCATATTCAACGAAAAAAGAACAGACTTAAAAACATGAAGGCTTTATGACGATGTCCATCGTCATAGGTGATATATTCCAAAGCATCTTCTCTCATCAGTTAAGTCACTTTCAAACTACTTATCACTTAATAACATTCTTTGGAACTACAGGCAAAATTTGTTTATCAGAAAGTTTATAATTGATCTTCGGTTGAACATTTGTATGAATAAATGTCTTGAGTAATGCATTTAAGTAATATTATCATGTAATAATTATTCATCATAAGTGTAAAAGTTGATACACAGAGCTTCCTTTTAATCACTGACAAAAAGACTTATAAAACGTGGCACATACACAATACTAGACAAAAACTCGGACAATACAAATCAGACTAAATTTTCATATGTTTCACCCCTATGTCATAATATACTTTGAGCCCTGTTTATACTGATATTTCCTACTTTTATATTTCTTCTCATTCTTATTAAAGTAGTTTCTTTTTTTTTTTCTGCACCAAAACTCATTCGCTGGCCCGTTATTTATTCCCTTTTTTTTCGTTATTTTTCATAATGTAAATAATATGATAATAATTATAATAATAGTTTAATTCAATTATCTACGATATTGTTGAGACTTCCTGCTCGCAAAAATAGTCGAGCGCCGCTCATAGCTCTATAATTTAAAATTATTACTTTTACTATTTTTTTTGTTTGTCCCTTTTTTTTTCACTGCTTCAAAGCTTGGCTGTGCGTCCTTCAACAAACGCGTATACAGTATTTTTAATTTTTTTTATCGCTGGAGGGCACTGACAAGCTCACAGGATGTTCATTGATATTGTTATTATTTTCGTTTTGACAGAGGCAACATAATTGATGAAACCAAAACCTTCGGCTCAGCTAGATTATGAGATAGTGAAAATCTATAACAAATCATAGATTTTTCAGAACAATCTCCCTCCCGGGACTTCTCCCTCCACTTCCTTTTGTTCTTCTTTTTAATTATCTCCCTTGTCTTCCTCATCATCATCTTCGTCTTCAGACGACTGCTGCTCGAGCCAAGTTAACCAGGCATTTACCTAAAAGCAAAAAACAATGGGTAGTTAATAAAAGCGTGCTTGCCAAATCCACCAAGATCATCGTCGACGATGACGAGACTAGGGACTCATTTGGCTTAATTACCTGGAACAAGGCATCACCCTTTCCTGGGTAAGCGTCGTTGACGTCTTCCTTCCAGCGCATGAAAGCATCTTCATCAATAATTGAAAGATCATAAAGTGCTATGAACCAACGCAGCAGCATTCCCTTGGGGAAATTTAGCGACAGGCAGAAAACTTGCAATGAATGCACGGCAGTGACCTGTGACTCGACGGTTGGTAGAAGCGTTTGCAGCATACGCTGGTACTTGCGCAGCAACCCCGACTCCTTGTCTTGCAGAGATTTGTCAGGGATGACCGATGGATTGGTGCCAGGTTGAAACGTCGTTTCCTGCCAATAGAAACGCGAAAATGAAAAATCACATTTGCAACTGGAGTATGATGACGATGGCAAAGGGGGGGGGGGATCATACCTGAGTGATGTATTTGATAAGAACGGTCATGAGGGCGTTGATAAAGCCAGGGTCAGAGTGGTGCGAGGGGTCGAGTTTTTCTTTGATCCACTTGTAGAGGCTGTTGGGCGCCGGATCGATCTCGAGTTGTCGCCACATGTCACCCTGGATTCTCAGTAGCGGATACAGGAAGGTGAGATCGCGATCTTCAAGAATCTCGCCGAGACGTTCCTTGGTCTTCTCGGCCTCTGGAAGCTGACTTATGAGGTTAACCTTGCTCTCGTTGAAGATCTGCGTGAGCACGGCCTTGCCTTGGCTCTTGTGCAGCTGCTGTAGCGTGAGCAAAAAGAGCGGATAGTGTTGGCCGTTCTCGGTGACAGAGGCTAGGTCTGGGAGCTGCAGCATGCTGTCGAAAATAGCGCGCGCGGTCAGTTGGGCGACGTGCGAGGCTATGCACGGCACCGCGCTCTCCTTGTCAGCCATAGAGTTGACAAGTTCCTTCCAGCCATCGTGAAACTGCTGGCTAGTGAGGACGCTCTCCTTGCGCAGTTGGCTGATCAAATCAGCGGCTAGACCACGCTCGGAGTCATTGCGCTCGAGGCTGTTGGAATAAATGGTGTATACAGCATAGCGCAAGAAGCGCTCGGCGATCTTGAGCTCCTTGAAGGCCGTGACGGCCTCTTCAACGTTGCCACGCGAGGCAAAGTCATCCATCATAGCGTTGACCTTCTTCATGACCTCCTCCTTGGTTGGGCCCTTGTCTTTGCGTTCGCGTTTTTCGCGCTTGTCGAGCGGTCCCTGCTTGATCAACATTACAGCTGGTGTCTCCTTGGTAGGCATTAGAGGCGGGCTCGGCTTACGCAAGGCCGCAGTGCGCATCATTGTGGGGTTTGGAATGCGCCCGGGGAACAGGTCCAGACTGCCATTGTAGATTGGCAGGTTGGGACTGATGTTGGGCTGCTTGAAGGTCATGGAGTTGGCCGCTGGCCTAAGCGAAATTTCTTCCGGTGGGCCGATAAGCATCTTATTCTTGTTGAAGCGCACGGGTTCTTTGTTGCCATCTATAGTGGGAAAAATAAAAAAATTAGAGAAATTTACGAATTAAATGGAAGACAGAGATGTATACGTGCATCGCATAAAGATAGAGCCCGGTACACTTACTATTGTTGTAATTTAGAGGCGTGTTGTGCTGCTGTTGTTGCTGCTGATTATGCTTGCCTTGATAGTTATGATTCTGGTGGCGATTTTGATTTTGATAAAAGGGTGAAGAAGAGGCATTGTTTTGGTTGCGTTGATTGTGCCGATTTGAGCCTGGCCCGTGGCCGTAGGGGCCAGATGCCGGCGAGCCGGACCCGAAGCCATTCGAGCCGGAAAAAGGCGATCCCCCGAGTCCGCCCATCGGGAAGCCCGGTGAGCTGAGTGGGATGATGCCGAGACCGTCGACCGGGTCGAGCCCGACGCGACCCATGCGCCGAAATAGATCGGCGCCGAGACCAGCGCGTCCACCGAGCTCGGTATCGCGACCACTGGGCCTGCCAAAGTAACCACCTTGCTGTCCAGGTCCGGATTGAAATCCGACCGAACCGAGGCCCCGATGGTGCTCGTCGCCGTCGCTGCGCAACTGATTGATGGGCATGGGGCCCTCGGTGCTCGTGGCTTTGCGCGGCACCCAGCCGTCCTTGCGCAGCTCGATTACATCGCGCAACATGAAGCGAATGCGCAGCGGCAGCTCGCTGCTCTTGGCGAGGACGTTCATGCGCTTGAAGTACTGCTCCATGAGCTGAGCGCCCTTTTCAGTGTCGAGGATGCGGCCGCAGGTGCGCATGATCTGGCACAGGCACTCAATGTCCTCGGCGGGGTCCCCCCTGGATCCGCTACGCCTCTTATCCAAAAGCTGCTGGATGCACTTGTGCAGGATCGGGTTCGATACGATTTCCAACTTGCCGAGTTCGCCGATAAACTTGATGTTGCCGAGCATCTTGCGTTTGGCCGTGTGCCGGCGCTCCTCGTCCTCCGGGCTAAGCTCCAGTTGATTCTCGAAGGCCTCGTTCGCCTTTGAGCGGTTCTCGAACTCGATGCGGCACTTGTTGAGCAGCATACGTGTGAAAGAGCTGTCGATGACACGCCTGCCGCCCTGCTCGATAGCCGACTGGTCGCCAATACCGCCTCCTCCGCGGCTGCGTAGATTGCTACTGCCATCATGATGCTTTTGCGAGTTCTCAAAGTTTGCAGCTTCCTCGGACAGCCTTTTGCACAGCTGTGCGTACATAGAACTGTACTTCGGTTCATCGAGAGCTTTTTCAAAGATCTGCAAATAAAACACAAAAAATCAATTTTCATTTTTTTTTTTTATTTTTTTTTTTAAATTATTAATAAATAACCTAAGGACTAATCCGTCTTACCAGGAATATAACACCCTTGAGAATTACATCGGAATTGAGCTCAAGGTTGAGCAAGTCGTTGCTCAGCTTTGTGAACTTTTCCGGTGTGAGCTTGTTAAGAATGCCTCGCACCTTGCGGAAGATGACATCATTTCTGCTTTCTGGGGTGAGCGCATCGCGTCTAATAGTTGAAGGAGGGATCCAGCGTTGCTCAGTGGATAGGGAGCGATTATCGTCCCTGGAAGGCATCGAATCTTTTAGTTTCGTGGGGGGTAACAAGCAGTCTTATCGTCGACTCGTGAATAATGTATTTTGTTGGCTTGGGTTCTGATGCTTGGTTGTTTTGTTTTTAATGTCTTTTTTTTTTTTTTTTTTTTTTTTAAAGTATATAATGGAGGAGGGGAAAAAAAGGGAGAACGGCTAGTGAAGTATTGCTTGGAGCCAAGCTAACAGAGTGGGCCCTGACCTTCCTCCCGAGACACGAGAAGCACCCCCCGGTCCTGTGGGGTTGTCCGTTGTTGCGCCTGTTTTGGCCCCCAGAACGACAAATCACGGCACGCAGATCTTTGGGTGGGAAAATCTGTAATCAATACACAAAAAAGAAACAATTGGATTAATTTATCATCTCCTCAATTAACAACGATAACACCATTATTATATTTCAAATGTAATAAAAGGCTGTAACATACACGCTTTGTTAAATAACGCACGAATTATTAGAATACTACAGCAGAAACAAACGAGCGAGTATACGTACTCGATTGCATATTAGAAGAGAAAAGATCATAGTTTGGTATACCTGTGAAAACAGAAGCGGAATGTAAAATTAAAATGAAAAGTGCGAAGGAAGAAAATCTGCGCGTACACGAGCTTGAGAGAGAATAAACAGCGCCACGAGGAGGAGGAGGAGGAAAGAGTCGAGAGGGAAGGTATGTAAGAGGAATATATATATATACACACACGAGAGGGAGATGGGGAGGAAAGAAAGGGCCGCGAAGATGGAAATTCTCTTTTCGACGACGTGCGGGATGTGGGGCGCGGCTCTCATGGTCAGACGGTCAATGAACCCCGAGCGTGCGCTCTGCTGCTCCTCTCCTCGCGTTCGACCTCGCCTGCAGCTCCGGCTCTTTCTTTCTCCCTCTCGTACATGTGTACATATATATAACATACGTATACGCGCCCCTTTTCGCTCCTGCTGCCACTTATACCTCCTCCTCTTTCTTCTCCTACATGCGCGTGTGTGTTTGTAAGTAGGTATATCATGCACGCCAAACTAGACGTATGTATACGCGAATCACCAACACGCTCAGAGAACATCCCGTCGTCAATTCACCCTCCCCTATCATATATACACACGTATCCTGTCCTATCCCAACACGTCGGTGTAACGTGTGATGATGTGGTGTAAGAGTTTTGCGTCGTCTCGTCTGTCGTCCGGGCAAATTTTTTTTTTCTCATCGCTGGTTCTATGGTGAATTTTTCTTTGGATTTCGACAAAGTTTAATCGCTACGTTGGAGAATCAAGAATAAGCCTTTCAGTGGAAAAAAAAAAAAAAAAGATTACTGATCAACAGACAGTTTGCAGACACTTTTCAACTTGAGTCTTTTATTTTTTCTTCAAAAAGTCAGAGCTTTCGGGTATAGCTGACGCTCGTGTTGAATAAAAAAAAAAAAAAAAAAAAAAAAAAGTTAATACTCACACAAGCACAACGTACAGTTTCGTAGAAACGCGCCGACGTCTCGCGAGACAGACAAAGTGAGGTATATCAGCTGTTGGCTCGATGACCTTGCGACTTTTTCTTTTATTTCTTTTTCCTTTTTTTTTTTTTTTTTATTTGCAACAAAGGCACAGAAACTCGTGGCTGTAATATAATGTACGAGAAAGACAAAGGGGATATCGTGCTTTTTCACGATTTTCACAATCTTTTCGCACACCATTACGTATTGCGTACTTACATTCCTTGCGACAATTATTTTGACGTACCGACGCGCTGAGATTTTGAGATTAGAGTTACATATATATACCCACAAGTACACGATACTTTTACGAGCAGAGTCATTACAATTTCTTGGAGTATGGTCTATTAATCCTTCATTGGTAATAACAATTATTTTATCTCTGAGGCTGTACAGGAATTTCATAAAAATTGCATACTGTATCGTATACCCATTTGCCCTCCCAACGGACGACTGATCGAGTGTGGAAAAAACCCATAGATGTATATATATATATATATATATATCACACGTGGTGAGTAATACTTTAAAAACTTCGGCGTTCGCGTCTGTTCTTTTGTCGGACATCCTTGACTCGAAAGCATCTCAGACGCCATCAGTCGCGCGAGAGTCAATGTATCCTTAAATTATACTTGCACGTTCACGCAAATGTTATACGTATACTATGTTACATACGCGTACATGTACGCGCACAGAGACGGTTTACTTGCACGATGAAATCCACGGGATATCAAGATTTCAACTCAAGTCGAGAACGAAGGCCCGATAACACCTTTTCAGAGATTTAATGTGGTATACGTGAAAAGATTAAACCAAAAATATACGCTTTTGTTCTTTGGTGTATAAGGTTTTGTACAACGTGGGGATGGTAAGTGGGATTTTCCCGTCAAGTTTCCTCGTTCGAGTTCACCAAATCGGATGAATTTCACTTTCTTCCCGATATCATTTTCAATTCAACACGTTTCAGTGAAGGAGTGCCTTATAAATTTGGGAAAGCAAAAAGTACAAAGAGTACCCCAAGAGCACACGTTTTGTTCATATATTTATAGGAATTTACAACCTTGATGAGTCATCGTAGAATCACTTGGGAAACGTAACGGTATTTTTTGTGGTTGGTGTTTCACGTACGCTCTAAAATTAATTCTTTCTTCGAATTATTAAAATATTTTGATTTTCCATGGACTTTTTTTTTAATTATTATTGCAAAGAAAATTTGATCAATCGCAAACAATATTATCAAGCGTAATTTTCGTAACTCATGTTTACGATGATGTATTTGTTTTGTTTTGGATACACTTGAGAACAATGAAAATTTTATCAATGATATAGTTAACAACAAACATCGAATGAATTAACCCCAATGAAACACGTGGATGGTAATAATTATTTTAGAATTTAAACAAATGCACACTTCTCGATTGATGTAGGTATGCTCGTGACAAAGTGTGACGTCGCATTGGGAGCTCCGAGAGCGAAACGATATGTTACATTATGCGCGTGGCAGTCAGGATCAAGACAAAGAAAAAGCTTGCTGGTGGTGCAAAGCAATGGCTCGTCTTTTGTAGCTTGACAGCCAAGTAGTTGCCACTGTTGTTACTTTCAAGTCACAACGATTTGTTGGGTGTACTAATGGGACACCACACGAAGATTGTCAGGAATAATGAGACAACGATGGTTTTTTTTTAATTTTATTTTAAACAAGAAAAAATTTAATGACTTATCGTTAGTACCCTACGTGTAATTAAAATATGTTTACCTACTTCTTGTAGGAAATAAAAGTCTAAAAATGTATCTTTTCGACTATGTCACTTGAACTTGAATCGTATTCTACTTTGCTCTGTTGATACAATGTATGTACCTATAGGATTTTTCACGAAGTATAAAATGATATAAATCTTGAGTTTTTTTTTGGTAACGGCTTGGCTAGTCATTCAAGTTTAATGATTTTTTTTTTGCAGTTCACTTTCTAATAAACTAAAGTCAGAAATCCACTTTAATATACAGCTGATGAGCTTAAATAGGCAACATTCACCACTTGATTTACATAATCCGACTCTCGTTGTGCCCTACTGTTATCATAATTAAACTTTGCCCCAATAAAACTGTATATCTTGAAGCGGTGTCAATGTGTTAAAAATTACCAATGAATCGAATTAAAACGAAAAAAGTCCCGTTATATAACTCATGGACTATTAATTTTTAGTATTTTCTTGTTTTTTTTTTTTCCCTTGACTAATACGTAAAATAAATTTTTGTTCAAATACTGTGAACGATTAGATTCATATTAACGTCGATAGCAAGGAAGTTTGAGATAACAATCGTTACTTAAACCAAATTCTCGGTACAGTTATGGAATTCCGAGAAGGCAAAGAGCGTAGATAATTAATGATAGAAAACTTAGAGGAGATAATGTCGACGACTCTTACGAAAAACAACGGAACTCAGAAATTCCAATGTTATTTTAAATGGGAAAATCTGAGTTTCGTTGTTTTTCGTAAGAGCCGTCGATGTGATGTTGAAAGAAATTTCGAAAACATGTAGAGATCCGCTAACAATGAAGAAATTATTTGGCGTAATAACCGAGCGATAAGAGAGTCCGAGAAGCCAATTAAGTCAAAGGCAGCGCAATCACGGGTTTTCAAATATTTTCGACTGGACCGTGGGCTAACGGTGTGCAAATGAGCTCACTCAGCTCAAGATACTTACTTATTAATTGCCCACATCAGCAATAAAACTTGCAAATCACCACACATACAAGTGTCTACAGGTTGTATATTTCTGTGGCAATGTACATGTATACAATACTACACGTTCACGTGTAATAAAAAAAAAGTGTAAGTTGTACGCAGGTGCATGAACTTCAGAGTAAGAGAAAAGCTAAGTGCTCTCTTCGTATATACCATATACTCAACTGCAAAGTCCATGGTTTGTATATGTATATACTTTAGATTAAACGCAACCAAGCGCTACGACAATATTCTGTACAATATACTTGCGTTGCCTACACGTTGAACCTCCCTCCCCCTGCGTATATAGTACAACGACTCCTCTATATTTCTTTCTCTTCTTCTTGGAGCACACCACTGCTGCCAACCACACCACGAGAAGCTTCGTATGTTTGCTTATAGGCTTTTTTTGGAGTTCACATCACAATTTTGCTCCTATAAGTATACACATGATGACAACTAAGAAAAATGTTGTTTTTTTTTACATGTTCCATAGATTTTTATTTTTCATTTATTGAGACTCAAATTTTTTACCTTTCGAAGAGATAGCTGAACATATTGTTTTGCGTTTCCTCGACACTGTGTATAATACTGTGAATTATTTCAATCGCATAAGCTGAAGAGATCCACCGGCGAGGAGGTTGTAAAGTTGAATGATTCCCAAAGTGTGCAGTGACACGAAAGTGAAGATGAAAACAGAGAGAGAGAGAGAGAGAGAGAGAGAAAGTACATAATATATACGCATCGAGATGAGACAGAGGGAGGTGGTGGCGTGTGGAATGCCAGAAGGGGAGTACGTTGGCAGCGATCACTAGCCAGAGGTTGTTGCTACCCCGTGCCCTAACACCGCAGACCATCCATGTCTCTCTGAGCCTTCCAAAACTCATTGGAAGCCTTGCAACAATCATGTAAAAAGACCTCGTTGATTTGTCACCCGTTTATGTTTGCGCAAGTTTTTACTCACTTTTATTTGCGATATCCCATTACCGAAGGTTTCCTTCTCTTTGGATTTTATGAATAAGGAAATAAGGAAAATGAGCACAAACAGTGGGTATTGTGTCATGTTTGCGTTTTAACGAGATGGGAGGAAGAAAAAAAATTCAATTGGCTCTTTCCGCTCCGTGGATCGAAGTGAAGAAACTTTACTGCTGATGGGCACGGCATTAACAGGTTTCTTCTTCTTTGCACGTATAGATCATCAGAGAGTGAGAAATTTCGCCCACGCTCTTTGGCTTCAAAGTCCATGAATGAAAGCCACTACCTACACAGCGTAGGTACACACCGAGAGAGTGAGTCCGTGCACCGGCACGACGGTCAGCCAATACGAGTCGCATGTAAATGTCCTTGAAATATATACACTCTCGTGCAACCGTTGACGAAGACAACGGCGATGACGATGACGCGCCGTATACGCACCCACGACAATTTTTTGTTTTTTCATTTGTTCGTCTCATTGCTCCATGCTGATGACGATTTTATCAACGAGTGGTCCTGCTTTGTATACGCGATTGCGCTCTCGCTCTCGTTTTGTACTTGAAAAAAACAGTTATTTTTTTTTTTCAACAAGACTCGCACGTCGAGTTAACGATTAATAAGTAGAATCGTTAAGATGGAGCTACGAGTCCAGATCGATTGTGGAACACCACACTGTTTGAATGACTTTGACTGATGACGAGGGTTTAGACACTCAACTAATAGGACTCATCCTCAATCACACGATTAGGCTTAGGGAGCATAATTATGCTGCTCAATTTGTGACAAGGGCAATAATTTCAACAACTAACGGTAGAATTTGTTTGACATGCAGTTATCAAGCTGAAGATTGTCCAAAAAAATTGTAAGATAAAAATCAAACTCGTTTAATTTCTGTTGGTCTCTCTCGAAAACCTTTCTTACGCGTTGGGTGAGGTACCAACGCAACATGAGAAATTAAATTGTGATATACGTGCGTAGCCTTTTACTACCACATAGATACCTAACTTGTGGTAAGTAGAACAGAATAAGAAAAACTGACGAAACATACCTCCCACTGAATTTTTGTTTGAAGAGAAAGTTTTTTTTTCTCCTTTTTTTCAAACCTTCATGGTTACTTTGCCGGTTAAATTAATACAGCCGTGAGTAATTCAGAATATTTGTCGGGAAAAACATCGTGATCGTGTGAAATTGGGCACACTGTCGGGATTTCAGTGCAAACAGCTTTAATGATAAAAAAAATTGGTCGTCTTCAATATCACAGAGAAAAAAAAAGAAACGATACATTGATATATGTAACCATGCATGCATAATTAAAAAGCCTCGAATTAAAGTTTTCTAATGCTTCGAGTTTTTATCATGACAGTGATTAAAACAACAACAATAATTAAACAAAACATACAGACATGCACAAGAACCAGTTATCGCCATGGAATCTATGTACACGGGCTACGACAACGCGAATCTACGTTTTGCAGACGTTAAAAGGGAACATCATAACAATAATTAATTATACAGGTACAGGTAAATTCATAAGGATGGATGGTAATTTATTACGTTTAGTTTTCGTTAATGCAAGTCTAATGGGCGAATAAATTTGGTGTCCCCGTGTCAAGATTATAGATGGGACGAGAGCGAAGAGAGGACGAAGAGCCCTGACGATGGGAGTTGAGAGCGCTTGCACGGCAAGAGCAACAGCACCATGACTATCGCTAGGTCCCTACTGCATTCAAGGTGCCCAATGCTTATTCCATAGGATAGACAATACATTATGGGTTGAGACAATGATACTGTTAAATACCATTTTATTTCGTTCCCATAAATATCTTGTACACCCATAGAAATGGCAAGGCCACAGTGAAAGAGTGTAGAGATTGTGTATCCACACACACACACACACACACACACACACACACAGACAGACAGATGTATACGAGGACGAGCACGCTCACAAGTACACAAGAGGAGTAATGAAACGTTCAAAAGTGGCAAGGGTCTGCCGGAAGTGGGGTATACAGGCAATAATTCGGAGTCCGACGAGTCCCGACGAAGGAAGCATGGCTCGGATATCGGCTGCGTGGAAGGCATAACCCGAGAAACGGTACCTAGCAGCAGAACACAGACGTGTGTAGATACACACAAAGAATAAAGCGGCCTACATGACGCACCAAGTCGACACGTCACCGATGAGCTTCACTGCCCGAAGCACCTAGAGACTATCAGTAGCGTCTTCACCAGTGTTGCCGCCATGTAAATACCACCACGTTCTCTTAGCTCGCCTGTTAAAAGCACATTCTTCACAATCCGGGCCTACCTGTGTCTATTGCACTTGTACGAGCTACTGTACCAGCAGCAGAGCTCGCTCAGCTGTACTCCCGCACTCTGGACGCGCGAGGGCCGCGCCTCTCTCGGATAAATTTTCTTTTTCCCTCGATTCTATTCCCGTGTAATAATATCTCGTCTGCACTCGCACACTACAGGGGAAGGGTGGGAGAGAGAGCAAAAGGGAGCGCGAGAGAGAGTCGTCGACTCGGAGCTCGGAGCCCGGAGGGCTCAGCTGGGGGAGTCGTCGCGACGCGAGGGGACGATGCGTATCCTTACAGCCGTCGATGGTCAGCGGACGAACAAGAGAGGCAGCACTTACTTACTTGGGACCGACGAGGACGATGATTCTTGTGTGTTGCGAGGAAGGCTCTTCGGACTCCCGTTACTGTTTCTCTCTTTTTCTCTCTCGGGAGTTCTCCGCGCGGAGGTAAGGCGCGCGCGCACACACTGCTGCCTGCCTGATGAACTAGCTCGGCTAGGCCGAGAGACGATATTATGAGAGAATGAGAGAGTATATAGGAGAGAGAGACTCTCCCTCCCCCTCAAGACTCCAAAACGAAAAGTCCGACCCCCCCGCCCCCATCGAAACTGGCCTATGGCACACCGCGAGAGCTTCTGCTTGGCTCGATCCGATCAGTGCTGCCACAACACGAGCTAACGGTGATGTGTATTCCCTAGCTATATTTCCCCCTTTTGCTATGGGGAAAGAGAGAACCCCATGCATATCGTTGAATTATCATCCAAGAACCCAATGCAAGGCTTTATTTTTTTTAGTGTTAATTCACAGTCCTTAATCAAAGTTACAACAAGGTTTTAATAAATTATTTTTATTTCTCTAGAGAGCTGGGTGTTTTAACCTTATCGCAAGGTGTTTATCCATACACATGTATGCGCGCACGTCTCACTTGTTTACTACTTGATTTGTACATGCTTTTGCACATAGGTACGATATTGCAAACAAATCCACGCAGCAATATTCAATAAGTCATACTCTCGCATAGTTGATTGCAGTTATATTTTTAACCTGATACGTATAAGGAGTAAGTGATAAATTTAGTAATGATGTTCTCAAAAATTATATATATCAATTGACAATTGGCAAAAAACGAAGTCTATCAAAGGGGAAACAAATCCCAAAAAAAGATTACAAGATTAGCATAGCTCTCATTGTGTATGAAAAGTAATGTTTGTAAAAATAGCTGACAGAACTTTATATGAATAGTATATAAGTAGATATCGATTTCATTTAAGGCATTTCGTCAAAGCATAGATTATTAAGCTCATTATTGACTGACTCATACTGCAGGATCATTCAACAGATATGAAAAGCTGCGCCATCAGTGTACAAATATTTTTTGATCAATTGTAAGTCTCGAATATCTGCTAACATTCTGACTGTATAATGTTGATGAAAATAAATACTCACATAATCATAGGTGGTACTGTAGATATTATAATGATCTAGATTTAATTATCTCGGACCACCTAGCAGGACTGATCGAGTTTATTTATTGTGAAAAATGTGGTGTAGGTAAAAGAAAAGCAAGACAAAGGGTGTTTTGGATATCTTTGTAATGAGCCCAGAATTTTAACTGCATTAAATTGAAGCAAATTTGTTATGCCTGATATACGTACGTATGTTAGACAGCAAATTGTGACAAAATGCAAAAAAAAAGGTTAGAAATGAGCAAATTGAACAAAAACTTGTTCTTACATGTACGTGGTTGACAGTGTCCGCAATCCTTGTAGGCGACGGGGGCGTCGGCTGTGTCTCGCGTCCTCGATGCTTCACACACAATGCAAACACGGAGCTCGCCGAGCAAGGGCGAGATTGTGGCTCGCGCGAGAGACTACGCGCGGGTCACGTCGACGTCGTCTCCCTTTGGTTTTTGTGTGTCGGTCGCTGCTTCAGATTGAAAAGGACACGGGCCTTCACCAAGAAAATAATAAATAAATAAAATGCCTACGTCTGCGCGTCCGAATGTCCGACACGCTACTGCTCAAGCACCAGCAAGATTTTTTTTGCACGACAGGAGCGCTCCTAGCGTCATCAACTTTTATCACAAAGATGACACAGGGTCTATTGTTCCGAAAGAGAACTAAGTTCTTGAACCAAACTATACTTTTACTTTTTTTTTTTTTTTTTTTTTTTTGTCAAGCAAACAATATGTGTTAATTTTTTAAACTAACTCATTTAACGTACTCATTATCTAACGAGTTGAGCGCTTTTCTCAATGTTTTTTAACCACCATTAAAACTTGTCAAAGTTCTTGTAACTTTTCCTTTCTTGTCCTTGTAATCTTTTTAATGATTTAAATATTTCTCCTAATAAGTAGTATTTTTCTCGGCGTATTTTTTTGTTGTTGATTAACTTGAAAGGCACTTGAAAATGACAATTTTGAAATACCTAACTCGTAAATACGTGAGAGGAGAGGTTAAGGTGATTGGAAAATTTTGACTGTTTCAAAATTTGTGCGTTTTTCGATCGCCCGAAAAAAAAAAAAAAAAAACAAAAAAAAAACAATAATAAAGTTGATAAAAAAAATTGAACCGAAAATTTGAAAACAGGCGCAGTTTCGAACGCAAAATGGACGATGATGAACGAGCGGTCTATTTAAAAATCGGATCTTTTATTTGAAGAATACAATAGCTGAACAAGTATGGCCTACGAAAAACAATTAAACCAACTTTGTACAAAATTTTTCCATGTATTCGCTCAGAAACGTGGTGAAAATTTCTGATGAAGAAAAGCAAATGGTAAAACGTACTGTGCCTCTCCCCATCGAAATTGTGTTGGCAGTCTTGGCAGGAGTATTGTCAATGCATACATGCAGAATTGCAGATGTAGACGATGTGTGCAAAAGTGTGTGATTGTTGCACATATTTTGGAGCAATTGGAGCAACTTGCTGCACGAGAGTCGCGACTGTCGCGACGACCCGAGAGAGTCTCGAAGATAATAAGTATATAATACATGTGTGCGGTGGTTAGTGGTATGGATATCCACCAGCTGAGTGAATTGAGCCAGCTGATGAGAGAGCAAGAGCAAGGCAGAAGACAGGGAGAGAGTGCAGAAGGCTAAGGGTGGCTGATGCACCAACCGAGAAAGAAAGAGTGCATGTGCATGAGGGCCAGAGTAGGTATATCCATCGAGATCGAGGAGGACAAGGTGTAGAACTGTCTAGAGCTCAAGCCTGTGGAAATCAAAAGCCAAAAAATCACTATTGCTGGGCTGCAAAGTGCAATATTTAGGTACCTACATACTTACCCCGCAAAATCTATACGTGCCTCGACGTGCATCATCAGCTCCGAATTTTATTCACAGTATAGCAGTCCAGTCCACTCGAGAATAAAGGATCGCTCAATACTTACTGTCAAAAGAGCCATTATTTCCATTCCTCACCAGAGAACCAATGCGATTTTGGCAACTTAGTAACACATAAACAGGACCATTTAATCCAGTAAATTGATCGGTCTGAGTTAGGCTCGGCTCATGTTCAACCAATATTTACAACCAATCTCCTTCTTGTAAAGATTTATCAACTCATAAGAGGTTTGTTGGATTTAAAAAAAATTTTTTAAACATTTTTTTTATCAATTGATTTTTGTTTTAATGCCAAAGGCCCAACAAATGTATTAGTGCATTTTTCAAACATATTTATCCTTTTGTTTAAAGTGAGAATTGGTTTTTTTGTAGATAATGGCTCACAGCTCTCAAACTTATGGATCCACGGATCATAGAACAGATGTACCTGACGTGGGTTTCAGTCCCACAGAGCTTTATAGTCTCAGTGAAAACATAATATCAAAGTTACAAAACCTCAATGCAAGTTACAGAATCCTTGAACGTGCCTATAAACAAATTGGAACCAATAAAGATAGTCAAATTTTGAGGGATAAGGTGTAAGTTGACAAGATGCTTAATTGGTGTCAGAGTCAGTTTTATAATTTTGTATATTTTATTTATCATTATTTGTTAAAGGCATGTAACTCAGATGAGTACAAACGAAGTCGTTTCCCAAACACTCAAGGATATTGCAAGGCTGACATTTTTAATGAGGCGAGGAGATAAAGAGCAAAAATTGCAAATTGAGAAACTTACCAGTGAATTCAAGCATGCACTACAAAAGTATTCGGAAATGCAGAGGGTAAGTCGATATTTTTATTCACTATCCTTTTTCATTTACTTTTTTTATACATACCAAAAAGTATTTTTGACTTGTGTACTTTTCCAGTTCATTGCTGATAAAATGAAAAAGCACATACTCGTTACAAGTCACATAGAAACTCATGATGATGAAGAAGATGAGAAACAAAGTTTACTCCAAGTTCAAGAAGATGCAAGACAAAGAGCTGAACAAAGGTTGGTTTAGAGGAAAAAACATAAAGCTTCTCAATAAGAATTATTTTCTATTTATCCAACACGCAATGCAATTAATTTCTACCTTGAAAAGAACATTGAAGTTATTTTTTAATTACCCAACTTAATTTCTTACTAAAACCTTATTAAAAACTAATAGCTCTCATAATTCGAATTAGATAATATAAATGGCTTATCATTTTTTTACTTTAGAGCATTGGAATTTGATCATGGCTTAATTTTGGAGCAAGAAGAAAGAATTAAGAGAATTGAAGGTGATATTTTAGATGTTAATCAAATAATGAGGGAACTTGGAGCTGTTGTGCACCAGCAAGCAGATTCAATTAGTAAGTAATGTTTAAGTTTTCCGGAACTTGGCTACATACTTGGCAAAGTAATTCAAAAAAATCTAATAAAAAATTAATTAATAATGCAGATACCATTGAAAACAACATCGAAAGCGCATATGGTCAAGTTGCTTGTGGGGCGGAAGAACTAATAAAGGCTAGTAATCACCAAAATAAAATTCGTAAAAGTTTTTGTTTTATTTTTAGTATAGCTATATTTTTCGTCACTATTTTAATAGTGGTCATATTATCGAATAAATCGAGTTAACACTCTTAATGCTCCCAGACAAGAGAAAATATCAAACTTGGTTGTCTCATTGTAATACAATGACTTGTGCTCAACAAAAATTTTAAAGTAAATGATAAAAATTCAAAGTTATTCAAGAAATAACATACAAGGTGCTTATTGATTTTATGTTAGTGGATTAGATCCATCAGTAGGCTTTTATAAGTGAAAATACATAGTTTTAATAGATAACTTTTTCACTGTAGCTTAAACAGAAAAACTACAAAAATCATAATGTAAAATCATATTCACGAAATTCGATGTATTCTTTAACGAAATAATTTATAGTTATTTAAATTGAGATTGAACCTATTACTTTAATCACGCTTCAATCTGTATTTCGCATACATCATTCATATTTGTTAAAATCTAAAGTTTATTTAAATTTGTATTTTTTATAAATTTTTTTGATTATTGAAAAATTTTTTATAATAAATTAGATGTTGTCCAAAGTTGAAGTTCAAAGGTTTTAAAAGTAGTTAAGAATTGTAATTTTTAGCTTTACTTGTATCAAGTATGTATCACAATAATATACATACTGCGGGCATCTATGCCTGCGTGCTCTTTATACTGTGTTGCTTTCGTGAACGCGAGAAATTGCATTTCTTGGCCACGTCAGATTTGGCTATAAATCTAAAAAAATTTGTAATTTATTAAACCATACCTGAAAAAACTTGAATACAACAGCAACAATTCACAACTCGTCGACGTAATAGCCGTATGTATGTGAGCACTCACCTCCATTTTTCGGTCATGGCAACTGTGGCTACTCGAAGTTTTATTAGTAAACTTTTTAATAATGACAGTGCATGCACGAATTAATGAGGATTCTCAAAAAAGTTTACTTACATTGAGAAAAAAATAATTTCAACGTATTTCCAAAGCATAACGAGTTTAGAATTGATCACTTACAACGTAATACCAAGTTAACGGTGGGGACGTTGTACTGCTGCTAATACAGATGTAATAACTAACTTTCACTAATTACATTCTCAGTTAACATGAACACATATTTTTTAATGAAGAAAAAAAAATTGTCTGTAAATTTAAAACAGTATTTATACAAAGTAAGAGCTTAGTTGTTTTTTACAATAAAAAATGTTTTATAAAATGGCCAGGAGCTATTTCATATTAATTATATGTATAACTTTAACATATTATGTATTATTATAATTTGACAAAAATATTACAAATAGAAACAGTGTATTTTATAGTAATATCTTTGTTTAGATTTTTAATTAAAAGCCATAAATAAGGTCAAGATAGTTAAATAATGACATGTTATGAAGGAAAAATTCAATTTTATTTTTTAGTGCATTGGTTTTAACATCATAAAAATAAAAACAATTTATGCATGAGACAGCCATTTTTTTCAAGTTAAATCAAGTTATTTAAATGTTTAATTAAAAGCATTCCAGATTTTATTAAATCTTCTATATAAACTCTATCATAACAAATGTACTTGTATGAAAACAAAAAAAAAACAAAAAAAAAAAAACGAAACGAAAAACTGTACATACAAATGATAAAGGTTTCGAATAAACGATACTAAACAATAATAACAATACGTACATTGAACTATTATTTATATTTAATTAATACATATACAAATAGTGTAAAAACGTTTCAAATATGTATATGTACACCATGATTTTAATTCTGTTTTTAAGCTATTGAGTGTTTTTGTTTTGCTGAAACAGTTTCGGCGAGAATGAATATAAATCATAATTTTTGTACACATTAGCGAGATACATAAAATTGAGTTAACAGATAGGTATGTATGAAGCTCAAATAATGAGTAATAATCTAATAATAAACGTTGATTATTTACTAACATTGGGAATCAAAATGTATAACATCAATAAAATCAGTCGTAATTTTTATCGTATTAACTATGTTACTGTAATACTTTGGAACATCACAACTGTGAATTCTTTTGCGTCGATTAAGCGAATTTTCCTCAGTTTTGTGGTCTTTTGGCTTTCATCCTTCCTTGCAACGTGAGCAAAAGGCTATTAAGAACATCGTGGTTTGGAAATTTTTTGGCAAAAATCAGTCGTTTCACCGAGTCATCGTACGTCAAAAGAGCCACCATATTCTGTAGTAAAAACCCCTGACAATATTCTAATAACTGCGATGCATTGTAAACCTAGAATTTCCCATAGATTATTATAATAGGATGTAGACACATAGATCGTTGTAACTGGAGAAATTTGATAAACATTACCTTGGCATGAATGTACATCGAAACAATGTTGTCGAGATTGATCGTTGTCGAACATTGGGCCTCACAAAACCGCAACAATCCGTCTAGTTGGAAAAAATTAGCCGCCGCCATCAATTCCAGCACGTCATTCTGACTGATTTTTAAGTTGGAGCAGCCTCCGTTGTACAAAAACTCCATAACCATCTGTAAATTATCCGGGCGATCAATCAAACGAGTCGAAACCTAACGTTGTTGGAAAAAACAAAAGCGGGTCTTACTTGAAAAATGTGATAACGAATGTCGTTGATTTGAACGATCGGTGGATTGCCTTGGCACAAGTTGGAGCTCAGCATACTTTTAAACCTGCTCGACGAGGTGACGAGAACAATCTTGTGACCATAGAACACCCGGCCCTCGACTCTGAACTGCACGTCGCTCAGTTCGGGATTGTTGACAAACTTGGGATCTATCCTCGAGCCACCGTTCGAGAGGCTCGCATTTCTTACCGGTTTAATGGGCTCCCAGCCAAAGCACGTGCTGAATATGTCGGCCAGCAGCAGTATCGTCCCTTCTTTCTGTTTCGAGTTAACATCAATTAGATCCTGCCCGCACGTAGTAATATATAATCGCACGACACAATGACGATCGGGATATGACACACCTTGTTGTACCGAAAGATGTTGAAGAGCAACGGCAAGCCCTTTTCGACAAACTGCGTTGAATAGTCATCGGAGCAGACCTGGAAGTCCTGGAGGAGCTGATCGACGACCGAGTCCATCCGCATCTCGTGGGCCAACGAGAGGCTCTGCATCCAGCAGTGCAGCGTCCACGAGACCCCAAGTCCCCTCAGATCCATCGTTATGTCTGAAGAACGTCGTTATACCATTTGGATAATTATTGTCCGGTTGTTCTCGATTAGGCGATCTTATATGTGTAGCCAATCGAATCACTCACCCAAATGGTTGTTCTCCACGCTGTGGTACATGGCCTCCTGAAGGACCTTGTACTGCGTCTTGCTGAATTGACGCACAGGGGTCTCGAGCTGCTGGTGTTGCTGCATGGACGTGCCCTCGGCCAGGATTTCTTCGAGCGATAGCACCTCCTTCTCGCCACCCCGCCGGCTGGAGAAGTTCGAGGGATGCGACAGGAGCTGCTGGAGACAGGCCCTGTGGCCGTGAGCCGCTGCCACGGAAATGGCACTGTAGCAACCGCGCTGGGCCGGCGAGCCAGAGTAGCAACACTTTGAGGAAAAAAAAAAAAAAAAAAAAAACAAACAAACTTGTAAGTAGCCAATCATAGATTATTAGTTGTAACGTATTTTATACATTCAGTGTTCGACTCACCGAGTCCGAGAGCGTCGAGAGGAATGGCTGGGCGCCACCGTGATCGAGTAGCAAGGCAATCATTTCGAGTTTGCCGGCAGCCGCTGCAGCTTGGATCGGCATCACCGCACACCTGTCCCCACCGCCACCAACGGCCGCGCCACAATCGAGCAGCTTCCTAGCGATGGCGCAGTGTCCCAGCAGTGCCGCGAACGTCAGGGCGGTCCATCCTTGGGCGTCGGCGCAGTGGGGCCCGGTAACGGCGCTCTCCACGTCGGGATCGACACCCGCGTCCAGCAACGCCAGCACCGCGGCCTCGTCACCCGAGCAAACGGCCAACATGAGACTAGACAATCCGGACTTGTCGAGCGCGTCGGGCAGAACCGGCTCGGGCAGATGCGCCGCCTGGCGGATCAACTCCGGCCGGCCGGCTCGCAGAAGCTTGAAACCCACGTCCTGGTGGAGGCGCCGCGTGTACTCGACTGGATCATCGGCAGCCGATACAACCTCGTCCGAGCTGGAGACATGGTTTTATATACCTACATATGTATCGTTCCGAGCCAACTCGATCGGTTCACTCGAGTTGACGGGATAGCGCACTCACCATATCGGTCGGGCGGGACAGTCGACGCCCAGAAGGAGCCTCGCAGCTTGGCTGACGTCGTCCCGATCGACGAACCGGGCGTGCCGGTACTCCGCGTGTGCACCAGCTACGCGCAGCCACTCGACCAGTGGTGGCCCGTAGGTTCGCTCGTACGCCAATTCCTGGATACCGCGACGCTCGCCGTGCTCCAGCTGCCATGAGAACGCAAGGGCTAAGTCGCGCGTCGATGATGGTTACGCGTAACAGGTAAGGATGTAGTTTACCTGGGAACAGCGCATGTAGTAGAAGAGGGCGTCGATAGCTCGGTCGCTGAGTACCAGCGGACATCTACTGCAATGCACCAGCCGGTCGACCAGTTCGCGCAGCTCTCGCAACGAACCGACGCAAGTTGTTAGCAGCGAAGCCTCCAGCTGGGCCGGGGGGTTGCCCGAGCCGCTCAGTGAGCTCGTGCTCGACCAATGCGGCAACACCAGCGAACCTGCGATTCAAATAATGAGAATACGTTTTTTCCCTCTTCATGGATGTTTTTGATACTCTATATGTACAATTGTGCAGTATCACGTGGAAATCGAATTATTTTCGATTACTTTACATGAGTGATAGTATCACCGGTGTGTGGTGTATATATATGGAATGGAAAATTTACCGTTGGCGATCCTGCCGGCGTTGAGGTGCGCGAACGGCTGCAGCAGCGCGCAAAAATCGGGGTCACCGGCCACGGTGCGCTCGAGCCCGGCAGGTGTGAGCTGTTGCTTTTGCTGGGACTCGTGGGACAGGCTCCTGAGCACGAGCTCCTCGAGCAGGCTCTCGAGAGCCGCGACCAGGTAAACTGCCGCGAGCTCGTGCACCATACGGCCCAATCGAGCGTCGATCATCCAGCGCATGACTGCGCCGACCTATCGAATGGAGAAAAGAGTGACTTTCTCGGGCAAGTGTCTCCTTGTCCGTTAAGCGTGAAAAATGGTCCGAGTGTAAAAAAAAAAAAAAAAAAAAAAGCCCATAGAGTTTGCACGAGGAGTGTAGCTTATTTGTGTAACCGAGCGTACTTAAGAGGAAGAAAAGAAAAAAAAAATTGCGAGCTTGGACCAACCGGAAGTTGGAGGCCGGCCCTGGCCGCAGTGGTCTGGCCAGCGGCGGGACTGAAGGGCGCGAGTCCGTACATAGCGCTGGCCCTCAAGCACGCCGAGCCAGCCGAGTCCGCGAGCCCGGGGCCGAGGACGATGCGCAGGCCGGCCCAAACCTCGCGTCGACCCGCAAACCCGAGAGCCTGGGCCAGGCGCTTGACCTCCCGGGCGAGCCTCACCAGGCAGCGCTGCAACAGGTACGACAGCCTCGAGACCACCTCGGCGCTCGGATGAGCCGACAGCCGAGGACCAGCTCTCGACGCCAGCACGGCTCGAACCACGTCGGCCTGCGTCCACGGCGACCTGGCCAGCTCGACCAGCCTACTGCGCGCCTCCACGAAGACAAACTCATCGGCGCTCTCGGTGACGCTCGCGCAGTTGGGCACCTCCTGCGCCGAGGAGCTCTCAGAGCCGCCGCTCAACGACGAGTACGACCGCGAGGAGGTCGAGGTCCGCGAGCGCAGGGTCGACTGTACTTTCTGCACTCCCAGCCGTGGCTGCTGCTGCTGGTAGTGGTGGTGGTGCTGTTGTTGTTGTTGTTGTTGGTGATGGCGACGGGACGACGGCTGCTCGGGGACGCTGTCGAGGTCGCGCTGGTGCCTCGGGGAGCCGCCGCTCGTGTGTCCACCCCCGTCGGACTTCATGCTCGCGTGACCCGAGGACGAGCGCTCGTCCGACGAGCTACCCGCGCACTCGGTGCTCTGCAAGACATATATATAATATATGGGGTGCTTCGAATCACTGCTTATTCAATTGGCCATCGGACGGTGCAGCCGAAATAAAAAATTGTATTATGCAGTATCGCTCAAGTTTTGGTGCATCGTACAAACGCCTCTTTATGGATACAAAAAAAAAAAAAAAAAAAAAATACCTGCAGGGCTATCAGCTCGTGGAGACTGAGGTGGCTCCCGATGGGCTTTGGCCGCGGCGGCATCTCGGGCTCGTTTTTCGGGCACTTGGGCTCTTGATTGTTGTTGCCGCCACCTCCGCTGGGCCTTCAACAAACGAACGGGGTTGAAACAAAATGTTCTACAAACCCATGTACAAGTAACATATATTTTGGGACGATTTGGTTGTCACGCGTTTCGCTAAACGTGCAGTATATTATATTATATACAGGGGGAGTTGCGTCAGTATAACTGTGAATGTAAGTCGTGGTGTACCCCTTGAGCCGCCACTGTTGGACGAAGCTCCAGTCGGGCTTGAATTCGCGGTGGGGCTGTTGCTCTATCCTCAACACGTCCTCTCGGCCGGGCCTGACGCTGACGACGATCCCCGGGCTCGGTTCGGCATCGGCAGCCAAACGATCCCCGGAATCGGCAGTGCGGTCGCGCCGGTTGGTGTCGCCAAAGTAAACGACCGTCCGGTGGAGCGGCTCCTTGGCCGGCTCCGAGTCGTCCGAGGCCGCCTCCTCCTGCCACTCGCGGCTCGGCTCGCGGCTCACGAAAGGCAGCGCCGGCCGCATCAGGATGAAGTTGCAGCCGAGCCCGGCCGACCGCGTCGACTCCATTATTCCCGAGTCGACGGTGCCGCTGGTTTTGACGCTCTTGTCGCTGCCCCGCAACTCCAGGCACAGGATGCACTCGCAATCGCTCGCGCGCTGCTTACCCCTGCTTTTCAGACGCATCTATATGCGTACACATGTACGTTATCGCGTCACATTCGACCGACCACTGTTTGCAATGTACGATTGGTACATCTCTGTCCTGGTTGTACAAAAATATTGCAGGTCCAACGAGAGCCAGCAAAAAAAAAACAACGGACCGCGTTCACTCGTTGATTACATTTTGTCTCATTGGCACTTTGGGGCGATAAACGTCACACTGGGTGTGGGTTCTTTGGGTGGTTTGCGGGTGACTTGGGTTGTTGCCGTTGGGGCTGCTCGCACGTGACTGGCGTAGAAACAGAAAGTCGAGTATAGGTAGTGCGCATAGGAGCGGATGTGTCAGCGGGCGCGTTTCGCGCAAAAGTGCGCGTGGTGATGATAAAACTGGAGACCGCGAGGTGGTACGCAAAGTGAAAAGAAAACGGAGCTGCGGCGCCAACGGCGATGATGTGCGTGCAGCGAGAGAGAGAGCGCGTATAGGTACTACTTCCTCCGGAAAGTAGAGTAATAAGTACAAGCGAGCGAGTGAGGTGGTGTATACACATACGCGGGTATGGTTCCCATGGGTCCGAAAAGATGTAGGTGTATATATTCTTTGTTCGTGGCGGTGGATCGTCCTTTTCATTCACTTTCAGCTCTCTCGCGCGTGCTCGATGCGCGTATGTGTTATTATATAGCTCCCCGAACTCGTCCGATGCGCATTGTTCTTTTGTACCATTTCCTCTCTCCCTCCCGTATATAGTGTACTTGTACGTATACATAATTGTTTCATTCATGATATTTCGCGAGAAGTCAAAGTCACCATGAGCTTTCAGAGAGAGATGGGGCCGGTTAAACATTTTTGTATCGATGATGTATTCAACGATAAAAAGTTGGTGTCCGTTGCTTTCGACATTTTTTGTTTTTTTTTGTTTTTTTTCGTTATTCTTACCCACCGAAATCACTTCATTGTAGACGCGCATGAAAATTGTAATCGTTAAACCCGAATGTAAATTAAGTTTAAGGTTAAAGTAAAATGGCACTTTTAGAGATTTTTTTTTAACTTTTTTTTTTTTTTTTTTTCCAACCGCTCTCCACGATTTTTCTTTCATTTAAAAAAAAAAAACACCGAGCCTTTGAAAAATTTTAATTTCTTGGGACATGTTAACTGCGCGATGAAATAAAAAAAATTGCAGGCATTGATATGAAACCAGTTATGATTGTTATTTAGCTACGTATATACCCACTGTAGAGAGATTTATTGCAAACGATGAACCTACGTAACAAGAGGACATGTAAGGAAAAGGGTGCGGGTGCAACCTATATATACGTACACGTATACGGAAGATGGTATAGGTTCAAGGTTCAAGGTCCGGTGATCGCGTATATATATACTTGTATTGTTCGTGTTCACGGGGCGCAGTTCCGTTTGAGCGTTGCCAAGAAGAACAGCAACTCTATGCACAGAGCCGAAGGTATATACCTACACGTATCCGGCTAGGCCCTAGCCCCCTTCGCGGTCGTCCTACATATTATGTAGCTGCTGCTGATGACGTCCGTCCCGGGCTTTAATTGCGCCCTGTCTGTCCACTAGAGAGAGGCTCGGCAACGCGCGCCCGAGCCCGTGCTTCCTGTATTGGCCAATTTTCACCTCTTTTGTAACTCGTTGATTGTCGCGCTCTCCTTTCCCCCAACCCCCCCTTTTTTTTGTTAATCCAATGTGTTGAAACGAAATGATGTATACGTATAAAAAAAGGAAGCGCAGGAAAATAGAAATTTGGGGCCATTGGCGGGGTATACAACAAAAAAAAAAAAGAGCAGCCGGTTGACTCTCGTGTGAAAACGAACGGGTTGCCGCGCGCAAATTTGCTTAATTGGCTGGCTCGTGGAGCTGAAAGTCAAGGAGAGATTTGGAAAGGAACGCACGCGAGTGTATATCACTCGAGGGGAGGAAGATCACGCGCCCATTATTCCAAAGTATGGGTACACCCAAGCGCGTGCATCATCATACATGTACGTGGGTACGTTATTATATTATACACGTGTATGGGAAGGAAAAGAAATTTGGCTCTCTTTTTCCCTCCACCTATAGGTATACATTATATGAGACACCAGTGTACAGGTATACATTACAGCAGGTGGGAACCCGAAGCTATATAGTATATGTATACAGATCGAGACGAGAGATACACACACCATGCGAAAAGCCATTCGCGTACTTCTTCCAGCTCTCGTTTTCGTTGACAAAAAGTGCACAGTATTTCATTTCCAAAACAATGTTACCTTCGTGGCTTGGGCCGGATGATCTCGTGGCCGGTGTCGTACAGCAGCGCTCGTTGCTGCAGCTCCAACAGTCCGAGCTGCTGGTGCAGCAGCTTCTCCTCCATCGTCGCTCCTTTTTTTAGCTGCAGTCTCCCTCTCGTTTATAGGACATCACCGCACGCTCCATCGGACCGGGGACCCCACGATGACCTTTGGAAATAAAACAAATATGATTTTGCCTGATGAACAGGAAAAGAAAAAAAGAAAACAAGCACGGCGCGAAAAGAAACTCGACGACGCTGTGCGAGTAATTACAACAAAAATGGGATTCAAGGTGTTAATAACGACGCCAAGTAGGTGATGAAGACGCGCTCGCGCGAGGGTGGGAAAGAAGAAAAAAGAAAAACAATCGGCGCGTGCCGAGGGAGAAGGACTCTCGATTATTGTGCATAATGTAGGAAAGGGAGCAAACAAACTTTTGCTCGCTCGCGCATATATACCCAACCGAGTATACATATATACGTTATAACAATGAGTCGTGAATGTAGTATATGTGGCGTCGACGCGGCTGCGGTAATTAGTACTTACACCGCGAGAGCCGGCCTAGGAAATACAATTATAATTGAGGCGTGTAATCATCATTGTGTGCGCGATGAGAGTTTATTGTACATTATATATACTTGTATTGTCAATTAAAACAAGCTAAAGGTGTTTGGTTGGGTATATACATGTAGGTACGTGCACGCATCACGCGACCGACTTCATATTTCCAGTCGTACACTTTTTTTTGTTTTTACCTCGTACACAAGTGCGTGTATATATAAAGTGCAAAGACATCATGCAACGACCGGCTCTGAAGTGGAATGGCTCGAATAGCCGATCAAGGTAACTGTATGTATAATATGCACACGCGCGCGTTTCGTCCCCGGGTTGAAATTTCCAAAATGCCATGTATGGTTTTTTTTTTTTTTTTTTTTTTTTTCGACTCCGATAACGGCAGATGAACCATATTTTTATAAAATCTAACTGTTGTTCTGCACGTTTATGAATAAAATGCGTCGCGTAGCAAAGTCGTGTGTCAATAATAGTTCCAGAAGAAAATAAAAAAATGGTCCCTTTGGATGGACGATGATATGGAATTTGCAATTAAAACAACTCGATCGAACGAGCTCATTTGGCATTTGTTGCCCGTACACTTGATAGTGCGGCTGACAGATAACGATTCTTCGATACCTACTTTTATTACAATTAGTACCCAAAAAGATAACGATGCATCTGATCGTCCACAAAGTATTATTGGTCAAATTCGAAAAATTCTCGCGTAAACGTGCCCGCGTGTACGTACACGCATACGTTATTTGCACAAGTGAGGAAGCAAGTCTCGGGGTCCAACGGTAAATCCAAACTTTTTGCAGATTCCTCTTGCCGCTCTTGCATGCATCCACTACCCAACATGTATACCTATATACTGCAGAGCCACACGCACGCAAAAGGAGGCCATTCGCTCTTGATTGCACTTACTTATGCGCGATATCGAACGAATGCATAAATATTATGCGTATACGAGCTGGTAGTCATAAAGTATATAATGTTTCATGTGGAAGCGACGGAGTAATGCGCACCTACAAACAAAAATTTCGAGTTTCAAGAGCGACAGTTTTTCACCTTTTTACCTTTGAAATCTATTAACGATATTTTTATGTACAAGCAAACGTAACTCCATAAAAATCAAGTTTCCCCATAACTGATTTGCGCCTCAAATTACAAAGTTCATCATAGTTCAAACTGCACGCATATACGGTATGATAATACCGATTTGGTTGGATCAACCACGTGTGGGTACTCATAACTCATATGTATATATATATATGAGTTATCGTAAAAACAGAAGACACTGCACTCGCGATCAACAGGTTGTTGGCGAACAATCGACCGTACATGTATACGCGCGAATTCTTCGATCGAAAGTCCCCGGAAAGTGAAAGTTTCGGGGCGGAACAATCGCTTCGACGAGAGCCGATCTGCAATCGTATGTACACGGAACATGACGCGAATCTGAAACGCGAACTGCTGAAATAGCTGCATTGGAGGCCTGAGACTCCCACATGATAATTGCACGTGTCTGACTGTCGAGCGCTCGCTGATCTTAATCATCAATCGGATCGTTAATTGTTACACCGGGGAAAGTATCGTTGTACAGCTCCTTTGACCGAAACAAAAAAAATTGATAGACAGAGAGAGCTTCTCTTCCATTAATTAAATAGATACTTTTCAGGCATTGTTTTACTTTTTTTAATGTACATATAAAGGTATATATGTATATATTTGTGCGCGTCGCTGGAGTTGAAGAACTCTCGCGGAGAAAGACATACGTATATATATATCCAAGAGGACGAAGGCGGGGCCAAGAAAGAGAGAGAGACTGGTTTTCCACGGTAAAGGGCGCACACGTGAAGAGTGTAAACAGGTTCTTTCCTTTTTTTTTCTTTTTTTTTTTTTTTTTTTTCGCAAAGATCGGAATGAAAAGGTTTTTCAACGAGTGACAAGCGATTTGCCGAAAGAAAAACCGGCGTTGATTATGAACCCAAACGATTCCCGAACATATATTATATACGGCTCTCTCGCGCGTAGAGATGCATCACACCCACATCATGCGAGCACACAACGCTTTCCCGACTTTCTTTTTTCCTATACGTGTAAATACCGCGAGTAAAACTGTACCATGGGGACGTGTATGCATACGATAATATAAATGTATGTGCGTGCACCGGGAGAATATATATATCGCACACGCGTATCGCATCGCGGGTGACAGTAGAGAGAGGGAGGGAGGATGAACGAAGGCAAAGGCGCAGTCAATGTGCTCTCCGAACTTGCCGATGCTGCTTGACTAGTTGCGTGCCTCCGCGGACTCTCGGCTTCATTCCGAACTCTCTCGTCTTTGCGGAGAGAAACTGCGTGTACTTATATAGTATGTATATATGTACACCAACTAATGCAATATATATATATATACATTTACATTCTCGCGCGCTCGTCTTGTTGCACTTGCTCGGTAATCTTCTCCGGGAGAAGTTTTGCGTTTTTCTCACGTGCAGCTGTTATACTTACTTTTTTTATGTTGCCCGATCGCAAGCTTATATTATCACCGTTTCGAAGATTATTTTACCGACACTTGGAAAATTCGAGCCGAAGGGAGTTGAAAGCTTGATTAAGTAACGGAAAACGATTTTCAAAATCGGTAAGGAAAAAAAAAAATGGAATAAAAATTCTATTGCTATTTCGAAAGCGATTAGATTCAATGTCTATGAAACTCACCTCAAAAAAGGTCGCAAGTTCGGGTGCATGTGCGTTATTGGGTACCGATCACAGTCCTCGGATCGGTAGAATATGTATAAATGTCATCGGCAAGGCCAGGGGTAGCTTTCTCCAATGCCAACATTAGCATACTGGGTGAAAGGAGGTAAGAAACATGAGCAACTTCATCTCCGGTTAGTATGAAGTATGTAAGGTTTGCACTCAATGGTCAAACGAAAACAAATATAAATAAATAAAAACTTTTAAATTAGCTGTATCGGATCGTCATCGGTATGTGGCAATTGAAAGACTTTATTTCACCGTGAAATAACACGACCTACTCGCAGCGCGAGAACACAACGGTACAGCTTATCACTCGGACAGTGTCGGTCCGGCGACTGGCGACATGGTCCCTAGCATGCCTCCTATATAAGTACACATAATGTAAGTGTATGAACACACACTCCCTTGCGCGCGGACGGACGATCGCGGAAATACCTTCCGCCTTCCGTGCGTGCATGTGCATGTACATATTATGTATCCATTGGATATTAAAAAGATGCAACGCCCCTAACTCGACCGCTACCCTACAGGGATAATATTTATGTGGATAAGCCCACAAATGGCACTCTCTCGCTAGAGGCGTTCTCGTAAAAATGATAATATGGCAACTAACATTTTCGAGTCGATCTCAAAAGTGCATTTAAGTACAACATTTTTTTTTTTTTTTTTTTTTGCCATTTTTGGACAGGACATTTTTTCGCAGTCCGCAAAAAGTTAAAAACCAATTAAGCTGCAATTTTGTGTGTATGTTAAGGACTATAAAATATACCTTGTGGCCAAATTTCAGCTCTTAATATTGTATAGAATGCGAGTTATTGAGTTTCGAAAAAATGGTTCAAAATGGAATTTTTTTGCAATTTGCGAAAAAACAGCTTAACCGATTTTAACCCAACACTGCTCATTTTGTTCGTATAAAAATTACGCATCTTTTTTACCCAACATTTTTTTATGAGCAATTTTTCGGTTTTCTTCTGGACTCGAAAAACATGTTTTGACCATTTTCACCATTTTTTGAGGCTTTTGCAGACATTCCCACTTGTTAAATTCTGTATCAATTTTTTATCATGCATTGAAACTACTACCCTATTTTTTTCGAGCTAGTCAGAATTTTCGGGGTCGAAAAACTAATTCGATCATACTAGCAAGTTATAAAATTGTTTTTTACTCATAGTTATAAAATTGTGTTTTACCGTCCTTTTATAAAGCACCTCTAAAGAAGATTTTAAACCACCTCCTTATTGTCTTCGTCTATTTTATTTTCTATTTCTTTTGAACCTAATCCATTGACACATTCGTTATTGGTGAAATCTTCTCCAATAAATGGTAGCTCGTCTTTTTTCGAAACGATTATACCTAGTTAATACTTTGTCTGCACTGAGATTCGAAATGGACTTTTCCACCTCGTACTCGTCAGAAATATAATTTCCTTCTACAACGATATGTATATCAATGGCCTACAACAAAACAACTCCATACACAATGACCAGGAGAAATTATTAACTAATTTATTTTTATTCAAAATGTACGACATTTAAAAAACAAAAAAGTGGTAAAGATTGTTTCTCAACATGCACATTTTGTTATGGTTCCGGGTAAGAAATCCGAGAACACAACTTGGTAAGTATGCGGGTTTTAATTTTACCCCTGGAATAACTAGCAATAACGGGTCAGTAGCGCGATCTGTTGGCTGTATCTTAAGCTTCAAGCTAGTACTTTTTTGGTTAAAGTTTTCATCTACGTACAATCATTGTCTCTGTCGGCTTTTGCCAACATGACGACTGGTGACAAAAAATATTTATTTACTTTTGGGAACAGTGTCGACCCATCTCAGTATAGACTAGAGTGGGTATATAAGTATGAGGTTATAATTTGATTTGTTGTCAAACAAAATAAGTTTTGTTTATGTAGCGGTGACAATAAATAAAGTATATAGACAACACAAGCTTATTCAAAGTAAAAAAAATGTCCACGAGATGGTACGTTTACATTGTGCATACGTTTTTATATTTTTGTTTGTATATTTATATACCTACCTGTCAGTTGAGAGGAATCAAGAGTTATTACCTTTGGTTTTATCTTTTTGTTATATTTACAGGTATCCGCTTTACCAAAAAGGTAATCCACAGTTACGGATTTTCCTTCCAAATTTTTGGATGAAAATGGTTAAACCAGATTTGGAACAGCGCAAAAATATCGTGCACTTTCATTGTTCTATGGAAATGACGAGGCACGACATTAAGAATTACTTGGAGAAAATTTACAAGGTCCCAGTTATCAAAGTCAACACGAGGATAGCATTGGGTACGATCAGAGAAAACGAGTTGGGCACAATAGTCAAGGATGATGACATCAAAATTGCCTATGTCCACTTGGCAAGTACATTTTACCCGCACTGTGTACTTACCTGTATGCATGTGATAATTTATTGTTATTTTTAGCCAAGGTACGAAAAATTTGAATACCCCAATTTGTTTGAGACCGACCAAAGAAAGAAGGAAAAAGAAAAAGAAGATTCAATTATGGAGGAAACCAAAGCAGGATTCCAAGCAGTGGTGGAGGAAAATAATAAAACTCAACCTGGTCTCCCCCCTTGGTTTAGAAATTTTTAAATTTTATTGATTATGTCTGTTACGAAAATTTATTAATAAAGTACTTGTAATTTTTATCCACTAGCGTCATTTGTGTATATAAAAATAAAATCTCTGACGAATTTCAGTCTCAAGTCTTTTATGTTAACACGATTTTGTACCATCAAGATACTTTGAAAATTAATGTAAAACAATTACACTATAAAAATACTTGATCATATCATATCAAATGAAGAAAAAGTTGTTCGCATTACATGTCGTATCCGTTACCGGCATTATCGTCATACCCCTAAGATACAGAGTATTATTGACTAAACAATGAGCCCTCGCTCGTTGTCAAAGCCACACATAAGTGTTAGCCAACACTAGTAGTAAAATTGCGTTTTGATTTTACTTTGATAATAGTCATATACATGGCAACCTCAGACGGCAAAAAAATCAACGTCAACATTTCGTCAAACATGTACGGCAGGTAAGTGCACCTAAATTAAATCGGATCACTTCTTAATACTTAGTATCGTAACTGGCGTATCTTTGCAATCAATAAAAGTTTCTCGCTTTTTCTCGATAAGATTAATACCCACTACCGGCCCAGACAAAATGAAGTTAACCTTTTGCACCGACATGGACAAATCGGTGATCGTCCACAACTTCGAGAAACGAGGCTGGTCGCAAGTTGGGCCCGACGACGACTGGAACGTTTACTGGTAATTCACCGTTAGGAAAAATGATTTTTATATTGTTTAAGCTTTAAATTTCTCCGTTTAACCGACTAAAGGAATAATAAACGTTTCGTTTTGCACAGGGCCTTGACTCAGTCCTGCAGGAACATTTTTAGCGTTGAAACCGGCTACCGAATGTCGGACCATCAGTAAGCTATACATGCCACCCTTCACTCGAAGGTAAAGAGCAAAAAAAATTAATTTCCAGCGTTTCGACAGGGCAATCAATCATTTCCCAAATCACTACGAGCTGACGCGAAAAGACCTGCTCGTGAAGAACATCAAGAGATACCGCAAGGACTTGGAGCGCGAGGGCAACCCGCTGGCCGAGAGATGCGACGGGCCCGGGAAATACCTCCATCTCGACTTCATTCCGATAACCTTCGTTTTGCCGGCCGGTAATTTTACCAGATTGATGATCAAAATGCCTTATTAAACGATCGATTGACCGAGCACCTGAACAGATTACAACATGTTCGTCGAGGAGTACCGCAAAGCTCCGCAGAGCACGTGGATCATGAAGCCATGCGGGAAATCCCAGGGGGCCGGGATATTCCTGATCAACAAGCTGAGCAAGCTCAAGAAGTGGTCCAGGGAGGCGAGGAATCCGTTCAATCCGAACCTCGGCAAAGAAAGTTACGTCATATCTAGGTATGTGTACATATATATATATCCACCGAGTCTGGAAGAAAAACAATTTGATGGATGTTAACAGGTACATCGATAATCCGCTTCTGATCGGAGGAAAAAAATTCGACCTTCGGCTTTACGTGCTGATAACGTCGTTTCGCCCTTTGAAAGCGTACCTGTTCAAACAGGGCTTCTGTCGCTTTTGTACAGTCAAGTACGACACCAGTATCCAAGAGCTGGACAACATGTACGTTCATCTGACAAATGTGTCGGTGCAAAAGCACGGAGTAAGCATAAGCAAAAGTCAATTGTTCCCGAAAAACAAATTGCTATGGTTTTTTGTTGGGGGGGGGGGGGTGATCTGCATTTATCACAGGACGAGTACAATAGCTTGCACGGCGGCAAGCTGAGCGTGCAAAATCTTCGCCTGTACCTGGAGAGCACGAGGGGCAAAGCCGTGACCGAAAAACTCTTCTCCAACATTTCCTGGTGCATCGTCCACTCGCTGAAAGCCGTGACGCCTGTGATGGCCAACGACCGTCACTGCTTCGAGTGCTATGGCTACGACATCATCATCGATAACAAACTCAAGCCCTGGCTTATCGAGGTCTTTTTTTTTTTGTGTCACTTGACTGTAAAATTGCGCTCTTTGACTTTTCGTTCGTTAGGTGAACGCGTCACCGTCGCTCTCGTCGACTACGGTCAACGATCGGATCCTCAAGTACAAACTCATCGACAACATCATTTCGCTCGTCTTGCCTCCCGAGGGGGGTCCCGAGTAAGGCAGATTTTCAATTGTGTGATGCTCTACTTAATTTTTTTCCTCAAGTCATATCAGTTGGATTTGAATTTGTAGCGTCAGGTGGAACAAGTGTCCATCGCAAGAGGCAATGGGCCACTTTGAGTTGCTCATAGATGAAGAATTGGCTGCGCAGGACGAGAGGGACAATCCTGGAAAGTACAAAAGTTACTATCATAAATGGAAATAAATACGTACGATAGTATACGTACGTGTCAAGGTTCGAAAATTCCCACACATTACTTTTTTTTCATCCCTTTTTGATTATTAAAAATTTATAGTTTAGTACAAAAACGTTGTTGGTATTATTTAAGAACGAACCTTTAAATATGTTAACAAATTTTTTTTTTATTTCTTGTTCTGTACAAATATTTTACAAATATCCATAATCTTTGATACCATTGTAAAAAAATATACATATACATAGAGGTGTTAATCAGTCTTATGGTATTATTAAAAATTCGTTTTACAACAAAACACTGAAAATTAACACCCCAATCAACAGTCGATTGTATGATTCGCGAGGTCATCGATTCGATGCGTTTAATTTTTCTTTGCATTTTTTTTATTATTATTTGCACGAAAATAAATAATCGAGAGTTGACTGTTACGTACAATAATCTACATAACGTGGCATTTTCAATGATCAACAATTCACAATCATTGATGCAGTGACCTTACATTTCGTGTAAAATTAAATTAATGTGTACGCAGTTATTGAAACGTGATGAATGCCTTAATTACAGTTTTAATTAACGTAGCGTAAATTAAATATGTACATATCAAAAATCGCAGTTATGGCACAAAAAATTTGTGATTTTCATCACAGGAACAGTTTTCAATTTTTTTCAAGCTTCAAAAATTCTGGTCAGTTATTAAAAAAAAAAAATTTCTTAGAAAGTAGGCTTTTTCATATCAAAATCATTGATTTTACGCACAAGGTAGAAATTACAAAATTTAGTTTTTTTCCAGTACTAAAGTCGTAAAGACAATTTTCGACAGAATTTTGAATTTCGATATTATTAAATGTGCTGGGTAAGTAGTAGTAGGTTTAAATTACGCGTTTGTACACATACTTACATTAGCAGTTTTTTGATATGACTACTTGTATGGTAATATTTCAACAAATATAACAGTTTTATTTTGAACTTTCATTCAATAAACATTAATTCCTATGAGTATTTGATTGCACAAATTTATAATGCCGTTTCATTTAAGAATAATGTAATTATAAATGTTATTCAACCGAAATAGTCTTAAAATTATGTAGAACGCAAATATTATTAATAATAATAATAATTCATCAACCACTGCGTTTGAACAGTACAACAAATTTTTAAACAAGTATATACCTATACATTGCAAAATATGTACATGAGTATTTCTCATTTCTTTAAACTTGTAATAGATTTTGATTGCAAATAATCCAGGTGTGAAAATTTATAAAAAATAAAATTTATTTAAATATAATTTTTTGAACAATTTTAAAATGATTTGACAAAATAGCTAGATGTCACTCATGATGTACAGTGCAGCCTTTGGTTAAATGCCACTTTAATTTGTAAAATATAAATAACGCAATTACTTTATTATACATATAATTCTACTTTCAACGATACTTAAATGTTGTAATATATTTTTTTATCACAAATAATAACTTTGCTTTAAAAACTACACAAATAAAATATTTGTGATTTTATTCATGTACCTTAGATAAAATGAATCCAATTTCAAAATTATTTCGAACTCAAAACTGATTCTAAAACAATTTATTACATTATATTTTTTTAACACTACTTTTCACATTCTAATGTAAATTGCTCGAAAAAATTTTTGTTTTCAATTGGATTCATTAATTTATTGCTTTATTAGAAAATAGTGTCATGTATATTATTTTAATATAAACTCTAATAATCAGTCATTTTTGTTATCTCAAGTCAAACATTAACAATCGCAAGTATTTATTTACAATGGGTCATAAAACTATTTGCGGTTACTTGCAGGCACAGTGGTTTTCAGACTTTGTACATAGGAGCAGATGATCCAATTCAATAGTAAAAAAAAAATATTCGAGCTTAGCTCATGGCATTGAGTAATGCCAGTAAAAAAAATTCAACACGTTTTTAAAAGTTGAACACGAACCGTCACGTATCCTTCTGGACAAAAATATACCAAAAGTTTTAGTTCTGGGCAAAAATGTGTCATCTTAGAAAATTTATGAATATTTGTGTCTTCATAAATTTTTAAAGACTCTCTGAACCTTTTTACCGGGAGATTAAAACGTGACCATCGATAGTGACAATGAATTTTATAAATTTATTGCGCTACCTAAGTCTTAAAAATATGCTTTCAATTGTAGTCCTTCATGCCACAAGAGTTTTGGCACCATTGTAGGGATCTATATTTAAGGAGCTTAGTTAATGTAAAAATTTTACGCAACGAGCACGAAAGTTGACGTTAAAAAAATTGTTAAGCTTTCATTGGGCCTTGGACTCGAATCGATAAACATTCGTTGTCTAGTTTGTAATTGTTAAATCGTCACTTTTTATCATTAAGTAAAGCTCTCCATAGAGTCAAAAATACCGTTTGTACTGTATACTTATTGCATATTTTAAAACTACATGTATACAAGTCAACATACGATTTTGGTCAATCGCGTAAGAGCTCAAATTATCGGGCTATTTTACATGATTATGTACATAAAAAAAAAAAAAAAAAAAAGTACTCTTTTAAAAGGGAACCTGTGAGAGAGTTATTGTTTACTGTGACAACTCAGTCAACGAAACGTCGTGGTCGAGAAGAAGCCACTCGTTTGATTCGTTTGCCGGAGCAGAGCCGGAGGCAGTGAGGGATTTCAAGGAATAAGAAGAAGCAGAAGAAGAGCCCTGGGTCGTGGTTGACTCAAGGTACAGGCGATGGAGGCGGTGGTAAGGGACTGAAATAGGTCGAGGACCTCGAGGACGGCGACGGCGGGCAGCTGATTGCCGTGTCGCTCTGGTATACTGACCTCGGGGTCGGGGGTGGCGGAAAGGGCTCCCCGGCATGACCATATCTGAAGCGCGGTATCGCTGGATAGTTGCTGTCCGACTCGTCGCATACGTCCGTACTGCAGGGCGTGGGTGGTGGAGGCTGATTGATGCTCCGATAGTTGCGGTAGGCGTTGTAACGCGAGGCATTGCTGCTCGAGCAACGCGTCGAGTTGGCCGTGGTAGCGGGACTGGGAGGCGGGTTGAGCGTCTCCTGCGGGTAACCGCCAGCCGAGCTACCGTGAGTCGAACTCGAGGCACCTGCAATCGTACAAATGGTCAAATCAATGGATCAACTCTCGCCCTTTCATTGGCTGGTCGATTCGAAGAACATCAATAAAATAAACAAAGTGATAACGAACAGTAGGAAAAACCTGTAATGTGGCTTCGGTCATAGCTCGAGCTGATGCTGCTGGCATTGAGCGTGGACATTCTGACGGCAGTATCGAGCTTGAGATTTTTGCGCGAGTTCTTCTGATTGAGCATCGGTTTTGCCAAACGATACGTTTTAGGGGAGAGCGGATCGCCCGCGGAGTCGTGCAGAATGTCAGGCAGCTCCTCGCCACTAGTGAATCGACGGCGACAATAGTAGAAAACGAAACCAAAGGTGATGCCAGACAGCGTAAATATGAGCAGGATCAGTAGGTAGGCGTTTTTGCCCGCGTCGAGCGCGGGATCGAGAGGCTGGCGTCGGTTGTCGATTGATCCCAAGCAACTCGACTCTTGCTCGTCACTCTCGTCCGCGCAGTTGGCCCAGCCATCGCAGAGTGCCGAGATGGGCAGACACACGTCCGAGTTCTTACAACGGAACTCGTTGTGCTGACAGCAGTTTACCTCGTCCTCGCCGCGGCTGCAATGGGCCGTGCCGTCGCAAACCCACGCGTTGTCTGGAAAAAGTGCCTTACTTGAGTTTCGCTCGAGACACGCGGTGTATTCTGCGTTACTCGCAGTATAGATGTGGTGCTTACCGACGCAGTGTCCGTCGAGGCACTCGAAGAACTTGTTGCGATCACAGGGCGAGCAGCCGACCTCGTCGCTCCCATCGGCGCAATCATTCTGCCCGTCGCATTTCCAACTCGATGGAATGCAGTCCTTGAACTCGGCGGACTTGGAGGTGAGGCAGGTAAAGTGATCAGCCCCGCAGGTCGGTGCTATTCGGCAGTTCTTCCCGTCGTCCGAGAGTACGAGCGACTGCGGACACGAGCATCTCGGGCCGGTGGCGCTCGCGCCGACGCAAATGTGCGAGCAACCACCGTACTCGTGCAAAGGGCTGCACACGTTGGACTCCATGGCGTGGCTACTGGGCATTCTCACGGATACCAAATCTGTGAGCGGACGGTTGCTCATGACAGCCTTTTTCCCGGAACCCTTCATCTTGTGCACCCTCTCGACAGTTTGACTGTCGCGGTTGAACCTGCAACGAGTGGAAAACAATCATAAGTATACCCACCGCAAGAGCATCATTCATCAGAAGTTTGGTTGCCTACCAATAAACGTAGTCGAAGAGCACCGACAGATGTACAATGGAGCCCTGGGCCGCCTCGACGAGAGAATGTCGGTTTCCCCCGTTGATGTCTGAGAACTCGATTTGATTGCCGTGCGCGTAGTAAACGACGTTGGTGATGGTGTCGACAGCCAAACTCGTCGGTGGCTCAAGGTCCGATGCAATGACGACCCTCTCCTTGCCGTCCATCAAGCTCTGCATGACGCGCCTCTTTTCACCGATGTCCGTCCAGAAGAGTAGTCGGCGCTCTGGATGCAGCACGATGTTCCTCGGCTTTTCACCCTCACCTTTTACGACGACGCCAACGCTGGAGTCACTGTCGAGCCTAGTGACGTTGATCGCGTCGTTGATCGAGCACGACCAGAAGAGCAATCTGCCAAGAGGATCCAGTGCCAAGTCGAAAGGATGGCCAGCACCACCAGGCAGCACGACAACGGCGTGCGTACGGTTCTCCAGAGCCTTTCTGATAGAGGATGTGCGCCCGTCACCCGTACGGATCCAATAGATGTACTGACTGATCGGGTCGAACTCGATGGCTCGCACGTTCTTCAAGCCTTGTACGCGAAGCGTTATGTCGGGGCAATCGTTAGCATCGGGCAGGAAGCGGCCCATGACGTTTCGGTAGCTATACACTATGAAATTTTTCGGAGCTGTGGACGAAAAAAAGAAATTCACGCGTGGTTAACGCAACCGTGCAGCTGTGCGTTATTCGCGGGGTTTATTCCTCTACACATGTACTTACCAACGCAGGTCCTGTTGTCCGGGGCAAGGCTGTAGTGCGTGGGACAAGCGCACTTGTGACTGGTCGACGTACCGCCTGACTCTTGTGGCAGCGCTATGCACAAGTGACTGCAATCGCCGTTGTTGGTGGCACACGTGTTCCAGCCAGGCTGCCTCGATTCGTGGCAGAGCAGGAGATCCGTGACCGACTCCAGGTGATCGTGGATTTTCGTGCGGTTGCCCCCGGTCGTCTTGTTGGCGCGCTCGATGTAACCCGTGTTCCAGTCCGTCCAGTAAATGTAGTCCTGGTACTGCGTAATGCTGAACGGGTAGCCGATTTTCTGCATGATGGCTTTGCGCGACTTTGTCGTCAAGTCGTAGCTGTCGATCGCCGAGGTGTACAGATCGGCCCAGTAAAGTCGTCGAGTCTCGTGATCTATCGTCAAGCCGTTCGTTCGACCGACGTCCGACACAATGACTTGTCGATTCGATCCGTCGAGCCAAGCTCGTTCTATACTGCCAGTATTCGCCCATTCCGTCCAATACAAGTACCTGAAATTCAATGTCGCACAGTTTATATAAGACTGTGCAAGCAATGGCGAACTTTTCGTATACTCAACGCGATTCTTACCCTCTTTGTGGATCGAGAGCGAGACATCTCGGCTCTATGAGATCTTGCCAAATGAGGACTCTCCTGCTGTAACTCTCCAGGTGGACGACCTCGATTCTCCGCGTACCCGTGTCGCTCCAGTAGAGGTTGTGCGCGATCCAGTCGACTGCAAGCCCGTCAGGCGTCTCCAGACCCAGATCGACGACCTTTTCAACCTCCGACCCGTTCACGAAGGCACGGCTTATAGCTTTTTGTTTGACGTCGGTCCAGTAAATTCGATTGTCCGACATTTCAAAGTCAAGGGCGCTACGAAAAAAACGGACAATCTAGCTGAAACCGAGAACACGCACTCGAAGAGCACATCGATGGACTCACCTCACGTCCTTGACGCCCGCGATCGGGATGACTTTGTCGTTGTTGGGGTTCTCGATGCTGGTCCTGCCGATTTTATCCTTCCTCGTGTAGAGAAGAAACGCCTCGGGCACGATGCAAGTCTTCAGGTCCTTGGTCAGCTCGTAGCCAATCGGACAGGCGCAGACGTACTTGTCCTTAGGTCGGTTGAGGCATAGGTGGCTGCAGCCTCCGTTAGCTTTGGCGCAGGGGTTCGTGCCATTCGGTCGGCCCCTATGCACGGCTTTCAAGCCCATGACGTTCGGAAACTGCTCCACGATGACCTCCCTGTCGCCACCGGTGAGCTTGTGCGCTCTGTCGATGCTACGCCTCTGCCAGTCGGTCCAGTACAAAAAGTCTCCGAGCAGACTGAAGCCGAACAGATGCGGTAGATTGTCGGTTATCACTTCTCTACGGTCGGTGCCGTCCATGTTGCAGACCTATTGGGAGGATCGACGGAAGTTTGTACACATTGTCCACGTCAGGCGTATCGGGTATCATAAAAAAAGGGGACGTTAAAATTGACAAAAGTACCTCGATCTTGTCGGTCTTGGCGTCGCACCAGTAGACCTTCCGGCGCTCGAGGTCGAGAGCAATGCCGTTCGGCCAAACGATGTCCTTGCCGACGAGCAGGGTGCGCTCGCTCCCATCGAGATTGCTGCGCTCGATCTTGGGCCGCTTGTCGTCCCAGTCCGTCCAAAACATCCAGCCGAGCTCGAGGGCCAGCGCGATGGCTCGGGGCTCCCCCAGATCCTCGTGCACGAGCACCCGCCTGCTCGAGCCATCCAGGCGCGCGACTTCGATCCGATCGGTGCCCGTGTCCGTCCAGTAGAGGTTGCGCGCGATCCAGTCCACGGCTATGCCATCGGCGCTCTTGACCTCGCTCGTAACGACGTCCTGCTGGCCGGTGCCGTTCAGGTAGGCCCGTCGTATAACATGCGCCTGCTCGTCCGTCCAGTAGAGCATCTCGTCGATCGGGTCAAAGTCGATGGCGATGGCGTGCTTGATGCCGCTCAACGGCAACACAAAGTTCGTGTAGTCGGGCGAGTCGAGCGATATGAGGCTGATCTCGTTGCGCTGGACGATGAGAAGAAGCTCCTGGGGCCCCGGGGCGCAGTTGCGACCGTCCTCGAGCAGCCGGACCCCGGTAGGACAGGCACAACTGTAGCCGGCTGGCCGACGACTGCTCAGGAGACAGAGGTGCGAGCAGCCACCGTTGCCCCCTTGGTCGGCGCACGGGTTCGGCTGCTGGGGACTCGGGGGCGGCTGGCGGCGCGCGTCCCAGACCTCGATGTCACCGGGTATGTACTCGCCGTGGATGAGCTCGCGCGGCCTCGCCTGGGGCGCCCTCAGATCGAGACTGTGTATACACCACGTGCGCCAGTCCGTCCAGTAGAGGCGCTGCTCGAGGTAGCTTATGGCGAAGGGGTACTCGAGACCCTCGCTGACGATTTTACGCCGATTGCGCCCGTAATAGTCCATGACGGCGATGAACTTGTAACGCCCGTCGACCCAGTAGACGAGCTCGTTCTCGTAATCCACGGTCAATCCGTTCGGCCAGAATATGTCGTCGGCGACGACAACTTGCCTACTCGCCGGGTCACCGTCCATCGAGGCGCGCTCGATCTTGGGCACGTCGCCCCAATCCGTCCAGAAGAATATGCCCCGCTGGGGCACCAGGGCGATCGCGCGAGGCTGGTAGATGTCCGTCCAAAATAGTACCTTGCGCTGCTGTCGGCCGCTGATGCTCGTCACTTCGATCCGATTCTTCTCTCCGTCCGTCCAGTAGAGTTTGCCCGTGTACCAGTCGCAGGCCAGGCCGTCCGGAGATATCAGGCTCGAGTTGACGATCGTCATCGGCTCCTGTTGGTTGTTGTTGAGAGAGAGAGAGTTTACAATATACGTGTAATTACTACTTGTCATAATATAATGATGATGATGTGTGTGTACGTACTTGGGTGTAGGTGCCGTTCGTGCGGACGCACTTGATCATCTCGAGGACGCTGTCGGACCAGCAGACGAGGTTGCGCTCGTAGTAGTAGTCGAGGGTGACGCCCTCCGAGAGATCCTTGATGATGGTCGAGACGAGCTTGTTGGAGCGCGACACGTTAGCCACGCGGATGTCCTTGTTGGTGGCGAAGAGCAGCCTCGGTGTGCTCGCTGGTGTGCCTGAAAAACGTCGAGTTGAGATGTATACGATATGGATTCGTTGGAAAATTATACGTTTATCGGAAAGTGCGTTAGAAGATGGTTTGATGACACGAGTTTCGTCGTGTGTATATATATACCGAAGCTCCCTTTGGTGTTGTACTGCAGTGTGTGTTTAATGTGGATGAGACGAGAAATAAGTACATAGGCATAAAGAGGTAAAGATCGGTTGCTCCAAAAAACTTTGAAACAAAAGGACTCATTGTCACAATTATATCAATTCTATTCAGTTTTCCGACTATGAACTTTCGAAAAAAAATTAATGTGTAAATAATAATAATAATAATAATAATCACGTTTTCGTCAATAAATCTTCGGAAAACAATATTTAGGTTTAAAAAAGGTAGTTCGTACACACACACAAAAAAAAAAAGTAATAGTAATGATAATTTTTTTATTTTGCTTCAGGTCCGAAAAATAGAAACAAGATCAGAATAAAAATTCTAAGAGCGCCAACTGATTTTATACGTTATAATACTTGGTTGCGTTGCAATGTAAAAAATCTCTTCTATCGCAACACACCCGATTTTTCTATTCCTTGCGCATTCCCGTACTTACATTTTTAGGAGAAATAATGTAGTTGAGACATGACTCGACCGTCAATGAATAGGAATTTTTATTATATTTGTATACACGTACTTTCGTGATAAAAAAAAAAAAAAAAAATGTTCTCGTGCGTGAAACCAGTGAGATACACGCAGCTTCTCTCTTCATCCATATATTGATTATATTATATACTTAAGTCCTGTTTTCGCACTATCACTTTTCTTCCGTCAAGACGCATTAGGCATTATAGGGCCTTATTCTTGGGGCTTATCTCTCCCGGCACACTTGTGCAAGACACATTAAGTATAAGGTATATATACAAATTATATGCAAACATTGTACGAGAAAAAAAAGAGGCTTTCAACTCCGCTTCTCCGTGTGCCAAACCACCATCGTTTACCGCCATGCACATCTGCATGCACTCTCTGTTTGTTGAACATAATATATATATAGGTGTACCATTCTAGAAATAGGCGGGGATAATACATGTATGCACTTCCTCTGTAAGGTATGTGTTTATGCGGGTGGTGTCTGCGACTTTGGGTATTGTTTTACGTTCCAACGCAAACTCAAGTGTTGTTGAACTTGTAGACTGATGAAAAAAAAAGAAGGTGTTTATAACACTCAAATCAGTTTATATAAGATGTATATATACGATAAAAGGTGATTTTCTACTTGGGTAATCCGATATTCTATAATACAACTATGGAAAGCATGATGATTATGATGCAGTTCCACAATTGCAAATAAATCATGGAATGGTAAACAATTGTTCGTTCCGCATGCGGATTCATCTTGAAAATAGACGAAATTTACAACGGATGAGATAAACAAGTTGCAGATATACTTATGTACTACCGGGACAGCAGCAGTATATCAGTATATGGTAAAGGTAATAGGTAAAGGGTACCTGGTAACGTAAGTACACACATATATATATATATATATATATATATATATACATTTATATTACCACTGACGCAGCTGCAGCAAAGGGCGCGCTGCACAGTTATAAAACTTGATGTGTGTATACCTCTATTTTTCAACCATCACGTAATGTATATAGGTACTAGGTATATGTATACCATGTGCTTTGGCAGCAGAGTATATTATTGGGGTTCCTTATCTGGACGTTTCTTTTTTCCCTTTCGTCTCGTCTTTCCCGGATTGTACGCGCACGCGAGAGAGGGTAGAAAAAAGAAAGAAAGAAAAAAAAAAAAAGGCTTCGGAGGACGAGCACGAAATATGACGAGGAGGAGGCGAGCATTCAACCTCCAGGGGGGAAATAACGAGGAGGAGGCACGAAGAACAAGAAGAGAGAAAGAAGTGTACTTATAAAGAATCGAGTGATTACAGGTGTGCGCTTGGCGTGAGCGCGCGGCCGAAGGACGAGAGCGATTATCCATATACAGCCAGGATGTATATATATACAGGACTCGTGTATTATGTATATATACGAGCAACGAAACGAGGTGGTGGAGAGGGTGGAGGTATATGCGTATACATACATACACACACACATGGAAAAAAATATGGGGATTCTCTTCTTCTTTTTCTTCTTCTTCCCTTATCTGCGGGCCATTGAGTTCGCGACGAGCGAAAGCAATCGCGCGTTAACATCGCGAGGGCCTGTTCGCTCCCTCTTTGTTACACACGAGACCTTATTATTGTCATCATTATTTCTTTGTTTTTTTTTTTCTTCTTCTTCTTTTCTTCTTCATCGGTATACAACAATAATAATAAAAATAATACAGGCTATATACGTGTGCCTTGTTGTGCAATTTCTTTCACTTTTTTTTTTTTTTAATAATTATGTTTTATATCAACTAGACGTAATACACGACGAAACATTTCACTCGCAATATAATTGTGTAAGTAACACCAACAAAAGCTCAAGTTGTTGTTTGTTTTTTTTCCCTTTTTTTCTTCTTGAAAGTTCGTGTACTTTACTTCATATTATATTATATGGCAAAAGGAAGGGTATATATTAATATAATGCAAGTACTTAAACAACGAAAGAAGGAAATATAAAAGGAAATTTTGATCCCAAGAACTTGAGGCTTCTCCCCTTGGCCAATCACCTATGCAAACAAGAAAAGGAAGCATCAGGAGGAGAAGAAGGAGGAGGAGGAGGAAGAGGCGAAGGAGTTAAGGAAAGCCCCCTTGAGAGCTACCTATACTCGTTCCGAGCGTAACGAGGCAACAACAACAACAATAACAACAATAACGTACGAACGTCTACCCAAGAGAGAGAGAGAGGGGGGAGGGGAAATGCATGGAAGCGCCTGTTGCATGCAGCTCGGCGAAGAGAGAACAGCATCAGGCGCACAGGCCTCGAACGAGCCGAGGAATCTCCATACCGAAGCAACGACACCATCAAGAACAGAAGAAGAAGAAGAAAAAGAAGAATGAAACGAAGGAAGGAGAGTGAAGGAGGATGAGGATGAGGAGACCGTACAAGGAGGACGCGCGGTGTGCTGTGTGCTGCACGCGAACTATATAGTAGTGTAGTCGAGTGTAGTAGTTATATAGGAGACGAGAGGACTAAGTAAGGAGGTGAGGAGGCAAGGAGCAAACGAGCATCAGCTCTTCTACTTATATATTCTTTATCTGTGTATACGTATACGCCAATAAGAGGGACTGAGAGTATGGATAGTCCTTGTTGTATATTTTTTATTATTATTATTATTGTAGGTGTAGAGGCTCTCCGAGAGGATCCTGCTCCTGCTGATGCAGTTAACGCGGCGGGTCCTCCTTTCCCTCCCTCAATAGCCATATATAAGGTATACACACACATATATATGTATATATATATATATATATTTATTGTAACTGATGCAGCTTGTTAGCAAACGCGTGTTGTGCTGCTCTGCACCTCTCCCACAACAATTCCAACCCTTTTCATCCATACCTATATATACATGTACATTTCCTTTCTTTGCCTCATCTCTCTTTTATAGCTATACCTATATCCTTGTGCTCATGCATTACACACACACTCTCGCGCACTATCTACTATCTCTCTTTCTATCCTCTCTTTCGCGCAAAAATATATACCTATCATTTACATCCCCCTTTACGATGGGTGATGGTGGAGGGTCCTCCCTCCTCTTGCCGTTGCAACCATCATACATCATGCACACATATATAATATATGTCTCGTTTGCGCGTCTTATATATATATATTTTATACCGTTGATTCTCCTTCTTCCTCGACTCCTCGACTTCCTTCCATATTCTTCCTTTTGCTTATACTTATATAGGTACATGATATACTCAACCTTATACTTACGTACACCTATACTCTTCGCACGCTAACATGCCTGTGTATTTATATTGTACCACCCACTTATACAATATATTTATAGGTATACATGAAACTCCTCGCCTCTCTCTCTCTCTCTTATTTGCGATTCTCTCTCTCTCTCTCTCTTCCAGCTGCAACGAATCGACAGCTCTGCTATCTCGTATATAATCCACACTCTCGACCGGATGAAGAGACTCTCTCTCTCTCTTTTGTGGATCCTGTATATATACATTTACTATGTATTATTTATACAATGGTGCGCGGATTATTTTATCATTTATCAACTGCGTCTCGCCGTCAGTCATTTGATGATAATGATAAAGAAGAAAAAAAAAAATATATATATAAATTTATTTCAAAACAGCATACACGGGGGCATACCATTCCAGTAAATTTACGTGTCAATTGAGCGCAAGAATCGTTAGTTTTACGGGTGGAAAAAAAAAACAAAAAAAAACCAAAAAAAAAGAGACGTGCATGCGGGATGGTGTTGAAAAAGTAGGAGAGTTAATTAATACAAGATTTTTAAAACGAATTTTCTCTCCAGGTTATTATTTTCCACCAGACGCGAGGACACGAGGGCACTCGAGAGAGACCCTCGACGCGCTAAAACTCTCAATTATAAAGCAACGGTGTCAGGCGCTCACCCCCCACATCAGTATAACCAATGCGTATATATACGTATATATACAAGTATAGGCCGTCAAGTCGTCGACAGATTTTGCATATTTTTTTTTTTCTTCTTCTTCCCTCCTCTCGTTGAAACAAAAAAAAAAAAAAAAAAAAAAAGCACGTCTAGTCTCTTCCTCTCGACCCTTTTTTTCCAAACTCACTCACTCTCTATTTTTCTCTCGCTCCTGCACGCACATATATACTTTTCCGCTGCGGCACTTGATGTGCTCGGCTCGCCCGCTGTTGATTTTTTTTTTCCTCCCTCCATCCCTCCCTCGCGACTCACCCCTACATCAAGAAAATACGTATACGCATAATCCGGGGTGCGCGCGTGTGTATATATATAAATATATACATAGGCTCTCCTCGCTAAAATACGCTCCGCGCACCCATGTAGACTCGTTCATTTGCGCGCTGCTGCCAGCGGTGGTATAGAAATGAAGAGCTCTCTCCCACGACCCGCCACCACCCGGATCATTTTCCCGCGTCTGCACCACCCTCTTGGCTGATTTGTCGCTCCGGTTCCCTCAAGCCGGTAGTTATATATTGCCTATCACACGTATACTTCTCGCCGATGCGTTTTTTTTTTTTTTTTGTTTTTTTTTTCTTCCCCAAGCATACACGCAGATATACTATATAGGAAGCGAGAGGTGCTTCGTCCCGGAGGCAGCCAAGTGGACGCCACTTAAGAAAGCAGCAAATTATTTTTCAAGCCCCCGCACTCAATGCCCGACTAATTGTTTAGCGCATTTTTCACCCCTTCATGTATACCGGGGGGAGGGGGGAGAGGGCCGCATACACGCGAGTCTGCGGATTATTAATTTTTTCCTCCCTCCCTCTCGGCGTAAACTCGCTAATGACGCGTATATATATATATACCTATGTAATACACACCTGTATACTTACATAATTATAATTACATATATTTATATGCATGGGGTAAGTATATAAGAGACCCGCTCCTTGATTCTCTCTCGCGCGTATACTCATACACGTATATATACATACATATAATATGTTACGACCAACTTCTATAACATCATTAACGCCGCGACTTTTATTTCTCGCTCTCCCCACTTCGCTCCATCGCTAAAGACTGCGGTGATAATAATTATTACATTGGGCACTTTATAATTAAACCGAAGCTTTATATATTATATTTTAAAACATATCAGCTGTATAGGTCGCGTATTTATATAATAAGTACATACGTGGACTTTCGCCTAAAAAAAAAAAAAAAAAAAAAAAAAACGTTGGTCCACAATATTTATCCACCGTATATATCTGCTAACGAGCGCAGAGCAGTAAAAAAGGGATATACTTATAACTATGCTTACGGTGCGTTTTTATAATGACACACGCGCGAGTAGACTATACTTGTATATATACGCGGCGGAGGGTGCAAATTCAAGGTTTTTTTTTTTTTTTTTTCCTCCAGTTCCCGGCTAGTGCAGGTTCGCGCGCAACTTTTTAATTTAAGACGAACGTAAGTACAATGTACGAGTACACGTGTACGTACATGGGTGAGGTAAGAGGGGGGTCTGCTGGACTTGTAATTATTATTAGGCTTGAAAACGAGGGAGAAGTTGCACTCGTTCGAATAATGAAGCTCATGTACGCGAGGGTGTTGGGGGGCAAGGGAGAAAAATATTCACGTGAGTGTGCAAATGTCTGCTTTTGGAATGAAGCTCGAGTGCTTTTTTTTTTTTTACTCAAATATACGTATATATATATTTTTTTAAGCAGTACACCAGCAGCACCGTTGACGTTGATATCGATATACGTTCCACCGATTATGAAATCATTTGTAAAAAAAAAAAAAAAAAAACTCAAGTATATTTCATACGCGTTCGTGCTGAGCCAACGCCCGTATAATCATAAATGACGTGCAATGAGATATAGAGGACCGAGGGAGAATCTTCTTCTGACTTTTTGGTCGACAGTCCCCCGATACAAGCCTGTACCCCCTTTTTTTTCCTATCGTCTCTTCTTCCTCTTCCGCCTCGGGGACTTTTTGCGCGCAAATTCCGGCCGATCGGTTTTACCATCTTTCTTAGCCCCCTTTGGAAATTTCTCGGGCGCGCGAACGCTTTTTTTTTGCACCCAACGGCGTCGTCGACTTCATGAATTTTTATCAGATCAACCCCCTCAACCGAAAATGTGTCACGCGCGCGACTAACGGGAACCGCGAGGACCCTCGACAATGTTTGTTTTCGTTGTCGCTCCACATACACGCCATTCGTATAAACAAAACCTCCGCAGTGCACCGTTGATATGGTTAAAATGTTGAAAGTCACTCCGTGTAGGTATAAATAATATTATAAAGAAACAGTGCAGCGTCGAGCGACAGGAGGTGTCAAAATATAACATAAATTTTCCGGAAAAGGGGGGAAAAAGCGAGGAGTTGCGGTCGTAAAGAGGGATTTTTCACGGGTAAACCTCCGCGTGGCTCTGCGGAGTGAAATTTGGAAAACGCAAAAAGCCAAGGACACCGAGGTGCGGGGTATTCCCCCGGAGAGAGAAGAAAGCCAAAAGTACAAAGGGCCCCAAGCACAGCTATACATACATACAGGATAAGGGAGAGATCGATCGAGCGTGCAGCGCAAAGCTTTCTCTCTCTCTAGGCATTTGTTCGAGCAGGGGCCCATATACACCACCACAGCGTGAGGCTGAGAAGAAAACCAAAAGGGACACGAGCGGGGGGGGGGAAGGACGGGCAAGAGGGAGCGGACGAATCACGAAGCGACTCGGGAGAAAATAAAATAAACGAAGAGGAAGAATATGAGGATGCTGGGAGGGAAAAAAAAAAGAAACGAAGAAAACGAAAAAATAGACGAGTGGGAGAGAGAGAAAAGGAGCTTGGGTTGCCCCGCACGATGCAAGCGAGAGAGAGAGAGAGAGAGAGAGGAGGAAGAGTCCTTTTGCCGCTGCAGCCGCCTCGTTTGGACGAACGCGAGCGAACAAAGGAGCTGATGCTATAGCTACTAGGGAGCAACCATACGTATACATATACACCAGAAAAAAAGACCTTACAATAATAATAATATATAAGTATTTTAGGAGGTTGCTGCAGTGGTGGCACCGCCAATACATTTCTACATCTTCTCGTATACTTATATTATTATAATTATTATACTTGCAGCATCCACGCGCGTATTTACACGTGCGACTCGCGTGTGTGTACCTGTTACACTTTTTTCATATTTTCTTCCCAACGATGTATACAGCATCTGCAGCAGAGATGGAGCAGGGCAAACAATAGGTACCATACGTCCCTATTCGGCGGTGCATTTACCTTTAAAAAAAAAAAAAAAAAAAAAAAAAAAAAAAGAAAAACCCTACTTTACACTCAACTGGCCATGACGGTCCGACACTCTTTTCTCCTTCTACTACGCCCCCGCCCCCCTTCCAAGCCCCTACAATAGATATAAAGTACTGCAATGTAGATTCATACACGTGTGCGCAGCATAATTCCTTTCCTCCCATTTTTCGCACTCCCTTTCATTGTACGTATAGGTATTTATTCCCTCGCGCGACCCCTCCTCCTCTTTTGCTTCCGTTTTTTTTTCGCAGACAGGCTTTATCATAACAACAATAACAATAAAGGAGGCTGAATATGCGGTATACCTGTGTATACACGTATACGTACGTGGGTGGGTGTGTGTGTGTATAGGACGGTATTCTCTAGGAAAAGAAAAAAAAAAAAAAGTCGAATAAGGAGAAAAGTGCCGAAGGTGACCAAACTGGAATGATAAATTGCCGTGGAACCTGAAAGAAATAACACGCCCGTATTGGGCGCCTGTGTGACGTGACAGGTAGACTGTTATACTGCAGTTGCTGCCGAGAGTGTATATATATATACTATATATTATTTTCTCAGTCACGCGCGCGTGAGTATTGTGTCTTTGGGAAAAGCCGGAAAATTTTTTTCGAAACGTTTTCATAAGCAAATCGAGTGTTAAAATTAACGGATAAACGCGTCCAATGCGTGAAATAATGAAGGGAGGGAAAAAAAAACCAAGTCTAAGACAGCGAATCAAAAGTCGCTATTTTTCTTTGGTGTACGGATGCTTCAACTACTATTTACACTACAGAATGTCGAAAGCGTTAAATTTCAACATTTTTTTCAACAAGAGAAATTACGAATAAAAACTGAATCGTGCAATCATCCGTTATTTAACAATGTGCCGTATGGATGGGACAAACGCTGTTGGATAAAAATCATGGAAGGAGCCTGTGGACCGACACCCTGACTCCGAAACTTCGTAAGCCCGAATGCGATGCATTATATCTTGATGGATAACGAGAAATCACGTGGCTCTCGAGCCAAAACGTGTAGTCAGAATATAAAATTATACAAGTTGAGCATCCAAAAACCAAGCCGTATAGTGCTATCGCGCCGAATGGTGTCTGCACTGTGTCTATAAGTTGCACGGCTGCATTCAGTTGCTCCTCATTGCACACGTGTGCATCTTTTTCGTTGGAAAAAAAGCCATGGGATCACTCACCATTCCTTCTTATTCTCTCTCTGATGTATAGGAGCCGTACACACTTATTTACTATTTCAATTTGTCTGAAACGTTTCACCGTTAGGTATCTGTATCTATACATACATGCGGCTTAGCTTTGTACGAGAGCTATTTTCTTCGCACCGTGTAAATATACATACATACACATACATGTGTGTGCGTGTACCTGCAGTATACACACAAAAGCTTATGCGTGGTTTTATGTGTAGGAATGTGTACATTGGTCTGGGGAGTGGGCCAATTTCCTGGCAGCTCGCCGAATTTGACCGCGAGCTCGCGAGCCGAGGGTAGCGTGCGGTGAACAAAAAAAAAAAAAAAAAAAAAAAAAAAAATATTTACCAATTATTGTCGACGTATGTGATAATCGTTTCATGATATGTACTGTATGGTAACATAATGGTCGTTACTTGAAATGGACATCAACGATGCGATGCACACCCATTATACACTACGTGGGAAACGAAAGAGAGTGTGATATAAATATATAAAAAGCTGGATAAAAAAAAACATACATTATACACACCGTAGGAAAAAAAAAAAAAAAAAAAAAAAAAATTATTCATACGAGTATTAGGCGAGCGAGAGAGTATAATTTTGTATGATTAATTCATGCGCGTTAGGTAAATTGTAGCATTATTCACGAGCGTAAGTACATTGTGTACGTGGAAGCTCTTTGGGAGGAGAATGATGTCTATTGTACGTATAATACTTGAGCGAGGAATAGAGAAAAACGTATAAACGCACATATAGAGACTGCGGGGCTATGATGTATTGTATGATACTAACTTATTTACGCTCCGCCGAGAGAAAAAAAGGTCGAAGAATAAAAGGGATTTTTAAAGGGAAGGGAACAAACGAGGGGAAAATAATGATTTTGTATATTTTGTGTGTTTGGTTTACTACGCTTTATGAGGAAAAAAAAAATTGTATATATATTTATGAGCGTGAAAATAGGTCAGTTATCGATGCACCCTATAGGACCATGTATTGCAATTTTGAAAAAAAAAAAAAAAAAAAAAAAGGTTGATACACGCGGTGCGGTGTAGTTGCATATTAGTACAATAATTATAATGCATTTTTGATTAATCAAGACTTGATTCGAACAAAAAATAAAATAAAATAAAATTAAAAAATAGGTATATCTATGCGTGAAGATGAAAAACGACACAAAAGAGAGTGCGTAGCTCGGGTGCGCATATTACAATGTATAAATTTATAAACATATAGAGAAGAAATACCAAAGGAGCCAAGGTATAGACGAGCTTATGTTGATATACAGTATACATGATATTATATGTACATAAGAAAGTTTTAAGAACAAGTTGACAGAGAGAAGAAGGAGAAGAAGAGGCAAGAGAAGGGAAAAAGATGAGCTGATGGTCTCTTCTATACATTCCTGAGGTTGGTTGGTTGTTGGGCCTTCCCCTCTCTCTTTTTTTCCTCTATACGTGTGTCCATCGATGGCTCTCTCTGATGCATATATATGGAATGTATGCAACTCGGATACCAAGCGTAGTACGAATATACACATAACTATATACGCGTAGGAGGTATACCCCTCCTAAGCATTACAATGCACTAGAAAAATATACGTTTGAAGCTGTGCGATGTCACGAGATGCGTACTACATAAATAATACATAAAAATATAATTATTCAATGTATAACATTGGTACATCGCACATATATGTATGTATAGTTTTTCAATTTATTTTTCCATTTTATTAAGAACGAGTACAACAATAATGTCATACCTATATACTTATGGTACTGAAAAAGCTTACATTTTTTTTTGTTTTTTTTTTTTTTCAACTTGTTTTACGTCGTCTCTCGTTACCTTGTACTTATTTGGCCCGGTTTCTCCTTATTTCGTATTGCCTCCTCCGACGCGACTGCCAGATGTCATGGTTTCTCAAGACATCCGATATAGTATCGGCAGTAACGACAACAATATTATATATTAAAACGTATCATACCGTATACACGATCAACATATTCTTTTTATACGATAAAAGACCGTAATTCATATAGAAACGCGCAAAATAAGTAAATTTTTTCAGACCGTCATCGTTAATTAATGGGATCATTGGACGATTACTATAATCAGGTGATTGATGGCTGCTACCGCGGTGAAGCTGTCAAAGTGCGTCGTTGAGTGTGTGAGTAGGTATATTTGTTTCTGGTATATCACGAATACCATGGAGCACAAGCTGTTGTATGTATAATGATTAATTCCGATGGCTTGACTTCGAAACCCGTGTTTTTTAATCACCGCTCTTTCTCCACCCCTACAATCCCCACTCCCCTTTGGTGTAAGTGTATACACATTGCCTGATTCTCTCTGCTTGTTTTTGTCTTAATACTTTACAATGGTATTACACGTGTATTTGGGTTCTCGTCGAAAGCCATCACTTTTTTGGCTTCCGTGCAATCGCCTTCGAGCTCGCGTGCCAGTTATGGTTTCAAAGATATCGAGTTTCAAAGGAGGGAACGCTTTGTTTCACGAATTAACAATAAATCGTCACGAAAACCGTGATATTTTTCTTCCAATTTCAGGTGTTGGGTAAATACATTGTTTTCAATTCTATCAATTGGCAAGTTATATGCATGTGCTGTTTATAATTCTAAATCGTTATTTTTATTGTTATTTACTTCTGATATAAGTAGCTATGATGTACGATGTATGTATATTATGCTTAATCGTGCAGTAGCTATCTTTATGCAACCAGCGTTTGTTAAATGTTGTTCTATAGTATCGCAATAGCGCAATTATATTTGGGTATACCTACATTTATGACGATGATACTGTTATCTGTTCCGTACTTTTTTTTTGTGGCTGGTTTAGCTATATACCGTCGCCAACTTGTTCACAAACCTACTTGTACTTTCTACGAGATTATAATCTTCTTAGCCCAAACGTGTACAAAACAATTTAATTTAAAATATAACAACAAAGGTGTATGAAAAAAAAAAAAGATAAGAAGTTTGGAAATAGTGAAAACGATTTTATAAACATAAAAAATAAAAATAATAAGTACGTATAACGAGATACAATATAATATTTGTGTATACTGGAGACAATTTAGAATCGTTTATACTGGATTCGTGAAGAAAAAAAAAAAAAACGTAATATAATAAAGGGCTCGTAGAGTATACTTATCATCACAAACTAAACACACATTACGCTGTGGAGCTGCGAGAAGAGCGGATTAGATTAGGCATGTGACTTAAGATACGAAGATGTATTTACATCCGAGAATGGGATCTTTACAAAAATGATAAGATATTTATACGCACGTGTATTTAATTAAATGCATATGTATGTGGGGGGGGAGTACGTATACACATACATTACATGTATACCATCAGACAAGGTGCACCTATACATGTATATACATGTATGTGGAGAGGTAAGTGTAAAGATGAATTATATCATTGGGTATGTAGGTAAGTATACACACTAACCATGGCCGAGCTCGGCGAGGCTGGATACGGCGACGAGGAAAACGCAGCAGCAAGCGAGGCCGCGGAGCAAGGAGCTGAAGCCTCTGGCCATATCTCTTCAGCAGGCTTGCCTGCTCTGGCGCGGCTGAGCTCTCGGAATGGCGGCAGCCTCCACTATGAGTAGCATCCCGCCCTCGCAGCAGCTCGCTCTTTCTTTTCTTTCTTTTTTTTTTTCTCCTCCGATGCTGCTGTTGCTTAATTACGCTACCTATAATGCATCCTAGTGCAAGTGCTGTAGCGATGGTAACTTGTAGCTAGCTGTGCGCTCCACAATCAGCCGCTATTTAACGCCGATGTTGTGATCTTGTTAGCGTATATACTTTAGTTTGTCATTTTTTGGAGCACCGAGCACGTATGTATAGGTATACGCACCTACTTTTGATTAATCGGTCACTCACGATCGCGAGCAATACGCATATCAGCAAGGATCGTTGAACTCTGCTACACTTGCGTGTATTTTTCATTCAACTGTACAATTTCATTAATACTTCTTATGATCCCTATACGTATTTACGAGCTAATGTTTATATGGTGCTGTATAGTATTTGGAGGTATGTGAAACGCGGTACGAGCTGATGCTCTCGCACTCGTGGTGCCCGATCGACTGACGCGGATGAGGCGCACTGGCGCATAAGGGTAGGACGAAGTTGTACCTATAGATATACATTTACCCATGAAGATTCTTTTTCTCTGATCAGATATCATCAGATGATGCATAGATCGCGCTCTTCATTTTTTGTTAACGAAACCATAGTAAGTTCTTACTTATACTTGTTGCTGTTTTTAATACAATTGTTTCAATTTCCATACTGTATGATAATGTACAATTTTGATACTTGGAACTTGGAATAACAAAATGTTTTGTCAGATACCTATAAATAATATGAATATAGTCGTTACAGTTTCAAACTTGCGTTCTTTTTTCATTATATAAATTATTATACTTACTTGCAGTTTGCAACTTTGCATGCAACACCCATTAATATTCTCATTGTTATTTATTAGTGAAAAAACCCTTCGTTACACTTATTGTTATCTATATTTTGCAAGGTACCTGTAGATTGTTTATACATGTACAGTATGCAAACCTGATCGATCGTTTTACACGTAGTAAATATTTAATGAATTTGCGCTATAGATTTGCTTATAGCGTAATTATTAAATTTTCCTCCTCACTTCACTTGTATGTCTTTATTCGATGCAAACATGTCACGAGATAAGTTTTATCATTGAATGAAAACTACTAAGTATTGTGTAATCGTGTTTTAAACGCGTAAGCGAACTCTTTTAGCATCACAAATGTGTTGAATTTAAATTAGGAACCACATGTGTACGTTGACAGCATTGATCATCTTGATACCGAAATTTACGCCATCTTGACCATCTTGACCAGAAATGATTAGCCAATCAACGAGCACCCCGCCATATTGAATTTTCTACCAATCATCATCGAGCGCGGGAGAAATACGAATAAAAATGATGGACACGAAAACTATATAGATTTTGAAATACAGTATTTTCACTCAATTAATAATAACAATTATCAATGTAAATTTTTTTCTAACTGCATAATAAAGCTAAAATTCTTTATTTTTTACTTTGAAATTTCTAGCCCAACCACGTCTCGACAAGTCTTAAATATGAAAAAATTAATCAGTTTGATTTTCAAATGTTTTGTATAATATGAAAATTATTGTAATGTCAATAACATGTTGACCATGTTTAAGATAAAATATACTTAAAATTTAAGGTATGATGATACTCTCAAAATGTCAAGTTGATAGTTACACGAATTTGCAGTCAGTCCAATAGGAAGGATATAACCTCAAATAAATATGAATCGTCGGTTAATTTGGAAACCGGTGTTCCGTGCGATTTTTGTTTGTTTTTTTTTTGTTTAAACAATAACAAACTACCATGGCAGTTGTTAAAGTACTGCGATATTTTGTAACAGCACAAAGTACAGTATCCGCATTGAGTGTTTTATGTAAATTTTCTGAAAACAGTAATGTACAAAAAATTTTAACTGTCGGTTATTCTGCACATAATTACAACAAATTCTTTCATACGGATTCGCATCTACGCACAATTGAAAAAATCAGTGCAGTGAAAGGCACCAAAGAAAATTTCTCTGCATTACAAATGAAAAAAAGACCTTTGCGAAAAAAGAGAACACCAGCAGAAAACGACGAAGCACTTGTACCTGGTGTATGAAATTATTAATTAATTAACATTTTATAATTTGTCTAGAGCTATCGTTTTTTTTAGCAACAAATTCAATCTTATGTTAAAATACCTTTATAATTTCAGTTTTGGAGCGTGAAAGCATTGGCAACTGCTGAAGAATACAACTTGGAGAATTTGAAAGAAGGTTTAATCAAACAAAATTTGTATGTACCTGTTGAAATTAGAACTTCTGCTAAACGTAAGTTTCTACAAAATTTTTGGTATTTTGAGAATTAAAATAATTTAATTTTTAGCCGTTCCTGATGCAATTCAAGCTGTAGCTAAGTATGAAGTAGGCGATGAACCAAGAGAAATTTATTTTTTTCGAGAGGGCACTGCAGTAATGTGGAATATTACTGATTTAGAATGTAGTAATTTGCTACGATTTTTAAAACAATACCAATTTAGTAGTTACTCATCAGATGAGCTAGTTCAGGCTGAAGGAGAAGTAATGCTTTATACTTATACTGAATCTGGGTACTTGTTTATTCATAGTGTTAAAAAATGCATGAAATTTTAAAGAAAACCAAAAGCTTATTTTTTGTTTTATGTTTTAATCAGTAAACATAGTCATCTGAAAGATGGTGATATATATCTTTCACCTGATGCTACTCTTGATAAGTATACATTCTCAAATGCTATATCGCAATCAGTTAAACTAGGCATTTGGGAAGCTACGCTGGATCGTTACATAGATTCTATAGAATTTGTAACTGAAGATTTGAAACATGGTCGACAAATTAGAATGTCTCGTGAAGAAGTATTGAGGAAACAAGGCGAGCTTCTTGCCTTGAGGCATTTAATCAATTTAAGCTCCGATCTCCTGGACACTCCTGATTTTTATTGGGAACGTGATGATTTGGAATCACTTTATCAGCAAACTTGCGCTTACTTTAACATTGCAAAGAGAACTAGAGTAGGTTGATAACTTAACTTTTAGAAAGCATTTCATAACTTTTTTACATTAATCCTAATATGACTAATTTTTTTCTGCTTTTAGGTGACAAATGAAAAAATCAATCACTGCGTTGAACTAGTTGAGTTGCTCTCCTCGCATCTCAGCGACAGACATCACGTTCGTCTGGAATGGATGATCATAGCTTTAATTATGGTTGAAGTTGGCTTTGAGATTTTGCATTATGTAGACCGCTATTTAGCAAAACAAGAAAATGAATTAATTGAAAGGCCAAATGTTATTACATTACAGTAATCTTGTGTGTTTTGTATGCCATGTAAAAAAACTTACGTTTTTATTTATATAGAACATATTTTTCATACTTAAGAAGTCTAAGTCTTTTTTTTTCCATCAATGGAGTAGTTGACTATTTTTATATGTACTTTTTTGAATATCAGTAGTTATAAAATTAGTAGTTTTAGTCAGAGAAGCGCTATCGCCACAGGGAATATTTTTCGACCTGAAGAGACTACTTTTCCTACCGAGGATGCACGCACAGTCGCACACTAAACGTTATACATATACAACAAACAAAGTCACGAAAAAATACCGCGAGATAGAAAAAAATTTGTATTTTTTAAATTTATCTTTGGGCGTTTACTGCGCCCGCAGTTGGAAAAATAGAGTTTGAACCTGGTGTGCATTCAACTAGGGCGAGCACCACAGGCAAGAAAACTATTTTTTTCAAATTTTTTTTTTTTTTATTTGCTTTGTAACAACTTAGTCAAATATTTGTTGACTTTTTAATAGTAGCGCCGAAAGCGTTGTAAACGTAATGTAACTGTAAAAATAAGAGCATAATATTATCTCCCGTACAACTATATAGTTATAGTCCAGTGTGACTCCAGTCCGCAGTCCGCAAGTCTGTGTCCAGTGCAGCCCAATAAGTGTGTCGTTCACACTGCGGAGTGCGGAGTTGCGGACTGCGGGTACGGGCTCTGCTGTGTATATAATTATAGTATGTACTATCATTGTCGTGTCGTCGTGTGTATGTGCAGCTTATTTTGTGTGTGTATTTTAGCTTTCAAAGGGGAATTGCGGAAAGCGGAATTAATTCTTGTGTTGTTTGTGTTTTGTAGGTGGGTGGGTGTAGTACCGTAGTGTGTAGATGAAACTGAAATTGTAATGACTGATGGTGATGTGGAAATTGTGTATCAAGTAAAGTGAGTGTCCGTCAGCATATAATTACCTGTCGTAAGTCATCCAAATGGCCAATAGGTATCTATACTACTAGGTACAAACACCGTCCTGTCCGGTTCGATACTTATGTCGGTGAGTCGTGCAAGACTCCTCGCGAGTGTATCGACGAACGCGGGTGCGCTTCGTTGGACGAGTACTTCTTCAGGATCCCGGACGACCCCGCGACCAACCCAAGGCGTCAGAGTGCTGTCGATATATAAAAAATATTCTCTCACTCTTTCTCCCTTCGTTGAGGGACAGACGGCCCATTAACCTCTTGTTTCCTGTGTTACCGTCGCCGAGATAAATAATACTCATCACACCCATCAGCAAATTGGAGCAGAAACCGCGATCAAGTAATAAAATACTTGCATCGGCGATGCTAATCCGAACACGTGCTTCAAGCTTCCTGGCCCGACGAGGACGGTCGCACCAACGTCACAACAGCTCAACAACACCACCCGGGGCTCTTGATACCCGTGGCCGTTGTTGTTGTTACATACTTATTTTAAGCTCTGCTACTGTTCATCGCATTGGTATTAGGCATTGTGGAAAAGGAAGCCATTGCACCATCGGTGACAATTAAGATACGTGACCAAGGCCCCGAGGGCGTCCGTCCGTCCGTCCTCTCTCCCTCTCCTTTCAGCATAGCAGCTCCGAACTTCGAACCGAGTCAGTCCATCTCTCTTTCTCCGCGTGTCCCCCTCACATTAGAAGCCAGTCGAGTAAACTTTCTCTTTAGCCTACCTCCCCTCCGCTCGCTCGGGCTATGCCCCCTACCTGGTCGAGGACGACTCTCCGACGACCTGACGCCGCTGCAGCGGCCGCCACGCGGACTCCCAGCCACGCGCAGCTCCGCTGCTGAGCGAGCCTCGCCGCTGTCATCGACGCCGCGGCGCGACTCCCAGAGGAAGGGCCGGCCGCCATGAGCAGCTGGACCGAAAGGATGCATCGACGTGCGGCTACCCTGGGCAACGTGGTCACGAGCTGTGGACACCCGTCCTCGGTCTCGCCGTACCCACGACGATTAGACAAGTTAGTACCTACTTGGATACTCTACTACCTGTAGCTCTTTACTCTTACTCTCTCCATTTCATTGGGTGTATACTTGGCCCAAAAGTCACAATTTTCTTGAGTAAGTACTGAATCCTATACGCCTTTACACGACTGTCTATTTTTTTTTTTTTTTTTTTGTTACAGAGTCAAGTTTGGTGTGCCACTCGACGAAGTCTGCAAAAACGACATACCTGGACCTCTACTGGTGAGTAATTAACTAGGGGACATTATGATAACTTTATCTAGTACTCCTCCTGTAAACGTATTCAGTTTTATACGTATATTTTCCGTCCAATGACCCCTGACGCAAATGATATTTTTCACAGGTTTTGATATTAAAGCTCAATAAGGAAGCACCGTCGCGAAAGGATGTGTTCAGGGCACCGGGACACCAAGGCAATATGAAAAAATTAATTCACTTTCTTCAGACTGGACGCTTAGTCAATATGGATAATTTCAGTGTTTACACGATAGCTAGTGTTTTAAAAAAGTTTTTGCGCAAAATTCCCGGTGGTGTTTTCGGTAGAGAGGGAGAACAGCAACTTTTTAGAGTGATACAATTAGATAGCATAGAACAGCAGCGGGACCAGGTACACAAGTAAGAATGTCTTTCTTTTCTTCTTGGATTGAGTTATTATCGTTTTTCTTTAATGAGACAAGTTATTTTTAAAAACCTCATTAACAGGTTGATTACTTCTCTACCAATCCACACTCAGCGACTACTAGTTTTGTTATTTGGAACATTTAGAGTGGTGGCGGTAAACAGTGAAAGAGCCAGAACAGGCATGACTAGTGAAGCTTTAGGTGTTTCTGTAGCGCCTTCTTTTTTTCAAAGTTGTGTCAGTGACGGAAAGACTGCAAAAATGGAAGATGTACTCAGATTCAAGGTAAACAAAACTTTCATTGCTCAAGTTTTTTCAGTTAATTAACAAATTAATAATTTGTGTGGGTACAACAAGTCTTTGCTTTTTATGAAATCGTATTAATATTTAAATCAAACATGAAACACATGTTCAAAGCAATATTTATTAATTTTTTTTTTTTATATAAAAGTTTCAAAAAATTGTACTTTAACGATAAAACGTATGGTAAAATTACTTAGTAACTGGAAAAGTCTAAAATAAAAAAAAAATTAAAAATTAAAAACCTTAAGGTGATTAAACACAGCTCAGGTTGAGTTTCAACATCAATTACTACCATAAAGCTTTAATCTCTTGAATCGAACAATTGACATTATGTACAAAATTTATAAACAAAATTCTATGCATGCCTTTTGGCTCGAACGATTGTTGAATCCTCTTTTTTTCATATTTTGCTTACAATCACCATCAGGCGGAGGTATCAGTAAGTTTACCATACCGATATTTGTCTTTGTCTTCAAACCTGCTCCTTAACTTTCAAATGTTATCATGACTTTATTGTCTTAGCATTCCTTTTGTGCCTACCTCTCAGAACAATAACGTAGTCAATGAACTGTATAAAATAAGCATGACACATGAATCAAACCTCCCATGTGATCAATTAATACAGTACAATGAATAAAGAAGCTATGAATTTTTCAACACCCAACATAAGTCCTTAGTGTGCATGATGAGTTACCCATTCCTTTGATGTAAGCAGTACAAATATACCTTAACAGTTTTAAAAATCAAAATCAGGAGTACTCTAGAATGTGTGTGAAAAAATACTTTAATAATAATTTTTTTTTAGAATAATGGTTTTAATTATTAATGAAGTTGTTATATGTTAGTATAAGTAGTTATTACTTGACAGAGTAAATTGAATTTTGCTTCTCTTAATGTACATTTTTCTAATTGAAATAGGTTGCCACAAGAGTTATGAAGTTTATGATAGATAACTTTGGAGTCTCCAATTTGTTTGGGAGAGAAAACTACGAATTTTATGCGCGAATCACTGGACGAATTCTAAAAGTGGAAGAAGACTGGATTTTTAGCTTCCGCTATCCTCCTGATTCATTAGTGTCACGTAAGCATTTAACACCACTAATCAACTTTCATTTGAAGGCTTCTTAGTATCTATTACAACAATTGTAGTTGATGAAATTTATAGGCCATCCATTTCTCAAAAATGTTTTATTTATCTGTTATCCTTAATTTTTATTTCTTTTTCTTTATTTCGTTCACTTTCAAATGCCATCCAGTAGTGATTTGATTGCTATTGTCGTGAAAATAAATAAATAATTAAATTATTCGTTTTACACTTTTTTCATACATCACTACAGGACAATTGTCGCTAGAAGCAGAAAAGACTTGGTTACAATATGAATGTGAGAGATGGGGCCTGAAGTTTAATCTAGAATGTAAGCCTGCACTGTAATTCGAAAAATCTGCACGCTTAATTAGTTTTATCATCTATTTGATTAAACGATTTTTTTTTTTTTTCTGATACAGCCATGTCTCATCAAGAGGAGTCGCAATCGACGCCGGCATTAATCCACGTACCAGAATCCCTAGAACTGAACTCGTCACTTGGGATGATACCAGAAAACACACTTCTGGAAAGTTACACACGTCTTTCTGTTAGTTTAGAAGAAAATGGGTTTTTTCAGGTAAGTTTGAAATTTATAATCAAAGTCAGTATGAAATTCGGATTTTTGGCTTTTTTTAAAGATTTGATAGTTGCAAGATAAAAATATTCACGGCTCTCGAATTTACAGCAGTACTCGCGGATTTAAATTCTCGTTTTTACAACATTTAGGCATCCAGCCGTTCGTCAAGCAACGGCAGTCACAACTCTCGTCACCCAGAAATGACGCTCGACGAACTTCGAGCAGTAAATCGTTATGCGGAAAGCACAAAGAGTCTCAGCTATTTGCCCCAGGTAGGCGTGGGTGAAGCGTAAGCCTGTTCGTCAACAGATAATGTTGATTAATTTTGTTTCTTTGATGTGTGATGGATATAGTTTTTTTTATTTTATTTTTTTTTTATTATTTTATTTACCGGAAACGCTATGTAATTTTTAATTTTTGTAATTTAGCGATTAAAATCAGTGTGTTGATTAAATTCAGATTTGTATTTCAAAAGACATCACAGGGCGTCAAAGCACTAAACATTATTTTTAATTTTGCAAACTATTCGTGTTTTTTATTACGCTTTGCAATATCATGCGCTGATATAGAATCATAAATAATTTTAGATGAAATCAACCCTCAATGGAATATTTGAGTTTTAGTTTCTGGAAAAATTGTCTAACTGAATCGAAACAGTAGTGTAACAAAATAATTTGTTTAAAGTAAAAGTACTCAAGGAAGTTTAAAAAATCACCAGACAAAATGCGTTGAAAGAATTTAGAGTTAGAGAGCATAAAATATAATCCACAGAGGGTCGATTATAAAAAAAATCTGAAAAAGTCATTCATTCTAAACAAAGAATTTTCCAATTCCACTAATATATTGCTGAACGCAAAATCTTCATGCATGGTTGATGTTTTTGTAATAAAAGTGTAAAATTTAATGTAAGGATGAAAGGGCTGTATCATACATTTTTGCTTGATTTTTATAAGGAATTGATATCAATCTCAAACTTCGCCTGCCTGGCGCGCCTGTGCCACATGATTGAGCTTTGTTGAGCCAATATACTTTTTAACACCTGTTTACAAATGAAAGGCATTCCACCTTTGAAAAATTATTATGTAAAATTTTAAATTAGCAATAAATCTATTCAATGTAATTTTACTTGAAAATACAGGAATCCTCTAGACTCCAAAAATTTACAATGTATGCATTTATTTATATAATTTTAAATATTCAAAAATAAAGCGAAAAAATTTGTGATTTTTGTCACTTTGAAATTATTTGTTTTATCTTTAATAATAAACTAATTTCTTCTGCATTTTCATAACAATAGTCGTATCGTTATAGTAAACACTTAACAAACTGGTTGAGCCTTGTCATTTACGTGCCAAAATATTGCAGAATCATATTCGCACTTTCATGCATTTTTTTTATGCAGGTTATTAATAAAAGAATAATTTCTCCTCGAAATAATGTTTGCTCTTTGCTTGTCAACACGAAAATTGTGAGTGTTACTGTCCTTCTATAACCAAAATTACTATATTTTCTAATTTACATATTGGTTTCTGCAGTAAAGTACGTACTAATTATCAGTAGTGCATGTGTGGAATATAATACCTGAATCATATCGTGTAATGACTGAAAATAACAATCAGTCTTACAGAGGAGTCGAAGATAAAAGTAAAGATAATTGAGCATATATCTTTAATTGATGTAAGATTTTCGTCAGGTACATGAGAGACAAACCGCACGCATGCGAACTAGGTCGGACTGGTTTCTTACCCCTGTTGGCGAAAGACTGGCTGCGACAGATAGCGATCCGACAGCGATGCATGTTCTTCGCGGCTCAAACCGATCTTCGTCCGGAAACATCGGTACGTTTTTTCATTATGATCTTTTTTTTAAAAAAAGCTCTCGTACGTCGATTTTTCTTACAAACATTAAATAGGTATTTATTATTTTTTGAAACATCGTTGGAGTTTATTTTTTACTCTTCAATTTTTTTAATTTTAATGAATGGTTCAGCTTGAATGTGAGTGTTTGTTGAAGTTTTTACCACCTTTATTTAACATGGAATAATCTATCAGGGCCTAGAGATCGCGAGCGAGAGAGAAATTGTTAATTTTCATTCAATCTAATGACAAGTATGAGAATTAATAAACAAAACGGATGGTATTCCGATATAAAGCGAATGTTCGAAAAAACAGATGAGCGAGCGAGTTAGTGAGAAAGATGACGGAGCCGCTCGAGTATAGGTAAAAAAAAAAAAAAAAAAAAAAAAAAAAAAAGAAAAAATGTTTGTTATACCTTCGCAGCAGCCGGGCTAAGTGCGAGCGCCGAATCCGTGAAGCGTCCCAGCCTGCGGCGGAACTCGTCCCGGGAAAAGTCGCGACTGCATCGCAGCTCGTCCCGGCGCAACAAAGAGAACGGCGGAAAAGCTCGCGGTGCCGGCGCTGAGAACACATCCAAGTCGCGCTCCCTCGAGACGGTGAAGGCAAAAGGTGCGAGGGTTACGATAGATCAGCAACCGGCTGAAAAAATCATCAAGAGCAGCGACGAGCTGCTACACTCCTCGCAAAATAATAGCAGCGCAAAGTCTCGACAGCATCATCATCACCATCGCCACCAGCAATCCGATACAGCAGCGTCTATCGGTCCGCAGGATTGTACGGAGATGGACGTGCAAACGTTTCACGTTACCCTCACGTACAAGCCACGAATATAATTTTCCTTCTTGTGTTCGTCGTCACCCATTAGATATAGCGCCGATCCGATCGCACATCCCCCTTTTTTTTCACGTTGCTTCGATTCGTTTATTTTCAATCATATGCTGTTTTGCCACTGCTACTGCTGACGCTGCTAATACTTTCCATTATACCCATATAGAGTTTCACTCGTAACCGATCGCTTTTTTGGCGTCCTGCGATATATATACATAAATATTTTATTTATTAATCCATACGAAATTCTAAGAATTTTATATGTTTCATAATTTTATCGTTTATCATAGAAATACTGCAATTATTGCATTGTTAACTATCACAGTGATATTGAGTGAATTAGTAAGTTTAATTGTAATATCGATTTTTTTTTTTTTTTTTTTTTTTTTTTTTAATACATATTTTTGTTGAATGATGCAATTTATATTTTTTAACTGCAGTCAACAGCTTGCAAAGCATGAAATATCCAGTAAGGCGCCAATTACCATTACTGCTCACATTATGTTAATATTACTTTTAATTTAAATCGGAAATGAGTTGATTCTTGTAGGCTTAGAAATTACTAAAATTTCAGTAGTTAAACATTCCATAAAAATTTTCGCGTATATTTAAAGAATATAAAAAAAGTCGTAATTAATGATGAATGGAAAGAATGTTTTTAGATTTTCTATTTATTATAAAAAATACAAATCGACTATAAATGAATTGCTGTTTGCATTTTTTGTACGGTAAGAAAGTCATCGTGATTTATTTTTAAAAGTCAATTTTTATTATTCTTTGACTAAATGTTGATCCTAAATAATTTTTAGAATTTTAACATGTGATTCAACCACTTTAAAAATATCCCGTACAATAAAGAAAAAAAAAAAAAAAAAAAAGAAAAAAAAACAAACAAAAAAAACTAGAATAACGAAAAACGCTTGAAGTACTGCCAATAAAACGAAAAAAAAAATTCTTGGTATTTCCAGTCATACGGATCTAGAATTAAATGAAAAAAATGAAAAAAACGTTTTGCTCCAACATATATATGCTAAAGATTTCATTACTCGAGCAATTACAATTATTGTTTAAAGCTTGACTTGAATATATAAAGTATTTAGCTAAAACTTAATCGTAACTTTAAAAATACAAACGTCTGCAAATGCATTTTAGCAGTAAGATCATTCCAAGCGCATTTAAACGTAAGTGTTATAATGAAGTTCTATATATTTGATTTTGTAAATTTTGTTTTTCTTTTTAATTTAAATTTGTATAATCAATTGATTACACGAATATTTTTTCTTCTCATAGTTATCGAATTCTCGATGAAATAAAAAAAAAAACTGTTTGAGAAGAAGTATTTATAACAATCCTCGTGATAGGGAGTCGAATGAAATGAGAGCCACTATTATATACAATACTTGACATGATATTAAAACTCTGTTCGATATGAATCTTAACATGGACGTGTGTAGCTTTCATGCTTATTAAATCAAAAGTATATCCCGAAAATTGTGTAGATAGTACATGTAATTTATATACAAAATTCGAAATGATTTGAGATTCATCCTTCATCTAACGAAAAATTCGAAAAATTCATCGCGAAAAATGTATGATTAATACTTAAGTCAAATGAAAAAATGCTCGCAGTCGTACATGTACACCCTCCCAAAAGTAGAATCATGAAAAACTACTATTAGACGAGAAAGACAATTATTGTTGCTCGATGATTTTCAATTTTTTTTTTTTTTTTTTTTTTTTTTTTCAAAATTTTGATAACGTGTTTTTTTGTGAGAATACTTACTTAAAAATTAATTAAAACTTCTCAATTAGATGATTTAATTGTTTTCTAAATTTCTTTTAAGTTTTTTCAGCCAATTCAAGCTGTTTTTCATATTCATCGAAAATTATTACGTACGTGAATCACTTTGCTGAGAAGAAAAATAATTATAAAATTGTGAATGAAAATAATTAACAATTCATCTTGCTATGCTCGACTCTCGTAGTGGTTTTTCGTAAATTTTTGTGGTTGATTTCTCTGGATAAAAATGTGTTTATAGTTACGCTCACGAAATTGTGCATAGAATAATTATAATACGATTGTACTTGTGTCAAAGTGTTTTTTCCACGATAAAACTTTTCAAGTCTAAAATATGAAGTGCGTATATACGAAATATGCGATGTTTTTTAAATTTCGAAAAGATTCACATGTACCATCAAGTCATTGAACATACGAGTATTTAGTACAATTGATTTTCGAGCAATCTACATGCAATTTTAACAGTTTTATCTTATGCATATCTGGCGACGATGTCAATTAGTGATTTTAGTATTATTTTATATCAAGTGAGATCAATAAAATACAAAAAAACTAAAGAGACTTCTTCAAGTTTTGACTTGAGTTTAATTAAACAATGGCTTTTTCTAAAATTTTAACAATAACAAAATCGATAAAAAGTAACAAAAAATAAACACCACTTGAGCCCACCAATTTAATGTATGTATGATTAAAAAAAATATGGTTTTATATAAAATTTGCAGACTCTGCTGCATTGTCGGTTTTTAACAATATCGTAGATTTTTTAAAGCAATTATAGACAAAAACTTATGATTACAAACAATATTATACATCATGATAATTATTACTATCATCATTAGGAGTATTAAATTTAAGCTTATTACAGAAATGCGACGAATTTTTCTTGACTGTTTCAGTAATATTTTATATGTATTTATACATTTCTGAAATGATAACGATTCGATTTGAAGAAAAACATATGAGCGATACATTAAAAGCGTCATTGTTGTCGTCAGGTTTTCATTAAACTATTTTAATTTTTGCTAGAACCAAAGAAACTATATCAAATGTATTATTTTATAATGTAATGCAACATCATTTTTAACTAAAATTGCAATGAAATCATGTCTTACAAAGTACGTTTATGTAACAAATCCATTCGCGATTATTTTAATATGAATATATACAAGTTCATAAATTATGAATCTCGATTATTCCTTATTTCATAAAACACTCATTATTTTGGGGTGTAAGTCAAATGTCGTTCACTGCTTGTAATTACTCAAAACTCAAACATTTCTCCTGACGTTTGCATACCTTATTATTTTAATTTTTCTTAGAATCAAAACTGTGATTTAAAAATAAAGTCATTTAAATGATTTATGTGCCATGTGACGGCTTACGCCACGAGTACTACTCCAAAAAACGACTGTTAGTTTTTGTATGCACGTTCGAACAAGACTTTAGTCTTGTCCTTCATGTCCTCCCTCCCATTAATTTGTTTTTTAAACAATACACACACACAAGACAAAGTCGCTTCTTAAATCCTTCTCGCGCGTATTAACTTTTGATCAAGCACTCAAAGACGCGTTAGTGACTGAACAGAAATTTTGAAATGAAGTGATAAAAATATTTTAGCGTCGATTGGCCAAATTTCTCTCATTGGGCACACCACCACGAATATACGAACTGGATTGAAATCCATTCGGTTTGTAACAGTGTTTTTTTTTTTGCAAATTTTTTTGAATGATTATATTCCATAACGCCCAAAAAGAAAAATAAAACGCACGAAAATTTTTTCATATTTAAATATATCTAAAAATAGATAAACAAAAAGGATATTATTTCGATGAAAACCGAATTTCGAAATAAGAATCCTCGATAAAATTTCATATGTTACATCATGAAGAATATTTTACAAGATGGTGATTACTAAAAACGTAGTACCTTTAGCAAAAACATAAATTCTAAGAATTTTTCTTTTACTGAAATCACTATGAAATATTTTACAAAATAGGTACATGTTTATTACGATTTTTTTTTTTTTACAAAGCATTTGTTATTTTCGAATGGAAATAAGATCCCAATTGTAATTTCAAAATATTTCACTTTTTTAAAACATCTATGAATGTTTCTCGAGGTAAAGCAATATTGCCAATCATTCTAAGTCTTTTTTTACCTTCCGCCTGTCTTGCTAATAATTTTTTTCTTCTTGTCACATCACCACCATACTGAAAAAAAAAAAAAAAAAATTTAAATAAAATCTCTTTAACGTATTTAAATTCAAATGGTGATAAACTTCTTTTAATAATACCAATTTGGCTGTAACATCTTTTCTGTAAGGTTTTAGATTTTCTCTTGCAAGAACTTTACTCCCTACGCAAGCTTGGATCGCAATAAGAAATTGTTGCCGAGGTATTATATCCAATAATTTTGTACACATTCGTTTTGCTTTCTCTGTTGCTTTAGTACAGTGAACTAATGTACTTAACTCTTCGACCACATTTCCGTTCAATAATATGTCCATCTACAATCATTCCATAAAAAATTAATTGTTTGATCTGTTTGAAAATCCGTAATATAATGTATTTGAATTTTATTGTTTACTTTTACTATATTGGATAGTTCATAGCCATAGTCCTCGTAGTCAAAGCTTGCATATCCGGAACTTAATGATTTAAGTTCATCGTGAAAATCAACAATTATTTCATTAAGAGGTAAGATAAACTGAATCATTATTCTATGACTATCTATGCTTTTTGTTAGTTTTTCTATACCTCTTCTATCCAAGCATAGAGACATAATAGGTCCGATGTAAGTATCTATATATAAAGCACAAATTCAAATTTTTTTTTTATTATCTTAGACAAGTGGTTTTAAATGTATTTGATTAAAAAATTTTACGATACCTGGTGTTATAATGGTTCCCAATACTAGTGGTTCATAGATTTTTTCAATTATTTGTGGATTGGGAAAATGGGATGGATTACTAAAATAAACTTCATTGCTTTTGTTTTTGTCAATCTTTTTGTTGTTCAATGTAATTATTGCTCTATATGTAACTCCTGGTGCGGTAAGAATTGATTGAGCATCGTACTCTTGGTCGAGACGTTGACAAAATACTTCCATATGTAAAAGCCCAAGAAAACCAAGGCGCCAACCTTGTCCTAATGCTGGACTTGAAAAATGTAACAAATTTTTAATAATTCATCAAGTACTAATAGTTGTAATTTATAACGAATTTCAGTTCAAGCTTCAAGTATTGTAAACGAAATACATACAAAATGTAACATTTTACCTGGATTCGTCAATAACTGTTACTGCATTATCATTTAAAGTCAATCTGTTGATAGCACTTTTAAGAGACAAATATTGCGACTGATCCATGGGATACACGCCAGCGTAAACCATTGACTTTGCGATTTTAAATCCAGGAAGTGGTTCCACACGCATATTTTTCAGATGAATTGTATCTCCTATCTGTGCATCACTGGATTTCATGTTGCAAGTAAGGCAGCCTACTTGTCCCGCGTATCTAGGTCGAAAATGTAACTTTTAAGTTTTTATTATTAAAAACGTACGTGTTTGAATACGTTACATTTTTTGAACCTTCTCCTCATCTGGTCTCAAGAATGACAATGATTTAACTTCGTAAGATTTTTCAGTGTGATAGCACGTAATCTGATCACCGACATTAATAATTCCATCCTTAACATAAATCAAATTAACCGCCCCTTTGTAACGGTCGTACCAGCTATCAAAAATAAGCGCTTTCAATGGTTTATCCCTAATAGCCGGAGGCTCAGGTATTCTCATGACAATGGCTTTTAGGACCTGATCCACATTTGTACCATTTTTAGCAGATATTTTAAGGATCTCGTTTTCCTCGATGTCAAATAGATTAGCCAACTGGTTAACGACCCTTTCGGGATTAGCATTCTTCAGGTCGATTTTATTAATCACGGGAATAATCATGAGGTCGTTGCCAAAGGCAAGATAAAAGTTGGCCACCGTCTGAGCTTGTACACCATCGTTCGCGTCGACTAGCAATATAACACCCTGACAAGCTGCCAAGGAACGGTAAACCTCGGACGCAAAGTCAACGTGCCCAGGCGTGTCAATCAAATTAAGCAGGTATTCCTCGCCATCAAGCATATACTTGAGCGAGGCTGTCTGGGCCTTCACTGTTATGCCACGCTCCTTTTCCACCTGCAGCTTATCCAACACCTGCATTCCGGAATTCGTTTTGATGGCTCCCGTCATTTCCAAAAGCCTATCAGCCAAGGTACTCTTGCCATGATCCACATGAGCTATGATACTGAAATTACGGATCTTTTTTACCGGGATCTCGTAGTCTTTTAACTCGCCCTTCCCCGTTGAGTAAGTGCTTGCGAGCAACACTCTGAGGTATCTGGAAAAAAAGCATATCACTGATTAATTACCTATTTAAAAACATAATTAATGTTATAAAATTTACCTCCTCTCTAACGTAGTCCTGAATGTAAACGGCCTAAATAACACTTTACACAACAGCATCTTTGAATTCATGTTTACAAAATATATGGCATCAGCATGACCAATTAATAATAAATTAATTAACAACAAATTAACTTTCACTCGAACATCAACATGATGCATGCATTAAGGTAAGCAGACGACGTCCAACTAAAAAATATAAACAAGCACAAGGTACGGCTACGTTTGCAGGAAAAAACTACAACAACCCGGTAAATGCCAGAGATTCTGGTAAATGTGGGTATGTGGGGTACGTATTGTCAATTGTCAATTCAATTTTAAAATTTTTTATTGGCAAAACTTTGAAGTTGTAACAGCCATAGCGCAGTTTGTCTATTGTCATATTTGTCATCGCGTATAGAGAGTGTATCAGCGCCATCTAGCGTTTCAGATTTACTTCTTCCGAAAAACACTAGAATCTAGGGACTTTTTCAAGACGGTTCCCCTAGAAAATGGTTTGCTTACGTCCGCGAAATCCGAAACGCTAGATGGCGCTGATACACTCTTTAAATAAGTCAACAAACAACTATAACAACATGGCAAGCTAGAGGTGGACTGATCGTACCAAATGTAACTTTGAGTCACATTTTACTGTGAAATTGAAGTTTTGTGTACTTATAGGTATATTTAATATATAATTTCTAAAAACTTAAGCAACGTCAACTGTAACTCTGTGCTCGTAACACAAGTTATACGTAATATTATAAATTATAACGTAATTACGTGGATATACACGGTGCGTAAGTTATACCGGTACTCATTCCAAAAAAGGTCTTTTCTATTCAATTTTTTTTTTTACAGTATCTTTTATTAAAACAGAACCATTTGAAATTGTAATTTTTAAACTTATGATCTTATAGTTTAATAAATTACCTAATTAATACTCTCAGGTTACCCGAAGTTGTTAAATGCTCCTTGGATAAGGTTACTATTTTCAAAAACAAATTTTTCACATAAATTCATGTACTGCTCTCATAGGTACTAAATACCTATTTATGTTGGAGTTCAACATCGATAAAAAACTAGTTCCGAGATAATGGTGAATATTTTTTTCTTTCCAAGTTAAAGTATAAACTACTTAGATGTTTATCTTACACTAATGTGTGTACATATTATGATTCCTAGTTCTCTTTGATTCATAAAACTGAAAATGCTCATGAAGATAGCATTTGGACTTGTGCATGGGGTTGCCCAAAAAAGAAGAAAGAAACGCTAGTAGAGAACGAAGACTCCAGGTACTTGAATCTATTGTCAATCTATCTTTCTTTTGTGTTATTTCATGGAGGGTAATAATGATAATTATTTTACAGAGATTCCATGCAATCTAATGAAGACGATCCCGAGTATGTAATCACTGGTTCAGTAGACGATACAGTTAAAGTTTGGGAACACAAAAATGGAAGCTTAAAACTTAAGCACAAACTTACTGGTCATTCCTTGGGTGTTGTGTCTGTTGCTGTGAATTCTGATGGGTCCAGTAAGATTCATTTTATACCTTTGTCTCATGAAGAAGCACATAATGATTGGAGTCTAACAAACACTTGATTTTTATTTTAGAATGTGCTTCCAGTTCCTTGGATTCAAGCTTGCGAGTATGGGATTTGGAATCAGGAGAAAAAATAGCTAGCACTGAAGTTGGTCCTGTCGATATATGGACAGTGTGTTTCTCTCCAGATGATAAGTATATTGTGTCTGGTAGTCATGCTGGTAAAATTCATTTATACAGTGCCGAAAATGGAGGCCAAGAGCAAACTTTGGACACAAGAGGAGGAAAATTCACTCTTAGCGTTGCTTATGTGAGAATCAACGATTATTATATTATTAAATTCAATAACTATGACTTGACATGATTGCATACATTTTTTAGAGTCCAGATGGGAAATATATTGCGAGTGGAGCCATTGATGGTATCATAAATATTTTTGATGTTGCCTATGGAAAAGTCTTACAAACTTTAGAAGGTAATTTTTTGTATGATTACTTCTGATATAAATTGATTCTCGATGTATTGTGCGATTGTATAACTTTAACTATTCTCCAGGTCATGCTATGCCAATACGTTCTTTATGTTTTTCACCCGATTCGCAATTACTTCTAACAGCTAGTGATGATGGACACATGAAGTTATATGATATGTGAATAATAATTTTTCAAGTTTAAAAAATTCCTTTTGCTATAAGAATTTTATAGCATTTCACTCATTATGTTGCACTTTTACAGAAAAGACGCCAATGTAGCAGGAACAATGTCTGGCCATGCTTCTTGGGTACTTGGTGTAACATTTGCTCCAGATGGTCAAAAATTTGCTTCTAGTAGTTCTGATCATACAGTTAAAATTTGGGAATTATCTCAAAGACAATGTTTGCACACATTTCATGAGCACACTGACCAGGTAACGTGAAACTTAAATATTAAAAAAAAAGTTGTTACATAAATATTTAAGAAGATATTACTTTCAGGTATGGGGAGTTAAGTATCATCCTACAAAAAATAACTTAATTATGTCTGTTGCTGAGGATAAGGCCATTAATTTATACGAGCATCCAGAATAACTGTATATTTGTACATAAATGATTAATAAAGTTTGTTTTTTAACAAGTACTAAGTGCAAATTATTGAACAAAATCGTCTTACTTACTAGAAATTACTTGATTTAGCAGCATAGTTAGTTTTGCAGCTTTTAACTTCTCAGTCGCTCCCAGGTAGCTGATACCAAAAAAAACCAAGAGAACATAGTAAGTTTCAACATTGGAGCAATTATTTTTCAAATTTTACGTATAGGTAAAAATTAATGTAACAAAATATTGATTTATACAGTAATTCGATCTTATAGGACTGATTTCCCATGATTTCCTAGTTAAGTGAAGAAAATCCTGGCACAGGGATAAAGGTGTGTCGAAGATCATGGGTGTTATATCTCAAATGAAACAAAATTAATTATTTGGCGATGGATGAAAAATTTATTTATTATTTCAAAATCATCTGCAGTCAAGCTCTAGGGATCCGTCGTCTGGTCGTTGCACATTATTCTGAATACGGGTTCTTCAGCCTATTTGCCAATCATCACGCATGCAGGAGCTGCCAAGCAGCAAGGATCAAGAAGGCTGAAAGCCGCAAAACTAACTTTTAAAAAGATTATTCAATTAAAATAAATATTAGTGGAATAACGTTACTCAGTCATATATTTAAAATATGATCTTTGACTTGGATGGATCGTTATTGGTTAAAGCAAATCCAAGTCAAGGAACGAAAGTATCATCACATTTTCTTTTGACACTTGTTTGTATTTCAACTAGCACTTTAATTACAGTATCTCATACAAAAAAAGAAAAAAAACAAACAAACACAATTATCAAAAAATCTTAAGAATAACTTTTTTAAATACTTTTAAATCTAATTAAGACTGTGAATCTTAAAATAAATCACAATTTCCCACTCATATGTAATTCATATTGTTTAGCCATTAATTAGCTTTTCATTTTATACGATAAATATTTTGAGCAAATTCCTTAAACATATATTTATATTTTTTTTTGGTTGTAGTAACTTACATAGAAAGAACAAAACGCCTTTCATGAATTTAAAATGAGAAATTTTTTAAATTTTCATCCACTCGAGTACAAGAATATTATAACAAATGTGTGAATAATCATGAAATTTGAAAACGATAATATAATGGAGAACACTATGTTTTATCGAGTCAAGCATAAAAAAAATCAATAAATAATAAAAACTAACAATCTGTCTTATTTCATAAGATTTGCACTGGGACGAAACGAAAACGCTTTCAAGACCGGAAGTTTAACTTTATGCGGTCGGTGAAATGAAACCTCGACTCGAGACTTTTGAAATTTTCGTAATGCCTTCAAACGTAGAACTTCTAAAAAGATTGCAAGTCTGATCTTTCTCGCCACGAGGAGAGCGAACTTGCGCACTCGGCGTAATCCATTGCCTCGTGTCGGGTTTCTCGTATCGCTGATTTTTTCTGCTGTCTTCAACTTTTTTCCACAAAGTGGCAATTTTACTTGCAGTTTCTTTGACTTTACGATTCGCTTGGTTCGAAGGATTCGAGACTATACTGGAGTTGCTATTCGATCGCTGACCCAGTGAAACTGCATTACTGCCGATTTGATAATTGGACGAGGATTTTACCACCGGGGAACACAAATTTGTCGAAGCGCGCTTCGCTAAAATTGGAATGTTGGTTCCAACAGATATTTTTTCCACGCTTGTTGTCTTTGTAAGCTTCGTGGCTGACGCAACGGACCTTTGAGGAAGTAATTTTCGAGGGGAAATTTTCGACTTTCCATGAACAGGTGATGTTTTTGGCGACACGTTACCAGCTAAAATAACGAGTTTTTTAATTTATACGATCCACAAGGAAACGCATTATAAGGTACAAGATGGAAAAAAAGGCAACAAGTACTCACCGGGTTTAACCGTTTTCGCGGTAGGCTTTCCTCTGTAAGGCGAAGCTGGAACGACCGTAGGTACATTATCCATTTCAGGCTCGTCTTTGGTAAAAGTCCCTTGTCTCTCCAAAGCTTTGAAGGGCAGTTCCGAGTGCTTCTGCGAATAGTCCGCCTGTCGTCTGGCAGAGGCTGAGCTCGGAGCCGCGGGGGACTTTTGCGGGATCGAGGTGCGCAATCTGCTTGAAGTTTGGCTCGGAGAGTTCGCGGCAGCCCCCGTAACCCGTCTGTCCGACACCAATCCACCACTGCACTTTTGGGCACTGTTGTTCTGCCTAAGCGTAGTGGCTCTCGTCGCTCGCACGATGGGCGAACTGTTGCTGCGACTAATGGGCGGTATGGCAACGGGAGAAACCCCGGCTACTATCTGCTTCAGAGGCGAGCTCTGTGGCGTCGAGCATCTGGTACTCGATTTGGAGTAGAGAGGCTTTCTGCGGCCACGGATTCCCTTAACCAGAGGCTCTGGCTCGGACTTGTCAGTACTGTTGGACTCGACGCTCAAATCACGCCGAAGCGTTCCCGGTTTTACGATTCGGGGCCCCTTAGGTTTTTGATGCTCCCCTTCGTCTTCGTTACCGGACAAATCGTCGCTATCATCATTATCGCTTTCCGAGTAGTGATTCCGTGCTTCGTACAAATTGTCCTGGACATCGACGATAAAGTTTTGACTTTTGGCATCGGGAGAGTTCGAGAGTGACTCCTCTTGATCAATTAGCTCGTTTTCGTGGGCTTCACGGACCGTGAGATTTAATTCCGATTCGTTAGAGGTGGAAAATGGCCCCGAGCCTTTGGACTCGTTTTTTATCATTACATTATCACATTTAGTTGGGGTGTTCGAACTTAGAGACTCGGAGTTTGGTTTCATCTTGTATGTCCTATTACTAACGGAGAATTTTCTGAGCATGGGAATACCACTTTTTATCGGAGTCGGAGCATTAAAAACAGGAGTTGACTTTTCTTCACTAGGCCCTTCAAACTTTTGAGTCTTGTTCTCTGTGCTTTCATTGTTTACAGGCTTGCTGAGTACCGAGTTATCCAAAATCTGGGTTTGGAATCTTGCTCTGTCTTCCTGCCTGCGTTGTTTTGGTGTTAGTTTTAATACTGACATACATTTCATTGTATTTTCTCCATTATTAGCATTGGCTTGTTCTTGTCTCTTTAAATCTTCTTGCTCCTTTTTAATTATCTCAGCTGCAATTGTATACGTCTTATATCTTTCCTTGACCAACTGCCTTTTTTGCTTTGGTGTTAAGTGCCCTGATGATATAATAAAAAAATTACCTTTCTGATTTGTTATTAGTAAATGTATACTTGTATGATCTGTGAATAATATACCTGATTGATTTTTCGAAAGGCGACGCTTCGGTGTAGACTCAACAGAACTGCAGCATTCACTGGAAATCGGTGTGATAGCATAATCCGTATCATTGGCAACATCTTCGATTCTTTCATCTAGGGCACATGAAAGTTTCGTAGTTTTATCGCTACTACCAAGGTCTACTAGATCGCTGCACATTGTATCATTGCAACGTGTGGAAGATTCAATTGTCGACTCGTCCATTTGATTAACTTCGTTAAAAAGAGAAGGAGGATTAATATTTTCTAAGCATTCGCTTAGGCTATTACTCCCACTTCCTTGCATGGCATTAGCGTATCTATTGAAAGTTAAATTAATTTATCGTTAAAAAAGGTTACAAAAACATTTAAACTGTTTAAATAATAATATTTACTTCATGCAAGTCAGTGACAAGACATTGGCAACTGGTTTGATGAGATCGAAATTAATATCACCATTGGTCAAACTGACTGAATCATTATCTTTGCTATCTGCGATTTCGGAAGTTATGCTCGCTACACTCAACATACTATTTTCCATATCCGCGAGATCCAACAATTCATCCATTATAGATGGAGGCTTGACATTATCCAGCTGTGAATGATTGGCGCTGTTGCATTCGTTTAAAAGGTTTTCTAGACTAGCAGTACGATTTTGTCCATGACTCAAGGCACGTCGCGCGACAACTCCAATGGGTAAAGATTTCTTCCGGCCACCACAAGATGAAGACAACACAACTGGAAGAGAATCTGGCTGATCCTTTTCTGCTATAAGCATAAATGATTAATATTAAAGGTACAGTTGCGCTTAAGCAGCAATAAAAAAAAAAAAAAATTTTTTTAACTTTAAAGGCTACCTCCAGAGTTATCAACATGACTATCTGTAAGACCAATACTAGCAGTTAGAGAGATAAGACTACCCATTGTCGAAGGGGGATTAATTTCATCAAGATTAATAGATGCCAAGCTAACTTGATTCGGGTCAACATTAACAACAGCCTTTGCAAGCTTGATGGCTTCCATTTCGATGATTTTCGATTCTGTCATAGAATCATTGCTTGAGCATTGAAAAGCGCATGAGGAGTGCTCTTCCATCGCAAAAGGCTCTAAAGAGGTTTGTGTGATACTCTGATTATTTGAATCTAGATCACTTTTGAATGAAGCTACTTGTGGTACGCTTAGGCTTATGCTGGGAAACGACACTTCGTTAGGTGAATCTTCATCATTCCACGTGTATTCGCTCAACAGACTCTCCTTCATACGAATTGCTTCACTTTGTTGAATAAATGCAGCTGTTAATCGATCGACAGATGCTATTGCTGCATCTACATCTTGCTGTCTCCGATATTCTTCCTGCTTCTGACTTTTGTTCGTTAATTCTCCCTCCTAACAAGTACAAGCGTAAATTATTATGTGTGAAACATTACTTAATACTGGATAATTAAAATGATATATTACCATTTGTTGCGGGATGGGCTCACGAGTGGAATCAGAGTTATTTGCAGAAATCATTTGTTTGTGTAAAGCGTCAACCGCGTCACTTGATTTTGATTTTTCATCCCTCGAAACGTTAACCGACAGCATAGTTTCCGCCTTTGACATTCCAGTCTTGATACACAACTCCAAAAGAGCTTGCTCTGACCTTTCAATGGAGTTAAAAGATTCAAAATTTTCCGAGCTCGAAGAGGTAACCGGTTGATTGTCGCTTTTGATTTCAGAAGGCTCAACTAGATTTTTATCAGCAACTTCGGCCAAAGAATTCTCATCATCTACAGAAATGTAACTAAGTGTCGAAGAGCATTGTTGGGATATACTACATTCGTCATTTACAAAAGTATTTTGACTGTCGTTTTGGATTTTCTTTTCAAGAGTATAAGTTTCTTGTACCGTGTAATAATCATTAGTATGCGTTACTTCGCTAAAATCATCGTCGTCTTGCAATTGCTGTTCTAGTTCCGGTGACTTTATGTGATCCGTTTTTTTAGTAGTATGCTCCAATCTTTAAAAAAAATCCATAACCATTATTAATAATAATATGTATGTAACATCTTTGTATGATCTTTAAACAATATTTATCTATTTACTTACCTATTAGTTTTCAAACAGGCTTTTTCATTTTTTTCTGTTTTGGAATCTTGAAGTAACTGTGTACTACATGAATTTCCAATTGGTAAGCTGAAATTTGAAATTTTCAAATTTCGCTCAGAATTGCGGTCTTCTTCAAAAATAGCACTGTCACTATCCAAAGAATTACACGCTTCTAATGTTGGCATACTCTCTACTATAGAGAAAGAAAAAAAAATTTTCAACAATATGGCTACTTATTTGCAAGGGCATGATAATTTTAATGAATACTTACGAGAAGGGGTAGTAGAACGAAGAGAATCGGCTTTTGAAGTTAATACATCGTTCTGCGATTGTAGGTCAAAATTATTTTGTTTACTAGTACAATTGAAATTTAACAAAACTTGTTGTTTAGCTTCGGGAATTTTTGGTTTTGTTTCCGATCGTTCTGGCTCCGGATTTTGTTCATATTTCATAGGAGTTTCCTCTGAATGTTTCATTAAAAGGTTGCCAAAATTCATTGGAGGATGATTCTTTGGCAAATCATCCCTAATTGGAGATGCGATTTTTTTGCTGCCTTTTCGATATGTACCATAATTCATGCCATTATTGGATGTAGATGCCGATTTAGATTTAGAACTGACAGAATTGAGAAAGCTTTCAGATTCAGAATTCGAAAATACTTTAGAATTCGATGATAATTGATCGCAAGAGTTTGAAATCGCTAAATTATTTTCAACCGACGAGTGCAGAAATCCGTTTGAGGCCGTAGCATCTTGATTTGGAGTTACGGTCCATGATATGGTTGAATTACAACAATTCAAGCCACGCAAGTCCGGTAATGGTTCGCCAGGCTTTAAACGTTCTGGAATAGCATTCATGTAGCGGAGAGTGTATTTTTTTTCGGCAAGTCCTGAAATGTATGAAACTTTGAGAAAAAACAAAAACTTAGAAACATCTTTAATTGTAATAAAAGTGGTACACAAAACCTTTCGAAGATTCAGGAGCTGCAATGGCAGAAGTATAATCCATCGCCGAATGTAAAGACATAGATTGTTGTTTATTGTGCGACTCGGAAGGCATCATACTGTGCCGCGCTTGACGATTAACTTTTTCAAAAACGGTATCAGATTGCGTGCTAGTGACGGAGCGCATGGATTCTCTACTTTCGCTGCGAGGAAAATTCAAAGACAGCTTATGAGCTGAAGAACCTGCTTGTTGACTTGAATTATGTGTCCGGCGATGGTTTGCGGATTTCCCGGTTCTATTAGATGCAGCATAGCTTTGGTCTAACTTAAAAGAAAATTTATCTTCTTTGCTTGTAGGCGAGTTGCTTGGCTCAATATTGTCACAAGTTTCTGCTAAACTTTGATCAATCTCCTGCTCAAGAGCTTTTTGTCTGCAAATTTATATGTTTACGTTTAAAGTGATACCAACAATACTACAAAGAACAAACATAACTAAAAGATAAAAATGGTATTGTAGTATATTATTAAATTATTATTACTTTCGAGCTGCTAGACTAGGTAAAGTAGGAAGTCCAAGACCTCTCGCTGTTGAATCCATGTGCACGAGGTTACTTGCATTTGGGCAAGCACTAAAAAGATTCTTCAAAGCAGCACTTGAACCCATCGATATCATTTTATGCTTTGAATGGACAAGACTTCGTAACATGGGAACAGCTCCGAGATCCCAAAGTAGGCGTTGATCTTGAGGACATCGCGCCGAGAGATTCCATAGCGTACCACAAGCATTACTAACTATTGTTAAACTGGGAGATTTTAACTGTGCTAGTAAAACCTGTGAAAAGTATTTTATTGTTTGCATTTATATGTATCATCCGAGATGCTTGGTGTAAAAAATTCAAATGGGGATCAGTTAGAAAGTACTAACTTGGAGACAACCGCGTTCTCTCACTATGGCGCGATAATCGTCTCTAACGGCTATGTAACTCGATACATTTCTTAATATTCCGCCAGCATTCTCCACGATTGCCAATGTTTTTGAAGGAGCGTTATAAGTCAACATATCAACCAAAAATGCCAGAGCGCCTTCGACACCGCAAATGTCGACTTTGTTGACCCTACAGTGAGCCGAGAGGTTCCAAAGAGCCGATAAAATGGACTTGAGAGTCGATTCTTTGCGTCCTTCCATTGCAGCTTTCATCAAACAAACGACAGCTCCAGTTTCTCGCAAACTATTTTCATAAGAAAATGAAATGTCAGATTAAATTTTATACTATTCAAGTTGCATAAATTTTTTTTAAGTAGGAGACAGTTTGATTAGCAAAATAGAATATGTATGATCGTACGTCTTTTTGCTGCTGCTGTCGGCTCTCCATGAAAGATTACGCAAAACGCTGGCTGTAACTTGTCTCAAATCGTCACTTGGGCTTCTAAGTTGCGAAACCTATTAAACGAATATTAAAGTTAAGATTATGAATATTGTGCTCGCCTTGTAGTAAAATGAAAAAAAGGTTTAAACAAATATATGTTATAATCACCAAAGCTCTCATGAATTGGCAAAAAGAGCAAAGCAGAGCTTTGTTATTGCCATCTCCAAATGTTAGATTGGTCAAAGCCATGCCGGCGTATCGCCTTAACGTAATGCAATTTTGATCGATGCTGTCGCTTCCGTGCGCCGCATGATCCATCTCAATGAGTTCAGTGACGGCGTACAAGGCTCCGAGCAGGCACATAGCATTCCGATGAGCCTCGTCGAAAGAGAGTTTCATTAGAGCTGCAATTGTACTACCTGGGTGCCTTTCCAGCTCATCCTGAGACTCTACCCTCATTCCCAGGGAGCTTCTCAGCATTTGGCAATAGTCCCTCAACTGTTCCAGCAAACGAAGCACGCGGATTTCACGCTTACGCGACTTTTCGTCGACTTTAGCGTGCACGACATTGTAAAGTGCTCGAGAAGCCCGCTCTCGTATGTCTGGATCCTGTCCAGGTGCATGAATTAGCTGTATTAGAATAGGAAGGCAGCCAGACTGCCTCATTACAATGCAGCTTTCCACCGAATTGCTCATAGAGAGCAAGGTTGCACTCATATCTTCTTGTCCGCCGCTGTTGCTGCCGCTATTGCCTAGCGTGCTCAGAAGATTGTGCACCTGGTCCATTCTAGTTCCAAGCCTACTCTGGCTTTGGTCCATTCCAGAGAGAAAGCTCGTGTTATTGCCAGACAACGACAAACTCATTGGATCAACCAGCTCCTGTAAATTTTATTTTCGATTTTTAAGGCAGTTTTATGGTTGATGATGGGGTTGCAAAAAAAATGTTGCTGAATGATTAAGTTAACCAAACACGTGACAGTGGAGAAAAAAAAATGTAATTACATTTTGCATTGTGTTTGACTTTGACAGCCACGACGGATCCTGTTTTGTTGGCCAAGATTCATAGAAGTGCGTCAGTGCATGGGGTTGCAAAGAAGAACTTGGACGATTGTCTCCTTTGGTGCTGCTTCTGTCACAACTCTGATCATTGTTTTGATGCAACTGTAACAGCAGGATTAAAGAAAAGCAATGAAAAGATTATTCCCCAGAAAAGACTAAGTAACTTTGGACACAAGGGACGAACAATTTTTCCTTTAATGTAAACACGAGACAGGGTACACGCCTACCCGTAGACTACACCGCGAACAGGAAGGTAAAATTGCGGGTGTGTGCAACACCACGGTTTTGAAGAACCGAACGATAGAAAACTTATTCACGCGCGGCGTACGTACTTAGTGTCAAACCAAAAATCGCGATCAGCTGGTGACAGCTGCAGGGGAAGAGAGAGCGATAAGTAGAGGATTTATGGATCAGTGACAGCAACAGCACAGACAAAGGAAAGCGATGCCCTTTGAGTATATGCGGCCTGACATGTCACACACAACTGTTGGGGGTTATTTATACACTGAACGACTAGGTTCATAAAAAAAATGGTAGCCGCAATTCAATGGGACGGACTCGGCGAACAACGACGACGGCGATATAAGTTACAGTACAAGTAAGTAAACTGCACTGTAAGGATTCTGTTTGATTCTAAGTATTAAGTATACTGACTTATCATTAGTGACAAAAGGCATAAAAGGCTCACAAGTAAGTAGCCCAGACGATGGAAAAAATTACCTATAAACGCATGCATGTTATGCAGGCTTCCCTAGAGAGAAAAAGCAGAGTTTTAAGCATTTCTTTCTTTTTCACATATTTCTTGGTACTTACTGTCTCGATATTTTTGATCTACAGCTGTGTACTATCGCGCGGTAAACATCTACAGCCTATGCCCACATAAACTTGTTTAAAACAATAATTACCTATATTAAATAATAAACAAAATAAATAAGTATGATTCACCGTAGGACACTCCAAGCAAACTCGCCACTCTCCTCGCTACCACATGCACGATGATGCACACCTCCTTTTTGCGCTCTCTCTCTCTCTCTTTCTCTTTCTTCCTTTCTCTTCATATAAAATCTAGACTGCACGCGCTCTCTTTGCGCTGTACAAACTCACTATAAGTATATGTATACTTGTGTGTATATTTCCATAAAATAAAAATAGGTACTTGAAGAGTCAGAAGAGAGAGACTCTCGTTACTTAAGTGATGCATATTACTATTATTACACCCAAGTTAACTACTGTGCGCTCGTCTAACGCGCGTACGTATACAATATACATATATATATCACTGTAAGGCGCGGCTAGGGGTGGTTACAGGGGGTGGGTCATATATCGGGTTATTAAGGCTGCAAAAATATATATACACGCTACGAGGAGGGTCGCTCCCTATACCTACATATATGCACACCCTCTGCCACCGCGACGACGAAAAATCAATAAGTAGGTACCACCAATTCGACTAAAATTGTAAGTACTGCATCATCAACATCAAGCTTGTAAAAAAATATATATCATCTTATCCCTTAAACTAACATTTTACACGAATACCATTAACAATTGTATATATAGCTTAAGGCCAAACATCGTAGGTATATATAATTACATACACAATATCCTGCTTTAAAGCATTCAAGGTCACTATATTTTTTTTATATTTTCAACGTATAACGTGTGTTATAGGTGTATATATGTATATACATAGTAAGCACGACAAGTGCATATTCAATTAGTCCCCGCGATGAGGGTGTTAAATTTGTTTCGTACTCCATCAGCTGCACTCGGAGAGTAAGTATAATATATATGCGGGTAAGTACAATGAAGTATATATTATAAAACCCTACCACATAATTATGGAGGAGAGGAACACTAATAATCCGCGGTGCGCATAAGTAAACTTATTTGATATTTTAAAGCACGACGACGACGACGGCCAACATAACATATTATATTTATGTGCGCGCGTACGCGTAAAACACCATATCTCTGTCTCTATTGTTATTGATGATACAAAAGAAAAGAAAAGAAAATAAATAAAAAAAAGTTGAAAACAGGTTGGTTGAAATTCACGAAAGTTACGCGTGTGGGTGTACGTACCGACATCCAAATGAACAATATTATGAGGATGACCTTACGATCGTTTATTATAAGTATATTCGATGGAAAAAAAAAAAAAAAAAAAAAACTCACCTGTGGAGATTCAAGAGCATCGGATAAGTAGCCGCAGCGTTGTTTGTCCGGTACTTCCGTAGCAGGTTGTCGCAAATTGACCGCGGAGATGACGCCCGTGGGGATGACGGTAGCCGGTCTACCGCAGCCTCCTCCTCCTTCTTGGGGCATCATCCTATCCGGAGAGCCGCGCTCTCGTTCCGCAGCTCGCAGCTCCTGACGCTGGTACTGATGCTGGTACTGCAACCGAAGCCCCACGCGACGATTTCATTGATTACTTACACACAAACGTGTGTGTGTTTGTGTGCGTGTATATATATTACGCAGGATGTAGGTATAAATATACATCGTTTATCGTATCTCGGGCTGCTCCACATTTTTTTTTAAATTCATTAAAAAAAAAAATCTTTCATCGCCAATGCTAAATGTAAATTTTGATTAGTTTTCATTTTTTTCCCAACGAGCTGTAGTTGGAGGTTTTTTCTTTCCGCTGCTCGGCCGTTGATATATACTTATGTATACAATTAACGAGCGCGTGTTGTTATCATTAAAGCGATCCGCGCGTTCAACAACATTTCACTCGCGTGTAACTGTTACATATATACATATACATACACTGTATCGTACAAATCATTATATATTTATACCGATGCACGTGCATTTTATATGAACACGTGGTGGGCACATCATATCCCTTCCCCGCAATCTTTACATCACACACCAACACCCGAACTTTCTCCCCGACTCTGCGCTGATATACTTATTTAAGTATATTATATACCTATCATCGGGTGCAGGTGTAATTATTAAATTTTTCTTTTTCTCATCCTCGAGCGCGCGCGTAACGAATTCATTAGAATTGAGCGCGCGTTAACGTATACGTACATTTGTATACAGTAGTACTTGTTTTTTCTTCTTTTTCTCGATTCAATTTTCTCCGAGCGTATATATACGCTTAGCTGTCAATTCGCGTGGACCTTATTTTGATAACCGCACTCGCGAAAAGAGATCAGAGTTAGACAAACTGTCGGGGGGTGTGTCTCGCCGCGAACCAAAAGGCCAACGAGGGTGAGGAGGTTTTTTTTGCCGATGCCCCGCACAGCAGGACCTTTTGGGATTTCTCTTCGCTTGGGCGACTTTTGGTATCCTCCTCGTCTCCGTCTCGAGGCCGTGGTAATAGTCGCAATCAAGGGGTTCGCTCAAACTTTCGTTGCGCGTAATACTTATGTACAGCCGGCTTTCGGAACGAGTGTATTATTATATTATATATATATAGTATACACATGCATGTCGCTCTCGAAAAGGAGAGTAAGCCGTAAGTATAGCAGCGAGCACTGATCTTCCCTTCTCTCACCTCGTCTCGTGTGTGTGTGTGTGTGTCATATTGTTCATCCACACGCTGACGTTCGTTCGGGCAAGTGTCGAAGCAAAGATTATTTTACATGATACTTACGCCGAGGGAAAAAAATATAATAGAAATATTAATAGAGAAATTCCAGCAAAAATTACCATTCTGCTCAGTAAAATCTGATGCTAGTTGGCGAAAAAGGAAACAGTTATTTAATTTTAACAGTAAAGATTGTTGCTTCAATTTTTACTATCATAACAATAATCCTTAGTATAAAAAATAATAACAATTTTTTCCTTTTTCGCCAACTTGCGTCCGATTTTACTGAGCAAAATGGTAATTTTTTCTGGAATCTCTATTATTTCTATTATATTTTTTTCCCTCAGTGTACCATGTAAAATAATACGAGAAGTTCCATACGTATAGGTATATAATATATACTTTGAACACCTTCGGGGTCTACATTTGTCTAGAAATCGTAACAATTAAGTACATAGTTTCAATATTCTACAGGAAAAAGGGTAAAATCGACAAAAGTGCCATTTTTCCCAAAAAAAATAAAATAAATAAATAAATAATTTGATTTTGGCCCATTTTTTTCTAGTGAACAATACGATGAACAAAAAAAGGCCCCTGTAGATTGTAATATGCAAGATTTTTCCACTAAAACCCGATATGCATCAAACCTGTTAGTTGCCTTACCCCAAGTCGATGATTTTTCTCCCGCCAAGCCGTCAGCCGTGAGTTCAGATCGCCCGGGGGAATTGTGATGGCCCCGTTGAAGCTCACCGGCAGCGAGTACCTCGACTGCGAGCCTCTGCTGCACAATTTTTTGCCATTTCATCATCACCATCGATATACACATCACTATATAATATTATTATACAAGCTCATAATATGTGTATATTACCTTTGGCCGTTACTACACCGGGAGAGCAGTTCATCACGGGGCTGCCCGGGCGACGAGCTTTGACAAATGTCCCCCGTGCTCGCGGTGAGACTCGAAAAGTCCGGAGCTTGCACTTGCTCTTGGAGGAAAATCGTCTCGCTGGTGAGCCTCCGCACTTGCTCGAGCAGCTCCTCGTAGCTGATGCAAGACCCCGTCATTGCGAAAGATCACAACGCATTGTCCACCTTTTTTTTTTTTTACGGAAAGCCTACGATATACGACACTCTTGAGCCACAACTCGATCGTGGTCGGTGTATCATCGGGTCTTCTGAAAATTTCGCGCGAATCTCAGCATATTCAACTGTAAGTTGCAAGCGTTGGTAAGTATATATGTATATATTATATTGTGGGTGATTGTACGCGTAAAAGGGTGGACCTTGGCGGGGGAGGGGGAAAGACCGATCGGGCTTTGTAATGTGTTTGCGCGCGACCTCAGAGAGATTTTTCACTCTCTTTCTCTCGGGCAGTTTGCGGCTTTGGGTCACTTTTTACGGGGAAAAGACCTTCGGCACCGGCATTCGCGACCTTTGCGCGATTAAGGTAAACAACAAGAAATACTGTCTTTTTTTTTTTTTTTGCAAGCAGTGAATATAAATATAGTGTGTTCCAAGCGCGGGCGTTTCGATATGGGCAAATTATACGCTGTATCGTGTGTGAGCCTTAGAAGGTTGACGTTAAAAAGGAAGGCCCCCCCAAAAAAGGAAAATCCACGCGAAGGTCGTCAACGCGCATTTGGAAGACCAATGCTTGATTACGGTATCCGAAGGCGCGCACTCCTGTACATACAAATATATGTGTACGGCCATACGATTTTAAATGTATATACGTGTCTGTATTTTTACTGCACTTTTTTTTTTTTTTTTTTTTTTTTTTTTTTTTTTTTCCAGTGACACAAAATTAGCTCGCTACAAAAGGATAGCGATGGATCGATTTTTTGTTTTTATTTTTTTCTCATTAGTCCGAGACTATAGAGAAGATTGAAAAATTAGGCAAAAATTCCGTAGTATTTTTAGAAGCCAAAGTATTTTTAGCTAAAAAAAAAAAAAAAAAAAAAAATCAAGGTATATGCAAGGTACAAGAAAGTACGAGCGTGTATATAGATACAGAAGCTTTCTTCTTCTTCCAAAGACAAAGATCGAAAAGTACTGTTCCCGGTGAGTCACTGTAGCCGCGACACACACGTCACTATCTTACAACATAATGTACCATACACCACGTAAGTGTATACGATACATGTATATATATTTTATATAGTTGGATAGTCCGTAATGGCTTTTTCTGCCGCTACGCCTTTTTTATATTCCCTTTCCGTAAAACTCCAGCGACCGATCAACTGGTTTTTTTTTTTTTTTTTTTTTTTTTCCTTCCTCTTTTCACGTCCCTCAAAAGAGCTGAAATAACATTATTTCCGTCGATACGACTACGTGGATATTTTTCCACATACCTCACGATTGTATACGTATATGGTTGTTTTTTTTTTTTTTTTTTTTATATTCAACTCGACCCGCACATTAACACAGCTGTACTCGCCTGCGTTTCATAAACTCACACGCGTGGGCTTTTCGCCGCACTGGACGCGTGTGCGCCGATTATTTATAAAAATCCTAGAATCGAGCTTAATTGCGCCCCACGAATGTATATATATCTGCGCGTATATATACATTCGAATCCGAGAAGGTATGACTGCAACGGGGAAATTGAGGAAATTAAAAGTGGAAAAGCGAATTTCACCGCAAAACGAAGTAACAAAATAATAATAATAATAAAAAAGGTGTATATGATTTGTAGGGACTGTACAAAGTATTGCTCACCTGAGTTGTTCTCGTTACCGATCTCCGAGTGTCAATGATGATGCGCGTCTTATCGATCGTTTCGCACGTGCACAAACACTTTGTCGCCGATCGGACGTGGATCGGTAACGGAAAACGTATTGTAATATATATAAAAAAAAAAAAAAAAAAAAAAATATTCAATGACAGTGGTACGGGTAAGTACCGAGTGTTTGATGAAAATCGTTGTTCCGGTAACCGGGCCGCGGAGGATGTATATTTATACAGTTGTGTACACCTGAGCCGGCCAGACCGACTCGGTCATCAAGACGCGACTGATTGTAAGTTTATACCTACGGGAGAGCAAAGTGTGTATATATATATACTTAGTTTTACCCCGAGAGAGTCGGAGGTCGACGGAGGAGTCGCAGTTATGTGTGTATGTGTGCGCGTAGGCAAGACACACTTGCCATGATGCATCGTATGGGTATTATATATTATATGCATGCGTGTCCGCCAGGCATACGTTATATTATATCCCTGCATTGTGTTTCTCTCGAGGTATATAGGGCAGATCAGTTGCGTGTTCGGTTGTTTGAGAAATAAGTGTATGAAAAACGGACGGGCCAAACGGGACATTTTGAAACAAAAAACAATACTGAGGAGTTTAAGTAAATTGGAAAAAATCGGTTAATCGGTATTGAAGCGAAACTTTGACTCATAGTTTTGTAAGTACTTGGTGATGGAGCTGTGTTCTACCTCGTAGAGATTTCATGTTTTAACTTTTCAATTAAATCAAGCGAATGACAATATTTTACCTCTCGTACGCGTGATTTCTTTCTCTTTCCGTGTGATGTGAACTTTTTTTTTTTTTTTTTTTTTTTCTTTTCTTTAAATTGCTTAACTAGTGGGTTTTATATACATTCGCCTACTTGACTCCTGCACTTGATGTATCCGATTTCATGATCGTATTTCCTCTCATTTTCCTCTTAGCTGTACAAAATAATGTTTCATTTGATGAGATTTGTTTGAAAATTTTATGAAAAATCATTCATTATGATGTGATTCTGGAAAAAGTCAAAAATAATTCTTTTGCGCGCTTTTCGATACTCATTTTTTATTTTTTTTTCCTCAATAAAACTGCAATGGACATATTCATTAAGTTTAGGGTATGCCTTTTTTTTTTTTTTTTTTTTTTACATCAGGAAGTACTGATGAACAAAACATGGTTTTTTCGCTTTAGTTTTACAAATTATCGTTTGACAATAAAGAAAAATCATACAGATAATACCGTTGTTGGAATACAACTTTTTTGTACCTTTTTATTTACTTTTAGATTATTATAATCCATAACAGAAGAAAAATGTAAATTTTACAATAAAAGTTTCAATGACCACAAATTCAACTACTTGTTGCAGAGTAAAGTTTTTTTTTTATACTATGTATCAACCACCAGTTGTTGACTTAAATAAAAACGCATTTATTTACACACAACTTCCAGAATCCAAGATATAATTATATGCTTACACCAAATTTGTAAACTTATGTAATTGGGTCATTGACCCGTTAGTTAAATAAATAAATAAATAAATAAATATTCTTAAAAAGTGGTACTTACCAAGTGTCAAGGTTACATTTTTTTTAATTGTTAAAAATTAGTATTTTTAGTTGATATTCCTATAGTAAACTTTGTTTGTAAAAAAATTCTAGAAATAAATAATATAATTAATTATGGTATACTGCATGATGGTTACTCAAATGCGGTATCTTTGCGTATACCGGCACTACGGAGTTCTTCCTTGCCATCAAATATAGCAGTAGACGTCAAAAATGGCATTGCTCCTTTTTCACGCCAACGAACAAAACAAAAAATAATAACAACATCGAACAAGTCAGCTGGCGAGAATATCTACATTTTACTTGGTGCACTGCACTTTTTGTTAACAAGTAGCCAGCAACAACAACCGCAGCATGTCGGAAAGAAAAGTTTTGAACGTAAGTAGTTGAAATTCCAACGAAATCATCTGTAACATCCAATAGTTGTAGTGACACGTAGTTAGGTTATGTGCCTACCGTAAATAATTTTCAATTTAAATTATACGTTTGATTAATCAACATGCTCATCTTGATCCTGCAGAAATACTACCCACCGGACTTTGATCCGTCAAAGATTCCGCGCATGAAATTGGCCCGCAATCGGCAATACACGGTTCGATTGATGGCCCCCTTCAATATGAGGTGCAAAACCTGCGGAGAGTACATATACAAGGGCAAAAAATTCAACGCCCGCAAAGAGGACGTCGAGGGCGACACTTACCTGGGAATTCGCATCTACAGGTTTTACATAAAGTGCACCAGGTGCCTGCAGGAGATATCCTTCAAGACGGACCCAAAGAACACCGACTACGAGATCGAGGCTGGCGCGACGAGGAACTTTATGGCTCTCAAACTGGCCGAGGAGCAAGCTCAACGCGAGGAGGACGAGGAGAAGGAGGAGGAGGCCACCAACCCCATGAAGCTCCTGGAGAAGCGTACTCAGCAGTCGAAACAGGAATTGGATCTCTTGGAGTCTCTCGAGGACCTAAAAGATCTCAATAGGCGGCAGCAGACGATTGATTACGATGTGATGCTCGAGCAGTACGACACGAGTGCCGAGAGGCAGAGAACAGAAAAGGAGCAGGAGGAACTGGACGAGCAGCTGGTCAAGGAAATATTCAAAAACAAAAAGAGGACGATCGGCCAAGTTGTGGAAGAAGAAACGGTCGAACTCGAGGACGATGCAACTGCAACTACTGCTGCTGCTGCTGTTGTAACTGATGAACCGTCCAATAAAATGCAAAAAACAGCACCCAAGGTAAATTATGCAAGTATTGCAGACAGGAGGAAAAACTTGGGTATTAGAGTGAAATCTCAAGAGCAGCCTAAAAATGTGGCAGTGGAAGCTAACGGTGTTGACATTGTAAATAAAGATAAAGACAGTAGTGAAAATTCATCAAAAACAGACAGTGTAAGTACTCAAAATACGACCAGTGGTCTTTCGTTGTTGGGTGCGTATTCAGGGAGCAGTGATGAAGGTGATTGATTTTTTTATAAAATTAAGTAATATATATTTTATTGTTGTAAATTGCTTTTTTTTATTCGTACGATCATAAAAAATAAATCGGATTAACAAATATACATGTAATATATAAAAATTGTAAAAGGTTCAATCAAATTCATAAACTTTCATTAGAGTAAACATTGGCAAGCAATTTTTTTTTATGCAATTTATTTTTTTCAACAGTTTTTTTTTCTTTTTTGTCTTGTTTTCGTTTTAATGACTTATCGCTAATCACAGCTTTGCAACGAGACCTTGCTGAAACAAAACCAATTTCCTTACAAGAAGCTGAATCCCCTATTCCTAGAACAAAAAGACGAACAGGTAAGGATTAGTCAATTAAACCAAACAGTGCACGAACAAATTTTATTGTTAAGCACGAATGAAAAAAAAAAAAAAAAAAAAAAAAATGATTGCCTAAAATTTTAGAACATGAATTTTGTCGTTTCAAACACTCAGCCGTATGAACGCGTACATAAAGCGTTGAAATTTTAACGTAAAAGTGCAACCAGTTTTGTTTCTATTAAGCCGGGCCAATTTAATCCAGTGAACGCAAAAGGAATGAAACAACATCAACACACGGGCCATCAAGCATACAGGTGACTGAAATCAAGCGCACTGGGAACGAGTGTTGGGAAAGAGCGGACTCAGGAGCCACTTGTACAGGGGAAGTCGCGGCCGGCGATGGCTCGCACTCTGTTCCGGACAGTAGCTCGTCGAAGCTGCTCCCCGGGTGTGTTTATTGTGACGAGTACACTCGGAGTGTTGGCGACGACGATGGTGTTTGCGTCGCTTACTATCTACTATCTTATCCGACTGATGTTGTTCGGCTGCTGTAACGTACCGGTGGGCCTGCTGGGCATCCTTGAGACTGAGCTCGAGCTTGGCGATGCGGGCCTCGAGGCGCGTGCGCTGCAACTGCGAGTACTCCTCGTGCTTCTCCATCTGCTTGACCAGCTTCTCAAGCTTACTGAGCTGCATCTCTTTGCTCTCCAAGGCACTGTGTAACTGCTGCAGTTGCTGTTGCTGTTGATAATCAGCTGCACACGCGACGTTAGGATGATGTAGATCAGATTTTCGTGGCGCTGTTATGCCGCTGTACCCACCGATATCGTTGTGATCCATACTTCCGGACTTTTGCTGCTGCTGTTGGGGTGTGTGCATCAACTGCTGGAGTTCGCCGCTAAGCTTGAGGTTGCGCGCCAGGCGCCCTTGGTGCTCGAGCTGGAGTTGTAGCTTGGTGCAGTCCCGCTTGAGCTCGGCGTTCTGGCTTTGACTCTCGGCAAGATTGGCCCTCAGATCCGTGAGCTGCTGCTGGAGCTCGAGTAGCTTGGCCTCGTGGCAGCCCGGATCCCGTGACTGTGACCGCAGCTTCGTCAACTCCGCCATCGAGTGCTCTAGTCTCTCGTTCCGCTGTTGCCTAAACCACGCGTACGTCATATCATCTCCTGCTCGACCAATCCGAGCTACTGCCAATACTTACACCATCTTAAAGTTCTTTTGGAGTTGAGCAAACTCGCTCGTCATCTCTTGCAGCTCGCTCGTCCTGCGCAGCAGCTCAGCCGAAAGCCTCTGCTTCGACGCCTCGAGGTTGCCGTTGGGGGCCTCGTCCTGTTTGGCTCGGTTAATATGGGGTATTCAAAGAGCACATAAAATGTGTTTGCTGCACTCACTGCTTCCTCGCCAGCCGAGGCTATTATTTCCTCCCTTTCCATCTGCAGCTGTCTGATCAGCTCTTCCTTCTCGGCGAGCGTCTTCTGCGCCTCCTTGAGCTCCCCAAAGAGTTGGATCTCGTACTCCGTGTGCTGCTGCTGGTTGTCTTTTGATCCGACAGAAATTTCGTTCAAGATTTACACTTTTAACGCAGGTAGTACCGCAAAGAAGTATACCTGAATCATCTGGGTTGGCCCTGTTCTGGAACTCGAGCAGCTGCTGGCACTTTTCTTCCAATGTCTTGTACCTCGCCTTCAACTCCCGGTACTCCTCGTCGGTCGCCTCTCTATAGATGCGAACGCAAAAGAAGCCCCACAGATTTATACAAACGAGACATTCATAACAATAGTGATGAACAATTCGCGACGGACACTCTCACCTCGCGAGCCTCTCGTTCTCCAGCATGCCCTCGACGGCGGCGAGTCGCTCGCCCGCCGCCTTGCTCTCGCTCTCCTTGAGATCCAGCTGTTCCTTCAGCTTGTGCATCCTGCGCGAAAGCATCGTACCCACGTTGATTCCAACACCCAATGTCGTATCCACGAGCGATAATTGTGCATACCTGGTCTCAAAGGCCTCCTTTTGCCGGTCGACTTTTCCCTGTCCCCGGGTAAGTTCCTTGCTCCTCTGCTCGCAGACCACCTCTTTCAGCTTGAGCGCGGCCTCGAGCTGCTTGTTGGTCTCCTGGGCTTGGCGCAACTCCGTTTCTAGCTCCTGCAGCCTCACCCGGGCCTTCATGTTCCGGTTCCGTTCGACGCGCAGCAGCTGCTGCTGATCACAGTTACCCTTTTGCGCGTTGGCGCCGATGGTTACCGCGAGTGACGACGACGACGACGCTGCCGCCACCGCCGACGATCCTTGCTGCTCGGCGAGCTTTTCCTGCTGGTGGGCCTGGAACTCGTGCCAGAAGTAACTCGTGCTCCGCACCAGCTCCGCCAGCCGGCCCGACTGCTCCTGGCGGGTCTCCTCGAGCCGCGCCTCCAGTTCGCCCTTCTCCATCCGACAGTGCTCCACGTGATCGCTCAGCTCCTTCTTGAGCAGCCTATACAGAGACAACCACGGCGACGACCGATTAGCGTCCCATGGCTCTCGTGTACAACAAAAATGTGTCAAATAACCGACATGAGTCTGGTGGCGGACTGATCCCCAGTGCCGATGGACGAGGTGCGCTCGTTGAGCTCGAGCAGCCGGTTGAGTTCCCCGGAGCGCTGCTCGAGCAGCTCGTCGCAAAAGCCGAGCACCGAGTCGAGGGTCACCCTCAGGCAGGTCTCCAGCCGCGCCACGAAGTTCTGCTCGTCCAAAGGTGGCTCCGACGATCCCTGCGGAGCACCGCTGTTGTGGCATCGCAGCTGCTTGCTCGACCAGCTCGGCAGAGGAGCCAGGCCCTCGAGGCTACCCGGGTCCTTACAGCCCGCGGCGAGCACGCGCTCGCGCAACAGCACCAACTCCTCGAACGTCGCCTCGCACGATTTCTACACACATCACCGGGGCATTATTGGCACACATTGCCGAATGGCCAAGGAACATGATATACATATATATATGTATATATATGTATATACATATATATCGGCAACGAGGAGGAAAGGTTAATGTATGGTAAAACGTGTCAACCACCTGCTTGTCCTCGATATCGGTCTTGAGGCTCACGTACTTTAACTTCTTGCTTTTGAACTGGTTCTCGAGGACGCGTTTCTGGCTGAACAGGTTACCGGCCGCCGGGCTCGAGGACGACGACGGTGACTTGCCGAGGAGTCGGTGCTGCTGTTGCGGCGGCGCGCCGTTATTGCCGGCGTCCCTTTGAGACACGGGCCGCTGACGTAGCTGCTTGGCCCCGTCATTGTTCTGGTGGGACTCGCCGGTCACCGCGTCCTCCCGCTCCTGCGGCTTCTCTTGCTTCGGGATCTTGCTTCTGCCGGGTTGTTGGGCCGCCGACACGAGCGTCTTCGACGTACTTCTTGGCACCCGGTTTGTGATTCCCGGGGGCTTTATACCACCTGCGGCGACGACGTTGTTGCGTATACGTGTGTGTGCTGTAATGGGTTGTACACGTGAAAACTCACTCGGTGCCTCCGGGCTGGACGTGAGCGTCGTCGGGGTGGACATGGCGGGACACGGAGTCACGCCCAGCGGTGCAAACGCGGGGATGTCATTACACACTGTTTTTTTATCGTGATTTTGGGAGGGAGGGGGGGGGGATAGTCGAGCCAAGGACGCGGACGCTCTTATCCCTTTATCTCGGTGTGTTCTGCGTGGAAACGGCGAATCGGCATTCGAGTGTTGTTGGTTTCATAAAGGGACCCTACGAACAGGTGGCCTTTATTTATTTATTTTATTGGTTGAATTCGGTGACCGGGACTTTTTCCGCTGTTGCATGACAGTGACGGTGTATACGTGAGATTGACAGATGATGCTCGGGGGAAAACAAAAAAAAACAAAAAAAAAACATACGACTACATGTTTGAAATATTTACGGACTCGTCGAATCGCCGAGTGTGCAAAGTTTCACGCTGCTGCTGTTACGTTACCTGTAATTGTTTTCTCTCTTTTTTTAAAAAAAAAAAAATCTTTTACCGGTATTTACTCCGTTACTTTCGATACATCGGAATTGAGTATATCACATACAGTAAAAAAAATTGTATGAATTATGCCGTTGCAGTGCAAAGAAGTGCAAAGAAAATGAAAGAAAAACTCTCAATGAAATTAATAAAAAAATTTTTTTTCTTAAAAATATACTTTACCAACAATAATTTACGGACTTTGACAAAAGTTTGCTTTCAAAAGTCCACGCGTATATGTGTTTGCGTATATAAATATACACTCTACACAGGGAGGGTGGACACATAAAAATACCAGGCGTTTATTAATAGAACGACGCCATGGAGCGATTTTGAAACAATCTTCAAGTTTTTCCTATCTTCGGCCTTCCGCGCGCGTGTACCTTTGCGAAAGAATTTTCCAGCTACGAGAGCACACACCACGAGTTCAACGCGTACCAAGTACTTAAAACAATACCAATAAAAGTGAGAAAAATCGTTTGTTATTGTCATGGGGCGAGAGAGGAAACTCCAAAGTTATACAAAAGCGAGCAGCATCGTCGCACCCATGCGTGTGTACCTACGCGTAGAAGCTAAATTTAGTTGGTGCGCAATGTATACCCCGAGTTCGGCTACGCGTCATCAGGCAAAACTTTTTCGTTTGGCCTTTTCACCCAAACTTTGAGTACGTATTACACGTTCAACCGAGTGGTCTGGAGAAGAAAAACATGCCGGGGACAACGGTGGCCGTGGCGAGGACTACCCTGGTGCTGCTGTTGGGGGCCGCACAGGTGATCGGCGTCATGACCGACAACTGCAAGATATCGTGGATGGAGGCCAGCCACGAGGTGGCAGAGTCGAACTACGTGCTTAAAATCTCCGTGTTCAACACCACGGGAGATCTGCGCTCTTACTTCCCAAACACGAATTACGACAGTAAACGAACAAAGCATATTATGTTAATGATAATGATAACAATTGTGCGTGTGGATGAAAATGATGGGAATCGGTTGCAGTAACGATAAGGTCGAAGCTGGCGAACGTGACGTTCACGCAGTTTTACTTTGCCATCTGGAACAGCAACAGGACGCTGAGCTACGGTGGCCTCGAGCTTCGCGAGCGCGAGCTGTCCAAGTTCCACAACGGGCCGTACTGCGTGAACCGGATAATCGACGGCCCGGTCTCGTTGGCCAAGCTGTCGTTGACGATCGGCTGGCAGAGCCCGGCCCGGGACAGCGGCTGCGTCGAGCTGAGGGTCGCCGTCAAGGAGACGGAGCTCAGGTACCACGTGGCCAACGCGACCGTGTGCCAGGACCCTAGGGTAATGCTCGACGACCCGGGCACCGTCCTCGACAAGTGCTGCGCCTGCGACGAGGCCAAGTACGAGCTCGCCTTCGAGGGCCTCTGGTCCCGTTACACCCATCCCAAGGTTACTCATCATATAACATGTATACAATTGACGATGACTTATTTGATGCGTTGTGTGTGTGTGTGTGTATGTGTTTGCGTCGTCGTGTAGCACTTTCCGAGGAGGGAATGGGTCGCCGTGTTTCCCACGGTCCTGGGAGTATCCCACTCGCCTGGCTACAATTTCTGGCGGAGCTACGAACCCGCCAGCCGGGGTCTCGAGAAGTTTGCCCTCACCGGGGACACCGTCCACCTCGAGTCGGAGCTCAAGTCCAACGTTGGTATACTTACTACTAAGTATATGCTTTTACCATTACTGCACAGTTGTTTCATTTTTTTTTTTTTCCCATCCCCCCCCCCCCAAGTAGAAGGGCAGCATAGGCACGCTGATAAAGTTCCGAGGGGCGAACTTTCAGAACAAGACCCGAAAATCGTTCGCCGCCCTGAGGGTCAGCAGCGTCAAGCACGTGGTGTCCCTCGTGGCGCGAATAGGTGAGCCAATGGTAAATAATTTTGCTGTGTTTCTTTTACACCCTTTAACAAATAAGACATGCACAGATCCATCGCCCGACTGGTTCGTCGGTGTGCACTCGATGGAGCTCTGCAGGCCCGACTGCACGTGGCTGGGCTCTAAGGTCTTCAACCTCTACGCCTTCGACGCGGGGGTACGCAACGGCATGCTCTACGAGGCGAGTGTACGAATCACAATAGCCATTGCAAGGTGTGTATAATATACACCTTATGTGTACAATGTAGGATCTCGATGGATTGACGGAGCCGCGGGAGGTGATCCAGAGGTTGAACATGACCTGGCCGTTGCCGGTCAACGGGATCGAGTCGCCGTTCTACGATAGGAGCAACAACACCCACGACGTGAGGCCCCTCGCTAGGATTCACCTGAGACGGCTCAGGGGCTCGGAGAGGAGTTGCCAGCAGGCCCGGCCCGAGGAGGATTGCGTCGGCCAGTGGGGCAAGTGGGGCCCCTGCTCGGTCGAGTGTGGCTTCGGCATATCGAAGAGAAGCCGCGCCCTCGGCAAGTCCTACGACCACACCAACTGCAGCCTACCCCTCGAGGAGTCGAGGACCTGCCAGGCGATAAAAAACAAATGGTGTATAATATATATATATGCGTGCTTGTATATATACGTTTGGCGATAAAACCACTTATATACGTGTGTGTATGTATTTGCAGTCCGAGGGAGGTGAGCGCGGAAGATTGCGCCCTGACCGAGTGGGGCGAGTGGACCAGGTGCTCAAAGATGTGCGGCCAGGAGATTGTGGGCCGATCCCGGTCCTACGTGTGGAGGCAAAACGACCAACAGTGCGAGGAACAGTTCGGCGAGGCCGTGCTCGAGGAAAAAATGGACTGTGGCAATCCACCTTGTCCCGAGGACAATTTCGTTGGTCCATTTGTTATATTATCCGTATGATAATAATATTGCGTGGTTATTTTTCACGGATGTGTGTACATTTCGCAGTTGTGCGTCGACGACCGTTACAACAACTGGATGGAGTGGTCGGAGTGCTCGTTGACTCGCGGTACCGGCTTCAAGTTGCGCTACAGGACCGTCAAGGTACATGCATACCCAAGAACCCCATATTTTAATTATAGTTACGGGGTGTATGTGCGTGTATGATGGTGGATCTTGTTTGATGACGTAAACAGGAACACCTGAAGAGGGCCCATCTCGAGGTGCCGGACGCGGACATGGATTACGGCTACAGCGGCTGCCTGTACGAGAAGGAGCCGTGCGAGGGATTGGAGGTGCCGGTGATCGATGAACCTGCCTCGAACCCCGATGACGAAAGGTCCATCGAGGCACCGACCGACCCGATGTTCAAGCACGCCGACATACCGGGTAGGTGATGATACATTATACAATATTATGTATATATATTATGGTGTTATGCCGAGGAAGGGGATGTTATCGGTTTTTCGTGATCGTCTTTCGCAGGCTATTGTATGCTGCCCGCGAACGAGGGAAGCTGCCCGGGCGGGCACAACGACAACTCGATCAGGTACTACTACGACAAGCTGAAGGGCAGGTGTCTGCCGTTCCGGTACTCTGGTTGTGCCGGCAACGAGAACAGGTTCAACGACGAGCGGCTTTGCACGCAGACTTGCGTTGTGCACGGTAAGTGCCGTTATTACATGCATAAGTATGTGTATTTTGGTATTTACATATCGTTCGATCCCGCAGGTCAGAGAATCGACTGCGAGATGTCAAAGTGGAGCTCGTGGTCCGCGTGCAAGAACTGCCATGATTTTAAGACACGGGAAAAAACCATCGTGGTAATTGAACTATTTTCGTTTATCGCGCTTAATTTGTTCCCATTGATGAAACTTGAGGCTTTTTTCTTTTTTTACCACAGGTCCAACCCGAAAACGGTGGGAGGATGTGCCCGTTGACGAAAGTCCAGAGACAGCCGTGCCGGCCCGTATTGACCAACTGCACGCGCTTCAACTAATTCGACTATTATTGATGTAACCGTGACGATAACATCTTATCTTTTACAATCATTCATGTGTACGTAATAAAGAATTGTACGCGCAATTGTGCATCTAACGATTTCGGATGTTAAAAATAACGTATCGTTATAAGTATTTTTGTTTGCACAAATACAACGTAATACCTACTCGAGGCGATCGCGAGCACGAGTCGAATGGGTGTATGTATAGCGCACGCGGTCATTAAGACGGCCTTCCGCCCCTGTTGATTTGCTCGATTTGTTATTGCATGTGCATATGTACACAACGCGCGTATATGGAAACCTGACGTGATGGCGCTGCTTCGCGGCAGGACCTTGTTGGTAATAACGCACACTCGTCAAACTATTTTTGTAAATGAAAAAAAAAAAAAAAAAAACAAACAAAAAATGCACAGAGAAAGGAAGACTCGCTTATTGTTAAAAAATGCGTGGGTATATGAGAGTTGCTTTTAATTTCGCCGGGTGGGCCGTGTGTTTGTGTGTTGAAAGTGACAAAAGAAAACAACACGATGGGCGACTTTGCAGCGACATGGTAATATTACGGCAACTTTATATAGTAGGTATTGTGGAATATCATCGTCCGTCTGGCGCGTAATCATTTGGCGTGTAAATAGAACAATTTAACGTCAAGCGCGGGGTCGGACTAATTAACGCGCGTTTACACATTCATACGTTTGTCCCCACGAAAGAATGCCTCGGAGAGGGGGATTTTTCGTTCTTGCAATTTCATTTCAAATATTTACTTGTTCGTTCAATGTTCTCATGGCGGTGGCAAACGACTTGATACTCTTGATACTGTTTTTCGTACAACACATATATGCATGGCTGAACTTGAAAGGTGTATATACTAGTTTCTGTCTAAAAGAATTAATCGACTTATCTAGCCCTCGAAGAATTTTAGTAACATCATCAGCACCAGAACATTGGTTTTCAAGAGTTTAATAAAAAAAAAAAAAAAAAAAAAAAAAAAAAAGATCGTCATGTGAGACCATATAAACAATGTGCAACTCATGCAATTATGGAGGACACATAATTACATAATCGAAGAACTAAATAGTAAATCGTAAACTCTTGTAGGTACTTACGAGGGTGATTTTCCCGCGTGTATGTGTATACGTACTGCACACAGCAGATGCGTCGCAAGCTCTTGGCGCGCTATGGTAATGGACATGTATGCGTGTGCGTTGTATATATATATATGTATGTAGCTGCGGTTTTCGTCCGTGTCTCGGATGCACAAACAGCGTACATGTGCATACTATATCGTGTATACGTACACCGACCGCACACGCGAGCTGGAAACGCGGCCTCGGAAGGTGGCTCTCTATCTCATATAGTCCGACCGCCCGCTCCGTGGCCTCTGCGCTTCTCGACCGCAGTACCTCGGGAACCGCCGGCTGCGTCGACGCTCGCGATCCTGCTCTCGTGTACTTGTTCGACTCACCCTCGGCTCTTTCATCGTTATTCGCTTTGATCGGCACATCGGTACAGCGTCATTTGTTTCCCCGAGCTTTTTTCCCTTTGGTTTTTCTCCCTCGTATAAAGCTCCTTGTACGGCTGCACCATCGGTATTCATTGATCGTACCCGCAATCAACGGCTATGCCACGAATATCAAGCGATCGGATACTTACCCGATAATAGTAATAATTGTACGTACATCGCGCCCGCGTCCCGATATACACTGCACCTCTTAAAACGCGTACGAGACAAGTTACACCCAAAGTCCTATACACGTATACACGCGCGCACATTGGGAGGGTAAAAAAGGCCGGCTTAATTCATCCGGCTTTTCGACTTTCAAAGGCTGCTTTTCCTCGCCGAAGCGCATGGAACTGCAACTGCACGCGTTCACGTCTTTACTATTGCGCGGTTGTGTACGCTAATGCCAAGGTTTTCGTGCCGATCGCTATGTGTTTGTGAATAAGTGATACCGATAATACATTGATTGCCAATTTGTGGGCGTAAGTAACGGCGTGATATAAAACCACATCAAGAGTCATGAGCAACATGCCCACGAGTATAATGAACGTAGAGTGCGGGTGTTGTTGTTGTTGTTGTTGTTGGTGTTGGCCACCGGTTGCAGTCGCGCCGACAGTCCCAACAGCAGGAGTATACTCCCAGCAACGGTCGATCGAGGGAGCGACAAACTAACTATTTTTGTCCTCTGCGCGCCCGTGCAACTTTGTAATTATACCCTGGTCCGAGGGGATCGACAATAGAGGTTAGTCGCTGCTCAAACACTCCGCACGACCGTGATAATTGATCGCGAGGGAGGAGCAAAAAAAAGAAATGGAAATTTTCACCCAGAGTTTATTTTGCGCTCGTGTGTGTTTTTGCGCTCAATTTCCGTCGCTTTCTCTCTCTTGCTGATGATGCGCTGAGCTGGGTATTTTTTTTTTTTTCATCTCGCTATTCGCAGGATTTTTCCCAGCGCAAATACGTACCATAAAAGCTTCGGGCTGAGGAGGGAGCGTTGATGCAATATTTCAGGGGAGCTTTGCGGGACTGCTTATCGAATCATTTGCCTTCTTTCGCCCCGGCTGCACCTTTTTTTCCACCGTAAATGCGATTCGATTAAATCCAATCTTCTCCTTCCACGGGGACCCTTTTTTTTTATATCAACTGTTTAGTATCAATGATAATGCCACGCGATGAAAGGAGAAAAAAAAAAAAAAAAAAAAAAAAAAGAGTTTAATATTCAAGTAAGGTCAAGCATCTCTCTCTATCAGAGTATCTGCCTGCGAGGCATCACACCGATTGATCCTCTTAATTATTATCGCTACGTGAGTGTTTCACGCGGTTCGGCTACAACGACCGAGGCGCTTAAGAGAAATTAAAATAAAATAAATATATGAGACGCGATTTAAAAAAAAGGCAATTGTGTGACTCCTCTCGGATGGATAATTTACATCGTTCGAGTCGCGACGAAAGCGGAGAAAAATCATCATGTACCAACAAAAAAAAAAAAAAATACACTTGAACGATACGTGTGTGTGGGTGACACACTCGAAACTGCAAAATAATCTACTTCGAAGCGAACGTAAGGAGGATATCGATTTTGGAATCTCACACAAAGATTTACGCCGCACAAGATGTATACCTGCATATTTATATGCGCGCGCCCAGTGTAACGCGGAGCTCGGGTCGATGGCGATTTATCTGATATCCCAAGGAGTTTTTCCTCCTCGCCACCTACTCATCAAGATGCATTTTATAAAATAAAAAAAAGACTTTTTTTTTTTTTCACAGTCCCGCGCTTTCAAATATCGATGTTGCATCGTCGAAAAAGGATCGAGCCCCCAAAGTATTAACCCCGCGCCCACGGAAAAAGTTGGAAGGAAAAAGCTGAACTAATAAATTACCGAATGAGGGAGCTTTGGGGGGGGTGGGTGGCTCGAGTGCGGGGGAGGGGGGGGGCATCCGCGGACGAGCGAGCCAGGAGGAGGTGAAAGGGGCTTGCCCGTTCTCTCTCGAGTGCCGCCCGAATATTTTAGGAGAAAGTAGGGAACGGATTATTAAGCGTCATAAATCCATAACCAGCAGATGCGCCGTATATATACATGGCACCCACCCACCCCTGTGCACAAGTGTAATATATATATATACGTGCTGCATGAAAAAAAAGGGCAGCTCTTGGCGCGTAGCCAGCGCATCCGCGTTCTTCAATTATATTACGCGATCGGGCTTATTTGGCGTGGAAATTTTCCCTTTTTTTTTTTTTTTTTGCTTGTTCTCCTTCTCTCGTCGTATATATACACCTTAATATTGCAAAGAGAGAAAAAAAAAAAAAAAAAAAAAAAAATCAGCCACAGACATCTCCCTCGCCTCTGTCGCGGAAAAAAAAAAATGTGGGCTACTCGAAAGAAACGGCACTCGCTGGTTTTGCTGCTGTCGCTGTTGGCCGCGGTGGACGTTGCGAGGGCGTCGACGCACTGCGAGCAAAAATGGGACGACATAAAAGCCCCCCACATTGTCGCCGAGACTTATCACATTCACCTGCTCAAGGTCAACACGACCGAGGAGTACCAGAGCTTCATGCCCAATACCAAGTACCAAGGTGAGTCATCTCTTTCTTTTCTCCTTTCGCATACTTTTACCCTGTATAATGTATAATATATTATACCTCGTGTAATCATTTACACAGGCGCGGTGTTATACATTCAGTGAATATTTATTGATTTTTTGTCCTTTTTGATGAATAAAAGAACAAAAGACTTGCATTTAGAATTAAACGACGATTAAAGCGTTTTACATGGGGAAAGAACACAGTCGAGAGAGGGCCTCGAGAGGGATGGAGCGAAACAAACAGGGGTAACGACGACCCTACAGTTAACGACCTATAGTCCTAATGAGGGGCTTTTGTTGGACGATGCACATAGCAACGGAACACTCTTGTACGACGAAACCGTGTCACTTTCGGATGTCTGTGACTCGTATTTTTTATTTTATTTTTTATTTAACCCTCTTCAAATTGCTTTCGCGAAAACATAGATTTATAAACGCGTCAATCCGGCGTTTGCGCGACCAACTCGCTGGTCAAATCAATTATTGGTTCAATATCGATCGATTGCCTCTTCCTGTGTGGTATACAGCGCTCGCGTCGTCATCAATTGCCGATCACGCAGAGTCGTTTCGATAAATCACACGTGCACACAATTCTACATCGCCCGTGTATGATATTTTACGTATCATTGAATCACACACGGAAGCGCGGGGTTTGTACATCTGTGAGCCAACAATTAACGTGTACCTATATGTAGCAGGTAAGGTGTATGTATATAAATAAGGTAAGATTGCAAGTGACGAATACGCAGAACGAAGACCCGTAATCCGTGCGAGAGCGAAGCCATAAATCGTTAGAAGACAGTCGGTACCTCCTCACATGTACATACGTATACGATCCACATAACAGCGCAAATGGTCACGTACAAGGTATTGTTGTAACACGTGTAATAATGATGATAATCATCGCGAGACTAGTTCATGGAAACTGCACAATATATGTAAAAAAAAAAAAAAAAAAAAAAAAAAAAAGAGAGAGGAAAAGAAAGTATCGCAGCAGCCAGAGACCCTTTCCCCCCTTTTTTTTTTACGTGTACGTATACGTACTTGCGTATCGCAATTTGTATCATCATCTCCCCTTGTCTCAAATAGACGATGAACTATGAAATGCTCATTCCCAAGCGTATGTGTAACAAACGAAACAATAATGTTGTCGCCAGTGGCGGTAAGATCGGACGATGCCGATGTTAAGTTCACGCGGTTCTACCTGACGGTGGAGAACGAGAATCGTTCGCTCGGTCACGGCCGGCTCGAGCTCTACGACGTCGACTTGAGCCAGTTTTCCCAGGATTGTCCGGACTCGGTGGTCCAGACGTCCCAGATGCTCAAGGACGAGATCTCCACGTACTGGATCAGTCCCGACGAGGGCAGCGGCTGCGTCACCTTTAGGTGCGTTCCATGTATTACCATACATTTCGTGTATATGCATAGTATAGTGCGAAAAAAAAAAAAGGGTGACCAAAGAGACAAGAGCCAAAAAAATATGTTATGTATAAAAAAAAAAAACGCCAGGGTGTCGATAATGGAGTCGCCGTCGCGTTGGTTCATGGACGGGAGTCTCGAGCAGCGCTTCTGCCAGGACCCAAAGGCGAGCATCGACGACCCGGGTCCCGTGTTGCCGGGGTGCTGCGCCTGCGACGAGGCCAAGTACGAGCTCGCCTTCGAGGGCCTCTGGTCCCGTTACACCCATCCCAAGGATTTTCCCCGGAAGCCGTACAGCGCGCGTTTTTCCGACGTCATTGGGGCCTCGCACACCTCCGAGTACCGGTTCTGGGAGTACGGTGGCACCGCCAGCGAGGGTCTCAAACAGGTCGCCGAGACCGGCGTCACCCGCGTCCTCGAGTCCGAGCTCAAGAACCAGGTCCATTTATATACACATTTTTTTTTTTTTTTTTTTTTTTTTTTTTTTTTTTTTTTTTTCAATAAAAGTATACATACTTGTATACTTACTCGATGATCAATCACCCAAAAGAGCCAACACATAAGGACCATAATAAAGGCACGGGGCATCAACTTTCCCAACATAACGAGCAGGACCTTCGCGATGTTCCGGGTCGACCAGCAGCACCACCTCGTGTCCCTCGTCTCCATGATAGGTAAGCCCGCGTATTTAGTCCGTGCAAATCTTTTTTGTTTGTTTGTTTGTTTATCATCCATTTTTTATGATCATAAATACGAGTGTGTAAGTATACTTGATTAAAAAAAAAAAAAACTCGAGATCCCTCGCCCGACTGGTTCATCGGGGTGTCCGGGCTCGAGCTCTGCCTGACCAATTGCTCCTGGATCGAGAACAAGGAGCTCAACCTCTACCCGGTCGACGCGGGCACGGACGACGGGGTCACCTACGAGGTATACACACGCAAAATACGCTTTCCCGCGATGTATATGATGTAACGCGTATGTATTATACATGTATAATAGGCGGAAGACGCAAAGACCGATCCGCAGGACGTGATCAGGCGGATAACGACGACTTGGCCGGTGGACGCGCGCTCGCCCTTCTACGACGAGACGGCCATCGACATGAACCCCTTGGCTAAGCTGTACCTTAAGCGCCAGCGCGTCTACGAGAAGGAGTGCGATCGTACCGCGGTAACCGCAACCAGCGGCGAAGGTGAAACAGAACGACCCATTAAGCGTAGCAAGTATTTCTTTTTGGTTACTTTACTTTTTTCGTTGCCTCGCATTTCCATGCCATGTACTACATTATATTTTACTTCCACCCCCCCCCACCCCCGCATTTAAATTCATTTTGGATTCATCCGTATAGTAAATAGTTTTATTGTCATCAAGTGAGACTAATGACTCTAATTCAGGTGTATAAATATTTTATTAGTACAAGTCCAATGCTATAATACCCAACTCTATAATTCAATGAACGAGGTCATGACAACATCGTTGTTCAAGTAGTTGAGGTCGGGTTTTGTTTTTTTTGTTTCGCTTCTTTTTTTGGCATGCGTTAGACGTAGGTATAGCGTATACGTGTAGTTTGCCGATTTAACATTGGGAGGAATATCGGGGAGGTGGCGGCATCGATTTACCTGTGATTACTTGTTACATATATAAGAGGCGTGCAGGGTGACCGCGTGGAGCGATTGGGGCGAGTGCTCCGAGACTTGCGGCCCAGGAGTCAAGCGGAGAACGCGCCAATACAAGAACGAAAAGTCAGCGGCCAAGCGCCACTGCGAGTCGCGACTCACGGACGAGGCGCCCTGCCAATTGAGCGATAAATGGTGAGTGGGATTTTCTTTCTTTTCTTTTGCTTAATATTTACCAATACGCTCAAGAATTGTTTCCCTTTTTTTTTCTTTTTTTTTTTTTTTTTTTTTTTTTTACGAACCCACTGTGCACGACTTCAGGGAATTTACTTTTTCAACTGGTTTTTACTCACGAATAAGTATACCTGATAATGAGAAAAAAAAAAAAAAAAAAATGTTTGCCCTAAAAATTGAATGCCCTGCGAAAAAAAAAAAACTGTGGTTGTAACGAAAGTAACGAAAAATATGACGCGAGCGATGTATGATATTAATGACCGAGGGCAGCCCGGACAGCGAGCCGGACCCGGAAAAGTGCCCGCTGACCGAGTGGGCCGAGTGGTCGGCGTGCTCCCGCTCCTGCGGCCCCGAGAGCAAGACGCGCGAGCGCACCTTCCGGGGCAAGCGCCGGCGCAAGCAGTGCCAGCACCTCTACCCGGGGGCCGAGCTCCGGCAGACCGAGGACTGTGGGAACCCCGAGTGCGCGGGAGGCGAGCCCGACAAGGAGAACACGGGCGACGCCGTCACGGTAAGCGAGCACACCGAGGAGGAGGCCTCGAGCGAGCCTCCGACCGACGAGCCACCGTCCTCGGACGACGGTGGTGGCGGTGGTGGTGATGATGATAATGATGATAATGATGATGATGATGATGATGATAATGATGGTGATGACGATGATATGGTGGGGGCGGAGAACGTCGGTAGACGCTACGAGCTCGAACGGCCTGATTATACCACCGCTACTTTTGTAAGGCGCCGTAAAAAGGTATCCGTATGTATGCATATTATACAATCATTACATGTTAACGTGATGCTAATTAATATGTGTGCCACTTGATTATTACTAACAGTCGAGCTCTATTTTTCTTTCTCACAACAAACTATGTATTATATATATACCTAAGTGTTGCATAACATCTTAATGTCAATAACACCGTGGATTCATGGGCATCGGGGGGAAAGATGACAAATTAACGCGCGTGTGTGATTAACGCCAAACTCGATTCTCTCGTCAAATTGTACGAACAACTTTCCTCCTCCTCCTCCTCCTCCTCCTCCTCCATCGAGTCATCATTTACTTTAGCGATCAAATCAATGCCATTATCACACCATCTATGAGCGTTTTATGGCTTTGGGGACGATCCGATCAAGAACCTCTGAAACGTTAAATAATTTGGACTAAGCGCTTGATCGGATTATTGTTGCGTTATTCACCCTAAACCCAACCACCACTAATATTGAACTGTGATGATAACGCAAACCCATAATTATGTATACATATATTTCTAATAACGCTGTGGATCTCTGGTTCCTCGTTGAGGTGTGCGATCACATGTTGCGATAAATTGATCATTATGCTGTATGAAAATATAATAATGTTTCATATTGTTTGTGTATTAAATTTGGGAAAAAAAAAAAACAAAAAAAAACAACAACTAGCAGAAGTGCGTGAGAGAGAGGTACACCGAGTGGTCTTTGTGGAGTCCGTGTTCGGTAACCTGCGGTCTCGGGACCAAGAGCCGCTCGCGCCAGATAAAACCCGGCTGGGACGAGCCGGCCACGAGCCCCGACAGGGACCTCAGCCTCTACGAGTGCCAATTCGAGTCGACGACCTGCATAGCCGAGACGGCCTCCTGCGACATCACCAGAGAACAGATCGAGGGTACACTGGCTCCTTTGTTTTTTTTTTCCCCTCCCACCCCCACTTGTGCAATTTAATGACAATTGTATATGTACATATACTATGGCGCGTCGCAGTGATTTGCTCGCAGCCGCTGCAGCCCGGCCGGTGTCCCGACGGGCACAACGACAACAGCTTGCGCTACTATTACGACAAGCCCGGGGCCAAGTGCGACATATTCCACTACGCGGGCTGCGAGGGCAACATGAACAACTTCCGCACCCAGCAGGAGTGCCAGGACACCTGTCTCAGTTTTCGTGAGTCGTCTTTTTTTTTTTTTTTTTTTTCCTTTTGCTTTCGACTAATTGTAAGTATAAGGCACATTTTTGTTTTTTTTTGTTTTCTCTCTCACATTTTTCACGCGTCTCCATTGGCTCGCCAAATCATCCGAGTCTTTCATCGCTATATACGTATAATGTACGCTCTCACCCCCTCATACATATATATTATATATTATCACGCCGTGAAACAATAAGTATATATGTATACTTACTTGTCACTCGATCCTTTCGATTGCTTTTTTTGTTTTCATACATACTTTTATGTCGTCGACGACTTACGCACAATCATACGCAATAACATATATATATATCATTGATGCTGATTGTATAATAACATTATTGTGATTTAATTAATATGTATGTATATGTATATGAAAAAAAAAAAGAAGAAAAGAAAAAAAAAAGAAAAAAGTTAAATGTTTGTATATGCTTACTAACCCAATGTACGATTGGCAGTGGATTATGCGAATTTAAGAAAATACAAACTAATGCTGAGCGGCATTGTCACTTACAATATACCGTATACCGGGGAGCAGCAAATAATCAAGGCTAAGCGCACGAAATGCGGTGATTTTTTCCACATTTTTTAAATTTTCTACTTACCTACATAACGTTAACCAACTCTATATATGTACACGCACACACACGTATGTAATTTTTTACGATTAAAAAAAAACAATAGTAAATCAAATATACTGTGGTTTCAACACTCACAATTAGTACAAAAACTCGATGGGACACTTGCAAGGGGCGTATTTGTTGTGGTGTTGGGTATTATTTGTATGACATCAGTTGTTCGTTCCAACAGACGAAGAGGACACCGATGAGGAGAGTACGGAAAACGCCGAGCGTAAGAAGAAGAAAAAGAAGCATCGAAAGGAGACCAAGTCGAATTCGGCGTACGAAAAGTCGCATTGTAAAGTTACGGAGTGGGGCTCCTGGTCGCCGTGCTTTGGCTGCAAGGGCTACAGAACCATGAGTCGTGAAATCTTGGTGAGGATGGTTTTTTTTTTTTTTTTTTTTTTCCCCCTCCCAAACTCTCCTTCACGTTACGGGGTTACTTTTTGTTGCAGGCTTATCCGCGAAACGGAGGAAAAGCTTGCCCTACGAAATTGATACGCAGACAAAAGTGTCACAAAGTCATGCCAGAGTGCGGTAAGTATTGAAAACGGAAAGTGGAATTTTCATGCGTCACTGGAAGAGAGCAAATGGAAATACAGGCAAAATGTTTCAGACAAACAAAAATCGTCCGACCTGAGGAACCTTGATCGCAACGATGGAAGCTCTGCTGCAGCAGAAGGTAATAGGTTTTCGTAAATTGAGAATCGAGTAAAAGGATGAAAAAAAATTTTTTTTTATTGTAATCGGTTGTAGATGAATTGGTGCAGTGTCGAGTAAGCGAGTGGAGTGCTTGGACAAGCTGTTCGGCGAGTTGCGGCGCGGCACAGCGCTGGAGGACGAGATACGTAGCGGCGGCTGGGAATCGGGGGTCGCGAGCGAGGCCCTGCCCACCCCTCACGGAGATTGAGGAGTGTCGATTGCCGCCCTGCTAAGCGGAATTTGCAAATCGTGAAAACAAAAAAAAAAAACAAGCAATGCGCACACTAAAGCTCATTCAGAAATGTTGCAATTAAATGTTATTTGTTTCATCGTTTTGTCTGCTTTACCTTTCATTTCTTATTGATACGAGAGTATAATTGGCACGTTATGCATTATTAGCTGATATTGACGTTAGATGTATATTAATTTGTAATGATTCGTTCATGACTTTTTCTTGACTCACTCAAGTTTCATGTCTCTTTCAACGTTCAAAATTATTGACTTTTTATTTTATTTTTTATTCATCAAATCAGTCGGCACAATTTAACATGCTGTAGTGAATTGTTTTAAAAGTTAATACTTTTATTTTTTGCCAAGTACTTTGTGCACCAATTAAAGAACTTTTCTATCAACTTTGTACCAAAATAAGTGTAACAACGTTAATTTTTTCATTTGCAACAATCACTTTGTGAATTTTATAATGTAAATATATACAAGCACGCGCAAGTATCCTACATGATATTATAAAACGTATAACTTTCAACTAAAATGAAAAAAATGGTAACATTTGAAAATAAAAAATAGTAATAATAGTTTTCAGAAAATTTGATCACATTTCAACTAGTCTAGCACTAGGACACATATCAATAACTTGAAACAAAAAGTTAAATACGCTCCTTTTATATACATTACTATACATTTATTTGTAGCACGATTTATTCCTGTAAATATTTACATTAATAATAAATTGACGTCAAAGTAAGATATAAAATTTCATTGATGTAACAATAAATACTCACATGAAAGTGAAAATTTTAATGAGCCCAATATGCATTTCCTGTGACTTTTCCTACTTGACTGCTGTTGCTGCTGTGTCCCGTTTCATTAAATCAGGCGTCTTTTCATCACTACTACCAGGATCATTGTTCTCACAACTTTTACTCTCACTCAAATCACTGTCTTCACCCTCTTGACAAGGATTTGGTACAAAATGTAATTTTAAAGTGGTTGCTTTTTTCGTTTGAGATTTTTTGCTCGCTCGCTCCTTCAAACTCTCCTCAAAGTGCTCTGCTAACTTGTCCTTAAAAAAAAAAAAAAAAAAAACTTAAATTTCATACACAAAAGAAACAGAAAGGGTATGAAAGATCATAATTACAGCTCTGGTAGGATTTCCGTCCTGCGAAATGAAGACCCGTATCTCTATCTGTTTCCTGAGCACCTTGTGCATCTGCCTGAGCTTGACCCGTAAGTCGTTCTCGGCAATCTTGGACGAGATGATGAAGAGCTTTTGGTTTGACTTCTGCTGGGCTTCAGGGCTCGGATTCTTCTTCTCGATCTTGGCTTTGCTCTCCTCCTGGAAGAGCTCCAAGTTCGACATGAGCCGGTAGAGCGGCCTCTCGGTCTTCGTGTCAAAGTCTATGATCTTGACGAGCTTGAGCTTCCTGCGCTTGGCCAGCTTCTCCGCCTGCTCGAGGCTCTCCATCATGACGCTCTCGTCCGGCATTATCAACGTTATCTGCGGGCTCTTGAGGCCCTTCTTCTTCTTTGGCTGTTCCGTACTCTCGACCGGAGGTAGTTTGGCCTGCGTACCCAGGAGCCTTGGTTTCTGCCAACTCCATCGTGTTAGTTCCTTTAACCGAGGGACGCTCGATTTGCACGAGAACGGCTCCCCGGAGAGACGCAGCACTTGAAGGACCCGCGATATCTTGCACACAGCCGAGAACGCCATTTTTTCATTAAAAACTACACTGAAACCACTGTGGTTAAGGGTTCCTTTTTTTTTTTTTATTAATTAACAACAATAACAAGACTCCCGATGAAGTATACGAGTAAACGCATCATATCAGCTGGTTGTGTAGCAGAACACACACGCGCCGCGCACCGGCACCTAGCCTTACCTTGTACGTGTTTATGTTTTTTAGAGTTAGGCAAGCGGCAAGGCTATACGCTTGCAGAGAAAAACTATAACAACCCAGTAAACGCCAGAGATTCTGGTAAATGTGGGTATGTGGGGTACGTATTGTCAATAGTCAATTCAATTTTAAAATTTTTTATTGGCAAAACTTTGAAGTTGTACAGCCATTAGCCATAGCGCAGTTTGTCTATTGTCATATAGATATATTTGTCATCGCGTATACAGAGTGTATCAGCGCCATCTAGCGTTTCGGATTTCGCGGAGTGGCTCAAACTATTTTCTAGGGGAACCGTCTTGAAAAAGTCCCTAGATTCTAGGGATTTCCGGCAGCAGTAAATCACTATATGTAGATATATAGTCGGTCAAAATCACTCAAAAATCGCAGACGTAAAGGTCTATATTTGCGTGCTTTGATAAACGCAATACGGCTCGAGATTGATGGTCACATGCACATTGCACTTGCACACTAAAATTACTCAAATTTGTCAAATGTCATCCACACATGTCATTAAACAAATGTCACCCGTTCTCCCGTTCATGCGTTGCGTTGGTGTATTATACGTATATCGAAGATCGAAGCACGCAACTATATCGTCGGTCGGTGGCGTGAGTCAGCTGTCGGTACAGCAGGGCCGATGTTTTAATTGCTGTACCGATGGTTGGCTTATTCACTTGAACTGCAGGTCTCTCTCTTATCTAATGTCGACCGTCAGCACAGAATGGTTAGCAACGCTAGATGGCGCTAGATCCAAACGCAATTTTGATGATTTTGATCGCCGACGAGCTTTGGGGGTACTTGCGTCAAGTTGCGTGCTTTATTGATATACGCATTACATTACGCAATACAACCATTACAACCAACGCGATGCACATGTGGGTGACATTTGTTACATTTTGACAAATTTGAGTATTTTTAGTGTGCATGTGACCATCAATCTCGAGCGTTTATCTAAGCACGCAAATAGACCCTTTACGGGTGTGTTCCAGTAACGCTCTCCGACAACTTACTGACAACTTAATTATGTCTTATGATATCTTGCGTCATGTTTAAGTTGTCGGTAAGTTGTCGGAGAGCGCTACTGGAACACACGGTACGTCTGCGATTTTTGACCAACTATATATCTATATATACCTAGTGATTTACTGCTGCCGGAAAACCCTAGAATCTAGGGACTTTTTCAAGACGGTTCCCCTAGAAAATAGTTTGAGCCACTCCGCGAAATCCGAAACGCTAGATGGCGCTGATACACTCTCTAAATGACAAATATATGATAATAGACAAACTGCGCTATGGCTGTACAACTTCAAAGTGTTGCCAATAAAAAATTTTAAAATTGAATTGACTATTGACAATACGTACCCCACATACCCACATTTACCAAAGTATTTGGCGCTTACCGGGTTGTTGTAATTGATGCGTTTATGAAAATAAATATCCTTTTTCTGTGGGCATTTAAATAGCTTTTGCGATGTGCAATACCGGTAGCTATGATCGTATAATTATACAAAGTATTTGCGAAAGGACTATTATTATTTGTTGAGAAAAAAATACCGATTGATCAGATTACGCAAACAATCGTGTTATTCAGTGTATTTGTCTATTTGAAAATCGTAATAATACTTACTACAGGCAACATAAAAGTCCGATTAATCTACAACAGATGTATACTTATACGCGCAGTATTTCGGTGGGTGGGTGCACCAAATTTATTGAACCGGCGACTCGCGTCAAATGAATTAAAAAATGTGTACGCATACGCAATGCGGAACATTTGTCATTGGCAGTATACAGTGTGACAAAAACTGAGCAACAATGGATAATAAATGTATTCTTATAAATGAATTTATACATTGAAATTGAAGGTGTTAAATTACACATTCATGTGGATAACACAAAAGTTATATAATTTTATTTAACTAAAAGAAGTATTTTTTGTACATACATGTATACAAGTATGTTTAAATGCTTGCGGTATGATAGCCGGTAACAGCTTTCTGTCCAAATCCACGAATAGTAGAACTCGAAGTGGCGAAAGAGAGAGAAAGCAATCGGAAGAACATCGTGTAGACGATTTACACGTCACGAAAGACATACGATAGGCGAGCCAGCGATTAATGTGTACACAATACGAAACATCGTTTGTCGGTATTATTTTAATAAGGCCTCAAGCGGGGACACGTGGATGTCGATATATTTAAGAGTTGGACGATCATGCGTGAACTCAAAAAACTCTAATCCACGTATATTCTCTCCAAGTGCATTTTTGGCTCGGCACGCACTTCTTTTCTTTTTTTTTTTTCCGTTCAATAATATATATTAGACTGTGATACCGGAAGACTTTCAATAAATCACCGATTCAAGAATCTCTCCGGCAACATGAAATTATTTATCGTTCTGGCCCTGTTCGTCATTTCGGTCTCCACGCACGATATTAAGCTTAAGCAAGTGAAGTGTCTGGGTATGTAGTAATTTTTGTTTTACACTCCTTATTTTTATTTTTCACTTCAAAGATGGATTAAAATGGGTTCACTTGTGACGTGCATATTTTTAAAAAAGTTTGCAGAACCATAACAGATGAATTTTTGCACAAAGTCGGTCTAATCGATCCTCGAAAGAAAATTGAAGTTGGAAATTACAACATAGACTCGGAAGGAAATATAGAGCACAAAACGGTAAATACTCGTACACACGAACTTTTCTCATCCTTTCACTTTTCTTTTTGTTTCAATGGTTCCTTTTAAATTTTGAAGACTCAACAGTCCACTTCAGAAATATATCTCTCTGGTGTACTTGACGAGATATGTAAAATCATGGATGATTATGTTAGAGCCACGTACAAGTCAAATGGTAAATTGACTCTAATGAAACTTATGACTGATGATGGTAAACTCAATCCGATAATGAGTGACGTGGATATCGTACAAGACGATGATTTAAACAAAAGTCTTAAATACTACGTAAGTAAAAAAAATTTTTTGCTATTTTTCTCAGTTATTTTTGTTAATTGTTGTCCATTACGTATTTTTTAGTGCGACGAAATCATCAACGAAACTGAATACGATCTTATTGATTACGTGAAAAATAAAGTAGAGAAAAAACTGAAAAAGGACGGCATTTGTACCGAATTCTGCAAGGAATTTTCAGATAACATGGAAGTTCCAGAAACGGATGATGATGAATTTGAAAAAACCGAGCTATAATTGTCGGACAATAAGATATACTTTTACTCTTTTCAGTACTTACGTGAAATTAAAATAATACAATTTTGCTGAAAAATGTACAATAACGTTTATTTCCAAAATATTCTTTACTTAATTACTTTTTACAAAAATCACGTTTTGAGCTCACAGAGTTGTTCATCATATATACATATACTAGCAAATCAATATATTACATAAAAAATTTTTATATTACAATTGTTGGTCAAAAAGATGTATATATATATATTGTGTGTTAAAATCGATATATTTATATAAAATACACATTAAAAATATGTTACAACCAAACTGTTTTTATTCACGTGTTATATGAATATTATGTGTGCAAGTACCTTATATACATATTCTAAAAATTAATTTATATTTTATCACCATAGTGCGATTTCGACTGCCAATATATTATGCGTTCGCGCATGAAACGTTTACATATAATCTCACTTATATATACAGGAATTTCAACATTTATCATGATGATGAGTATTGACATGGGCAGCTGCCAATATCTCGGCACAATCGTACTCCTCCGACGACCACATGGCAGTGATTAAACGACCGACAGTTGCACTTTTCGGGCACGACTGTTTCCAATCCAGCAACAATTGATACACCGTTTCGTCGATGCGCTTGTAATTGTCCGAAAACTGTTCAATCTGGCCCTTGGAGTAACCAATACACTTGGCCACTTGCTTCCAACCCAGGCCCATGTGAGTTTTCACTTGGAGCATGTCCTCCTTTGTTATTTCCAATTGACTGGTGCTCAAAGTTTTGATGTGAGGCAACATGTCCCTCACCACTTTGGGCTCGCTCGTTTCTGCCTCAAATTTATCATTATTCACGGACGAGCCCTTCACGTTGTGTATGTTGTTGTTGTTGAGGTTGTACACGTACTTAATCTTAGGCCCGATAGAAATATCCTGGGAATTGACGATGTTGTAACTAATACTGGGATTGGCAGTTTTTTTCTGCTTTGACGCTCTCTTTGGCTTGTTTGTACTGACTTTTGGGCTGTTTGTTTTCTTGCTGGTGGTGGAATCCTCGTCGTTATCGTCGTCGTCGGCATTGGCTGCAGTGTTCGTCGTCGTCGAAGCATCATTGCTATTGTTATCACTCGGTCGATCGTCTTGCGAGTTCTTGGAACGTGGGATTTTCCGATCGAGATCGTTATTGGCGTCGATGCTTATTGTGGGCGCGATTCGTGGAGGATCCGGGATAGCGTCGGATACCACATTTCTAATCCCGTTTGCCAAATCGGAAAAACGAGACATGTTTATATCCACACAAGTGCTCGACAGCCTGTTATTATAATTTGTTCGCGTACACGAGTCTATAGAAAATGAATCACTCCCGTCACAGCGTCACTCCAGTCCTCCAGTGCTGACAGACTGGCTACATTTATTGTAAGTGTATACCTATATAGGAAGGTATATTTTTATTTGTTTGCGATAATTAAGTGTAAAAAAGTTATTCCGTGTGAACATCTGTGGTGTGTCGAAACGTTCTGGTAACGTGACGGTAAAACGGATGATCGGCAATTGCACACTCTAGTAAATATGTACGTATGTTGCTTGGACGACTTAACAATGAAACGGAGTAAGTATAAGAGATGGAAATATCTCAACAAATTTTATCACGTTGATTGTTTCAATGTCACGACACGGTATATGAATAAATATTTCGTATATACCTCATCGCTAGTCATTTGACATTTTTCACATTATATATACATTACTTAAATAAAGCACAAAGAAAAGTTTATCCAAGTTGAGCGTAATTGATTTTCGTATAACTATCTGAACATTTTCTGGCTTGGGATTGGAAATTTCAATAAATATTGGATAAATTTTATAAATTGTAATAGCTTTGTTGCGATGGAAGTTATAAAAACTTCTGTCATGTCTTTATTGTAATTGTGATCTGACGAATTAAAAGCCTGTTATCTTATTTGCTGATTCTGTAAGGTAAGCTTTCTCACTGGAGGATTTTTAAATCGCGCGGCTCACGTAAATTAAATCTTTTAACTAAATTTACAATCAGATTAAATTACCACCGTATTTATAATAAAGTACGTAATAAATATAACAATACGCTTTTCTTAAAAACACCAAATAAATTTAGTGCAAGTTAAACAATAAATATTACTAATGTTGCAGCTGCTTAAACTATCATCATTATTGTGCGGGTTCGTCACACCTACGCCCATATACTGCACACGCGATCTGTAGAAACACAGTAAGCTCAACAAGTGGCTGAAATGTGGAATAATATACTTACCATAGATAAGTTTCATTTTTAGGATAATGGATTATGTTTGACGCATGTTATAAAAGCAAATTAATTTAATATTTAAATTTCAAACACCGGATAAAAACAATCAAAAAAACATCACAAATGGTACAAAATTATTTACAGTATAAATTCGTTCATTTTGATTATTTCACCAATCAAATGCATTTGGGTTTCTGAGGAAGGCACATATTGTAAAATGCATCTTTTTTCCAAAATTCTTTTTTCTTCCATCCACACCAACCTTTGCTTACAATAGTGGCCAAGTGTTCAGGTCCAGTGTAATGTGGATCCAAAATTAAAAATTGCACATTTTCGTGAAACTCGTCATGAGATACACCGAGGATCGTATGAGCTAAAACACCACCACCTGAAAAAATTCATTTTTATATCGTACCTCCAGAAATATAAAACCACGTACATTTTTTGTGTTGTTTTTGAGAAAATCGACAAACCAACAAATACAGCAAGCATCAACACTTACCAATCATTACGGGTGTTCCTTGAGTCTTAAAATGATGTGCTAGATCAGAAACCAGCATAGGCATTTCATCTCCACTAGATGCACACAATATTTTGACTGGAATATCAAAAAGCGACTCAAGAACAAAGCCTACTTCAGTTGATCCAATCCATTGTCTACTGTTTACAAAATTTGATGATTTGTCACCAATGTCTACCAAACACTTTTGAATTTCTTTGTGAGAAGGTACTGTTTTATCTGTGTACCCTTGAAGCCTATGGAAATAAAAAAATTAAAAAAACTTTTTATTATACATGCAAATGCAGTGTTGAGCTTTAGTTTTAAAATATTACAAGTACCTAAACCAAGAAACAATAGTCTGAAGTGATCTGTATGCACACCCCCAACCGTTGTCATCAAATCTATCTTGCATGTAATGGTGATAAGCATATGAGCCTTTAACAATACTGATATCATGATCTGTAGGAAAATATTTCAAAATCATCAGTAAATATCTTAAAATAAACCTACTAGATGGCTTTTTGAACTCTTACTTCCGGGATTAGTGACAGCTTCATGAGGATTTATCAAGTATTCGTATTTTTCGTAATCACTTGTGAATTTTACAGCGTTTCCTTTTCTAAAATAAGGCCTATTCATATCCAAGGCCAATCGACGATGCAAGCTTTTGCGATACTCATCTAAAAAAAATATAAATATCGAATACAAATTTCAGCTTCTTGTAATGGGTTAGAATGTTTTAAAGATTCATAATTTTCTATCATGGATAATTCATACACACGTTACACGAGCTTTCCAACGGTAAAAAAAATTTTTTTTTTTGACGCACTACATGCATAATGCAAAAATTTTAACATACAAGTCTCCAAATTCGACATCCCAACAGGATATACTAATGTCAGCATATGTCCAAAATCTGATGGCTGGAAATGCATCGGTTCAGGAAGTCGTAACTGTAAGTCTTCCATTGCTAGTTGACTTTCGAATGATGAACCAATGAGTCGCAAATTTCGACAAATAGATTCCACAAGAATTTCATATAATTGTGCCATTGTTATATTGTAACCAACCAAGGACAGTGTATCAATTTTCAAATTAAATTGGTAATACTCTACTGGCCCTACGAAAAAAAAGTTTGTGATCAACTCTTTTATCCTACAAGTGGTAATAAATACTTTTTATTAGTCTCTCTAACCTGTCCTGGTTAAGATGACACACTAATAACGAAAATTATTATTCCAATGGGGATAAATAATTAACTTACGTTTTATGTGTTGTACAACTGGAGCAAATTTAATTTTTTCTTCATGATTTGCGTCGTCTGACATTTTTAGAAACATACCAGCTTCTATGGCATCCTAGAAATAGATAGTTATAAGAATTGTGTTGGAGCGATTCTACAACATGCAAAGAAAATTTTAAAATCTCACAGTTACACAAGACGGATTTTTGGTCTTATTGATTTTTGAGTCAGGCAAGTTAGAAGCTTGAAATAAATCTTTCACAGATTTTTTTTCCACGTCATTATTACTGTCACTCCCCAGTAGGTAAATGTTACTTTGAAGGAAGTGAAATGAAACTTTTCCAGTAGCCAGCTGTTGATTACAGAAACTTTTGGTGAAAAAATAGTTACTTACATGAAGTTAGTGAATATAATTATAAAAATGAACAAACCTTTTTCCTGGTTTCTGTTAGATTGTCAAGAACTGAAACTTTTTCAGAAATAAAGGGAAGACTTGCTTGCAGCCTTATGTAGCAAAAACTTTTCCATAAATCTTCTTCACTAATGATTTCATACTTCATGGCTTCCAATTTTTCGTGGATGTAGTAAAATGCAAGAATATCAGCGGCATCAAGAGAATATTTTATAAGCAAAGGATTGTCAGTGACATCAATATCCTAGTAGACATGTAAATATGCAGTATGTGAAAAAAGAAGTAATCACGTATTTTTGTGTCAGACAGAGTTACATATGTAATTAAAAGTAAAAATTTACCTTGAATGCATCAGGAATGTCTTGTTTATATTGGTCAACGTATAAAATCCCAAACAAATCAACTTCTGCTGGCATGCAAAGTTGAAGATCAATTGGTATAATTTTATTGTCATCATCGTCAACTGGATTGATGCTGAAAGTCAAAACAGTCAATGTTTCTTCGTACATGACTCCATATAAATGACCAGTAACAGCTGCATTTAATTTGGCCAAATGCTGTAAAAAAAAAAAAATAACAATAATAATAATAAAAATATGTAAAAAAATTTCAAAAAAAAGATTTAAAAGATGTAATCAAAAAGAAAACAAACAGGAGGCCAAAGGTAAAACTTACCTCAACGACATTTGACAATATTTTTAATCGTGGAGCCATTTTGTTTGAGTGTTACTGATGTGGATATTGTTTGAAAAAAGTTAACTCCCAATTTTTTGACAATCTGCTTTTCAACTTTTGGAGTAATGGAGTTGTTCCATATACCGATGTGTACACAACGTATGCAGATCGTGGACCGTGGACTTCGGACTGCAACTAGAGGTGGTTTACGGACTGCGGAGTAGGGATGATGACGACATATCCGAGTATTCCGAATAGAATCCGGTGTCCGGATTTCAAAAAGTAATCGATACATTTGAAAAAATATCGATTATTTTGCCATATAGGTACATGTAAAGAATTAAAAAAAAAAAAATTGCGCATTCTAAGCATGGAAATGTTGAGGGCATGAAATCAGCCTTTTCTCTCGCACGCTTGGGAAGGTGGGAATTTACTAATCGACTTGTTAATTGGGCGTAAAATTTGCCATTTGCATAAAATTTATGTGGTAAGTTAAAAATTTTAAATGACTCCCTAAATCTCAAAAACACGTTTAGAATTTTTTTTAAAAATGACTTTTATTTACGTTTTTCACACAGGTAGGTACCCAAGTACAGATAAGAGTAGAAAGTCTCAGATAATCCGTTTATCAGCCATGCAAAGCTAAGGCTTCTTAATGGTGTTAAGTTACGATTTTCAAGGCCGCTGTCATGCATAGTGTATAATGTATATGTACATATTATATATGCCCCTTTAGTCCGGAAAAGTAAAGAAAATTTCAGATCGTCCGAGATGAAGCCGAGAATGGTAAACTAAACGGACGACTTCCAGCCCTGGGTTGTACATTTTTCCTGCCCCAACGGCTGGGAAGTTGCCGATCGCGGAGTATACGGAAATGTCCACGTCCCTGATTTTCCAATTAAACCTCCACGCGTGAAAGAATTAATTATTACCTTTTTGGATGTGTTTTTAGCATGTATAGATAAGTATCTTTGATTATTTTTTTATATACCTTCCTCGCACACCTTTTCTTTCCATTACGGAGTCAGTCGCCCCTCAGCCCCAGCCCAAACAAGCTGTGTATATATCTATCTAAACCTACCTTATACTTGGATCTTAAATATAAATGCTGATCTCAGTTCTCAGTGCTCGTTCGAGATTGGACGAAGAGCAGTGTACTTATACACCTATACCGCGACGTTGTTTTTCTTTTGCTCCTCGAGCTGACGGACAAGAATTAAATTTTATTACCGTGTTCATTAGTACTCAGTTGTTTTTATCATATAGGATATACTTTGCGTATTGCTGGTGTTATTAAATATTTACTGTTTCGGCATCTTCTTTCCCCCGCATGGTAATAATACAACGAGGTAGACGTCTAATTATTAATAAAACGAAAAAAAAAAACAAAGCTGTGAAATAGATTGTTGCATCTATATCGGTATACACCTGATGGTCGCTGAACGAACGAGCTCCGATCAAGTTATAGGTGTGCATCGGAATGTCTACGTAAATATACTTGTCTGTCTATTTTAACACGCAATTGATGGATTCTCAACTGCCTTTTTTTATTATATGCATGCATGTAGCGAAATAGACAGCTCACGTCAGCTATTTTTAATCAAAGACTGGACCAACGTACCTGTCATGCCATAAACGAAGGTATAAATAATTTTGGAAATCTAGGATACGTCAAAATGGGCTTCTCCAGCAGCTTGCAGGGCCAGGCCTCCCACGAGGCTCTGCTTGGTAGGCAGGATGCTGAGATTAAGCTCCTCGAGACTATGAAGAGGTGCCTTACCACTAAGGTCAAGTCGGATAGAGAATATGCTTCGAGTATATCATCTCTGAGTAATCAAGGCAAAAAGGTGGAGCGAGGCGAAGATTTAGTTGGTAGTCTCATAGCACAGGTAAATTTTATATTTTTACCACCAGTGAAAATTTGTTTTGAAAAATAATTTTTTTTTTTTTTTTTTTTTTCTATCCAGAGCTGGAAGGATATTATGGAATCAATGGATCAGACTTCTAAATTAATTAAACAGCAGGCAGATGCCATGGAAAGCATTGTCTTGGAGCAAATATCTTCCCTTCACGCGGAAAGGAGAAAAGCCAGAAAATTGTACCAAGAAGAGCAATCTTGGTTAACTAATCAGTTTCAACAGGTTTGTATAGTTGACTGAAATCATTAAATTTTTCTGGGCTATACTAAGTTTATGATTTTTTAGTTAACAGATGAAGTAACCAGAAAAAAGACCGAATACCAAAAAAATCTTGAGATGTATAAGCTGATGAGATTCAGATTTGAAGAGCACTATGTTCGATGTAAGTAAAACATTTACCCGATCGAAATTTCATGGGTTTATTATCAAATTCGTTCATAATTTGTTTTTTTACATTAATGAACATTTCAGCTGGAAGGGTTGGACGTAAAGTTGATGAAGTAAGGGAAAAGTATCAGAAAGCTTGTCGAAAATTACATTTGACGCACAATGAATATGTTTTACTTTTGGGAGCAGTCACCGAATGTGAACATGATTTACGGACATCTTATTTACCTAGTCTCCTTCAAAGACAACAAGCCATTCATCAGGACTTCACAATTACTTGGTAAGTTTACTGCACAATTTAATTTTAGCAAAAACTTTTTAATAGTTTTATAAACCATTTAAATTTCGCAATTTCATTTAACAAGGATGTACTTTTATATTTGTATTTTATTTTATTAAATATTTAATGTTCACTTGATTGTAGGAAAGGTATACTTCAAGAAATAGTGAAGTATACAGATTTTACAAACGAAAAGTTTTTGGAAATTTATGCTCGCATGAAAAAAGCTGTCGATGTTGTGAAGCCAATAGACGAATATAAAGATTTTATAGGAAAACACAGGTATGTCTAAATTAAAAAAAAAAAAAACTTAACTTTGTTTATTTATCAATTTTTTTTTTTTAATATTAGAACTAGACCAGCATCCCCAATAAGATTTACATTTGATGAGAATCTCGTCAATGATACTTCGGGTAAACTTCTTCCAAACAAGTTGACAGTTGATAATTTGACAATAGATTGGTTAAGAAATCGATTAACCGAATTAGAGGCATCTTTGAAAACTACCCAATTGTCTCGACAAACTGCGCAGTCTAATGCAGAAAATAATTGCGATTCAAAGTGAGAAATGGTTTCCATATGTTGCGATTCAAATGTTTTGATGACCAATAAAAAAAATTGTTTATTAAATTAATTTTTACAGATCTGCCTTAGATTGTGCACAAGAACGCGAAGAACTAAGATTACGTTGTCAAGAGAGGAAATTACAACGACAAGTGGATGTCATAAGATGTGCTCTGAATGAATTGGGCTGTGAAGAAGTACCCTCTGGATGCGATTTATCAATGGAAGTATCATTCACGGAAACTTTGAACAAGGTAGGAAACGTTTGAAAAAATTGATTTTTCTCACTTTATTACGTTAATCAAAATAAATCGCCCTAAATTACTTACACTCAGTAAAATTATTTTTATAAACAATCATTAAATTTAAACAAAAACGTGTCAAAACACTAACAATATGTACAAATACATGTCTCGATCGTTTGGTGTAATTAAAATACTAAAGCACACACAAATGATTGAGTATTAATCGTACTTGTACCATTGAATTACAGAAATGTTCCATAACAGACAGTGGTCTTTTCACGTTGAGGAAAAATAAAAAAATAATGCAATTCGTTAAAACACCTTTTAAATCAATACCAGCAATACAAAATGGTAAAAATGGTCTTTTTAGAGCTAGTAGCGAAGATTCTGGTATTCCCAGAATAACGGAATCCCCTTCACTTGTACGTTTTTACATGGTTTATTTTTAGTTGTGAATTGATTTTGCTTGATTTAGAATTGATCAGAAATTTTTTATGAAATTTTTATCGTCAAATTTTTAAAAAAATTTTCCTTTATTCAATGAATTCGTTGTACATTGAAGAAGATTTATCTAATGATCATTTTTTTTTGTCAATTAAAATTTTTTCTTTTTCATAACTTTTTGAAAAGCAAACATTGATGTCAATTTATAAGTATCATAGCTGCGTGAATAACATTTTTAATGTTTTTTTAACAGTTTGTCCAATGGATAATATTAACATGTATGTATTACCGAATGTATAATTTTCCCACTAATCAGTTAATATCTAAATTAAACGATTGAAAATACATTATTGCGTGCTATAGTATTGATTTGAATATTATGTTATAAAATTCAAGTATTTTTAATACTTTTTTATGAATGAAGGGAGCGCATCGTGAAATTTCCAGTTGCAATAATCAGAAAGGAAATGGAAACGGCGATTTAACGGAAGAAGAGTGGTTTCATGGTGTTTTACCACGAGAAGAAGTTGTACGTTTGTTGGTCAATGAAGGAGACTTTCTTGTGCGTGAAACAACGAGGAACGATGAATGTCAAATTGTTCTATCTGTTTGTTGGGATGGCCATAAACATTTTATTGTTCAGACTACGCAAGAGGTAGGAATCATTCGAACTTAACTATGAAATATTTTTAATGAAAAATCCTAATGATTAAAACTTTTAGGGCCACTTCCGATTTGAAGGTCCTGCATTTCCGTCAATACGAGAGCTCATAACGCACCAGCTTAAATCTGGTTTAGCAGTAACTAGTCGTTCAGGAGCTATCTTGAAAACCCCGATACTGAGAGAGAGGTGGGAATTAAATAACGACGACGTCATATTATTAGAAAAAATCGGTCGAGTGGGTATATTTAAATAAGTGATAGTAGAACACATGGATAAATTGTTTGGATAATTTGTTTTTATTTTTTTAGGGTAACTTCGGAGATGTGCACAGAGCATTATTGAAAACGTGTAAGACTGAAGTAGCTGTTAAAACTTGTAAAATAACACTGCCGGATGAACAAAAAAAAAAGTTTTTGCAAGAAGGTAGAATTTTAAAGCAATATGACCACCCGAATATTGTGAAACTTATAGGAATTTGTGTACAAAAACAACCAATCATGATTGTTATGGAGCTCGTTCCAGGTAATTTTTCTTACCATTTAATTGTTTTTCATTCACAGTTAAAATCTATTAATTATTTCAAGTGTTTAATGTGATTCAAAATCGGTTCATGATACATTTTTTAAGGTGGGTCATTGTTGACATATCTAAGAAAAAATGTCTCAACTATAACTCAAGTGGAGCAATATCAGATGTGCAAAGATGCTGCTGCTGGAATGTGTTATTTAGAATCTAAATACTGTATTCATCGAGATTTAGCCGCTAGGAATTGTCTTGTTGGTACGTAAACTTTTTTGAATTGACTTACATGGAAATAAATAAACTAGTAATAAAGTAATATTTGTGTTTTTAATTTGCAGGATACGAGTCAATTGTAAAAATTTCGGACTTTGGTATGTCTAGAGAAGAGGAAGAGTATATTGTGTCGGACGGTATGAAACAAATTCCTATAAAATGGACAGCTCCAGAAGCCCTTAATTTTGGTAGTTACATTCACTTCCAATATTTAGCTAAAATTATAAATACAAAATCTTTTTTATTCACGTTAAATAGTACTTAATTTTTTTTTATTTTTTTTTATTTTTTAGGAAAATACACTTCCCTTTGTGATGTTTGGAGCTATGGAGTGTTGATGTGGGAAATTTTTTCAAAAGGCGGCTATCCTTACAGTGGGTTGTCGAACTCGCAAGCCCGTGAGAAAATAGACTCAGGTAAGCAAAAGGGCATATTACCATAGTCATTATACTGATTATTAGAGCTTCAAATTAAGCCACAATTATATAACCTTAGGTTATCGAATGCCTGCTCCCGACGGTACCCCCGAAGAAATTTACCGTCTTATGCTACAATGTTGGGAGTATGAACCGGATAAAAGACCACATTTTGATCAAATATATTCTACTATTGATTCTTTAGCTCCAAGCTACAGACTTGTTCAAGCATAAACCGGCTAGTATAAATGTACATACAGTGAAATCAATATTACATTTGGCCAACAGATGAAATCATCATTGAAATTAAAATTTCGATGTTAAAATTCCTGCCATAGTTTAATTAATATGAAAAATTACTGAGAATTTTTCTTGGAAAAATTTCGAGATTATGTAAGTGCATGCGTGTATATTTTCTGTACATGTGGATTACACATCGTGCTATAAAAAGGAAAAATAATCCTAGATATGAACTTCAAGTTTAGTATACTTATCAATCATACTTATCGAAAGAAGTATTATTATTGTGTTTATCGTTGTAGTTACTGTAATTAATTAAACTATTAGATATGTTTTTGATTACAAGAAATTTTTAATAAGACTTTTTACAACTGTTTTTATATTCTTTATTGAAAATAATTCAAGTAAAAACATGAATAGTTGTATTTCAATTTGTCTATTCGAAATCAATTAAAAAAATTTTTTTTTATTTTTACGCTGACCTATTTCTTTGTACAAAAAACTGACAATAAAAAAAAAATTAGCAATTTAAACGAAAAATGTTTTTGCTCATTTCTTAACAAAATTTAGAAGGTGAAAACTTTTTAATAACTTTTTAAAACGGACAAACACGAAAGTACATTATTAGCTCACTGAGTCATTTTTATTGAATCCATATTTACACTATTTGATTCAAGTAAATAATTTGTACTTGGATAAAAACTTTGTAAAAATTTAATTAAAAAAAATATTGACAATATTATACTTGACTTTATTTTTTAATCTGTTATAAGTAAAGCTTTATAAGTTCGTCACTGATGGCTGAAGGAGTTAAGATTCCTAAATCTGTAAAAAGCAGGCTAATGTAATGAGGAGGCGTGTAATCAACCAGTGGGTGTTCTTTACTAACATCTTTCCTCAATGTGCTAGATGTGTACTGTAAAAAGTAAAAATTTTACATAATGAAAAGTTATACATGAGTTCAAGTTTTTCTTAATAAAAAAGACAACATGCATCTATGATTTATTAATTAGAAAAATTTTTCAAGGTAAAACTCACCTTAAATTCATCAGGAAGATCAACTTGATTGAGTGGATAAATTCTTGAAAATTTGAAACTTTCTGTAAGTACATACAATGGTTTTTTCATTTCCTTTGCACAAATTGCCATGGTGTAAGTTCCAATCTTGAGAAAAAAATCAACTTAGGTGTTGAAGAATACGAAATAATTCGAAATTTTTTTCTTACTTTGTTAATAATACCGCCACTTTCGGCTACTCCTTCCGCTCCTACCATTACCATATCAACTTGTTCCATTATGTAACCCATTGCAGAATCCAATATTAATGTACATGAAATACCCAAGTCTTTGAGATTTTGGCACATTTCTATCCTATTTTCAAAAAGACCCATCATTTACTAATAAAACGAATAAAACAATAATTACATGTTTTTATTCAATTTAAGTATGAAATCATACCCACTACTATCTGGTAGTGATTCTGTAACATAAACTTCAAAAATTTTATTGCAAGCTACTGCAGCTTTCATTGTTTGTAAAATAACTCTTGATCTGGAGTGTATTAAGATTTTCTAGAAAAATTTTATGATCACACAATGTATAACTTGGTAAATATTTGGTAAAATAAATACAACTTACAGATCCATCTGTAATAAATTTAGATGCTAACTTGGCGATTTTTCCTCTTGCAGCCACTAATTTTTTATAAAATATATCTCCTCTTTGTAACATGATTTTTTTACATTCTGCAAATGACTTGGGAAAAAAAAATAGGAAACGTTTTAAATAATATGAATATTAACATGTAACTCATTTTGTTAAGTAACTTACTGGTGTATCAAGGGCAGCCAAAGTAATAAACCTAAGAAAAAGCTCACTGCCTGAAGCAATAGCTGTCACTGGATGATCAGTTGATCTCATTATGTCAACAGCATTTTGTAGACAGTACTGTAATTCTTGCACTGTTTCCGCTACAATTATTTTAGTCAAATGAAATATCAGTTTAATATTAGGTACTGCTCAGTCAAGTTTAAATAAAAAAAATTAAAAAAAAACTTACACTTGGATCTTTCTAATACTTTTAACAATGTGCAAATTGTAGCCATTCCAGCTGACACATCTTTTTCATTTGCAATAATGTCATTAAAGTGTTTACAAATTTCTGAAAAACAATTGAAAAATAAATGATCAATGCCATAATAAAAATACGTTGTTAAAAAATAAAGTTGATGAAATAATTTATATAAAATATATTAATTTGTAACATTAATAGAGTGTAGAGTATGTAATAAGTTAAAAAAAAAAATATCAAAATAAAAGTACTAACCTCCTTTTTCCATTTTTATGTAAAATATGGGAAAATTAATAAAAATCTAAGCAATAAACTATTAATATTATAATCAGCACTAACTTTCTCAGTCTTTTTTTAACACTGTTTTTTCGAGGTTATTGTAGATTGTAGCTATATATTTTATGTTGTGTGTATATGTGAACATCTACACATACACCATCAATTGCATTGTCAAATGGTGATGGCGTTGCAGACAGCATCTCTTCTGTCAACAACAGAGAGACAACACTGAGACAATTGTGAAAAATTAAATGATTCAAAAGTTTTGTTTGACTACTTTTTATAAGTAGTCGTGATTCGTGATATCAAACTATATGAATTTAAACGATTGTGACTTTTCAAGAGGTTTTGAAGTGATTAGTAAGCGCCAGGGAATTTTGGTGCTCTGCTCTCTGTGATACGATTTACTTATTTACTCGAGATTTTTTGTGAATTTTGCAGTTTGGGAATGTGATTTTACTCTCACTACCTATTGTTATCAATTCTATTAAATGTTTTATTATGAAGAAACACATTTTTATCTGGGCTTTAATAGCCTTTTATAGTAAATACATCACCGTTACAGGTTAGCTTTTTTTTACTTGTTGTCAAACTTCATTTAATCAATTGAATGATAAACGATACTTTTTAGTGGGTCTTCATAGAAATCTTAAATATTACGAAACTCTTCATGCCTCGAATTTCGAGCACAGAGTCGTTAAGCGAGGTACACAACACAGTTATCATCCATTCAACAAAATAAATGAATTGGACTTTTATACTCATGGAAGGTTGGCATTTTTTAATTTAATTAATAGTATTGTAAGATAAAATTTTAAATTAAACAAGTTAAAAAAACAATGTTCAAACTGTTACAGACAATTCAGACTAATTTTAACTCCACGAAAGGAAGTTATTCACTCAAAATTCAAAGCTTATGAAGTGGATGGAGAAGGCCAGGAAAAGTCGGTGCATCTAGGTAAATATAATTCTCAGTTCTAAATAATTTCAGTATAAACTTGAATAAAATGTATTATGTGTCTGATATAGATCATGAAAGCTTTTACCATGGGCGAGTGTTTGGGGAAAAAAATTCACATGTCCAAGTGCACATAGATGATGGTCTTTTGACAGGAAGTATTATTTTACCTGACGAAACTTACCACATTGAAGTAAGTCCTCAATTTTGTTACTCATTTGTTGTGATGATGCAAGATTTGAAAAAAAAAAAAAAAAAAAAAAAAAAAAAAAATGTATTGATTTTAGCCATCATGGAGGCATCTTTCTCATTTGGATAATCAAACAATGATTGTATACAAGGCATCAGATGTTAAATTTAGTTGGGAACATTATCAAGATGGTGTAGGCCACACTCATGGCACTCCAAGAACATGTGGATATGTGAAAGAAGGGGCAGAGCTTTACAACAAGGGTGTGTCACTCGAAAATGATGTACAGAATTACAGAGAAAACTCTGGCAACAGGTCAAAACGTCAAACAGAAACTTATGAGTATACTCCAACCAAAACGAGATGTCCATTACTTTTAGTAGCTGATTACAGATTTTACCAAGAAATGGGTGCTAGTAGTACCAAAACCACAATTAATTACTTGGTAATGCTTTATAAATACTTCGACATTATGTTTGCCTGTATAATGCCTACTACTGAAATAACACTAAATTTATATGTTTTCTATTATAGATAAGTTTAATCGATCGAGTTCACAAAATCTACAACGACACAATGTGGCAGGATCATAAAGAACAAGATGGTTTCAAGGGGATGGGATTTGTCATCAAAAAAATAGTTGTTCATAGTGAGCCAACTCGCGTCAGAGGTGGCGATACACATTACAATATGGTTCGAGAAAAGTGGGATGTCAGAACATTGCTTGAGGTAAGATCGCCTTCTTTGTACTCCAAGACTGTTTAGACCTTATCGTAAAATCAATATATGACTTACGAGATCCGAATAATTTTAATTATTAGGTTTTTAGCAGAGAGTATAGCCACAAAGATTTTTGCCTAGCTCATCTATTTACCGACTTGAAATTCGAAGGGGGCATCTTGGGTTTGGCCTACGTTGGTTCTCCTCGCAGAAACTCCGTTGGAGGAATTTGCACACCAGGTACGCGTTTTTTCAAAGTTATAATCCATAAAATAATTTAAACTGCAAAACGAGTCCTGATAAAAACTGGCCTCAAATAAAACTTTGGGTTGCAGAGTACTTTAAAAACGGCTACACTCTGTACCTGAACTCTGGTTTGAGCTCCAGCAGAAATCACTACGGGCAGCGAGTGATAACACGTGAAGCGGATTTAGTGACTGCCCACGAGTTTGGCCACAACTGGGGATCCGAGCATGATCCCGATATAACGGTAAGTCGAGTTTGACGGTGTGGATAGGCAATATAATATAAGTGGTCGATGTCCAACGTTTCGCATGACAAATGTGCAGGAATGCAGTCCGAGTGCGAGCCAGGGTGGTTCGTACCTAATGTATACCTACAGCGTAAGTGGCTATGATGTGAACAACAAGCGCTTCTCGCCGTGCAGTCTGCGCGCTATTCGCAATGTTCTACAGGCAAAGTCGGGTAGGTGCTTCTCGGAGCCCGAGGAGTCGTTCTGCGGTAACCTGCGCGTCGAAGGCGACGAAGAGTGTGACGCGGGTCTCCTCGGCACCGAGGATAACGACGCTTGTTGCGACAAGAACTGCAAACTTCGGCGCAATCACGGTGCCGTGTGCAGTGACAAAAACTCGCCTTGCTGCCAGAACTGTCAGTACATGGGAGCGGGCATCAAGTGCCGGGACGCCCAGTACGCGACCTGCGAGCAGGAGTCCCGTTGCACGGGCGTCTTGAGCGAGTGTCCGCGCTCGCCACCCATGAAGGACGGTACGAGTTGCCTCGAGCGCGGCCAGTGCCACCAGGGCAAGTGCGTGCCGTACTGCGAGACACAGGGTCTCACCAGCTGCATGTGTGATACGCGTAAGTCTATATCAGTCCTTAAACCGTTAGCCTGTTCCAGCGTATCAACATATAATACATTGCCTCTTTTTCCAGCGAGCGATGCGTGCAAGAGGTGCTGCCGCATGGGTCTCAACGACACGTGCTTCCCAATCGACCCGCAGGACATTTTGCCGGATGGCACTCCTTGCATACATGGCTTCTGTAACAAGGGTACCTGCGAGAAAACTATACAGGACGTCGTCGAGAGGTTCTGGGACATCATAGAGGACATAAACATAAATAAGGTGATGCGCTTCCTCAAGGACAACATCGTGGGTGCCGTCATTATCAGTACTTCGCTCATCTGGATTCCAACCAGCTGTGTCATAAGTTATATAGACAGGCGACGAGTCAAAGAGAGCGAGAAAAAGTATCGCTGGAAAAATACCGATCAGCTCATACATCCGGACGAACAGAGGCGAGTCATTTATGTTCGAACGCCTCGTCAACGGATCCAACTCGTTGCGCATCAGACATAAGCTGATTCTGCGCTTGGAGGCACTTCATTAACATTCCACTACTTGTCATCCTACTTTGCGCTATCATCTTTCTAAACTTTTTGTCAAACGTTTTGCTAGTCACTGCCCAAAATGCAGATTTCAGTTAACACAAAATTTCATTCTCGCTTGTACATATGTATGCAAGAATGGCATACTTAATTTTGGTAATATATTTTAACTATTTATTTAATTAATAGAATTAAATTATGCATGTTTACTCTGGCCAAAGTCACAACGTATTAACAAAGTTACCAGTATAACCAACAGTGCAATAATTTTACATTTTGATTGTGTTTGACAGATGTAAACATTGAACAAATAAATTTAGGGATTTTTGATTATTCATACAATTGAATTTTAATTGTAAAAAATTTTATTTACGTTTTTGTACATAAATATTTTATGCGAATAAATAAATAAAAAAAATTAATAATATTACTTCAGTGTCTCTACACAGTATACTTTTTTCGTTACCATTTTAATTTCATTTTGTACAAAAAATGACAGATAACGGAAGGTACGTGAAATAAGTATTGTAAAATAACTTAGATATTTTTATTATTTTTTATTATTATTAAATACTGTAATCTAATCGTATTTACAATCACACTGTTGTAAACGTAATCGTGATTCAGTGAGATGTTATTTATAAATTGATTGGATGAGTTGTGATAAAGTCGTCTCGACCGTTTTAAAAATTGTAAGAATAGTATAAAAATTAACAAAAAAGTGTATGCTCACGGGGTCGTTTGTATGATGAATCCATGTAGCTTAAGTGTATCAACTGGAGGAAGTAACAAATTTGAATTTTTGTAAAATAGTCCAAGTCTCTTTTTGAGGCTTTCCTGACTGAGGATGAAATTTCCTTGAGGATTTTCTAGTAGCACCGTGCCCTTACTCTCTTTACCTTGCACATTTATGAACCGACAGGCTGGCTGCTTGAGAACTGGTTCTGTGCTTGGTGGCTCATCGCCAATCTTGACGACACTTACAAGAGCTCCATTTAAGGACGAAATTTTCGTGCTCTCGTCGACTTGTTTGCCTTCAATAAATAATCCGTAGTGGCAACCGTAAATACCGAATATCTTGTTGATTTCGGCCTTCAATTGGGCACAGTCAGTGATTCGCGAGCCAGCGCTCTCCAGTAGGATGGTCCCAATTCGGCTAGTGGACCCATACCTCGGCTGAATTGAGCCTGTAAGCCCGTAGCTCGTGAGAATTGTATCAAAAAAATCAATATGTGAGTGGGATTAAAGAAAAATCGGTCACAAACCATGCAACTGTACATTGACGTAAGTGCTAAAAGGCTGGCTTGCGTCTCCTGTAGCTGAAGGAGCGTCAGGCGTCTGATTGCCAGTCGAAACGCGGACTAGCAACAGGTGTAGCTCAGCGCCTTTAATATTGCTGGTCTCCTCGAGAACCGGTTTGGTATTAGCAGGCATATCGCGGACGTGCTTCTGGGGCGTCTTGGTCGTCGTCTCGATGAATTCCTGATGGCTGACGATTATTCGAGCGATGTCGGGAGCATCAGCAGCCGTAGCTGTGATCTCGTAGTAGACGATAGCCTCGTCGAGCGGCACGAGTTTGGCCTTCTTGCGGAGCTTCTGCACCCGGTTGATAACTTCGCGTGCAAGACCCTCGTCTTTCATGCTCTCGTCGGGCGTGATGTCGAGCAGTACAAGGACGTTGGCCTCGCTGTGAGCCTCGTAGCGCTTGGCAAGCTGCTCGGCAGCTGGGCCCTCGAATTTGAACATCAGCCGGAGGTCTTGCTCCGTGAGCTCGTGCCCATTGACCTCGATACGCTGTGTGGCTACGAAGGCTTGGAGCTGCTCGTCGCTGAGCTCTCGGATGGCCACCCCGACGGATTTGAAATCCGACTTGAGTCGCGCCCCGAGGCTCTTATGGTCGGGCTCAGCGCGCAGCTGTACTCCGTATTTGCTCTTGTCGGTGGTCACCGTGAGCTCCTTAACGTTCAGTTCCTCGAGAATGTAGGACTTGAGGGTGAGAAGTTCCGTGAGTACTTCGGCGTCCTGGTGGATGACCACGATTTCGGGTAGAGGGTACTTGACCGGCAGGGTTTTCCGGTCGCGCACGATACGGCCCAGCTCGATGACAGTCTGCATACAGGCGACGGCTCGCTCGGTGGGCTCGTCGACTAAGCTGGCGCACGCCTCCGGTATCATGTGGTAGTGGACGCTCGCTAGCTCGGCCGCTGATGAGTCGGAACTAAGGTATCGGCGCAGCTTCTGGTACATGAATTCAGTGAGGAAGGGGGTAAAGGGCGCGTTGATGCGTACCATCATGTAGACCACGCGGAATAGAGTGTTGAGGGCCAGCTGACAGTCCTCCTTCGATCCAGTGTCGCCCTTGATACGCCTACGGTTCATGCGCACGTACCAATTGGTCAGATTGTCAATGTACTTGACGAGCTTTGGCACGACGGTGTAGAGACGATAGGCCTGCATTTCGTTCTTGAGGAACTGCAACAGCGTCTCGGTGAAGGAGATTATCCAGCGATCCATAACGTTACTGGATTCATTGCCTTGAACCTCCTTGTACACAAAGTTGCAGCGTTCCTCGTGCTCGAAGCGCTCGATGTTCTGGATGAGAAAGCGGAACGCGTTGTACCACGGTAGGAATACGTCCTTGATCACGTCGCGCACGCCCTCCTCCTTGAAGCGAAGATTTTCCGCTCGGACGACTGGCGAGTTTATGAGGTAAAGCCTGAGCGCGTCCGCGCCATACTTGTTGACTACCTCCATCGGATCGGGGTAGTTTTTTTTACGCTTCGACATCTTTTGTCCATCCGAAGCCAAGATCAGTCCATTGGCTATGAGGTTTTTGAAAGGAGGCTTACCGAACAGGGCCGTTGATATGACCAACAGTGTATAGAACCAGCCACGGGTTTGGTCGATTCCCTCAGCTACAAAGTCCGCTGGGAAGCTTTCTTCGAACTCTTTGGTTCGCTCGAAGGGATAGTGCAACTGCGCGTACGGCATCGAACCAGACTCAAACCAGCAGTCAAAGACCTCTGGTACGCGACTGAGAGGAGGGCAGCCAGGACGCTTCGACGGAATTTTCAAGTCGTCGATGTTTTCTCTATGTATGTCCGTTATCTAAACAACAAAGCATATTTTTTTTTTTTCCTGCAACCATGGATAAAACTTTTTAGGCAGTTGTAATTGCAATTACCTTTTTTCCTGTCAACTTTTCGAGCTCAGCAATGCTTCCAACACAAACGACTTCTTTTCTATCTTCGGAGATCCAAATTGGAATAGGATTGCCCCAGTAACGATTTCTGCTGATTGCCCAATCTCGAGCTTCCTTCAACCAATTGCCAAAGCGCTTATCTTTCACGTAATCCGGAACCCAGTATGTTTGAGCGTTAGTTTCTAGTAGCTTGTCCTTGAATGATTCTACTCTGATGAACCAAGAAGGCACAGCTTTATAAATAAGAGGTGTATCCGAGCGCCAGCAGAAAGGATAAGTATGTTTTTTCGTGTCATTTTTAATCAATCTTCCCTTTGATCGAAGGTACTTGATGATCTCTTTGTCTGCATCCTTAACATGTTTTCCAAGAAAATCTTTAACAGGTTCCGTGAAACACCCACGACTGTCTACAGGACACACGATTTCTTGGTCTTTGGTAATTACTCCTGCCTGTAAACAACAGCGATAATCATCTTCTCCAAAGTATGGTGCCTGATGAACTACACCGGTACCAGAGTCGGCTCCCACATACTTATCATTCAAAACTCTGAATGCTCCTGTAAAATATGAAGGTCAGAAAATGGATTTACAGAAGTGGAATGCATAATTTATGTAAAAAAAAAAAATACCTTTTTCTCTTAGATGTGAAAAGTACGGGAACAACGGTTCATAAGATTTGCCAAGTAAATCGGAACCTTTTCTTTTTCTTTTTATAGTGTACAGATCATTTGATTTGTAAACTTCCTCAAGCCTTGATTCCAATAAAACAAAAATCTTTCCTGTTTCATGATCCAGAACGTCAACATATTCAAAGTCTGGATTGCAGCACAGGGCCAAATTACTCGGCAAAGTCCACGGCGTCGTCGTCCACGCCAGCATACTGACATTAGGCTCGTCCAGAAGAGGAAATGAAATCACAACAGCTGGATCGACGACGTCTTTATAATTCTGGCCAGACTCGAAATTCGATAGTGGCGTGTTACAGACAGTTGAATAGGGCATTACTTTGACACCTTGGTAAACCAAACCCTTGTCGTACAGCTGTTTAAAGACCCACCATATGGATTCCATGTACCAGGGGTATAATGTTTTGTAGTCGTTTTTAAAATCTATCCACCTTCCCAGTCTGCCAACAATCTTTTCCCATTCTGAGGCATACCTCATGACTATGCTCCTGCACTCCTTGTTGTAATTGGCAATGCCCATTTTCATAACATCATCGGGGCCCTTGATGTTCAGAGCTTTGTCGATCTCGAATTCAACGGGCAGGCCGTGCGTGTCCCAGCCAAACCGTCGCTCCACGTGATAACCTCTCTGGTGCGCGTACCTGCGGGATTATTGACATGAAGCGTATGCTTCTACTGTACTACCATCACGCAGTTAAATTTTTTTTTTTTTTTTTTCCCTCAAGAGAGTTGGATATTTTTAGTAGTAGAGAGGAAAAGTAAAGCCGATTTCTCCTTACCTGGTGACCACATCTTTGATGGTACCAGCCAAAATGTGACCATAATGGGGCAAGCCGGTGGCAAAGGGTGGCCCATCGTAGAAGGAATATCGGGGCTTGCCCTTGGACTGCTTCAAGCAATTATTGAACACATCGAGCTTCTTCCAGAGCTCCAAAATCACCTGCTCCTCTTCCGGAAAGTTTATAGACTCCATTTTTGCTAGTTTACAACTATATCCAGAGGGGCAAGTATAATTTATCCACACCGGTGTATCGTGGGAGAGCACTCGTTCGGCCAAATCTGATGCAACAACTTGACAAAAAACAAAAACAATACCTGTACCCAATAAGTATTCCGTGAGTACAATCGATACAATGTGATTGAACAACTCACACAGTGGATGTAACAAAAACTCTATATGCTCTCAAATAGTTGTAAGTATAAGATTTCGACGTGCATCAGGTGCAAACTGCAGATGTAAAAATGTTAGATCCACGTGTGCTACCCAGACTTCTGCTATAGTTCTGCTGTGCCGGGCCGGGGACCATTTTTGATTGTCACTACGCGTCATATGACACGTCAAGTGATTTATGCTGAAATTCCTTGAAAAAATATATAAGCTCATAAGTACACAGTTGATTTAAAAAATTGAGTATTTAGTTAATTTCAAGTCAATTGAGACATCCAAGTTCAAGTACAGTTGGTTGAAAGAAGAACTGTGAGATCGAATATATTTTGGATAATTTTTTTCTAGCATTTTTACTGGGAAAATTGAAAACGCCGATCTTCTAAACCTTGACGCTAAAAGAATAAAAAAAAAAAAAATTTACATCGTTGTACGCACTTTGTTGAACACATTTATAATACTGTACCAATATGTGCATAAACATTTTCAAGTGTAAGTGTACATGTCACTGGTGACCCTAAAAAATTCGTGCACCAAAGTTTTCTGTCCTCGTAATATAATTGATAATAAGTTCGAATGCAAGATGAAAATTTTCACTAGCAGTTACGTAAGAAGAGAAAAAAAAAATAAGACACAGAAATGAATGATTCGTCGACGCAAACGGTATCTTTTGGCCAATTTTTTTTTATGTGCTTAACCTTCGAAGCTCTCTAAAAAGGTATAATCCAACTTACGTCACTTTTTATTTTTTCGCGTATTTATAAATGTACTCACGACTTTTCACATATTCATGTACATACTATCACGAAAACGCTTAAAAAAAAAAGTATAAATTTAGAGATACACGTGCCCTCAATGTATATAACCACGAAGGCCGATCGTTACACTCCCGTGATAATATTTATCTCCCTTAAATTCAACAAGTCCTCGTATTTTAAAGTTATTCTCGGAAAGCGTACAAAAAGTGTACAGGTAAGCGCGGAACGCCTTGAAAAAGTATGCATGATTTACTGCGATTTTTTAAAACGATTTCTTGGTAACGATTGAAAGGAAATGAGACGAGATGAGAGATTATTTGTAGCGCAACGTATTAAGATTCGAGACGATTGCGCTGCATCGAAAAATTATCTGAACTTGAATGAATTAGCCTTTACTTCTCCACCTCACGCATCACGATTCGGCTCAATTATTTACAAATTGATCGCCAGCACCATCAATTACGCACACCGTACTTTTTCAAATTCTCTCTGACATTTGATGAGCAAAATACCCATACTCACTCCAAGAGATGTTACACTTGAGCTTTTGTGCGTCACTACTCGATCGTTGGAATAAGAACACACACACACAGATTCATAAACTCATCTTATCTATTAATAAACGTGCAGTCATGTCTCTGGGTGGAAAATAATGCTTTCCAATGAAAACGGAAGAAACAAAAGGGCAGATTAACAATTTGTGAAATTCATATTCGCACATATAGAGTATACAACTTGTTTGTCTCTACTCTTCCATGTAAATTTCAACAGTCGCGTTATTAACTCTTGTATCACTTGAGTTTACTTTGCTCATTGAAATCGCTCGATTTGGTTGTTAGCACAAAGAGTTGAAACAACACTCTTTTAGCCCCGAAAAAACCAAGATCACGTAATATCCTTCCAGCACCGTAAGGTTCACGAGCGTAAACCATATTTTGCGATCAGTGTAAGCTGGGAGAGAAAAAAATAATACGAAAATCATCATAGGCAGACAAGTTAGAGGCCTGAGTCACTCGGCAGTGATTTAATGAAAAAAGTTTAGTGACGTTACTAGATCAAGATCAAACAGAACCTAAATAACGCGCTTGAAAGATCCACACGGATCTTCTGATTAGTCGTTAAGTGGCAAGCATAACTTTACCATGGTAGCGCTTTTAAATGATATTTTCTTCAAGGGAATCACACATCCACGATATATTCCTTATGAAACGTTTAATATTGAATCGATGTGTATATTGCATTTTCACGTATGACAGCGTTTTACAAATGGGAAAATAAAACCTAATGATTCCATCAGTAAACGCAATACACTTTATACACCAACCACGGAAATAGCTGTTAAGTATAGCTAGTTAAACAAAATTCACGGATTTTATGATCTAATTATAAATGTATGCTTTAATCAGTAAATATTGACAGTAGTTGTTAAGTAGATCCCGACAAATTGAGTTTAAGATATAGATTGTGTGGTACACCCATTCCATGTAATTCATCATTAACGTGTAATCGCACGTATAAAATAATAAAATCAAAATGTATTTACGTCACGCAACGTACCACCTTAACATTGATATTTTATACAGGGGGGCCTTATGAGTCACGCCTGGGTGTATTTTATTAGTATATAACACATCACGTAAGTATGTTTTCGACGCGTCTTTCTGCTCTCGAGTATATACTTATTTTTTCCCCCCCAGGTCTGAGTAAATATTTTGTACCGATGCTACAATTTTTCTTTCTTTATTATTTACCTTACCGTACCAAGCAATGTATACTATTTCTTTGCTAAAATTTCTTTAGTCATTGACAATCTAACGCGCTTGAATTTGTTGGTCATCGTACGGGGGCCAAGACCGCACTAAAAAGAGTAAAAATTTGACAAAATCGAACAAACTTTTGCATTTAGACGCCATCGATGTTTATTCAATTGCGATTAATATAATATACACACGTATAAATACATATATTTTGCTTCGAAGCATTTGTTTCATTTCAAATAATGATACTTATTTCCTCATTTTCTACTACTACTACTACTACAAATGAGCATACAATAAGTATTTAATATAAAAGTCAAATAAACAAATAAAGTGTGTATTTCTGATGAGAACATTCGTTTATTCCGATAAAAGAAAAGAAAAGAAAAAACTCGAGAGCCGATTGTGCTAAAATAAGATTTTCCCAAAGCCATAAGCAAAAAGATACAAAAACGCACAAGCAATGTCGGCAATCGTTGTAATCAACAATTCGCGTGTCAACGATTCATCGATTGTCACCGATGCGCCTGGGAAAATTACTCATCCCCCTCTTGTATCGCTGATGGTCCCGATCTCCGCACGGAAATTTTTCTCGCTCGTCCGATGCACCTCTGTTATTATAATAAAACTCACCTATCGGACCGGTGATATATGTTTGTTTGCTCATCATCGTTTGCCATTGAATTAAGGATAACGCGAAAAACATAACATGTATACCTACACGTATAATACATATATATATATACATATCTGGTTAATCCACAGGTGGTGCGTAATGCAAGATAAACCAGTATAGTCATGTCACGTATACACAAAACTCAACCACGGGATTTCCAAAAAAATTCATCATCATGATTTTTTTATTTTATTTTAAACTTTCATCTTACTTCTCCAGGGACGAAACTGCCTGCACCTACCAATGGGGTTTGCCATACTCGCTTCTCAACAACATTTCCAATACATATATGTGCAAACGTACGTTATACATAAACCAAGCGTGTATCAATAGCGACGGTAACGTTGTTGCCTGAAAAAGTTGCGGGAACAAATAAACGTAAACATCCTCCGGTTGTCGGGTGATTAATCGTAAGCGAGAGGGTGCATATTATAGTATAGTCAACTGTTTGCTCGAAGGCACGTACATAATTATTATATTGTGTCCATTTGTAAAACGTACAAGATCATATCGGCCACGGAGCGTTTTATCCTCGATAGATTGTCAACGTATGCAAGAGAAGTTGCGCTCCCTCGTAAGTATTATAATAACGCACTCGCAATTGGATTATTTGAGAAACGTGTGTGTGTTTCTTGGATTCATCGCGCAGCTGAAGTGTCAATGATGTTCTAGTTCGTATCATCGTAACGAGGCGACAAAAAAACAAAGTTCGCGCGAAACTTGTTTGGAAAACGTGCGCGTCGATCCGATGATAAAAAAAAAAAAAAAAAAAAAAAGAAAAAAAACTTATCTGTAGACCTTACAGGGATTATAAACTACAGCAATAAAAATAATTAGTCGAAAGCGGGATGTGTACCACGTTAGATATGAAAAAAAAAAAAAAAAATCACCCGAGGACAGACACGCTCCCCTGCGAAGGGGAATCAAACTTTCCGCAATCGAGGCTTGTCGAAGATAGCACAGCGATAATAAATCATAGAAGAAATGAGAAAAAAATCATGTGTGCATTGGTATTTGTATGTACACTGTTGAAGGAGTGTTCCAGTCAACATTGCGAAAAAAAAAAAAAAAAAAAAAAAAAAAAAAAAAAAAAAGTCGCTCGTACATCCATATCAGAAATAAACACACAAACACTCTCTCTCTCAACTCTCCCGCAAATTGAGTAAGTGATTCGATCCCTGTATACACATGTATAAACAAGGTCCCGTTCAATTCCCACCCGCATACTCGCATCAAAATAAATAAACCCAGTGAGAGTTGGTGTACACAGGTGCAAGGACCAACGGAGCCCTAACACGCGACCGTATAGGATCTACATAGGAAAATCTTGGTCTACCCGTACACATATTAAAAGGTACAACGCAACCACAATAACCCGCTTTATCAGCGCATAGACAGATATACGCGTGTATACAACAATACAGGTGTAAATCGTGTATACGTGTCGGGCGGTCTGGGGGGGGGGTGTAGCGTTTAAAAAAGCGCGCCTGGCCGAGCCGAGACTCTCACTCGAGTGCGCCCATCCATCCTCGGCTGGCGCGCTAAATTACAATACTTACACCTGCTCACCCCTCCGTCGTTTCTCGCCCCGTGTACGTGCACAGCAATGCCAATTACACCCACGATTTCGTCTCGGTTCTATTCACTCAATTGTTAGATATTCACTTTGACGTATATAGTGCGAGTGCGTCTCTCTGTCCAGTGTAAGCAACGGTTAAACAGCGGTGTATACTTGGAAGTCGGAGATTTGCGCGAGTCTGCACTGGTGAAAAGGAGATAATTGATCGGTAACGCGAGCGCAACTCGCTCTCGTTGGGTATACCAAAGTACATACCCGCGGGCTGATATATCGGTTGGTCCGAGGGGGTGTCGCGTTTTTGCGAGGGTATAAAGTTGTTTCGCGATTTTTCGGGAGACAGGAAGAAATAATAAACAAAAAAAAATATTAAAAAGAAGATAAAACAACGGGCACACGGTGCGAGGGATATGTGATGAAGTCGCCGGTGATCAATGACGGCAAGTATATAATACATATATGTATATGTGTATCGACGGAGTGCCTGTTCTCGTTCACCGCGAGATGAAGTTGTTCGTGTAAATTTTACCTGGTCTTGATGTTTCCTGTGTGCGTTTGTTGTTCAAAGGTAACGATCAAGCGAGCGAGATCAGTGACGTGCCGGCGGATTTCGAACGGGCTATCTCTCTCACGGGTAAATATGTTTTTTTTTTTTTTTTTTTCATCGCATGGTTTCTCATTTCACAAGTTGTATGCCTGTACAATCATAGCTCGTGGTGGAGGGGCTCGTGGAAGTTTCTCCCAGTAAGGATAGGTTTCCCGATGTAACGGCGGTTTTTTCAATCATTGCTGGTTCTGAGCGTTAAAGTTCATCTGGAATAAAAACCTTTACCTGGTTCTTGTGAAAATAATAATAAAAAAAAGTATTGATAATCGAATTGTTGACACTTAAAATCTAAATGACGAGCTAATTTTTTAATTTTTATTTTTTCACGCAAATCTGCAATTTTTCATATTTTGTTTCTCATTGGCAATTGTGGACTAATCAAAACAGGGAGTACCCAAAATCACAAAAAAGTCTGTACCTGATGAATCGTTCGGAATCGTTGACACATACGTGAGTGATTAGATGTGGGAACTTTGCTTGAAATCGTTCACGAACGTATTTGTTATTTGCTCAATTTTCCTGGGTAATATAATTTACATACACACAAGTTTGCGAAAATTGCGTCATTTTCACTCGATACTTCCGCAATTGTCATGAATTTTTTTTTGTTGTTGTTGAAAATACCTGATTTTTTAAGATTTTACCGCGGAATTTTGATATTAGATTAACAAATGGCACAATAATTACGAAAATATTGCAGATATTTGGTCACCAAAGTAGTTTTAAAACTTTTGAAAAATTGAAAATCATGTTCGCTGTGATTGTCGGTGAAACTCTCGGCTGAGATGAATTTTCATGAGCCACATTGCACGTAATGCATACACACCTCACGCTAACAGTCTGTTGTTGGGCTTTCATAGATGGGCAAAACATTATTTTTAAAATTTTGCACTAAAAAAACGTTGGCTTACCTATTATAAAAATCGCTCCACGTATTACATGTGCTGTACTAACCTGGAAAGCTGCATGCGGCTTCAAATGCCTTTGGATCCTTTGATTGCCTACGAAAATTTGTTTGAACAGATTTGCTCATAAAAGTTAAGTTCCAAAATCACTTAAAAAACGTTTTGTTGCAATTTTTGCTTAAATAATTGTAACCGAGAAAATATTTTTATGAAAAAAAAAAAAAAAAATCACAGGCGCGACAGGATTTTGTGCATCTGAAACTCATACTTTTGCTTACCGCTTGCCACACATTGACGACCGACTCGTACAGTAATTAATCGAAGAATGTTAAAACAACCAATCGCTGTTCGCAAAAATATAATACATCAGCACATTCTCGCACGTGAGAGAGGTAATTAAAATGAAGAAGAGTCCAACCCAATCTGTCATTTTTATCTCTTTTCCCTTGCACGTGCAGCTGCGGGCCGCTATATATGCATGTACATAATTACATACGTGTGTAAGGCATGAATAACTTCAAAAAAATTACGCGGCTGTAACTCTCGCCTCTTGTTGTCATTGTTCCTCCTACTAAGCAAGTTATTCACGTATTGCACGTTTATTATGAAAAAAATTATTTAGTGCGTCCATAACATGCAAAAACGAATGTCCTCGTGCACCACGACGACTGGCGTTCTCAAAAAACGAAATTGACTTTTAATAGGTTTGGCACTAACCTGTCGTGAATACTTTCCGAAGCGAGTTGACTTTTCAATATTCTCGCACTCACGGTAACGTATAACGTTATAATTCTTATTTTCACCACAAATTTCTTTCTTTCTTTTTTTTTTTTTTTTTTTTTTTTTCTTATCTAATCTACTGATTTTTGTGCTAAAAAAAAAAAAAAAAAAAAAAAAAATAAAAAATAAACTACGTACTTTAGATCACCTATAGTTTGCGAACTCTACGTACAGAGCGAGAAGAAAAGTGTTAAATTAAACAACTGCCCGTTGTCTTTTTTTTTCGTGTCAACACAGGCCATGGAAAATTCAATTACTTACTGCTGTTGGCGATCGTGCCGACTTCTTGGGCAGCCGTGTACTCTTCCTCGTCCATGTCTTACATACTACCCTCGACGGAATGCGACCTAAAGTTCACGGATCTGGAAAAGGGCATGCTCACCTCGATGCCCTCAGCAGGTGGGAATGAAATCTATCTTACTTCATTTTTTTCCATCACTTATTGCTATCTTATCGGTACTTTGCGTAAACTATTATCTTTGTAATTTTTCTTTATTTTTTGAGACAACAGGAGAGACGGAAGTAGTGTTTTTTCAATGAGTAAGTTCTCGTTTTTTCTGAAACGCATTAATTCTTCCATTTAAATGAAAATCTATTCACGGACTTGAGTTTCACCAATATCTAAAGCTTTACATTTTCCACATCGGTTGGAATATTTCTTTGTTGAACAGTTTTTTTTTTTCTTCATTTCGATGCTGGCTCAAAAACAATCAACAAATAGAAGGTAATTTTGGTTGGGTGCATTAATTTCGCAAATATCAGAAAAATGAGAACCAATTTGAGAAAAAAGGCACTTTCAAATTAAAAATTAAATGTATGATAAATTATTTAATTAAATAAATGAATCAATTGGATATGCTGATCAAAACAATTTGTTTCTTTCGGTCACTGAAAGTTAGGGCATATGCAAGCTGTGCTATTAACCAATTGGTTATAAATTAGTAAAATTTGGCTTGGTAAAGGCCTTATAATTAAAAGTTGCCGGAAAGTTGCAAACGAATGAAATAAATTGATTTTGACAGCATAGCCGATGGATTAATTTATTTAATTAAAATAACACGATGTCGATAGAATTGGTTCATTGATTATGATTAATTATTAATAAAACAATTTGTGTGTTTTCAAATACTTTGACAATAATTTAACCTGATTTTTGCAATTTATGATCATTGAGTTGTAAAAAACGTGTAAATATACCAATATAGTGACAAGAAAAGTTTTTTTTTTTCTCCAGTCGCATTGGGAAAAAAACTTTTAGAGACTCATACTTTTAATACAACGCACACATCACATGTTATAAGTACACAGAGGAACCGTAATCATGTGACGTATACTTTGAATTTTTTTTTTTTTTCTTTTTTTTGTTTACATTGCTATAAAAAAATAAGATGGAATTAGGTAATCATTTAATTATCTGAAAATCAGTTACGCGATGCATAATAAAAGTTATTATTTTATGGTTAAAACTATATCATGAGTCAGTGTTTTTAGTATTGTAGGCATAATATTTTGTTTCACCATGAAGTAATAATGAAAAGGAAATCAAAAAGATATCGGTACTTTTTTATCAATAATTTTTCAACATTTTGATGTACCTAAAAATAAACACGTCATTTTCAAGGGTACAACTGAAACAAGGCCTACAGCAACTCGTCACTGTCAATCAGTCGACAACTGATTAACCGAACGCACTTTTACAAATAATGGCCTTATCCCCCGCTCGCGAAATACTTACAAAGCTGATAAATTTTTCTTATTTTTCTTCACTTCAAATCAGTCATATTAAAACAAAACAAACGTATTTTTCATCACAGGAATGGTAATAATGTCGTTGGTATGGGGATTCATCATCGACGCATTCGGTAGGAGGAAAATCATAGTCTACGGGTCTCTCTGTTTTGCCATTAACACTTTGGCCAGCACTTTCAGCCAGACCTCGTGGCAGCTCATAATTTTCAAGTTCATCGACGGCGTTGTGTAAGCACAAATACAATGTCACATATACTATTTGGACACCATCCCGACAAGATAGCCAGAGTCAATATACCATATAATCGTTACGATTAATTTGTCCATACAAATTTCACAAATAATTGAATCTCATTAACGATTTTTTACGCATCACATCCGCGATGACACCCCAATAGTTTTTATCCTCCTTTTAACCCGTAAGTGAAAATAAACGTATTAAAAGCCTTACCAAATTCTAGCTGTTTTTTCCAGTCAAACGAAGGCTTGACAGTTTTCATTATTATTCATTTGACAATACCTAAAATCTTGAAAAAAAAAAAAAAAAAAAAAAAAAAAAAAAACAACGAGTTAATGGTCGATTTTTTGATTCCAAAGGATGTCCGGTCCATACGCGGCGTTGCAGTCCTACTTGGCGGAGGTTCACAGCGAGCACAACAGGTCGCGGATCTACATGTGCGTAGGAATGGTGATAGCCGTTGGAAACATAAGCCTACCATGTGGGTACACCCAAGCGAGTTCACGTATATCAATATATAATATACATGTATATCGGAAAAAGCTCCAAGACTCACGAAATATCCGATTTCCGGCAGGTCTGGCGTGGCTGGTGATCCCGCGCAAGTGGCCCCTGTCCGACTGGGTGGAGATCACCTCGTGGAGGCTCTTCCTGGGCTTCACCTCGCTACCGGGTTTGGCCGCGGGCTTCGCCTTTTACTTCTTCCCGGAGAGCCCGCGCTTCCTCCTGGCCACGCGGCGCCACGACTCCGCCCTCGAGGTGTACAAACAAATCTACTCCCTCAACACGGGCAAACACCCCGACACCTATCCCGTAAGTTTCAGCCCCGGCTTTTCCCCCGAATATCGGTGTCGCTGACGAGCCCGTGTTTTTCTCGTCCCCATCCACAGGTCGCCAGCCTCGAGGAGGAGGATACCATCAAAATACAAGGGGTCACGTTCAAGGAGACCCTCAAGGGCTGCTGCAAGCAAATACAGCCGATCTTCATGCCGCCGAACGTCGTCAATCTCGTTTTGACCTCCGCCATCCAGTGCGGCGCGACTTTAGGGTAAGGGCGACTTTACCCCTGTATTTTCGTGTATATACGGAGTTGGCTCGAATAACTTTCCTTTTTTTTTTTTTTTCTCTCAACAGATCAAATACGCTGAGACTGTGGATGCCGATGGTCTTTGCCGTGCTCGAGACCTACGAGCAAGCGCACTTGGGCGGTCCCTCCACGACCATATGCTACAAAATCGGCAACGCCGGCTTCGTCAACGGCACTGCGAGTGAGGTCGTGCAGTGCTCCAACGTGAGTGGTGACGATTTTTATTTCAAGTTGATTTCGGTTACAAAAAAAATTGGGCTCACCAGGGATGAATTTTAATTTCACAATTTATTGGGGCATTAAACACCTACATTTCATATAAAGCACATTGAAATTAAATGAAAAGCAGTTAATTTTTTTTTTTTTTTTTTTTTTTTTCCTCGAATGCTTTTCTACTGTTTACACGCTGTGGCAAATGTATGTTAAAATCATTTACCTTCAAGTAGTAAAGTACTGCCGATTTTTCATCAACTTTTGCCGATCATCCATAAACTTTAATACGCGAGCAACCAATGAAAAAGCAGTTTTGTTGCATTCGTTTAATCATTGGATCGTAGTAAAATCCACACATTATGTCACAATAATTTTTAATATTTTGCACTCTTACGTGTCGGTCATACCTATACATAGTGAGCATGGCCACGTATTTACGTAATAATTGCAAAAACTGATTAAACTGAACCGAATACATCCATATAGGTTGTCAACGACACGGTCTATACAAATTCAATAGTCATATCGGTCGCAACGGTCATAGGGTACATTATTGCCAGAAGCCTAGTGAATGTCATTGGCAAGAGGATCCTCATGGGTGAGATGAATACGTTGTATACTCCCTGCATGTTAATACTTTTTTTTTTTTATTATAAACAAAAGCATTCTTGTTTTCAGGGATTTGCTTTTTTGGAGCTGGCTGTTGTTGCGGGGCTCTATACTGGGCCAGGAACTCGAACGAAATCCTAGCGATAGCATCGGTGTTTGTCGCGCTGACTAGTATCGGCGGCACCATAGTCAATAATTTTATCGTCGACGTGTTTCCGACTACTTTGAGGTAAGCTAAGGGCCAAACGTACGTGTACAACAATAAGTGACTAAATTACGAAATGCCAAAATTTTGCAATGTCGCTCACCCAGAAAGTACCTCATATTGATGTTAACTGAGGGTGTACAAGCGTAAAATAGCCGATGATTAATAATTTGTATAAAATTGTTCCAATGAAATGTTTTCCGTGAAAACTAAACTGAATTGTGATCTTTGGATTTACCTGTGCTTACATACGATCGCAATTCTCGGCATCCCAATGAAAAATTAATATCGTAAACACCTGATTTTTATGAACCCGTCTCGACTGTACGTGCCATTTACGACTGTACCAAGAAAATTTTAGTAATGCTCACATCATCTAAACATCTTTAACAATTTTTTTTTTCAGAGCCATGGCTTTGAGCGGGACAACAATAATAGGTCGCATGGGAGCTTTCGTGGGTAACCTGGTGTTCCCCATACTCTTCAGTCTGGATTGTTTGGCGCCATTCATAATGATAGGCTCCGCCTGCTTGAGTGAGTAAACTGGCAAACGAATAAACATGTGTGCAAGTGTCAGCAAAAGCCAACGTTTTTGATTTCAGTGTGTGCTCTGTTGGTTCTGGTCTTACCAAGGAAAACAAAAGGTTGACGCCATTTCGAGACCGACTGTCTAAACCAATCTCTTTGGAACGAAAACATTTTTGCCGAGCGTGAAAAACGTTAATCGTGTACATTAATTGCACATAGTATTGTACAGGAAACTCGCGGAAACGCTTAATTAAGTTTAAGAAACGATCGCTTCTGTCGTACGCAACAAAAGATTGTGATAATCATTTTTTTTTTTTTTTTGTTCTATTCATAATTTGTGTGTATGATTTAATACTTTAGGTATCCGTCATTGTAAATAACACACATGTACAGTGCCACTTTGAGTAATAATCGTCGGCTCTCGGTAACGCAGTTTAAAACGTGTTCATAATTCATAGCGTATATTATGTATTTTTTAATAAACTTTTTAAGTATTGTTCATTGCGTGGCAGTATTGTTGGGATATATAACACACAAACGAGTTTTTTGTAAAAAAAAAAAAAAAAAAAAATTCCTATACACGCATTCACAAAAGTATAACTGGTGAGATAAGCGTGAAAAATCACGACGTCTCGATTGTAAGCCTTACCGTTATACCTCTCACCCGTGCCGTTACTATTTTCGTTTTTGCAACCGCGTATACACTCAACTTTTACGTAAACACGCGCCGCAATTTCTCCAGAAATGACGCATAAAGCACAGCGTAACGCTCAATGATGTAAAAAAGGGCAGGTGGGGGAGGGGCAAGAATTAGACGACTGGCTTTTTCACCCACACCCAACTCAGCGTACCCATCTATAATGAGCTGCTCGAGTGAAAAATCGCCGTTAACGTTGATAAACGTGATCAACAATATACGCTGCGCCTCGAGGGAGGGAGTCGATTGACGCGGAGCGCAAACAAGTTTGAAAAAGCGCGTCTTATCCATTTTCCGACCAATACGTTGTAACCCCAGCATGCCAGTATATGTATATTACAACGGACGAAAGAATGACCTGGCTATCAGGGTCAGCAAGAAGAAGCTGATGATAAACCCGGTGAATAACACGCGCACGCATGGCACAACAAGCTATGATAGCGTCATTTATGAAAATCGAACAGAAGAAAAAGCAGAGGAGGAGAGCTCGGAACTTTTTTTTTTTTTTTTTTTTTTTTTCCCTTTCAAGTATATATCGAAAAGAGAGGAGTAGGCGATAGATAGCGATTACGAAAAAGTACCGTTGCTCGATGATATAAGCGCATCTCCGAGCTGGTGGAGCTGGTAGTAGCTTTGGCGCCTCTTTCTCGCTCACAGATTCACTTGGCGTGTCGAGGAGAGTCAGGCCAAGCGGTGTATCGTCTGTGGCTTACATGCCGTATTTTTTATTTTTCTCCTCGAGTCGTACGTCTACGTGAAAACTGGGTGGAGGAGACTCGGCATCGAAGTAGCCGTGAGTTTCATTTTTTTCTTTGGGATTTTTAGTTGAAAAAAAATAATAATAATTTGAGAGAATTAAAAAAAAATGTTTTTTTACTACATTTGATCCTTCCGTTTTTTTTACGTAGCTTAATTTGGACTCTTTTTTAACGATACAGCAACTGTTTCAGTCTCGAATGTTACATTTTTTTATTGTCTGTAAATACATTTTTAAATTACATCAAGTATAGGCATCGAATATTTCATACGTATTTTCGGATGTAGGAAACAAAAAAAATATTATTTAATCTTGGGCGAATCATATTGGTATCAGCAATAAAAATGTAAATCAGTAGTTTAAGGGATAAAAATGATCACAAAAAATGCCTGATCTACTGCAGCTGTACGGACTGACATTATAATTTCATCTTCATTAAAAAGTCTTGGATTTGCGAAACCGTTAATCTAGAAACTTGAGTTTTCAAATTGAATTAAAACCGTTTCATTCGGAGGCAATCACCATTATCCGCAAACGATAAGTGGTTTCACTGTGCCGAGAAGTAAGTAGTAATTTGCGTCGCAAGAGTTCTCTGCCACACAATAATTGCTCGATGTTGGACGCACGTACGTTACAATTAATTCCTATAAATAAACACCGTGGGCGTCGAAGAGTTTATTTTTACACTCCGAGCGAGTAAAAATAATGTTGTACACAACCGATTTCTATCGCATTGCGACCAAATTTTTGTCAAACAATATAATTACGAATATTCTTCTCGCGCGCGTTTAACAAATTTTAAACTCTCTTGTAAATCGCAAAGTAAAACCAAACACCTTTCGAGTCAAGTAACTAGTCAAAGTCATTGTCCTACAGTTATTACCAACATATATATATATATTGCTATGCACAATTGCGCAAACTCGAGGGAGTAAAAATTAAGTTTATTGCCATCGCGATCGATCTCCTATAAATAAGCTCTGATGAGTTGTCTGGAGATTACACCTGATTGCGCGAACAATGCTGTCCCTGCGTGTACACGCGTCCATCTGCGTCGTGCATCACGCCCTTGAGCATATTTTAATATTATGTATTACGCGCGCGATCGGCTGTAATATTTTTAATGACTCGAAGTACTTACATTAATTATTGGCACATATATAAGGAAACGTGGAATCCTCACGCCTCATTTACTTATTCGGTGTTACATGAATACCTTCTATTGAATTATTGCTGCCGTCGGCTAATACTTACGCGAACTTTCCGGATTAAATTGTAAAAAAAAAAATGTTCACGCTCCCGCCACGTGCTCGCCCAGCCGGCTTTATTACCTGAACCCTCTCTTTCGCAGATTTTTTTTTTTTTTTTTTTTTTTCCAACTCCACATGTGTGCGCCAGTGTTTATTTTTGCAACGAGGAGCAGAGAGAACAAGTTTGTCTCTTTTCATGTTGGAGCATCGCGGATTTGAGCTTACAGCTTGACTCTCGAGGCTCCAGTAATAATATATAGTTTTTATTCGTTTTTATTCCGTTGTTTAGCCCCACACGAGTACTGGACACCATTTCGAATGAAAATTTCAGAGCACCGTTTTTTCAATGCAACATTAATGTATTTAATCTAAATATTTTAAATACACATATTATATAATAATGTACGGTTTCAGTTCTTCCCACGACTTTGTAGTTGTGTACGTCAAAGATCATTGAAATATTTAATCATTGGAAGCTAAAAAAAACCGATAAAAATCAATAAAAATAAATTAAACAAAAAAATTAAAATATGATAATCAGTATAATTTTAGCTCGCGTGTTTGGTTAAAAAAAAAAAACTTTCTACACGGTTTGGAAAATTAAAAATAAAGTATACGAGTTTTTAAAATTTGTTTTTACAAAGTTTGAAATTACGATGTTTCCAAACTGCAGTTTTCGCCGATCATTTGCTTACAGCTTGAGTGACAAATTACATCACTCGCCCAATCCAGTGCAATTGTAACTCGATGATACGTGCAGCTTCTCTTACGTAAGACCACTTGAGTTTCATTGAAATTAAATTTTCATCTCTGGCGGTTGCGTCGAAACTGTAATGGATCGCGGGTGTAATGTGTCATAGGCAAACAAGAAAATCATCGATTTCTTATAACTTAATTTCCGCATAATCAACCGGATTTCAAGTTCAACTCCGAGTAAAAAAAAATCGACTCGTATAATGCAAATCCATCTCGAACAGGCACCCAATCATTGCAGTCATATTTTCCAATCGAGTAAACATTGAAATGTTATGAAAATCGACATGTGCAAGGCATGTGTGTTCCTCTTAACTCGCTGCGGTCATAAACTGACTCTGTGTATTAATTAACAGGGGACTTGATTGAATATGCCTTTTCCATTGTTAGTCCATACGTTCGGACTTGGGCGTGGATACTTGTAAGATTTTTTGCAACATAATTTTTTCCCAAAAATGTCATGCATTACTTGCGCTAAAAAAACCTTTTTTTTCTCAATTACTGCTCGTAAGACAGCGTTTAAACAATTTGGAGGAAAAAAAGTAATCAAATTGTTCGAAAAAGTATTTAAAAATATAAATGCAGTTGTTTTACAATAAACTTTCATAAAAACCACGAGTCACATACTTGTTTCCCAGAAAAAAAGAGACTTGAGTAAGTATCGTACTTGTGAATAATATACAGATAAAAAATGTTTTTCACCAGACGCATGCACTTTAACGAGGAAAACAAAAATTTCTTTTTAATCCATAAAAAAAAAAAAAAAAACTGGTGCCCAAATCTGTATACATAGTTTTACTAGCTTTATCGTTGATTTCATGAATAATAATTCTAATAGCCTTAATAGACCGCGAAAATAATCCAATGAAAAAGATATTCACCGGTTCGTCGTAGTAAACGATCTCATGTAATCCGACGATTGTAAACGTCGACTATACTCCCCGCACGCGGTTGTCGTTTGCAGAAACTCACTGGGCAACCTGCACTCCCAGAAAAAAGGGCAAGACCCTAAAGAAAAAAAAAAAAAAAAAAAAAATTGTGCAAGGGGATTCGTGAAAAGCGCATGCGTCCCGGTAATATTCCACGCGATAGCATCGCACCCACAGGATCCTTTGTTTTGCCCTGTAACCATAGTAGGCGCATCCAACACCCATATACACGTGACAAAAAGCCCCCCTTCGAACGTCGCAGTAAACAGATGAGGATATAGGAGAAAGCTCTCCAGAGTTTACAAGCAGTGTTATTCTGTCACTGTGCGAGGAAACGTACGGACCTGCCTGTACCCATCGGTCGCTTCTCGAACATTCGGATACTACGCACTTGTTCAATTACGTTTTTTTTTCTCTCTCTCCTCGCTGTGTTGTCTTCTCTCGCGCATCGTTCGAACACGTTAATTTGGCAAAACCCTTGGATATACCTGTACAACCGACTTTTTGCGTGTGTTTTTCCGAAACGCAAGTACACATACATCGTTGGAAAGGTGGGCCGATCGATATAACTCTCGAGCCGTCGATTGTACCGTCGCACCCCATAATAGTCTTGAGGAAGGAGCCGGAGAGGGTTTTCCGTTTTCCTCGTGTTATGGCGTCTTTTGAGTCCAAATCCTGCGACGTCGCCGAGAACAATGCCTTGGGTCTGCTCTGCGCGAAGTTTCGGCGAATCAGCAAAAAACGCAAGCGTTGGGGTGAGAGTCTACAAATATTAACAATATACCTCCTTGATTACGTGTGTGTGTGTGCGATATTATTGTTTGTGTTTTTTTATCCCGGCGGTGGCCAATTTAATCAAGTGTACATGCAGATTATACATATACGCTTATACTGATGAACACGCCGGAGGGGGCAATTTTTTTATTATTTTTTTTTTTTTTAATGAAAAATGCAAAACAAATAACTTTCAACTCCGTCAAAACGGTAAAAATGGACACTTTACACCTAAAGAGTTGAATTTTAGCTTTTTTTTTCCATCTGTGTTTCAGGCAAAACAGTTAATAATATTTAAAGAATATTTTAATGGTTGTAACGTGAAATAATAATGTTTGCGTGAAATGGCCCGTGTGCGAGATCGGTGTGGATTTGTGATTGAAAATCTAGATAAATAATCAGTGCGTGTACTCATTGTTACGCCGTGTGTTTTAATATATCGTGTAATAGCTCACGCGTGCAATCGATTGGGGTCAGCACGGCACTTTGATCCCTTTTTTTTTGTTCCTTTTTCGCACTGAACGGCTAAACGATTTGCTTTATTGAATTATCACCCTTGTGTGCACGAATATGCGCGTACAGCTGTATGAATGCACATAAATACATATACGTATATGTTCGCGTATCGGATGAACTCTTTGTTTTGGTTCATTTAATTATCGGTAAATTACTTACCGGTCAAGTAATTAATTATTCTTTATCCTCGTTTACAATCATTCCACCCTTATTTTCTTGACTCTTGTATCATTATCATGTCATACTTTTACCATCCATGATAATATGAGGTGATAACTAAACCATAATTTACAATTATCGGGTGCAATATATGGCTGTAGCGGTACATTCGTTTGTACGTACATAATAATAATATTCAAAGTTCGTTTGATAGAAAAAAAAAAAAAAAAAAAAAAAAAAACAACAACAACAATACTGCCAGTACCTAACCATAACTTTCTTTCGCGCTCACGGGTATTTAAGCAAGTGAAACCAAAGCGAAAGGGTTACTTACCTGTTTAACGTTTGCGGTGAAACTTACACAAAATTATGTACAATCTCATAGTGCCGTATAATACTGAGGTATAAAAACACTCGCGAGAGAGACTCTGTTTGATTTCATTTTGAGAAGGTGAGTGTTTTTATGTCGATTATTCTGGATTATTGGTTCGTTAAACTTTATAATAATTATAGTCACCTCTTACGAAAATGTGATTTTTTTTCTTTCAAATTGTCACTAACGAGGTATCAATGATTATTTTGTACACTCTTAAAATTAGTTTTTTAAATTAACTAAAAATGTTCAACTGTACAAAAAAAAAAAAAAAACTTTATTTTTCATTCGCACAGTGGAAAAATTGCAATTCGTGAAAGATATGAATCGTATATTTTTTTTCTCTTAAGAGCCGACGATATGGCGATGAAAAACGTAAGCAGATGGGTAAAGTACTATACCGAATAGAGTTTTGATTTATGTAGAAATAAAATTGTCGTATTAAATGTATATAACCCGTATTTACTAAGTTTATAGGCAAAAATCAATATGATAATTAATACTTTCGGTCGTTACTTGAAGAAGATTCAATTCCATATTAAAATCAAATGAAAAATGAGTTTATAAATAAATCTTCACAATTTACTATATAAATAAATATATACTCATTTTTCATTTGATTTTAATAAAAAATCAAAATGATGTTTGACTTGCGTATTAAAGCGATATCCATATTTATCAATCATATAACGCCACAACTATACTTGCTTTATCTGTTAAAAAAAAAAAAAAAAATTATTTATATGTATGTATGAAAACCGTTAGTTGTTGGTTCTTTTGCATCACACTCGTAACGATGTATACACTCAATCAACAAAAGATAAGAGAAATGTGTGTATAAACATACACGTCGAAATCTTCGAAAGTTTTCTTTTATGGTCCCTCAGTCTCAGATTCCGACTTGAAAATTCATGTTAGGTGGACTCTCGTGTCATCGTCAGTTTTTCAAGAGCAATCGCCTCGATTAGATCGAAAGTAACCGGCAAATCGGGCATTTCATAATTTTCATCAACAATCCAACAAACTATTCTGTGGTTTTCCTAAATCATTACCAAACTCACGATCGGTTCAAAATCATCCTCAACTACCGATCCAACCGATCATGCCGAAATAGCGCAACCACTGTTCGTTGTAAAAAGCATTTTTTTTTGAAAAACTTTCGATGTATACACACATACTTCACACGCTTGACAACCACAACAAACCTCCACCAGCGGCATCTCGCGTGAGAGAGTCAGCCGCGGGCAAAAACCGGTTTCGTGTGTACACTTATACATAACATCTCGGTGGCTCGGGTGCCGGGACGCCAGGGGAACGGAGCACGTGCTCAGCGAGTGATGGAGAAGTTTTTTTTTTTTTTTTTCTTTCAGCCACGTAAGTAGGTGGGTATACAACGGACACACAGCCACACTCGGGCATATCAAGCGCGAGAAGGAGAGCGAGAGATCGGGAGAGGCAAGGGGGAGGAAAACCGGCATCGTTAGGAGAGCACGCGCTCTGTGTTTTTGGAGCCGATGCGAGTGTGTCACAATAGCGCGAGTCTTCCTGGAGACTGTTACTTTGTCGTTTGATTTTGTTATTACTTTGGCCATATACTCATTTACCAAAGGACATAAGGAGGAGCACATACGTATACTCCTAGCGTTATCGGCAAAGACACCTGCAGTATACGGAGAGAAAGTCGGGCTCGTGTGTTTAAAACACGCGAAAGTCGTTGCTTTATGTATACATTTTATGTAGCCTCTTCTTAACGGCAGTGCAAGTTTTTTGCGATTTTGCACTGGAATTAGACAGACACTGTAACAATTTAATACCTGTTTGCCAACCAGCAAAGGATAATCATGATATTGGCACCTTCGAACAATAACCGTTGGGTGTACACGATGCACGGATTGGAGAAGCGCGTGAATAACGATGTCTCCGGTAATATATTGACAAACATTTGTTACATATATTATATTATATATGTTATTAAAATTCATAGTTTTACACCAACTTATTGATTCGCCTCATGTCTTTTGTGCCATTTACTCTATAAATACTATACCAGTGAAATATTCATAATATTTTTTTAAACTATTGTAATTAAAGATACGGTTTACTGTGGCTCATTTTCCAGTCGTGGTATGCAATTAAAACCCCGCCAGAAATTAAAAAAAAAATAAAAATATTCCATTCCGCTTCAAAAATTGAGAGAGTGGCACCACAAAACCCGTGTAGGGTTTTGGTTCAAAAATTCAAAAAGTTCAAAAATGGAAAACATTGTTTTAATAAAAATTCGTTAATATATTTGGCTGCACAAAAAAAAAAACAATTTCGGTTCGGAAAACGTATGTTCGCCTCATTGTATGTGTTTGGGTTATGTACTATGACGAGTGTGTATGTGTACACTTACGTAACGTCTTGGTTTACGAGTTTCCTGTAATAAAAAATGTTGAATATACGCATAGGTACAGAAATAAGCCATCACGAGCCGCTATAAATTTTTACTTTTTTTTTTACAACGCTCGCGTCATATCGTCTCTCAAGATATGCAGCGACAAAATTTTTGAGCAAACATATTGTCAAGATGAACTAATTATTCAAATTTACCATCACCGATGCGTCCATAACGAGCCTCATGGATCTCGGTATACGGTTGCCGAACCGCGTTTCGTATCTCGAATCAAACGCAAGCGCGAATTTTTCGATCTTAATCGAACCTCAGGGTCCGATCGGTAGGTTTTTACGTAGTAAATTTCCACACGTGAGGTAGACTAAAAAATTTCCGTTCCTACATGAATCATCATCATCACCCTCATCTGCATCATTGTCATTAATTTATTATTAGATTCAGGCAATGTCATTGTCCATGATTGATGTGCGAAAGAAAACCAAAATGTGTATATATAATCATATGTATACACATCCGCTTACGAGTAAAATATTAATACAATTAGCTGAAATATCTGCATGCGCTACTGTTTATACAAATGTTTTGGAGTGCGGGCTTGTCGAGTAAGTGTTATCTTTTATTCGTCTTCGATGATAATGACAACCTTGTGTATTATGCACACGTCACTGTTATAACCGATGTCATCGCAACTTAATTCCATCGCACAAACTAATAGCGTATCATTGAGGGAAAAAAAAAAAAAAAAAAAAAAAAAAACCAGTTTACGTAAATTTGACGATAGTTTTTAGTCGCCGACAATGTAATGCAACAAAAATAGACGTTTTCAAGTTTACACTGTTTTCGGATGGAAAATATGTATGAACCGGTCCCAAGCTTTTAGTCACTGCGAGGAGTGAGCACAATAGCTGCATACGAATGTATACACACTCGAGAGCACCGACGCGCATATTTTTTTGTCTCACTGGCTTTGCTAAATATAAGTGTATTGGCTGCCGGCCGGTGTATATACACACTTCATTTGCCCGAAGGTCGGAGCGTGGCTTGATAAGTTTTCATTTTTTTTTTTTTTTTTTTTAACTTGTTTTTGATGATGATTCCTTCGTTCGGTTGGATAAGCGATCGAACGAATTTTTCAACCTTAATAGCGATTTTTTCTCTTCATTGACATTTTTCATCGCTCGCTGACGCATCCGCGTTTAGCCGCACTATCGCGGCGCTTATCGCGAAAAAGAGAGCCCCCTTTGCAACGCGCACGCAAACATGTGTGTTTTTGGCTCTTGTTGTACTTGCACCATACGATTTAAAACGCACGTTACTGTGCTCTTGTGACAAAAATTCGCTTACACGGTCCTTTCGATCGATCGAAAAACACGTATTTTCGAATTTTCGTTAAAAACGATAAACGAGGTAGATATTGTTTTTCCGACTTAAGGTATTTTATATTTTTTTTTTATTTCATGAAAAAAAAGTTGTCATCTCTCCCGCAAGTTTGATTATCATCGATAAGAGAACCAATTGTATATTGTTGTCGATTATGTAAAAAGAGACAAAAGTTGTTTTGTTTCTTTTTTTCCTTCTCCGGCGCATATGCGTCTTATACACATGTTTTCCGATAGGTATACACGCGCGTATGTACAATAGGCACGATAAGAGGCTTTGCTCCACCACCTGCATTTTACTATCGCGTCGTTAAACCGTGCCTTTTTGTGCCGATCGACGGATAAAAATCCGAGACAAAGGGGCACTTTTTTTCACGCACACGTACATGGATGCCACGAGATAAAATTGCACGTCGCGCGTGAGAAAAAAAAAAAAGAAAATCCACCAGTTGTATCGAGCGCAATTAAGTAATACTATTTATGGCCCTACAAAGCTATTATATTTATACCGATGTTCACCCGAGAGACCGTCACTCCTTTGACGAACGCGCACCCGAGCCTTTAGAATTATTGTATATAATTGTTATAATGTAGTTACTTTCCTTTTTTTTTTTTTTTTTTTTTTCAACCCAAATTTCTGCATCGTCAATTGCGTTTACAGCCGGAGAAGTCATGGCTGCTTCCGTGGCGACGTTCGCCGTGCTGTGGCTCTTTGTCCAAACGACGGGCCTCTTTGGGCCGCCCAGCTCGATCGGGGCCTTCCAGCTGCCCCTCACCTTGGAAAACTACTTTCCCCGCAGCACAGGTAAAACCCTCAAGGCCCCACGCATATATATATATATATACATGTGTACAATATATAGCACCATACTCGCTCGCAGACATATCGAAACTAAGCCCTGGCGAGCCGGTGGTGCAGATAGACGTGAACATGCCCCCGAGCAGGCGCCTGCCGCCTATGGACCAGGCGACCCTCAACGTATCGTTGAAGCTCGCGACCGAGGGTGTATCGAGGCTCGAGCGCCTCGAGATGAATCTCGTGGGGGCGGGTGCGACCCTGCCCGTGGACAGCCCGGCCTACCGGCAGTACCTCTACAGCCGGCCCAACACCCACGCCCTGGACAAGGCGCTCAGGGCCCTCATCGTCATCGGGGCGTCCACCCACCTGGCCGGGGCTTACTGCGCTAGGTACGTGTATAATATGGGCTCCTCCTCCTTTGTACACGTGTGTAAAGGATGGGTGTTTTTTTTTTTTTTTTCCGGTGTACGCAGGTACGGGGTTAAGGAGATGGAGTGCGCCCACTTGTTGTCGGCCCTGAAGCTGGACGGCACGCCGATGGGCGGTTCTTGCCACACGGACCAGGTCGATTGCGACGTGGATTCCGAGTATCGGAGCTTGGATGGCAGCTGCAACAACCCCCAGAATCCAAGGTGGGGGAGTGCCTTCACCGCCTACGGAAGGTTCCTCTTTCCTCGCTACGCCGACGGTGAGAGTTCCGTTTTTCTTCTATCCAATGCTTTCTAATCACAGGCTGGTGATGGCTTTCTCTCTCTCTCGTTTGAATGGCCAACCAATTTTTACTTTGCTGTACATAGAGTTTTTCTTTTTTTCTTCAATCATTGCGACTTTTCGACATTGGTTTAGTTTTTTTTTTTTTATATGCAATCAGTTCTTTGTCTCAACGTGCGTTCTGCCGAATTTTACGTTTACAGCAAAAATCATCATTTTTTTGTTACAAAAAAAAAATTATAATGAATTTCAATGCATGAAATACGTTACTTTGAAAATAAATTATCATTTTGAATGTTTCACGAGTTTTTAATGTGTACCTATTCGGAGCCGTCAAATATTTAAAAATATCGATCCTATTTATTTCCAAGTTACAATATTATAGTATATCTTCCGTTTTTTTTTTTTTTTTTTTTTTTTTTACTATTATTAGTGCAATATATTGGATACCGTAACTGGATATAACTCAAATTAGACATTTGAAATCTCGAATGTTTTGTTTTTTCAACCATACTTGAGTTCAAATTTTGTAATTTTCCAACAGTTTAAAGTATTAAACGTGATTTTAACGCTGATAGACGAGAGATTTCATATTTCTATAATGGATGAATGGAACAAACGGCCAAAAATATTGGTGTATCGTTCAGTGACCAAGGTTGCACACTTAAAGGCCAACTTCTTTGTCCAACGAATCGTTTGTTCTATTGAACTCTGGAATTATCTCAAAAAGGTTAAACATCAAGGCTTATACTAATAACAACGTATGTGTCAAGCATAACAATATTTTTCATGACATTTGAAAATTTAATTTGCAGCGAGGATAGTACTAATCACGACGTATCACATGCCTTAATGCCATGAAAAATAATGTAAATAAAAATCATACTATCAATTTCACTTATACATATAACGAATAATATTTCTATTGTTACCAAACTAAAATGAGACATACGTTGATGGCACTGTAGATCGAATAGTAGTACATAGTTATGTATACACTATAATTTACGCGTTTATACCCTTTCCAGCTAGAAATTAGTACGAAGGAGATTACAAACTCTTGATTTATTTATTTTATTTTTTTTTTACTTATATGTTTTTATCTTTTTCGGAACTTGGTCGAATACTTTGGACGTACTGTTTTAGCTTGAATATATTTTTCACGATGTTTAATGTCACAGTTTTCATCTATCAATTATGCAAATATATTGAAAATCAATTTTTTTCTTTCCATAACAAATGGTATTTGATGTTCCAACGTACTCACACTTTCATATTTATATCGTGAATCTTTACACTTTTTTTTGCAATAAATGTTTGCTATTTTTATTCAAGAGCATTGAGTTAATATTACAATTTAATGCTGAAACTTTTGAACTTTTTCTTTCTTATGAAAATTTTTTATGTTACGATTGTTTGTTTCACAACTATTAATCGATTGATTATTTTCCAGCATTTGTATGTTCGGCGTATCCTTCTTTTTCCTTTTTTCATTCCAGATAAAAATTTTTCACTCATTAAACACTTTTTATCCAAAAATGTATGAACTCTAACAGAAAATAATAAAATCATTGATTTAAAACATTAAAAAAAATTACATTAAATTTAATAATAATTTCAAAGAAATTTACATATTTTTATGAGTTTCATACAAGACTGTGTGAGGTATTTTTTTTACTTTATGTTGATATAAAATTTGGTGATTTTTTTTCCGCAGCTCCGAAATAAATGTTTTAATATCCCCTCACTTCCTTTCTTTTCCTCGTAACGCCTGTACGTAAAATGATAATGATAATAAATAAAAAAAAAAAAGTTCGTCGATTGGCTCAATAAAATTATATTTTTTTTTGTATGATTTGCATTACAGTTGTTTTGTGCATAAAGGCACACAGAGCATAATAAGCCCAAGTGTAGCAGTGAATAATGTATTATAACTGCCTACAATAGGGTGCGACCGAGATCGGGAGATCCAGATCGTGTATGTAACTCAATTCGGATATACCTTTACAAATATCTATATAAAATAATCATAAATATCATTTATATGTATACGTACGCATAACAGTATCGTCTTTCTGTCCGTTTGTAAAAAAAAATATTATAAAAAAACGGGTGCGCGAGTCGAGGCGCAATCATTTGACCGATCCCGTAACAGGCGAATCGATCATCGAAGGTCGCGACCATACTGGTACGTAGGAAATATTACAAGTACTTATACTCGATCAGTCACGTTTCAATTTATGTCACGTCGAGTTTGCAGCCTTAGTCCATAATCACTTTACGTTTCAATAATGAATGAAATCTGCCCACGATTTTCGATGCCACCTCGATTCGCTCGGTATGCGGAAAGCTTTGTACGTTCCCGATTTTTTTTTTTACAATTTTTTTTTTTTTCTTTTCAATCACACCTGTTGCAGCGCGAGAGTCGGATATTACCGTAAGTTTCGAAGCTGAGGCCGCGCTTTGCTCGCCCCCTTTATTTAGATGCATTCAATTAAACACACCGATGCAATCAATGGATAACCGATGCACCCGATCGATCGACCGCGAACGACAGCTTCGAGACTTTGCTTTATTTATTTATTTTTTTTTCCATTCACCAAACAGATTGTTGAGGAGTCCAGTGCAAGGAGCTACGGGATAAGGTGTGCGCGTGCGATGGGAGCCAAATGCTCCCTACTCGGCGTTGATTTATTTCTCGACTCTCGCGCTGCACGAGGCACAAATACAAATCGGAGTACTTAACTACTCGTTATTAATGCCAGCGACGGCTAACAAAATATTGACGCGTTACTCCGATTTGTCGAGCGATTTTCCGGGGAGTGATCGGTAAAGGTGCCATTATATCTCGTTGTTTCCGGCATTGAAGCCCTGTTTTACCGATAACTCCTCCTCAAACCCAATGCTCCTGCGTATACCGTATATTACAATAAATATAAGGATTTATATACAGGCATCCACATGCCGAGGAGGGAGCGAGGCGTGCACGGGCTACCGAACCCCAGGGCCGTGAGCGTAGCTCTGGTCACCGAGGACGATCGGGCCGACGACACCAAGACCCTCGCCTTAGCCACCTGGACCGAATTCGTCGCCCACGACATGGCTCACACTCCCGTTCGCAAGATGAGTGAGTATACACCACCACAACCAACTTTAACTCGCGTGTATACACCGATTGGCGATTGAAACGAAAATGTTTGCTCGTGCGGATACAGTTTGGACCGGTAAGCCGATCTCGTGCTGCAGGGACGACGGCGGTTGGCCGCTGCCGCGATACATACACCCCGACTGCGAGGCTGTCTCGGTAGCCGAAACCGACCCAGTTTACGGGGAGCAGGGACTGCGTTGCCTTAACTACGTCAGGTCACAGCCCGCGCTCGGCGCCGATTGCACCTTCGGTCCAGCCCAGCAGGTGAACAACCAACAAGACTCATTATCCCCTCTCGTCCTTACAATTGGGACTTTTTCATAAAATTTGTTGTTGTTTTTTTTTTCACCCCTCCCCCAATCAGATGAACCAAGCGAGCCACTTTTTGGACGGCTCCACCGTTTACGGCTCGACCCTGAACAAGTCGAGCGAGGTACGCGCCTTCGAGTCGGGCCTCTTGCGCGCCAGCGTCAAGGACAACCTCGAGTACCTGCCAGTCGCGCCAAAGTCCCTCTGCGGAACCAAGAACTGCTACCTCACCGGTAAGTCGCGCCATAGCGACGCTACCTATATATTACACTTGATATGTGGCGTTGCTTTATTCGCTTCGTATCGCACACGCGCTTTTTGTCATGATCCGCAGATAAGATAAGCTCGCCCTACATTTGGGGTGACAAACTTTCCACCACTGTTGTTGGTACACATATAGACAGGAATGTCGTGGCTCGAGGGGGTGTTTTTTCCCATTTGAAAAACATTTCAGTGTTTTTTTTCAAAGTTTCCTTCCGTCGAAATTCCAGGTGACGAGCGCGCCAACTCCGAGCCCCGGTTGGCTGCGTTGCACACGCTGTGGATGCGCGAGCACAACCGCGTGGCTCGCCAACTCCTCCGGTTGAATCCCGGCTGGTCGGACGAGGTGGTCTACCAGGAGGCCAGGCGCATCGTCGTCGCCGAAATCCAGCACGTCACCTACAACGAGTGGCTGCCGGCGGTGATCGGTAACCGGTTGGCTGGCTCGGCCGGTCTCGGGCTCACCTCGAACTACAGCAGCCTGGGCTACAGCCCCTACAAGGACCCCTCGGTCCGCAACGAGGCTGCCACCGCTGCTCTGCGCTTCGTCGCCTCGCCCGAGCAGAGCAAACTCAGGTGAGGAGCAATATTATATTATGGCGATGGACAAAATTTTCTCGACCCCCCCCCCAAAAAAAAATGTTGGATTGACGATTGTTTGACCGACGCGTTACAGTTTGATCGACGACACGGGGCGGGTCAACGACAGCGCGCGCCTGTTGGACCATTTCAACGAACCGCGGGCCATCGAGACGGACGATGTCCTGGACAGGCTAGTCCGCGGTCTGGCCACTCAAGGCGCCCGAAAGGTGGACCTCCGTGTGATTTCCGACGTGACGCGCGAGCTGTACAAGACCGGGGGTCCCGTTGGATTGGACCAAGTTGCTTTCGACATACAGCGCGGCCGCGACCACGGTATTCCGGGTTACAACGAGTACCGCAAGCACTGCGGCCTCAAGTCTGCCAAGAGGTTCGATGACTTTTTGGACGTCGTTCCGACCGAGGTGAGTGCCGATTTTTTTTTTTTTTTTTTTCTCTCCTTTTCTTCACAGTGTCAATGTACACCCGGTGGTTCTTGCAGACGGTCAAGAAGCTGCGGGCGCTGTACAAGCATCCCGACGATGTGGATCTGTTCGTCGGAGGTCTGGTGGAGAGGCCCGTGGAGGACGGCGCGGTGGGACCGATGTTCCGTTGTTTGCTGTCGAATCAGTTTGTCAGGACTCGTCAGAGCGACCGGTACTTCTACGACACCTTGGACCAACCGAAGCCTTTTGCCCCAAGTGAGTGTGCAGTGACAAACATCCCTGATAATGATTATGTGATGGGGGACTGATTTTTTTGTTGTTTTTTTTTTTTTTTCCTCCACAGGCCAATTGGAGAGCTTGAAAAGGGCCAGCTTGGCGCGAATATTCTGCGACAATGGCGACAGCATTGCAATGATGCAGCCCAACGTCTTTCTCCGGCCGCAAAAGGGGTGAGGATCAATCGATCTTGCTCGAAACGAGTGTACGTATGTTGATAATTTTAAGATAAAAATCTATTCTCATCTTTCAAGCAGAAACGAGTTGGAGTCGTGCCACAATTTCGAAAGGATCCCGAGCGTCGATCTGTTTGCGTGGGCCGAGAAGGCCAAGGCTTACCGTTGAATGGTGTTTTGATTGACTCGTCACTCTTCGTGTTGAACGTCTCGGTGGACGTACCACGACGCGCGCCGAGATGCAATCGGATGGTGATATTCCCTGGTGGTGCCCTCGAGCTCTGACTTTGAAGCGTAAGCAGGAGAGTAAGGTATTACGCGCTTCTCGAAGGTCAAAGTTGGGAGGCGATCTGCTGTCTTGCGTGGGATTGGTCAAATTTTTGGAAATTCGACGCCTGCACCGTCCAAGGTGGAGCGAGTACATTTTTGAGCCTTTTCATTCGTGAGATCTGAAAAAATACACTTCAAAGTATTATTTACTCATCGAACGACCAAAGCAATACTTTTGGATATCACGTAAACATATATTGCCTTTTTTTACTGTGTCACCTATTTTGAAGATAAATTCATCGTTTCCATTTAATAATTATCCGTCTTTTGACGATACAATGGTTTAATGGATCGCAATATTTTTAATACTGTAAACTGTACCAAAGTATTAATCGGTGGTAATAAAAATTCGACGCAATATCAACAAAATACAAACGAGTCCGTTATGAATTGAGCGAAACTTGAAGGGTTTGAGTCCAAATGAATAACTTTTATGTACTAAAGTTGTAAAAAATTATACAGACGAAAACCTCAAAAATTGATATGAAAGTGACTTGTCAATCGTTTTTATAGCTTAAAATCTTGTATCTATTTGTTTGGGAGAGAAAAATGTTATAATGCGAATGTATAAGCATTTGAACGAACCCAATACAAATTTTAATCCAAAATATTTAATTATACGATAAATAATGTTAAAGTTGTTCTTAAAAATCACGCAAATGTATGTGTGCATGTATGTTTGTTATACAAACCCGAACTGATTAGTAGTTAGGAAAAAGTAAATTTCTGTAATTTCTGAGTAAAAATAAATGGTTGTTGAAAAAACAACAAACCAATACTCTAATAAAACAATACTTATACGATTTTATTTTTTGTCCTTCAACTTCAGGAGGAGTCATCAATATTGGACAAACAAACAGACTTTTTTTACAGATAAAAGCGTAAATTGCGTCCTGCACATCACAAATCTATATTTCACCGGTGATGGTGCAGCAGTTGATGATATCATGATGTTCCTTGTATTAGACGTGGAAACAAAAATAAAAATATCCATTTCTTTTATTAAATAGTCATACAAATTTATTTAGACAACACATGATCTTTCTAATATACTTTCTGTATTTACCGGTCAAATTGAATAATATAAACATTGAATTCCAATCGAATAAACACTTTCAATTCTTTTTTTAATGGAAAAAATTTATCGTAGAAAGAACGTCCGTAAGCCTAACAATAAATACGCTATCCTTTTTTTCAATCATCATTTAATAAAACAATTCGATTTAGCTAATTAACTATTGAATAAATGTAATACGTAAACAGAGATTACATAGTTTTACTTGCAACATTTTAATTTACACAATATTTGAATGTAAGACCAATGAATATATTGCTGAGTTATTTATTAAATCACCATTATTTTATAACTAAACACTCTATACATCCACAAATGTGCATATACATATGTATTGTGTTTTGGATTCGTATGGAATTTAAAAGAGACTAATCGAACGGAGAATAGAGATAATTACGTAATATCAAGGTATGTCATACATGCGTAATTAAATCACTTGGGAATTCACGATGGCAATAATGCGTCTCAGATATAACTCAATAATAAAAAAAAAATTTAATTACCTACATCTGGACGTCAATGTAAAAAAAATTGGGTGTCTATATAGACATTATTTGATATGATCTAAAAAATTAGCCAATATTGTTCAATACCATTTCATTAAGATTCTTTATACAAAATGTTTGAAAAGAAACAATATGAATAATAATCATCTACCGATAAACCACATTTTGTAAAAATAAAATACCATAATGCCGTTCGTGAGTCGTAATATTTTTTTTTTTTTTTTGTATATTCTTGTTATTTCAGCTGTATACGTCATCTATTGGTTTTTTCTTTCTATAATCATATATTTGTGCATTCGCTATACACGTGTGTAAAATATGTAGTTACTTTATATTCGTTGTGGTCAACCCCAGCATTAGCCTAAAACTAAGGTTTCCATCCCACACTGGCTTCATTCCAAAAACTCAGTGTCATCAGTTGTTGTGGTACAAAAAAACTGTTTGATTTAAAAAATTGTATTTGATAGATTTATATGTACTATCGTAGAACAATTATTCATGATTTTTAAAACAGAAAAAAATACTTTCCACGTGGTAAACAAATTTTGACGGCAAATAGAATAAGATTGTAAATTCATAGATATTTGCGTTAAGGGCAATATAATTCAGGTGGGTGTGTCTTTTGAAAATAAATTTAGAAATCGTCGGTCAACAATTGTACATCTCACTTATTATCGCTGTACGTCTTGCCAAAATTTTTCACTTTTCATAAATTAGTCATCGACGAAAAAATGAGCTTGGAAAAAATAATTCTCTTTATTTCAAGTCGCCAATTGATAAGCCATAATTTGAATTTTACTCAGAATTTTTACTTTTTTATCACAAAGGTGATTAAATTTTAATATTTAAGTAATTCGTTAATTTTTAAACATTGAGATTTTTTGGTATGAAAATCAAAGTCTTAGGGGCAAAAGTAGGGACAGAGGAAACTGTAATCTGAAAGCTATTGAGTAGGTATCCCTGCACTCATAAGTACACGTTAATATACACATTACATGTATATACTTTCGTTTGAGTAGTCCGAGCCTTTTCGTATCATTTACACTCCACTAAATTCTAATAAAATCATACCATTATGTTAAAGCGAGTCCGTCGCATGGATTTGCGCTTCGGCGATAAGGTAGCCCAGTGCGCTGGTCCCAAAATCACTTGGCCATCAGACGTGGACATAACAACAATTAAATCTGGTCGTGGTTTGAATTTTCAACAAGTACTATTGAGTTTGTAACAGCTAAAAATCATTTTTGGCTGCCATTTACGTACAATTGTTTCAAGTAATTATACAACAATTGTAGGTACAACAATCAAATCATATACATAAGCTACTTTTCAACAATTTTAAGCCGAAAGATTTTTTCCATTCGTTTAAGGAGGCTTGGGCGTTTGGTGTCGTATCTATTGAGGGGCCCCTGTGGGGTACTTGTCATACAAATGATTCTTTGTAATATTTTTTTTATAATCATTTTGATTATACACATGTGTGAACAAAATAACAATAAAACGCGGAAAAGTCATTCGGAAAATCGATATTAAAAAATTTATTAGTTTTCCCAAGGTACCTTGTGTAAAGATGACGGCCCTGCCACGATAAAGCTGACAACACTGTACTCTCTTGCTCTTATCTGCTATTATATAATACCTATACTTGTGTTAGACTTAAATTTTCATGCTTGTATGTTTATGAATGTACAGCGCATGCGCACTTACAGTACCTGAACAAAACAATTCTCATGCTCGATGTTTTCCTCGCTATTTTCTCAAAATTTAACGTGTTGATCCTATTCTTTTTTTTAAATAATAGATTTTTTATACTTTCAAGTACATGTACCAATTTAATGTGTGGGCCCACAGCTTTTTATTGCGGTACGGTAGTCTATTGAATTTCGGGTTCCGTAAGGTTGCGTGTTAAAATGACGAATTTTCACAAGCGATTTTCTCGAAAATAAATGTGTTGACCTACCTATTTTGTTTTCCTAAAAAAATCTAGCAAACTTTATCTATATAATCTCTGAATTTCAGACCTAGCCAGCATTTAATTCAAAATCGCCCAAGCCTCCTTAAATAATACATGCACATGTTCACTTTTGACGTCGACGTACACACGCTACGAGTCAATGTGGCCTTTTATTAACGTTCAAATTTATATGTAATGTTATCGTTTTTTGAGCCCTTTTAAAAATTTGTAGGGGGTTGGAGCAGCTTGAGCTGTTTTTGTTGCGTCTTTGGCGCCAACTTCATGTCCGAATGTCCGATGGCCAAGGTAATAGCGCCTACTTATCGGACGGACCAACGAGAGAAAATAATAAGGCACAGATGGATGGTAAATGACAGGCAGGTGTGGGGGTAAGGTTTTGGGTCTGGACAAGGCTTGGCTGGGCTAACTTGGAAGATGACGCTACACAAATGATGCACATACGATCGGGGATGATCATACATACATGTGCCACTATCGTGACGTTTAAGACCGGCTTTTGCGACCAATTATCACTTGTACGAATCGTCGGTTGGAGCGGCAGTTATCACGCCTGTTTAGGATGGGCCGCGGGCGGGGGCGGCTCCGAGCGGAAGCACGAGAGCAAAAAGCCCGTGTACATGGCGAAGAGGATGGCCACCGCAATCAGCATGTACATGTAGATGTTGAGCTCGGGTTGGCGAAATCGGTTCTTACGCAGCCACTCCAGAACATCATCCTCCTTCTTGGGGTCACCTGAAAAATAAGTACCACAGACAATCCTCAGCTTCTTTCGGGCATAAACGCAACGATGCTTTTTTGTATGTCCATTGCTAATAGTGGGACGAAAGTTTTAAACCTAAAGGTGGTTAAATACTACAAAATTATATGCCTTCGATATGAAATCAATTACAATAATTCTAACTCAAATAGATACATCCGTCGGAAATATTTTCTCTTAAGCTTTCGAAAAAGTCACAAAAATGTCGGTATCATCTTCAATTAAGGTGGTTCTTCATCTAACCCATTTACTTAAACTTACAGGGAAACTTGGAGGGATTGTTATTAAAGTTATAAGGCATCTTCTCTTAAAATTTCAAGTACCTTTATCAGGCAAATTTTTGAAAACCAGTCAGTCAAAAAATGCACTTTTAACATGTGTTCTTATGTAGGTTACTTTTCCATACTACGATATCATGTAATATCTCGTAAAGTAGACTTAAGATCGTAATAGAAAAAGTTTGTAGTGAAAGAAGAACTTTTTAGCTTTCTAATAATATAACAAAAGTATGGGCTAATCAGGGAAATAGTATACGATATTTAATCGTAAACGTAATCAGTTATCGATCATGCAGAAATCAGCGGCAACGTCTGCTTGAGTAGGAGCGTACATGCCATTTTCAGAACCTTGCGTCAAAAAAAAATTTGTTTATAACTCTTACTCTGACTTTATTAGCATGTTTATTTGTATGTAAATGCAATGATATTATAGTCAAGTGCCAGTACAACATATTTTATGTTGCAAATAATACGCTAATCGAAAATTAGAAAACCACAGGGTCCCGTGTCGCTTTGATACGGCACCATCGTGAAGAACCACCTTAAATTAAAAAAAAAAAAAAAAAAACGCAATAGTCGCAGCCAACAAGATAATGAGTACAAAATTATCCAACAAGTATCTTTGTTCAGAGTTTTTTAAGTTGGAATCGTTTCACTGGAATAGATAAAAAGTGATGACACTGTGACAAAACTTACAAAAGTATTAAATGAAGATAAAGTAAATTTTTTAAAGAAAAATTTATCCATTACATGCACACTATTGTATTGTAAAATTTTTTTTTCTGGATTGGGATCATCTTTTTTAGATAAAACATAATTTCCTATTCACAATATTTTCATTAGAATAACGAGCGAGGCATTAAAAAATGGCACTCGTGACCAGGTACAGAAGTTATGAGCCATAATTCTACAAAAAAAGGCTGTGTCCCCAGTTATAATGCAGATGCAACAGGATAGACACCAATTTATGGCCATAAAAATAAAATATTTCGATTTAAGTATCATTTGATGTAGACGATAGGCATATAATATATAATTACGACCTGCCGTCTAGCGGATACGATTTCATATTTTGCGCAATGACTCTCGTGGTTACGTAAAAACGTCCTTTACCCCTCGGCTCTAAGTTCCCAACTTATCGTGCTCTCCCAACTAATTTTTACTGAAAAACATCCCCGTCCTCGTCACCATAATATCCTTATGGGAAACTTTATTCTTCCGTGCACCCACAGACGTGTACACCTACAACTTTGTAATGCTTGCTGTATTTCGTGCTCGATCGTTTCTAAAATTTTCCAATGAACGACGTTTTACACGAGCAACATCGCCGCCGGGACTGTATCTGGGCTCGATAGCCCCGAATGGATGACGCTCAAGTGGCGAATACCATTTTTTCTCTACATCGATCACATATTCAAAGACTTGGACGATTACTGTGTCTCCAGTAGGAAAAACACCATTTGCCACTGGTGTCCATCCATCCAGGACAATCACTCAATTTTACAAAGGTCGCGAGGGTGGTGCTTCGCAAGTCCTCCGCGTACGAGTTGCTCGTCCTGGAGAAAACGAGCATCACCAGTGACGCAAACTACTGTACTTTACATCTCTCTATCGCATATACCTGAGATTTATTGAGGAATACACGCGTTTTTATGAAATGCCTGGGCGTATTTGCACCAAAGAGGGAAAAGAACTGTATAATCAAAGAAGGAACATAAAAAATCTGATGAACAAAAAAATAATTAATGTATACTATGCGCTTTAACATTGAAGAAAATATGATAATTCAGTGTTCGTATAAATGTTGTTGAATTTTAAAAATATGCTGTGTTTTCTGATTGTACTGGAGTATAAGGCCAATCAGCAATTGCCGTCAGAAAAATGTTGCAACAATGTTAACGTCATTTTTCTCAGTAAATTTAGATAGTTCTACTATGAATTTAATCACTGATTGTTTCGTCGTTTGTACATGCGTAGAAGAAATAAATGCTTAGTTTCTGTTCATGCGCTGTCGATTATCGTTTCCAAGCCGACTTTTTGAAGCCATTCGACATTAGTTATTCCTAGTTGGAAGCACAGATAAGCTGCTGTAACTTTCTCCTTCACTATTAGTAACACGTTGCACGTAAGCAACGAATTTTACAGAAGACAGTACCTTTTTCCTCGTCAAGATGATTATTGCTAAAGTTTTTGCGGTTTTTTTGACGATTCAAGGTAAGAACTTTTGACTTTGGTGGAAAAACTTTAAAGATACTTTTTTTGCTACTGTAATTAGCTTCTACATGATTTCTTGTGTTAAAAAAACCATTAACCATCGTCATGTCGTTGAGTACAACAAAAGTTTATCACATGATCAATGATTTCTTTTTCCACTTTTTTAATACCAATTTACGACGAAACTATAAATAATCACTGTTGTTATGTTTTGAACAAGTTGCCAGCGCGTGGCAGTATGCTTCTAAAGGCCAGTTTCCATATCTTGCATATATTGCAACATTTCTCAACGATGGAAAAGTAGTTGGTTGTGAAGCAACTCTTATAAGGGAAAACTATCTTTTAGCAACTTCAAGTTGTCTAAAAAGTCATTTGAGTGATGAACTTCAATTCAAGGTTTTGGTTGGTTACAATATTTACAATAGTGCCAACAAACAAATTTATGACAAATATGGAATTCCCATCAAAAACATTACAATTCACGAAAAATACGTCAAAAAGTGAGACATTTGTTTTTTATTTAAAATATAACTTATTGTCAACGAAGATTTAACTTTAATTTTACGAATGATACTTCCAGTGATACTAGTTATGACGTGGCTCTTGTCCAATTGAAGTGGAAAGTAGAGCTTAACGACAATACTAAACTCATAAAACTGCCTGAGGCCAATTCTGTTGTGAACGAGGGAACTAATTTAACGAACATTAAATTTATTGTTGTATATAATACTGGATTTATTGCAGTATATTTTACAGTTCGCGTTTCAAACCATCAAACTTGTAAGGAGCAGTTGAAAAATCAAACTGAATATAATATTCTGCACGAGTCGTCACAATTCTGCGTCAATAGAGTTCAAGAAGTCAATTTACCGGTAAATATCGAAAATGGCTGTTAATCTCGTAAAACTTTTAATAGAAACATTGACTTACATTTTTTTATGTTCCGTAGATTTATTGGAATGATGTTTTGGTTAAAAAAGACGGCTCTGATTTTGTGCTTATTGGATTTATTACTCGAAATGATCTCGCGGCCACTAGCATTTCAAACTACGTGGATTGGATAGAGAAACAAATTAACATCAACAACGAAATGATGATTAGCAATGCTGATCCACCATTGATAGCTGATACGGATAATTACGTGACTGGCAGTGGATTAAGAACGAAATCTTATGATGTTTTTTTAATTTTAGTAATTATTGTACTTATACTAAAATGATAAATTATTTGAATGCCTGCATAAGACTTCCTCACCGGGGCGCATCTCCCACGAGGCTAACCCCGAGGGCATTTGTAAATTATATGAGTAATAATTCGAAGCTTATTTCTGCTCCTGCGATAAACTTAACAAATTGACTATTTTCTGCCTCGTATAGCAATTTTTTCTTATTTTTTGAGTGGTGGAATTAAATACATGATATCGCATTGATTTCCGTGTTTGTATTTTAACATCATAACCTAATTCCTGTCACTACTATCACGTCATCCCTTTTAGTCCTATTTCCCCAAGTAGGCGAGTCTGTCGTAAGGTCCCCTCTAGAAGAAAGTCACCCCGTAGACGATTTGGTCTTCCATCTTGTAATGGGTAATGTTTGCAGGGTGCATTGATTACCTCAAGCAGATCCCAGTTTTAAAACTAATAGTGACCTCACCAAGAGGTTGTCCTCGACGAGGTGTTGTCTTTGCCTTACAACATCCGAAAAAATCCACTAATTATTCGTCTTGGATATCACCAAGCTATGAAGATCTTACAAATGAGAGATACAATATACTTATGATAATAGCGCCCGGATTCTATAAAAAAAAATTAAAAAATTAAACCTATACAGAAAACTTTGATCTAACTCGTATGAAATTCCGTATACACGAGGTTCTCGAATTCACGCGAATTGGATAATCATTTCAGAAATAGTATATTACGTACCTAGGCCAGAAAGTGGGGCTATTACTGACCGCGCTATATTATCGGCCGAGCCGAAGGCGAGGCCGGTAATGCGCGGTCAGATGTAGCCCCACTTTTTGGCCGTGGTACGTATACTTTTTTTCCTTACACCTCCGCCGAAAGTTCGTCACCACGATCGGTCGCTCGAACAATACCACTTAATTAAATGCACGTAGATGAGTGTACATGTGTATAGGTATATCTATATATATACGCTCGCCGAGACTGTAGTATACTATATAGAATCAGATTGGGCCGAGGATTTGTGCAGGTTGGTCGTGCTGGCAAAACGAGAGGAAGAGAAATCCGTTTAAATTCGAATCATGGATCCTATAAAGATCATTTTAAAAATCCTAATGTTTATATCCGTAAGTTCAAAATAAATCAGGTTATTATCAATAACTATTATAATTGTGATAAGCATAATTCGATTAAATAAAAGATTTCATAGTTTATTTTTGTAATATGACATGTATTGTAAGGGTCGTAATTATATTAAGATATTTTAAGTATGAATTTAAATGTTATTTGATGGTTCTTTTATGTGACGTGATATATTCATGTGAGTTAGTATTAGTGGATATGCTTTTAATAAGGATAGAAGACCATGGGTACTCGTGGGTACAATGTTGGATTCGTATTGCCCCCAACTTGTATCACGAGATACTTCAGTGGATGCGTGCAGGGACGTAGTCAGATTCGCAATGCCCCTGACCCGTGGTGCACACGTCCGAGGATCTTATATATTAGTTAATAAGAATTTATAGGACTCTATTGAGTTCCTGTTGGGTGCGGTAAGTCGCCTAGGAACCGGGATTGCTTCAGTTCGTATTGCCCTGAAGGTCCGCCAGTTCGCTAGCTTCTTTACCTAGAGGATAGCTCCGGTTCGTATTGCCCCGGAGATCCGCTCCTTACCCGAGGAACACAAAAGAGGAGTAACTGGTGTAAGGGGAAAACTAGGAGACTGTAATAGCCTCTTCGTCGCCCTTATAGCCAGTGCCGTATTTAAAATGAATATTGTAATATAAGAAATGATAATCAAATATATATATATATATAAATTCGCTGTTTATTGCGATAATATTATAACAGTGCTTTGAAGAGCAGAGCTCCCTAGTCAAAGCGCCGGACTCATTGCTGATGGCAAAAAGTGATTAACATGGGCTTGCATGGGCCTTTTATACCCTCCAGATTCGCAGCGGCGTCGGCGGCTTTGATTAGGCGGCTCGAATGACTTGCACATTTCGACGCGATTCACAATCATTGTTTGTTTCGGCATACATATAAGTGTTTTGTATAGTCGCGTTATAGGCGCTTGTCTCATCCATCTTACGTATTTACATTCTAGCCAACCGGGTAGCGAGTGTTTTAGGAATAGCATCTTGAACTCAAATTGGTGATAAGCAAATAATTACTTACTATATGAATTAGACCCTCACATATCTCCCCCAGCCAATTTGCATTCAAGATGTGGTGGAGTTCGTTCTCAAAACAAATTTATAAAACTAAGTGGTTGCGCTTAACCCCTAACAATATATATAAGCATAATAAATCATTATTCCATCCATGCTACTATTTATACAAGCCATGGTAGATTTTTGTTTAAAGATAAAGAGTATGGCTACGTTTAGCCAATAACAATATTGTATAAAAATTACTTTTTAGTCTCTTATGATATAGTTGATAAAAAAATGATTTATATGTTTTACCATAAACTAAAAAAGATATCTATTTATATTATATCTTCATCCTCACAGTTGATAGGCTTGATGATCATCGGTTTGATTATATGCATCACTTCAATGATCTTGGCTACTTCTTCATCATTTTTAAACATGTGTATCCTTCCTGTTGTTGTTGGTTTTTTAAATGATGGATCCTCAGGATCATATTCTATTGCTGGTTCGTTTAGCATTTTTTTTAATTCTAGCGCTCTCTTGCTCATCTTTTGGAGCTCTATAGGTGCTCTTTTCGGTGTTTGGGTCTTTTGCGATTTGGTTTTCTGTGTGACTGTCTGCGTGGTATTTCTTCTTTGATACTCCGTGTAGATCTGGCCCTGTTGGCCATTAATGTCTCTTGATCGTGCTATTATAATTTTTTGGCATTGTCCTCGCACCTTGCTCCAATGCATCGCTAAGGTCGATTTCTTTAATAGTGCCTCATTTACCAACGTGGAGGCATGGCACATACCCAGGTAATTTTCTGACTGTGTTTCTTGGTCGCACATCTTAAAGGTTTGGCGTTACAGAAGCAACTGAACTTGATGTGCTCTTTCTTTCTATTTTTACTTATTCTTTGTGCAATTTTAGACAATAATAAGGATTTTAAATATTATGTATTTATTTCAATGGTTTTGTCTACCGTTATTCAACCAGAAAACAGCCATGGTTATTGATATTATATTTTTGTGTTTATGTGAACGTGCGAACTGTTAACTCTGACCACTCTCACATATTTAGTAAATTGTTATGTAATTGTTCTATGTGAATGTACGAACTGTTAACTCTGACTACATTCACATATTTTTTTTTTTTTTTTTTTTTTTTTTTTTTTTTTTTTTTTTTTTTTTTTCATGTGTGTTTACTAAGTGTGGAACGGCTTAAGGTTTGATATATGAAATTTTCTTCGTTCCCGATTATTGTCTTTGTTGCACAATAAGTAAGTGTCTGTTTCCAATATTTCTTTTACTTTAAAAGGTCCTTCATATATTTCAAAAAACTTAGCAATTTGTTTGTTTTCATTGCTTGATACGTTTAGAGCTTTTACCAGCACCAAATCATTTATGTTGAAAGTTTTATGTTTTGTGTTTATGTTTTTGTCATCATGCGTTTTTTTTTTTTTTTTTTTTTTTTTCTTTTTTTTTTTTTTTCAAATATGTTTTTATATTTCCATCTTAAATTTAATAATTGATCCATTTGTCGATCATTAAGATTTTTTTAATTTTTTAATTTGTTTACGACCTCCTCTTTGGAGATATCGTTTATATATTCAATTTTTTCAAATATGTTTTTATATTTCCATATTAAATTAAATAATTGATCCATTTGTCGATCTTTAAGATTTTTATAACTTTTTAATTTGTTTCTGACCTTCTCTTTGGAGATCTCGTTTATATATTCAATATCCTCAGTAAATGAAGGTATATTTTTTAAAGAAAAAGAATTTTTTGATTTTAAAAGTTCATTTTTTTCTTCTATTCTTATGGACTCATAATCTTTATTTGTGAGTATTATATCTTCATCATATAAATGATTGTTCCTTATATTTATTTCTTGTTTAGTAGTGTTTAGTAGTATCTACTATAAAGATTATTTGTTTTAATGAGTCATATCCGAATATGCAATCTTTTACTAACTTTCTTTTTTTTTTTTTTTTTTTTTTTTTTTTTCTTTTTTTTTTTTTTTTTTTTTTTTTTTTATGAATATATTACGTACTCACCACGTCGAGCGCCATTTGTAAGGGTCGTAATTATATTAAGATATTTTAAGTATGAATTTAAATGTTATTTGATGGTTCTTTTATGTGACGTGATATATTCATGTGAGTTAGTATTAGTGGATATGCTTTTAATAAGGATAGAAGACCATGGGTACTCGTGGGTACAATGTTGGATTCGTATTGCCCCCAACTTGTATCACGAGATACTTCAGTGGATGCGTGCAGGGACGTAGTCAGATTCGCAATGCCCCTGACCCGTGGTGCACACGTCCGAGGATCTTATATATTAGTTAATAAGAATTTATAGGACTCTATTGAGTTCCTGTTGGGTGCGGTAAGTCGCCTAGGAACCGGGATTGCTTCAGTTCGTATTGCCCTGAAGGTCCGCCAGTTCGCTAGCTTCTTTACCTAGAGGATAGCTCCGGTTCGTATTGCCCCGGAGATCCGCTCCTTACCCGAGGAACACAAAAGAGGAGTAACTGGTGTAAGGGGAAAACTAGGAGACTGTAATAGCCTCTTCGTCGCCCTTATAGCCAGTGCCGTATTTAAAATGAATATTGTAATATAAGAAATGATAATCAAATATATATATATATATAAATTCGCTGTTTATTGCGATAATATTATAACAGTGCTTTGAAGAGCAGAGCTCCCTAGTCAAAGCGCCGGACTCATTGCTGATGGCAAAAAGTGATTAACATGGGCTTGCATGGGCCTTTTATACCCTCCAGATTCGCAGCGGCGTCGGCGGCTTTGATTAGGCGGCTCGAATGACTTGCACATTTCGACGCGATTCACAATCATTGTTTGTTTCGGCATACATATAAGTGTTTTGTATAGTCGCGTTATAGGCGCTTGTCTCATCCATCTTACGTATTTACATTCTAGCCAACCGGGTAGCGAGTGTTTTAGGAATAGCATCTTGAACTCAAATTGGTGATAAGCAAATAATTACTTACTATATGAATTAGACCCTCACAGTATATACTACATTTATATACTAAATAAATCATTAAAGTGAAAGTAACTTTACTGATCAAAAAACATTAATTTGGTAGTTTTAATTTTGTGTTGTGTACTCTGTTCATATGAAATTAATAAATTTATATATACATGTAAATTGTGCAAAAAAAAAAAAATATATATACATCCAATAATTTATGTAAATAAATATCCAATGATTTTCTGTGTTGTATAAACTATAAAGGTTATAACTCCGTTAGCCGTATATATATATATGTATTGTATAACTACTTTACTACTGCTGCTTCTCGGTGCTAAATATATAACTATATATATCTGCGCACTTCGTTCTGCGCATATAATGCAGGACTGATATCGTCAGATGGAACGAACTTTCGGTGGAGGTGTAAGGAAAACTCATTTTATTTTCTTCGTCATTACGTCATTTCTGTAAGATTTTCTTAAATGCGGCGAATAACAAAGTCTGCATCGCGTGAACTTTTTTTCCATACGAACTTGTACCTGTGATCTTGCTAATTTTTTTAACAGGAAATACACTTGAAATTCGTTTGAGCTAAGCATATAGAGACCCTAAAATGATAACGCGTAAGGAACACGATACAAAGTGTATCTTGCAGGGACGAAAACGTGGTAATGCAATTGCACAAGACTTTCCTCGCAAACAAAAGTCTATAATTGGCACCAGGTGTATTGTAACGTATTGCAATGATTGCCATTTTTTACACCAGCTCTTTTCCCTCCTGAACCTACCTCGGTAAATGCTAGGGAAGCGTTTGCGAAAGTACACGATCGCGGGCAGCTTGGTGACGCCCCATTTCCTCGCGTAGCGCGGATCGGCCATTTTGACGAACGTTATGTCGAGGTTGTCGGTCTCCCCGTCAATGTTCTCCAGCCTGGCGTTGACCTCGTCGCTTTCCTTCGAGCCGTGCTCGTCTGCCGAAAACAAAAACGACCGAGAGACGTTCCACTCACGTGCACTGACACAAGAGATCGACATTCTAAAATATATAAATAAATCGTTCTCACAGAAGAACACGGCGAGGAACTCGTTCTCATCGAGCAGCTTGTCGAGCATCTTCTTGTTCACCTCCTCGATCTCGTTCTTAATCTCGAAGACGTCCTGGGAGGTGAGCCACTGCAAAACCTTGTCCTCCTGCGTGAGGTCGCCGTCGTAGACGAGGGGCGTCTTTTTCCGGAAGTAGACGAGCGACGGCACGTTCAGGATCCCGTACTTCTCCGCCGCGTCCGGAGTCGACACCTTCACGAAGTCTATGCCAAACAAGTCCGCTTCGCCGTCGATTTTCTCCAGCGCCTCCAGTATGTCATCACATTCGGGACAGTCCTCGTCGTCTGGACGTTTTTGCAGGAATTTGGATTCATTTGGATTCAATTAGAAAAAAAAAAAAAAAAAAAAAAAAAAAGATTCTTTCAATCATGTACGTACAGAAAAAGACGGCAAGGAAGGGCGACTCGTCCAACAATCTCTCCAGCATGCGGCCGTTGACCGACTCGATTTCGTCCGCCAGTTCTCGGTTGTCGTCGTCAATCAGCCACTCGAGCACCGACTCCTCGTTTTGTAAGTCACCTGCCGATCGAAATCGTTAAATTCGCGTGTCAGCCGATTTCGATACCGATTTTTTTTTATCTCTAAGGGTGTGCTGGACCGGTACCTTCGAACAGCAGTGGGTTTCCGTTCCTGAAGTAGACCAGCGCAGGGAACGTCTTGATCGAGTACCTCTTGGCCAATTGGGGGTCTTGAATTTTCACCAGATGAATGCCAAAAACGTCGCACTCGTCGTCGATTTTCTCCAATCCCTCGAGGATCTCGTCACAGATGAAGCAGTTTTGTTTGTCTGCCAATGAGCACAAGTTGGGTAAATTATCACGAAAATGTAGAAAAAAAAAAAAAAAGCTACTTGTCGATCAGAAGAGTCCCTTACAAAAATACACGGCCAAGTACTGCGTGTCCTCGACGAAGGACTCGAGCATCGTGCGCGTTATCAGCTCTATCCGATCCTCCGTCTTCTGGGTGATCAGCCACTGGAGGACCTCCTCCTCCTCCGAGAGATTGCCCTCGAAGACGTTGGGTATTTCGTTCTCGTAGTAGACCAAAACGGGAAAATCCGTGACCCCATAGTCCTCGGCTACCTTGAAATCCTGCGGGTACGGACACTTTGTTTATGGCAAAGTCAGGTTTTTGCTACTCCTCAAACATTTTTTATACATGGTATCGCATCGTATCGCATTGGTAAAGATAATGGATCCCGAAGGTAAAATTTATTCGGTACATTTTTTTTCTGTGATTATATTCTGCAAAGAGCGAAATATTCTTATGTTTCCCTCAGAAAAAGTGGAGTTTCGTCAAAGTTTTTTTTTATGGTATTTACGTCCATTAAAAATCGATATAGTCCAGTTTTCGGAATTGATATTAAAATAGAATGTCTCGACTCACTTGTGTTTTGACAAACGTAATTCCGTGCCTGTCGCAGTCGTCGTCAATGTTCTCCAGTTCCTCGAGGACCCCAGCGCAGTGTTCACAGTCATCGCTATCTGGAAAATCACTAAAAGCGTTAGACAGGCCATTTTTATAAAAATGTAGATAATTATTTTTATGATTATATCGTATTGGCGCACCATCAACTACCATTCACTTGGCTCTGGTCTACGAAACAAGGGGTAACAAAAAAAAAAAACAACAACAGAAACAGAATCTGCAAAAGTTGTGAACATGTCGTGTGACTGTAAGCGAGTTTACGTGTGAAATTATACATATGGGTTACCTTTTCGGGTATTGGGTGTACGCTTTTTGCTGTTTTGTATTTTCATGTCAATAATAATAAATAATAACATTAGAAAAAAGGGTAAAAAATCACTTAAAAAAGAAAAATGACGCATGAATCGTTTACATTTCCGGGTGAGGAGTAACTAATCTCATAACAAAGCGAAAGCCATCCCTAAGCGTTTGTACATAAGCACGCAGTCAGCAAAATTTTTCTAAACATCAAATACTCATGGAGTCATTCATCATAAAATCAAAGCAAAAAAAAACCTTTTTTAAATTACATTTTCGTGATTATAATTTTTTTTTTTTTTTTTTTTTTTATTCAAAAACAGACCAAAAAATTGAAAAAACATAATAATTAAAAATCTAATGGGGGAAAAAAAATATCTAAAAATTGGATTGACGAGTAGAAACAAACGGAGAAGCGAAGGTTGCGATAAAACATAAAATTGAATCGACTGCAAGTAAAAGTTGGAAATAATTAGCGATAAGGGGGTAAGGGTCGGGGGATCATGAAAACGAAACAGGTTGAACTCTAGCTTGGCAATTAGTACCATCGGCGGGCGCTTCCTCGTGTCCTTCGGCTTCCGTGGCCTTCTGTTCTTGCTTATGACGGCTCCGTCTGCGATGTGCTTTTGACTGGCACATGTCGCAAAACGTTTTGTTCCCTACGGCATATCAGTAGATAAAAATATTCGGTTGAGATTTAGCTGTTGTGCGAAGGTCTCTCGTAATTTTTGTTTGACTTGTGTTTCTTTTTTTTTTTTTTTTTTTTTTCCTCCCGATCTACTGTTAAGGATGACGGTTTTACCATCCCCATGTTTTTCACAACAGCAAAATACGTTATCTAGTATTGCATCATAAAGAGTATTTTTTTTGTTAATAATTTTCTACTTAATAATAATTATGTTTGTTATTATAAAATAATTTATTATTTTTGGTCACTATATTAAGGTGTTTTTTTTTTTTTTTTTTTTTTTTTTATAGCATAAATATATATTTTCTATGTAGTAGTTGCAAATTGTTTACTTAAACGTTCTAACATTTTTTCTTTTCTTATCAATTCGTTTAATTATTTATCATCGGACAGGTGTTTATTTTACTCCGATCCATCACTAAATTTTTTGACAAAATCAGGACAAAGTCGAACTAGCACGAAACCAAAAAAATACTTCTGTAGAACAGAGTCGTGTCCAAAAAAATAATCAGTAAAATGGCGAACGGGTGCAAAAATCACAATCAGCAGCCACCGCCTCTTATATCATTTGTATTATTCAATTGGTATATTCTAACTCCTCTAGACGAAGAAAAAGATTTTGTCATGGTTTTACTCGCAATTTTGCGTTACGTTGATAAAAAAAAGAAAGAAAGAAAAAAAAAGGAATTAGTAGCTACGTACTATATTTCAAATGAGAGAGCATCAAGGGATGGAAAAAATGAATGTAAATCGACGAGAGATTTATCGCCGAGAAAAATGAAAAAGGAGGTAAGATGAAGGAAAAATTGACGGGCGAGAGAACGAGAAACAAAGGATGAAATTGCAGTACGAAACTTACAAAAGTAGACAGCCAGAGAATCGGATTCTCGTATGGTGTTCAGCAGATCCTCACCATCGAGGTCCTCTATCATCTCGCCCGACGGATCCTTCTGTGTCATCAGCCACTGCAAGATTTGTTGCTCATCGTACAAGTCCCCTGCAATTATGTGACGTATTATCCGTTGCTTTTGATTTTCAACGAATCACGTAATAATTGATTATCCTGACATACCTGCGTAGATGACCGGCTCTTTGGAGCCCATTTTAAAGAAGAGAATGCCAGGCAGGGCGAAAACCCCGTACTCCTTGGCCAACTGCTTGTCATCGATTTTGATGAAGTTGATTCCCGCGCCGTCGGCCTCGTCGTCGATGTGCTCGATCTCGCTCAGGACACGGCTGCACTGCTTGCAGTCGTTGCTGTCTGGATATCAAGTCTACTTTTAGCATTGCTCGGGATGTTATATTTTTTTTTTTTTTTTTTTTTTCAATGGTGCACAAACGCGTGGCGATGATTTAAAGTTGACTGGAATGGCTCGTGGGTTTGCTTCAACTTACAGAAAAACACCGCCACGTAGTCCGAGTTTTGCCGGATTTTTTGAAACATCTTCCTGTTGACCCGCTCTATGTGGTCGTTCAGCTCCATGTTCTCGGGGTTCGTCAGCCAGTCCAGTATCTCCTCTTCGTCGTCGATGTCGCCATCGTAATTTATGTACTTTCCCTTGCGAAAGTACGTGATTCCCGGGGGGTTGCGGAATCCATATTTCTTGGCCATCAGGCGATCGCTCATTTTCACGATTTTTATCCCGTACTCGACCGCTTCGTCATCGATGAGCTCGATGTGGCGCAAAATTCGTGGACTCTCGGGATCTTCTTCCTTGACTGCACCGAGCGGGTTTCAACGACACGTATTTTTTTTTTTTTTTTTAACTCTAAGTGAATAAAAGTAGGGGGGGAAAAAAAGGAAAAAACCCACACACTAACACATTTTGAACTGACCACTGTCATTAATGGAGGAGTATCACTGTCTTTGACAAATAGGTCAAAATGAGCTCTCATCATAAACAATTTGGTGTACACAAGTTGTAATAACAATAAATCGAAAATTAACAAACAAATGCAAGCTGCGAGTACAAGTGGGTGAATAATTCTTTTTTTTTTTTTTTTTCAATTTTAAATGAATGAGGAGCAATGATACAAGCGTAAGATGTCGGTAGCCTTACAAAATATCACGGCGAGGAATTCCTTAGTTTCGATGTACTTGCTGAGAGTATCACGATCAATTTCTTCGATACTTTCGTCATTTTTTTGCCGCATCATCCAGTCCAAAACTTCTGCTTCGTCGAGAAGATTACCTGTTGTGATTAAGAAGACATCATTTATTAAGTTTTTTTTTTTTTTTTTTTTTTTTTTTTTTCCAAATGCTCGTTGTTTTTTAATCACTTTATTCACATGAAAATACTCAGTGAAGACGCTTTTCGTTCTGAAATGGCTTTTCGAAGGACTAAGCTGAAAATCATGATGGATTCTCTCATCACAGATCATCTTCTCCACGATGCATTACTCGATATATGTCATATTTAGCCTGAAATTTTCGTTCAAGGCATTTACTGCTTATAAAAGTAATAAATATTTATAATGACAATAATAATAACAATATAGACTTTAATTTTCTGTACAAGGAAATACGTTTCTTTATTTTTTTTTTTTTTGCGTAGATTTGATTTTACATGGTTTGATGTAGTGGTTTGTTCCTCTTGTGTATATTATGTAATGTGTCGTATAGTTTTTTTAGTCAAATACAAGTATATCAGTTTTTTTTAATGAGACCATTTGTCTTTTAAAATGTATATTTCAGGTTTATATTTTTTACTATTAATCATAACTTAGTGTAATTTAAAAAAGAAAATATGACTGAGAGTCGAAAATACGCAGTTTCAGTACAATGTAATTAAAATTAATTTTTTTAATAAACATTATGTACACACTTTGCTTTGAAAATTAATCATTACTTTTTTTTTTTTTTTCAACAAATAATGAATATTCACTTATTATTTTATATGTTTATATGCAGTGCATATTATGCACGCTTACATCACATAATGCAACAACGTACACACATTCTGCCGTTAATGTAATGAAGTAGAATGAAGTAGCAATGACTCTAGACTTTATCTAAAATAACTTAAAGCGATGAATTTTTTTTTCTCACAATCGATATTTCATAACATTTTATATATTTTTTTTTTACATTTTCTATTTTGGTAATAAATTATGGTGAAAAAATGATTTATGGAGAAAAATTAATTAAGTATAACTTTTGCACCAAGTATTATTAAATGAAAATAAAGGTCAGTAGCTATAAAAGATGTACTTTTTAGTATCCAACAATTGACTCGTTGGATTATCATTTGTTAACGTTTTTCATTCATTTTAGTACTAAAAAATAATGAAAATGTGTGGCAGTATTAAAAATGTATGGAAAGTAAAACAAAAAAATCAGAGCTATCAATTATCAGCATTTAAAGATAAAAAATGTTCTTTATAAGAAAATTTATCGAACTTCCATTGTAAAAATGCATCATAAGTAATGGACGCCAGTTTGAATGAAAATCAAATGTTTTCTATTGAAATTTCATAATCCGAGTTAGTTACTGTATAAATATCAATGATTTGCAATAATAGTAATGGTAGTAAAAGTAGTAGTAACAGTAATAATAATAGTGGTAGTAGTGGCTAAAATTGTTACAGTATTAAGTTTTTGCGAAAAAAAAGAAAGAAAAAAAAAAAACCCAATCCAAATCAAATAAACGTACATATTCTTACACCAATAAAGTTATTTCATCGAGTTGAAATACAAGGTAAAGGTGTTCGCATGGCACACACTGTTGTTTCTTTTGTTTTTTTAATCTCAACTACGCCGTAAAGTGTGACGTAACAAATAACGATGAGGTAAATTCTTGACAACTTCCAAGTAATGTTACTTTAGCGGTGAAAGTTTACGAAAGATTACTCATTGACTTGCGCACATGGTACGAATCAAATAGTCGATACTGACTGACTCTGACGAGTCAGAGTGAAAAAAAAAAAAAAAAATTAATTAAAAAAAATCTCAAGACCTTTGACTTTTTCGTTCTTACTCAACGAGGGAGTACTTATTTGACTCACTGATTCTTCTGCTTCAAAATCAAAACCATACGTTATTCGTCCAAGCAGAACTAACAAGTGGTTTCTGGGTGAAAGACAGTCTTGTTATTAAGGTGGTGCATTGACTAGAGCTGTCACTGATGTTGCTTTCGTTGTTGTTGTTTTTGCTGCTGCGACTGTTGCACGAACGCTGTGAGCGATGAGTTCTTGGTTTTATATCTTGATGAAGTTCGGAAGACCAGCGACCACTGGAAAAGCCGAGATATTCCGTTCTAAGCTAAAATTGTTTCACCAACTCAAACGACTTTTGTGCTTTGATAATGCTTTGTTTTTATTTAAATTTAACATCATAAGTGCACCTTGATTGCATCAATTTGCAGAAAGTCAAGGCAAGCGAAGCGCGCATTTTTTTAAGAATGAAAAAAACAAAGTGTATCTTATTACGGTGACTGCGCGCTGCTTCAAACAAAACCTAATGTTTGCAAACTTTTTACTTTTTTTTTTTTTTTTTTTTTTCTGTTTGTCTTCGAACTCTTGTTCTACCAACCCTGTAACGCATCACACATTCATCGCAAACTATATAGTTGTACTTGTTGAATTGTAAAAAAAATATACGAAAGTTGTGCATCGCTTTGCTCGGCTTGGCTTACATTACTAATTATTCCTAATTGTTATTGTTTTCGCAATAATAATAATAATAATAATAATAATAATAACATAAGTAATAATAAAATTACTAGGGTAAAAAAAACAATAGTTTTCGTGTAAACTGATCACGCGAAGGCGAATGTAAAGGACAATCGATGATAATATGCAGTGTAGACATGATAGTGTCTGATGGTATATGAATAAAAATTAATGTTTTTTTTTTTTTTAACGCGAGCACATATACGTGTGTTTGTCAATGTCGAGTGAGGGTGTGATAGTTACCGCTTCCAAAAAATCCCTTCTTGGCCTTGGGTGGGCTCTTTTTCGGCTTGTCGGTTTCTTTTTTTGGCTCGTTTGGCAGAGTTTTGCGGCTATCCTTAGCGGAGAGCTTGTTAAGAGGCTTGAGGGTCGGTTGGGCCGACTTGGGGCTCATCGTGGTTGCCGTAGAACCGAGCTTGGGCCTCTTTGTTTTGTCGTGGCGCTGCTTTGCCTCGACGACGGGACTGGCCTTGGCCACTCTTGTACCGCTCGACACCTTTGAGGGACAGCACTGGTACGGCTCGTATGAGGGGTACGTGGGTTTCGAACTTTTAGCTCCCATCCCGATGTAGAAACAGCCGTCGCCTGTAGTAAGCAAATACACGAACATCAAATACAGCACAACAACAAGTGTATCAATATTATTATTATCATTATTATTATTATTATTATTATTATTTCAATTATTATTATTGTTTTCATTATCATTAATATCGTAATCATCCTTGTTTTTTTGTTATTTTTAACAAGCATCGGCCAAAGCAGTGCAGTACAAAGTTGTGCTTATCAAGGATTATTATTGTTTGTATTGAAGAAAATAAAATTCATAAAATCAAGTCAAGAAAATACTTGAAGCAAGAATAATGCATTAGCAGAAATTGTGCTGCTTTCATATTCGTTTCTGCAATACCATGAATTTTAGTAGATTATAATTTCGTTTGCAACAAAAAGTTTATCAATATGCTCATAAATTTTTGCCACACCAAACATATGAACATAATGATATTTTTTTATTTTTATCTTAAAAAAATTGTGAGTTAACAAAAAAATTTTAATGAATTAATAAATGTGATACAGTTAGGTGTAGTAAACGAAATTTGATAAGACAACTTAAAATGCGAGTGATTAAAAACATACAAAAGTTAAAAGTTGTGTTAGTGGCAGACAGAGATGCTTCGCTACAGTTCAAATTGATCCGAACACTAAAAGCTCATCATGCAAGTAATAAGGAGCGCGTTTTTATCAGATCAATTATAAATAATTCTCTAATTATCGTTTTTATTCAACCAGTAACTATTTATTTTTTTTATCATTTTTTTAATCCTTTTTAAAGTCAAAAAAATTGACGGTTTACATATAGATCTAGCAAGATGATGAGTCTCCCCCAACAAAAATGATTTATTATAACTAACTAAAAACATTAAAATATTGAAATGATCGATTTATCAAATATTTAAAAAATAATGTAAATTTCAAAAAATAAAACAAAATCATTGTTTGTTAAAAAAAAAAAAAAAACACTCAAATGATTTTTAATATTCAATGGATATTTCAAGAATGTAACACGATTTTAAACTACACGTGTTTGAGTGCTTTGTGAGTATGAAACAAGTATCATCAAACATTTAAATAAATGTTATTTAAGAAGGCATCAGATAATTTTTTACAACAAAATAAATACTAGAAGTGGTGAGAAAATGTCTTGGGATGACTTTGTTATTACAATTATGTGGACGTGAGCGTGTGATTTTTGGCTTCGTATGATCGTTGAAACTTATCGTTTAAAATGACGTGACTATTTTACATTACAAACATGATATATAAAGCAAACTACAGGCGACAGGCTGTAAGAAACAAATAATACGTAATTCAACATAAAATTCATCAGCTCGCACGAAGAAAGTTTATATTCCAACGATATTCAGTGATAGTTTGTATTTTACCTTACTACTTATTTTTATTATTATTATTATTATCATTATTATTATTATTATTACCATTATTGATTAATTCAAGTGTAGATATTATTTATAAAGTTGAACGCAGTAAGTTAAGGATTTTACATGCGAGTGTCACAAGTAACAATAGTTATTTTAATGTAGGTAACAAAGTACATGTACAACCAGTGTTCATTATCAAATAATATTCGTTTCAATGAGTATTTATAGCTCATGTTGTTGAATTTATAAATAATACAATTGATATTAGTAAGGGAAACGAGAAAGTAAACAATTTTTTCGTGCACAAAACACTCATTGTCAAGTTTGTCATTGTTATACCAATATGAGATTTCCCGGTTAAACCGCCTAATATACTATTATAGCATGTTTTGAAATCGATTTTTGTTTTGTTTCACGTTGTTCATTGAAACGAACGAGTTTTACGATCGTGCGCATTTTAATTAGCAAACTACACTGGCTAAAATGACCAAATAAGTCTACAGTCTTTTGAGCAGGATTGTGTGTGCGCCTACTATGAGCTGCAAAATGCCAAATCATGGACATCATCTACTTTCTACTCAATAATAAAAGTCATACAAATACATAAAAACTTAAAAAAACATTCTCGCGTTCGATTTTACAAACACCCAAAATGTTCATTTCACACTACGGTCTCACATGATCCTTTTCTTGCCTGCCGAAAGCGCTCTGCCCGTTTTACCTTTGCCTACGAATTGCTTTATGGCTCTACTTGATGATTTTGATAAACTGTCATCCTCTTCTTCAACGCTCTTATATTCATCATCTTTGTCACTGTCGTCATCATCTTCACCCTCCTCATCATCATCACCATCATCATCATCATCATCATCATCATCATCATCATCATCATCATCATCATCATCTTCATCATCATCATCATCTTCATCATCATCATCATCATCTTCATCATCTTCATCATCATCATCATCTTCATCATCATCATCATCATCTTCATCATCATCACCATCATTATTCTTATCTTCCTTGTCATGATCATCATCATTTTCATCATCTTCGTCTTCGTCACATTCAGAATCAGAATTATCGTCATCACATAGCTTCTTCTTATTTTTATCATTGCTATTGTCCTCAGCATCGTCTTCATCTTCATCTATTTCATTGCTATCCTCGTTTTCATCGTCTTTGCCACTTTTACGCTTATTGTTATCCTTTTTTATATGAAGGTTTTGAACTTTTTTCCTCGTTAAACGCTCATTAACAATTTTTTTGTTCTTTTGAACGGAGTTCTTATTTTTTTTAAAAATACGATAATCGTACTTTTTACCCTTCTCATCCTTATCATTATCACCATCATTATTATTATCATCACTATCACCATCACTACCTGTATATGGACAGTATGAATTTCAGATATGATTATCCCCCAAAATTATAATAATAAATTCGTTTTTTCTCTAATGCATAAAATCGTGTGATACATCAATATTGCATCCATAAATTATGTTTCATCGATCATTGATAAACTGTTTACCGTAATTTCTAAAAATAGTATAGGTAACTTCACGTTGTGAGAATTTGTGTATTAAACTGATCAATTAAAAAGTCGATACGGTAACGTATATAGATGTAGAGTGCTGAGAAAAAATAGGTACAAGAAGAAGCAAATAATTAAAAAAAAAAAGTTAAACAAGAATTGGGGTAAGTAGATCAAACGCTTTCAGTTACAAGTTTACGAGCTTATAGTTAGAGTTATCTAAAGCAAAGCATTATCGCTTTGATAGTAAATACATATTTTTTAAAAAATTAATAAATCTACTATGCGATTTGCATAAAACTCATCAGAAGGAATTTAAATAGTTGTTGCGAAAGTATCAGGAATTAATTATTAACGCAAGGTTTCAAACGCAAAATTTTGTTAACAAAAAATTCAGAAATTTAGAAAAAAAATGCGAGTATGAGCATAAATATTAAAAAAAAAATTATTTACTGTTCCACGTAGAATCAATGGATTTTTAAGTTTGGTTTGAGGAGTTAGATTATTGATTATACTTGTACAATAACAAATAACATAACAAAAAAACATTGATTTAAAAAAATTATGACTCGTACAAGGTACAGTTACGAGTAGTGGAGTCGACATCAAAGGAGAAGAAAAAAAAAAAAAAAAAAAAAAAAGAAAAAAGGATATGTGTTGTGATAAAAATTTACGGTGAACGCGGTGGTGGTAACGTAACCGGAGTTATTACAATTGCCCGGGTTTGGTAATTATAATCTGGTGGTATCGCCACGATTGAGATTAGAGTCACAACGAACAGTACACCAGTGATAATAATCATCATTCTACAAATCTCCTTACTTTTCTGTTCGATTAGCCATTCCAGAACTTGGTCTTCTTTCTTAAGATTACCTACAAAAGTTACACATGGTACATGAGGTTGAAAATCTGGTGCTTACGTTTCGCTTCTTTTTTCATGTTGTATCTGCAAATTTTGCTTTTACACATTGGAGACACTTGGCCTCTAATAGTTTAAAATTATAAAAATTTTTATCTCCTTAATATCCAAATGAACCATAATCAATGTTTGAAACGAAACTCGTTGATTGATAATCAAAATTTCATCACAAAGATACAGGTAATATTAAAATTGCAGAAAATTTATTGATGTGCAAAAAAAAAAAAAAAAAAATTAAGTATTATATTAATATTTAAAAATCTTTTTACTTATCGATAAAATATATGTATTTGATTCGTCTTACCGTCGTACATGATGGGTACTCCCGTTTCGTAGTATACGAGTGCCGGAAAAGAGAATATACCGATTTCAGCGGCAAGCTTTGCATCTTTCGATTTAACAAACTGGATACCATGTTTGTCCGTATCGTCATCTATGGTTTCGAGGTCTTCTAAAATTTCTTTGCACGATTCACAATCATCGTCATCTAGTGGAACCAAAACAATTTTTTAATTTACCGTGAAATTAATTAAAAAGTAAAAAACAATAACCATGAATGAGAAACACACGATGATAAAAAAAAAAAAAAAAAAAAACTAATTGCTTACAGAAAAATACAGCCAAATGCTCGACATCGTTAATGAGAACTTGCAGAGTTTTTCTGTCGACATTTTCAATAACATCGGGCTTTGAAGTGCGCAGTTCAAGTAGCCAGTCCAAAATTTCTTCTTCGTGCATCAGATCACCTGTATAAATTTGTCGAAATTTGTGCCGATAAAAGGCGAGAGCTGGCAAACTTGGGAGATCGTATTCTTTCTCGATCCCTTCGTCCGAGATCTTTACGAAGTCAATGTTCTTCTCTTCGCATTCCTCGTCAATATTTTCAAGCTCTTGGAGGATCTTCTGGCTTTTTTTATCTCCTTCCTTATCTGAAAGAAGACAAAAAAACAAAAAAAAATACATGTAAAATCAACTGAAACATTATTCTTTTTTCGCCGAGATTTCAAAGTACACTTACAGAAAAACACAACGACGTAATCATTTTCATCCAATATATTTTCCAACATTTTCGCATTGACCTCCTCGATTTTTCCAGGTATCTCGAGAGTATTCTCATCAGTCAGCCAAGACAAAACTTCGTCCTCATCTTCGATGTCTCCTTTGTAAACAAGCGGCTCTTTGTTACGGAAAAACACCAAAGTCGGTAAATTTTTCAACCCATACTTCTTGGCCAATCCAACGTCTTCCGTCGTCACAAACACTATACCCGTTTCGTCGAGCTCGTCATCTATGTTTTCCAACTCTTTCAAAACTTTGTCGCACTCGTCTCCTTCATCGCAGTTTCCACCTGTAACCAATTTATTTTCACTTTACTATCCATAACTTTGTGAAAAAAAAAAAAAAAAAAAAAAAAAAAAAAAAACTTACTGAAGTATACGACGACGTATTCGTGCTCGTCGATAAGATCGGCAAGAATTTCGTCCGTAACTTCCTCGATGGTAGCGGTATTTTTCTGTTCAATCAGCCACTTGAGGACTTCGTCTTCATTGAGGAGATCGCCTTCGTAGAGAGCCGGAATTTTGTCCTCGAAATAAACGAGAGTCGGAAGGTGATCGATCCCGTACTCTTTCGCCTCGGCGTCATTGTCCATGCGAATGATCACTATACCCTCTTTCGATAGCTCGTCGTCAATGTTTTCCAACTCATTTAATATCCTCATGTCTTGTTTGTCATCTTTATCGTCTATTAAAATCAATCATGAGATGTAAAATGGATACATATAATATCTACGTATATTACACGGTAAGTATGTGACGTACAAAATAAAACGGCAAGATACGGTGTTGTTTCGATGAGCTTTTCCATCATTTCGTCCGTGACCTCGGGTATTTCGCTATGTTTCTTTTGGTGGAGAAGCCAACCCAAGAGCTGATCTTCGTTCATGAGGTCACCTATTGAAGAAGAAAAAAAAACACAAGATTCATCGAAAGTTCCACGGTAACATGCAAAGGATCAACAAAGTAAATTGTACACCGTACCGTCGTAAATGTGGGGTATTTTTTTCTCAAAGAGCACGAGGGTGGGAAGCTCGTCGATCCCGTATTCCTTTGCTTCCTCGGCATCGTCAATTTTAACGAAGGCTATGTTGTGCTCGTCACAGTCGTCATCAATATTTTCAAGTTCGGCCAACACTTTGGAGCTTTTTTTCTGATCCTTATCGTCTGGACGTATAGAAAAGAAAAAAGAAAACACATTTATCATAAAAATGACGAATTACGTAGAATTCCGATGTAACGATCAAGTATAAATTGTCGTGAGAACGAAACACGCGTTAATCAAATGCTACCGACAGAATAAAACAGCGACGAGAGGCATTTTATCGATGACCATGTCCAGCATTTCGTCGGTGACGTCTTCTATGTGGTCACTCTTGGATTGGCTGTCGAGCCACTTGAGTACCTTTTCCTCGTCCTCGAGATTTCCCTCGAAGAGCGTCGGAATGCCTTTCTCAAAGTACAGTAAGCTCGGAATCTTGTCGATGCCGTATTCCTTGGCCTCCTCGGCGTTGTCGATTTTGACGAATATTATTCCCAAACCGTCGCACTCGTCGTCTATGTTTTCGAGCTCGTTCAGGACCCGCTGTGACTTTCGGTCGTTGTTGTCATCTGCCCGGCAATGGAATCGGTGGTTAAATCCAAACCTTTTTATCGCAGTTACAAAGGATAACGTATTAAATTGTCGCATACAGAAAAGCACAGCCAAAGTTTTTCCCTCCTTGATTAGCCTGTCCAGCATTTCGTCGGTCACGTCCTCGATCTCGTCTCGTTCCAGTTGTGATAGCAGCCACTCCAATATTTCGTCCTCGTTTTGGAGATCACCTAATCGAATTGAAAAAATATCTTACAATAGACGAGCTGACGATTTGCACGAGGTGGTAAATAATGCGCGTCGAAGAGTAATTTATTACCGTCGTAAACGTTGGGAAGCTGTTTTTCAAAGTATACGATCGCTGGGATGGAGTCAATGCCAAATTCCTTGGCAGCTTTTCTATCATCAATTTTCACGAACTGAATGCCATGCTTGTCACAATCGTCGTCTATTTTTTCCAGTTCCGTGAGCACCTGCTGGGAATCCTCGTCTCCGTGATCGTCTGCGATAAAGTTGATCGGTACTATTAATTTCATCGCACCCGTGGCGTTGGGGTTTTTTTTTTTTTTTTTTTTTTTTTTTTTTTTTTTTTTTTTTTTTTATTAAGTAGCGAATGTCCCAATTATCGGTCCCTTTATACAGGCCTCAGGTATATTTTCAATGAATAACGAGGTGGGGTTCTATCAAAAAAGTGACTTTTTTCGTGCCCCAATGAAAATTCGTTCATTTTTGAAAAAAATGCACATTGAAGATATAAAGAACAATGATCGATTATTGGGACATTCATCTTAGCACACGTATGGTTTAAGCTGAAAGATTGAAATTTGATACGAACAGAAGAGAACGACGAGATTGTCGATGCTGCCGATCAAAGTGCCGAGTGTTTTGGCGGTCACGTCCTCGATGACGTCCTCCTCGTCGCCAGTGCTCTTATTCGCCACGAGCCACTCGAGCACGTCTTCCTCTCTGCTCAGTTCGTCTGCATTTTTGTCATTTTTTGCGTTTTAACGAGCCATTGGATCAACGCGCGTGTGGATAAATGTCGTAAATTGTAAACTCACGCTCGTAGACGATGGGAATTTGGTGCCTGTAGTAGACCAAAACGGGAAGTGGTCCGAGATTGTACTCCTCGGCGAGTCGTTCGTCCGCGATCTTGACGAACCCGATGCCCAGCTGATCGGCCTCGTCGTCGATATTCTCCAACTCCTGGAGTGCTCTGGCGCACTTTTTACATTCCGGCTTGTCTGTCCCATTTCAAACAAACACATAACAAAACTGTGACTCATGTTAGCTATCACCGGAACATACACGCTTATAGACACGTCAGCCTAGTCCATAATTTCAATCTACCCTTACCGATTTATTGTACTAGTAAACGCCTCGCAGAGGAAACACATGTTAATATGCAAACAGATACATTTTATTCTAGTTTTATTCTAATCGTAAGCAAAAGTTAGTATGCATCGTTTTTAGTAATTTTCGCATTTGTTATTCGCGTTATCGAGAGCGTGTAAGCTTCATTGCTTTGTTACGACTATTGTTACCGTTACTGTTACGTTATCAATAATTTTTATTACTCTGCCGTCAATTTTTAATTGCACAATGAATGAAACTGACAAAATACACACACAAACATACGTGCATGATACATTTATGTACATTAACATGGGAAGAAAGTAAGTGGCGTGAAACAAACGTTTTTTTTGTTCTTCTACGTACTAAGCTTATTGAAAACTTACACATAAAAACATGATAGTTTTATTTATGTGTTTATGTATATACAATATCATAAGATATAATAGAGTTTATGATGGGAATGCTACTATACCAAACGTAAACAATGTTCCTTATGAAATATACTTACTAAAATCGGTGCCAGCGCATCTCTCCGATTCTGGACCTAACATCCACATTGGCGCACACAAGAAAAAACAGTTCACATGTATGTATTATTTACAAGTTTGTGTGTAAAGTACGTTTGTGACTATGTTTGTGTGCATGTGTAGCAATTTCATCGGAAAATTACACACAACTTCATTCAAAAATGCTTTTTCTTTATTCCTTGCTGACACCTTGAACTATTTTTTTTTGTCTTTTCCACCACCAGTCGTCCATTCAAAGATGAAGCATTTTTCACGACGAGCCAAAGTAATTCATGCCCAACGCAAACTTATGCAATAAAAATTTTATACGTATCGATATAGCATACGTTGGAATGAGCGTTGATCTTTGACTTTGCGTTCGCGTAATTTGTAACAAGCTTTTTGTAAATCATGACAAACGTGAAAATTTTTGCATAGATTAGAGAGTGAGTATGTGTAATTATTTGTACAGCAAAGAGTTTAATAACACGAAAACAAAAATATACAAAAACAGATATGGTAAAGTGAGTGAAAGAGGTCAGATTTTTTGAAAAAGTATGTACAACAGCTTAACCTTTAGTACGAATAATATATAATTATATAAAAGAATTAAAATTGATAACAGTATTCGATTTGAGTGGATCGGTTGGTTGGTAGTAAATAACTTACAAAAGAGAACAGCAACAAAGTCCGAGTCCTCGACAATTTTACTGAGAATTTTCGCATTGACTTCTTCGATTCGATCGGGCAAGTCCATTGCTTCCAAGCTCGTCAAAAATTCCAACACATTTTGCTCGTCCATCAAGTCACCTGTGAAAAATTATGGTCACTTACTTGTCGCTCCTCTAGTAAACCACGAGGGCTTGAACATCAAAAATAATAAAATAGCCAGATGAGTTTTCCCTTCTGCGTATAATTCATGGCAACGAAAAGGCTTGAATGGCCCCAAGGCCGGGATGACTAATTTCGGCTAGTCTCCAACAAATATCTGGCCAATTGCCTCTATACGCGCGCACATGCAGTCGACCATCTCCTCACTTCCAAGTTTTTCGCTTGCTCTGACTCTTCACTTTTTGTCATCATTGACAACAATTCCTTGTTTCTTTCTTTTTTTTTTTTTTTTTTTTTTTTCATTAATTTTCTCTGATAATTTTACTCACCCTCGTATATGATTGGTTCCTTTTCGCGGAAGTAAGTGAGCGCGGGGAAGGTCTTGATCCCGTACTGCTTAGCCAATCTTTTGTCGTTGATTTTGACAAAGTCCACGCCGAAATTATCCGTGTCATCGTCGATTTTTTCCAATTCAGCCAACACTTTATCACAGGTCGTACAACTTCTAGCGTCTGAAATTAAAAAAAAAAAAAAATCACTAGTACTCCCGTTACCATTGTTTTATCTACAACCGACTGCACAATATGGTGACGCAAAATTTAATCAATCCCATTCGATGTATTTTATAGAATTTTTATTAAATGTGATACGCAACATATATATCGGTAGTGCTGACAACCACGTAATGCATGTCCTCGTTAATAACGCAAGACTAATTACGAAATGACAAAATATGTGCCAACATTTATTAGTGAAATAGCTTGTTCATGGAGTGTAAATATGTCCAGACACGTTGTTCGAACCTTTTTTTGTACATTCATGAGTAATGGTTGTTGTAAATACTCAATGGTATTATATTAAACATTGTATAATACTTTGTTCGATGTATCGTCAAACAAACACAAATTATTATTTTTTTCAAAAAAATAAACTAATTTTTATGTCTGGACTGATTTATTCGTATTGCTGTAAATTAATGCATATGCTCAAAATATCTATGAATAACTACAACAAGTAAGCCTAGAGTTTTGAAAAAAAAAAAATATATATTTTGACGATTTCCGAAGACCTTACCAGGCATCGGTCGTGATATTTTAACGAAAATACGGAAAGTACGTCAGAATGTAAATATAACTCACTATAAATTTTCTTTTATGCGCGAAGAAAAATTGTTTTCGAAATTACAGTTACGTAAGATCGAAAAATAAACTTTTGTTCGTATCAAAAATATTCATTGTAAAATATAGTGGATACGAGTTATTCGATATTTTTCATTGTCGATAGTGCACGCCGATGATAAATGTATTTGTAATAGCGAAAAAGGAGCTGGATGATTTATTCGCGGTAAAGAAAGCAACAGCCAAAGTATATCGGTGCCTCTGACATGCACGTGTTGGATGAGTTACGCTATTAATTAGTTGTACCCGTGTTTTTTGACATAAATCACTCTCAGCCAACTCGCTACCCATTATTTCATTGCGAATTCAAGCACAGCCTTTATCACGCCATGTCACATTGATATTGATTTCACTGATTGATATCTAATTAAATCTTGGATCTGTTATTATTTATCTTTATTACACAGAACTTGTTGTAAGCCAGAAATATATTATTTCGTTCGAGTAAAATTGATTTACATTTGACACCAAAATTTGCGTTTATTAATGTTGTTTGTCAATCAAAGGGATGCTTATTATACTTTATTCAGGACATGAAAATACCAATATTTTTCTTGCTACGGATAAAATTTTTCTTATTTAACTGTTCACACAAGCTCTATTTATTTCTTATTACTTTATAATTAACATTAATATTATTAAGTATTTTTTACAATACAACCATCAATAATATTTTATATGATAATGAGAGAAGCGTATCAGTTAAACGGCTGGTGGAACCGTAAATGGAGATGGTTTAAAATTAGAGTAAAAAAAAACAATTGTTTTCTAAAGTGAGTTTAATAAAAATAGCAAAGAATTCTAAATGTAAACGTACGACAGATTTAACGATACAAAACTTTTCTTGAGCAAAAGATACGTGACTCAAGATGAATGTCGATTCTTGTGTGTGTGTCTCTGAAAAAATCAGATGAACAGAGAGTATTGAAAGATTTTCGGAAAACGATTTCTTTAAATAACTAAAGATGGGATATGGGCAAGCAAGTAAATCACATGTTTCAAGGTGATCTTTTTATAAAACTGTATTTTTAAAGAATGAAAAGGGACAGTTTTATTTTTGAGGTGTGATTATTATTGTACGATGGGGTGATCGCAACGAAAAGAAAAGCATTGAGTGAAAGAAAAAAAAAAAAACAGATGAAAAAATATCAGCCTTTCGTTATCTTATTTTTCACAAAAAATTCAACTTGAAAAATTACGAAAATATTCAATGAAAAATAATCAAGACTTGGGACACGCAAGGGTTACAACCAACGTATTTTCGTTGACTTTTCAAGCTTTTGTAAATTTTCGTGGTTCTCAATTATTATTTTATTTCGTCTTACAGGGTCACCCAGTTAAATCACATTAAACTTCCTATGTGAAACATCTTTAAATCATGTTTTTTTTTAGCTCAACCACATATGCACACACCTAAATAAATACAAGGCAATCATGGCTTTCAGTAAATACGAACGATTAAGTTTTATTACAGCTATTAACTGTAAGCACTTGGATTTTCCCATTACTTTTATTTAAGAATTTTTTATTTGGAGCATCGGTAGGAACTTCTAATCTCGTTGAAAAAACTGCGAATAGCATTTATCTGAACGTGTTGAGAATCGAGGGACGGCAAAGTTATTTGCTGGCTAATGAACGCGATTTGCAGGTATCCTTCGCATTCTTTTCGTCTAGTGAGTGCCTGTTGTTCATATTTACCCGGGGCTATTATGACATTTATGCATCTAATAATAAATACACACATTGTTTCGCTAAGACGGAGGGAACGAACGTACAGTTGGAGAAGCTTTGAGCTTTTAAAGTTGTAGTACATTGCACGTAACTTGGTGATTACGAATGACGGGTTGGGCAATAAAATCGATGGCCGCGAAATGCATGAAACACGGGGAAGGTCCGGCTAAGTAGTTATTTTATCTGCCATGGGAAGAAAAAAAAAAAAAAAAAAAAAAAAAAAAAAAAAAAAAAAAACAATTAAATCAAATCCAGATGTCGAACCCAGCTTTGGTAAAGCATCGCCGTGAAATGTAGGCCTATTGGCGATGCAACAAGTAAAAGTAAGAAGTTCGTTAGAATAGAATTTTCTGCCGTGAGCGTAGAGGCGGTGCGAGGTGGCGATACTCCGGCCAAAATAACTCAACGTCTTTCTAAAAGCGGCATCGGCTAAAAGCCGCCTCGAGAGAACTGCGTCGCCAGTGGACTTGAAGGAAACCAAGAGCCCCGGCCCATTATATCTATGTCGGCCGAGTCGAGCTTACATCTTTTATCTCGCGTTTATTTTTTCCATTTTTCTCGCTTCGCCCTCCGTTCCATTTTTGTTTTTCCTCTATGCTCCGAATCGACAATGTGTCTTTTCTTTCTTCTTTCCATGGCCAAGTCGCGAAAAACGACGCGCTCGAAGAAACACTTGATAATCGAGAAAATGAGGCAACGAGAGGGCTGAGAGCGAAAAAACAAAAAAAAAAAACCTTTTCATCCATATCGTGTTACTTCTGCCACCAACAGAGCGCTCCGATTTACTTTTCATCGTTAAAATCATCCTCAAACGAAATTCGGACGATTTACGAGTACCTCTTTGACTTTTACCGTACGGACGCTGCATTTGTTTTGCTCAACGTACGCGCGCGTGAGAAACCGATAAATCGTACAATTTTTTGGTGCTTTGAAGATATGCATCATGAATTGCTCACTTTTTCACGCGCGTACGCACTTTGGCACCATAAATTAGGTTGAATTTCATCTAAAATCAATACCAATGTAACCGAAAATCCATTACATGAAAAATAAATTAAATTTGTATTGTTTTTTTGGCAGATCACGCAAACAGCGTTGAAAAACAAATTATTCTGATCTTGTGGAGTATGCAAGAACTATACACACGTCGAGCAGATGCAAACGGTGCTGTTGTGTATTACTTTTTCCTTTATTTATTCATTTACTTGATTTTTTTTTTTTTTTCTTTTCAAAATACGAAGAACAGACAGTTAATTGGACCACCGATAAGAACAAACTATATTTCAAAGTATTGCGGTAATCCTCGAAAATCATAAGGGCGCAAGAAAAAAAAAAGAAAAAAAAAAAAAAAAAAAAAAAAAAAGAAAGCCACGTAACCCGAGGCCACCCAAGATTCGGATGACGGCTATTTCCGTATGGATGTATTTGAAACCAGGTAAAGACCCCCTGCCCTTCCAGCCCGTGCACCAGGTCTCCAGAGCCCATGTGTAGGAATGCAAGCTCGGGCGGGGGGGGGGGAGCTCCGGCGCTGAAAGAGCTTGCGGGGGTGGGGGCTATTTATAGGGTCGCGGCCGAGCCGTGCTCGCGTATACGGCCAGTTACACGCAGCTACTCCCGCTGCCGGCGTCGCCGAGGCCGCAACCCGGATGCACACCACCGCCCTGCACACTTTTTGTGATACATATGATAGCCCCACGATCACCGCATTCTCATACGCAATACATGTAAGTGGGGATGAAACGGCATGCGGTCACTTTATGGCCATTATCGCGCACACTTACACCAGTAGACGGCGACAAAGTCCTTCTCCTTGAGCAGCCGCTCGAGCTGCTTGCTCGTGACCTCCTCGATGACCGGCTCGTCACGCCCTTGTTTGCTGCCGGTTTGCTGTTGTTGTTGTTCCCGGGCGGGTGTTCGTACCGCCGAGACAGAGCCACCGAGCAGGGGCAGGATAAACAGCGGCGACAGCAGCAATAGGAGCAGCAGCGGCGGCGCTCGGGGCTGCCGCCCCCTCGTACCGTCGTTCGTCGTCGTCGACATCGCCGCACTGACTGGCCGGCCCCTTGGCTATAGCCAGCTACCATCGGTGTGCCATCGTTGGCCGGATCAAACCAAAGCCTCGACTTTACGTGTACGTGTGCGCTGCACCACCTGGACCCCGAGCGCCGAGCGCAAACGGCTATTTTCGTTCGGGCGGATCCCCCCTGCCCCACCCCACCCCCCCACACCGCTTCGCGTGTATATACATGCCAGGGGTAGCCGTGATACTTATACACACGCAGCCTTTTCGAGAGCGCCTCTTCGCGCCGATGACGATCTTTCGCCCCCTCCATCGCCGCGGTCTTCCTGATGCACCTTTGCTCTCTCTCTCTCTCCTCACGTGCAATCGTCCCGCGCGTCTCGTTGCCCCAAGTGTCAACGCGCAATGGTTCCTCCAACCCTATACAGGGAATCCACCTGGAAGTGAATCCTGAGAGATGCACATTATACCCATGTACTTGCGATGATTACCCTCTCTCCGTTTGCCCCGTTATTACCTACAATTGTAAGAGATCGGGATAATATACGTGATTTGCGCGACAACTTTCATCGTGTACACCGACAAAGGGAACTCTCGATACCATCGTCCGCGGGTTTCACGCACATGCGCCAGAGAAATTGGTCCGTTATAATAATATCAACAGTAATAATAATAACAACAACAATACCTTTTTATACTTATAAAATATGAATAATAGAAAGGGAGAGTGAACAAACAAACAAACAAGTCGATGGAGTTCATCCCTAAATTGTACGCTTGAGTTGAGATCACTGTAGTTGGCCGAATCACGCAGATAACTTAAGAGAAAGAGCGCGTGTATTTACGAAAGTTTGGAGGTCGCCGAGTTGATAAGATAAGATACCGGCCAAAAGAATTTTGGGACTTGCGAAGCAACGAGCCATACGGTGTACGAGCAAATTGGGAAAATGTTGATCCGCTGCACAATGTGGTCGTCCAACAAATATACACGGTGCGTCGACGAAGAGTGTAATACACGGGGGTATTGGTATATATATATATATATACACGTGTGAATGAGCGTGAAACACAATATACTTACTGTGCAAGTTTGTAGATTTACTTACGCGTTATGAGTACGTGGTCGTCATAACGCGGTGATATACATGCGAAACACATGTAATAAGCTCATGAGCGTGTGTGTTATCTATCGCTGTAGCCGACAGTAGAGCTAATGTGCGGCTTGCTCGGTGTTCAGTTTGCAGCGAGACGCCATGCAAAACGAGACGCGGAGCTTGAACGTCGTCGTCGTCGGGGGCGGCTTGGTGAGTCTTATTCCTCCGATCCTTTTTTTTTTTTTTTCCTGTATTGCTATAGCATTTTTTTTCATTTTCGCCCGACTTTTCGCAATGGGCACGAAAATGCAAGTTAAATGTAAAAATTATCTTATATTTTCGCGTTATCGCGATGTACTCCGATTTGCCTCTTTGCGAAGGGGGTGTGTTTTGGTTTTGGCGAACTAAAATCCAACTATGGGAAAACTTTTTTTTTTTTTTTTTGCAGGTTGGAGCGCTGGTCGCGTGCTTTTTTGCTAAGCGCGGGCACCAGGTGCGCCTGTACGAGTATCGTTCAGGTAATTTAATTTATTGTTGTTGTTTTTTTATTTTTTAAATCACTTTTGATGTTTCATTCGTTGCGCACTTTTCTCCTTTGCCATCCGATACACTGCCACTGCACGACCCGTAGGTGGTCATTGCACAATTTTTCTTACTAAATCAATATCGAATTCATCTGACGAAAGAAATTTCTCGTATCGAGTGATGGCTTGTAACTTTCGTACTCGGTTTTTTCTTTTTTATTTTTGCTGCAATAATTCGATACCAAGACGATCCGTGCAATTTAAATCAAACCGCGTTTTTTCACTCACCAACGTTTTATGGATAAAGTTATTAAAAAAAAAAAAAAAAATCTTATCGTCATTGTTGTCATTTGCCGAAAAACCCGATTCTCGGGACTATTTTGCGTATTTCCACGCGTTTCTCAATAAACAGTGCAATTATCTTTTAAAAACGTTGATTGACTAAAGAATCGGTTTCAAGTAAAATTTTATGAAGATTTGTTATTTTATGAAAAGTGGCATCCGAAGAGGTGAAAAAGTGATTGTAAGGACGGAAAATGGGGGAAAAAAATGTAAAAAAAAAAAAAAAAAAAAAAAAAAAAAAAAACCACACAGATATCCGAGTGAAAAGTTCCCGCGGAGTGAGCATCGACCTCGCCCTGTCGGTGCGAGGAAGGGAAGCCCTGAGATCCGTTGGACTCGAGGACTCCGTAATCAACAACCACGGGATCGCGATGAAGGGCCGCATGATACACCGGAAGGACGGCACCCTCAAGGAAATCGTCTACGACAGCGTCAACAAAAACGTACCAAAAAAAAACTGCCCTCTTTTCGTTTGGTTGCGATACGGTGAGAAACGCTAAAATTGATCCGTCCCACTGATTTTCAGTGCATATACTCGGTCAACCGCACGTACCTCAATCGGATTCTCCTAACTGGTGAGTTGACGGCAAACTACCCAAGTGAAACCAATCCGCACCTGCGTCACAGAGTGTAAGGAAAATTCAAGGCGCGCGTTACGAAAGCTTATACGCGGAAAGCTCGTGAATTTTCCTTTGGCAAATCGTAGATGAAGCCGAGGTACACATGGGTGTACTGTTACCTGGACTGGTGCTGGATTACCGCTCTAGCCGATGGAGGAACACGCTAGTCGCGTGGAATAGAAAAAAAAAAAAAAAAAAAAAAAAAAAACGCTCGTGTGGCGAGAGAAGCCGTACATGGGACACGGAGTATCGCGTTTCGCGCGCCTGTATACCATGACCATAGCGTTCAGCTGCACGGAGAGTAGTGTCTTACGACTGGTTGACTGAGACTACTTGATCTTTTTTTTATTCTCTTCTTCTCTCCTTTCGATTATATTTTCATAAGATTACGCGTTACGCGTACACACGAGCATTGTCGATCCAATTGTTTCACAGCTCTGTTTTTTTTTTTTTTTTTTTTTTTTTTCTACTAATTAATTTTGTTTTTCCCCTCTTTCTCCGACTAGGCGCGTTATACGCGCGACATGTTTCATTTCAACGTGACAATAAAATGTTCCAGCTGCCGAAAAGTATCCGAACGTGAGCTTATTCTTCAACCGCAAGCTCATAGATGGAGATTTGGAAAAGGGAGCCTTGGTATTCCTTGAGTAAGTAAACCTATATATATATATACTGCTTGATTTGCCCCGGGGAGGGCGAGGCTAAATAATATTCCATTCATTCTTTATGATGAAAAATTCAAAATATTTACAACACCTCTCGTCTCGGGCTCGAAAATGTTCTAAAAGTCTTGGTTTTCGAGGTGTCCTTCCGTAAGACAAAACCGAGACGACACTTGGACCAATAATTTCGCCTCGCTCTCTCGTGTACGTTACTCTGGGCCTAGAAATAAAAAAAAGAAGGATATATCAGCATAGTCATGTCGGAGACAAAAAGCGCGTTATTTACGAACCTGTCCACAACAAGACAACTGGTTTTTTTTTTTTTTTTTTTTCAACGCTTTTTGTGACCAACTTGTCGATACACATAAAGCCTCGAATAAAGCTGATTTCTCAACAAAATTGATTTGATTGAAACACACGCAGCACACGGACCGAAGAGACAATAGACGTGGAGGCGGATCTGATAATAGGTGCCGACGGGGCGTACTCGCTCGTGCGACGAATGATGTCGCGAAAGCCGCGCTTCGACTGCAACCAGACTTACATAGATCACGGCTATGTCGAGTTGTCCTATCCCGCGGGTAAGGACCAAAAGTACATAATGAGCGGCGAACACCTGCACATTTGGCCGCGGGGCGAGTTCATGATGATAGCCCTGCCCAACGACGACAACACCTTCACCGGCAACATATTTGCCCCCTTCAAGACCCTAGAGTCCCTTAAAACACCCGAGCGCCTCCTCGACTTTTACCGCAAGCAGTTTCCCGACGCCCTCGAGCTCATTGGCGAGGACAAGCTCGTCCAAGATTTCTTCGAGACATCGCCCAAAACGCTCATCTCCATCAAAGTACTTTTTGCCGCATTTTACCGATCCCCTTCGATTGTAAGAAAATCGCTACAGAGCCGTTCTTTCAGAGCAAGCCCTACCACTTGGGAAGCAAAGTGTTGATCATCGGCGACGCCGCCCACGCCATGGTACCCTTCTACGCCCAGGGTATGAACGCGGTGAGTGTCATTAGCGATTCGAAAAACAAAAACAAAAAAAACTCTAGCAGCTCAACTGGAGGATTGATTTGCATTTTCAGGGTTTCGAGGACGTTCAGCTGTTGGATCACTTGATGGAGCTGCACAACGGCAACTTGGCGAAAGTACTGCCGCACTTTTCCGAAATGCGCTGCGACGACTGCCACGCCATCTGCGACTTGGCCATGTACAATTACGTCGAGGTACGAATGTGCATTTTGTTATTCGTTTTTTTTTTTTTTTGTTTTAAACCAAAGTAAGGTTTTTCTTCAAATCCCAGATGCGCGAGCTGGTGACGAAAAAATCCTTCCTTGCTCGAAAGTACCTGGACACAGCTCTCAACTGGCTGTTTCCGAACAACTGGATTCCCCTCTACAGCAGCGTCACTTTCACGAGAATGCCATACCGCGACTGTATCACCAACAAAGCTTGGCAGGACAAGGTACGCACGTATACATTACCGCAACTTGCTCTACAACCGGCTCTACTATTGTTGCAACGCAAAACACCGTTGTAAATTAATTTTCAGATACTCAAGAGAGCTGCAGTTTGCGTTGGGACTGTCGTGTTCGCGGCGCTAACCGTTCTAACCGTCACCAACGCATAATGCGTACACTATATTATGCTGTTATCGGTAATATGTATATCACATACATATATCCTCCCCCCCCCCGCATGTTACGATCATCGCCACGAGCTGATCTTAATATTAATAGACGAGTAAAATTATTAAGTTTACAAATTTTTAAGACGCGTTTTTGTCTTTCTTTCTTTCTTTCTTTTTATTTAGCCGTAATGATTACTTTACTACATCCCTTAAGTATTTTTTACAAAGTTTCATACAAATACAAATATATGTGGATAAAAGTTATGACTCTTCAATAAGAATCATTTTTAATAAACAATGTTTCAATTAAAAGATCGACTATATGTATGCATTTTTTTTCCCCACATTATAAGTAGCACCTATACACAGTGACCCCCCTCCCTCCTCTTTTTCTTTTCTAATATTATTATTTACACTATATTACATGTTGCAAATGTATAATAAGCCGAATTGCAAAAAAATCACCAGTGATCAGTCGTCCATTATCAAGAACGTGTTCTCGTGGTCCTGAACGTATTTGCTCTTGTGAGTCTCGAACAGTTCAACGAGCTTTTCGACAAACTTGGAGTGATACTCGTCAATTTGCTCCGCCGTTGGTTTTTCTATCTTGGGTATTTCCAGGGGGGCACCAACTGCAACGGATATAAATCAAGTTACATGTATAATATATAGACCAAGTCCCCCGTAGGTACAATTAATTTCTGACTTACCGACGATGTGAATAGGCTTTCGCCTGGGCACTAGGCCAAACGAGTACTGGAAAAATCCTCGGCCGATCGGCAAAATGGGAGCTACGCCAGTGGCCTTCTTCAAGAACTCTTGCGTCCTCCTCACCAGGGAACCCTCCGGGCTACTCATCTGATTGTACAGATCGGTCTCCCCAAAGGAAAACACCGGCACGAGAGGCGTTCTGGAACCATTTGTTTCAAAATCATTAAAAAAAAAAAAATTGTCCACCATGCCATTGAGTTAACAAAAACAACAACAATTTATCGAGGTCTAACCCGTTTTTGAGGGCCACCCGCACAAAACCCTTCCTTCGCTTGACGAGGATGCTGTAGGTGTTGGGTTTGCACTTGAAGGCCTCCGAGGCACCACCGACCATTATAACAACTATGCGGCCCTGAACCGGATCCTCGGTGGGTCCGTCCCGTTCCGTCGGCTTAGTCGATAGCAAGTAGTTCATGCTCCCCTCGTCGCAACTACAGGCACCTGTGTTTTCAACACGTCATCCGTACATACATATACATATATTGTCATTGTTGATGATAAACAACATTTACGAGACGACTCACCGAAACTGCAGACGTATTCCCTGTAGAGGGGCGGTTTGAAGTGCTGCTCGAGGGTAAGTATGCGAAAGTCCATGCCGGGAAAGATTTTTGGGCAATCGGCGCCGTTGGTCCCGAAAGCCCCGGTGGCGCCGGAACACAGCAATCCGTGCGGAAACGAGCAGAACAGGTAGTTCCTTTTTGGATCGAGGTCCACCGTTTTGACTATTCGGATGGGAAAGTAGGCGCAAAAGTAGCGCCACCACGCCAAGTTGCGAAACCACGTGCACCAACGTTTGCTGGGAGTATAAAGCAAAGGTGGTTTTTTTTTTTTTTCCTCGGGTGACCAATCATAACAGACATAATCATCGTTACCTCCGTCCGCCTCTGAGTCGAGTGTCCCAGTCCAAGTAGGCAAATACCAGGTAGCCGACTAGCAGTAGCCGAAGCCAGTTGGGCCCGAGTAGGAGGCCGAGGAGGGTTACGAGCCAGCCAATGGGGCCGCCAAAGACGCCGCAGTAGAACCACGCGGCCGCTGCCAAAGTCTGCATCCGGCGCTCCAGGGGCACGCTTAGCGGCGCAAACTCCACACCGAGTACTTTTTTCATTTTTTTTTTTTTTTTTTTTTCCCCCTCTTTCGGATCAACAGCGCGTCGACGACGATTGTACTCTCGATCCCGGTGTACGCGGGTATGATTTATCGTGGCATCTAAAAGTATACGCGATACGCGCGCCGGCGAGGCTGCTTCCCCCGTTGTAGTTGGCGTTGTACTGCGCAGTGCTCAATGTCCCCAAACCCATCCGGTCGGGCACTTGTTACTATTCGGACGAGTTGTTACAACAAACGCCCGTATTTTCCGCTCCGCTTTGCTTATCTCCACCCCACCCCCCTCTCCTCCCAACGATCGACGGAACGCACCGACTCACGATCATTAACTTTTTATCACCATCTGGTCTACGCGATCAACTAATGATGCTACGGCTATAGTATACATGTTGTATAGTTACATTATGCACGGCGACTCGTTAGATGGGGAGAGAGAGAGAGAGAGAAAAATCAAGCTAATACCTTATGTAACCAAACCAATTAGAAGTTGCTTCGATTTGTTTTTTGCACCTTCGCGGTTTCGAGTTTGCGCGAGAACTGTGGAAATATGCCGTGGCGCGTTTTACACGCGTCTCTATCTTTGGGGGGGGCCAATCGTTAATTGGCCATGAGGTGGGAGTTGTGATTATTATTATTTTTTTTCCTGAATTTCAATTGTGAAGTAATATCGATGACTTTGGTGATAATAGAAAATGACGTGCGCGAGTAAGGTAAAAAATTGGAAGATAAACTTACCGGCGCATCTGGTGATGCGAATTCGAGAGGTGCCGTGGGAAAAAGTTATGAGGTGTCACTAGAGAGCAACCGATTAAACGCGATGCTAATCATGTCGAACGAATTGTAAAAATAAGGTGGGGACGAGAGCAATGGATCGTCGAGCGGAGGTTGCGGTGGGAAGGGAGAATCAAGATGAGTTCAATGTATCTCGTGATTGAGTGTACGGCAGATTATCGTATAGACCAAGGGCGCCGGTTGGGAGTATCGTTTTCGCAAAGTCAACTCGCGCTGATCGACAGAGTGACACTAAATTTTTTTTCAATTAGCCTCGAAACCATTTATATATTTCTTTTTTCCTCTTTTACTTATCTTATCTTCCTTGGGGTCGGTTACGTATTGTACGGGCGCTTATTTGCTATACGCACACGTACGTAAACGCCGTGCTTCGGTTATTTTATCTACATTTGGAAATTGCACCGTGTATATATTAACACTCGCGAAAGATCGAGATGATCCAAATTTTTTGCTCTCGATATTTTTTTTTTTAAGCGCGGTGTCTCCACAGGAGGTTCAAATATTTTTAGTAGAGAAGAAAAAGCCCAACTTATATTCATGAATCGTCTATTATAATGTTAAGTTTCATACACCCTCAAACAGATTGTCATTGTTACTTCAAATAGTGGAAGAATTAATTTATTGCTCCTAAGTGACAAGCAAATTATTTTAAAAGAAAACTATTCATCTCATGAACATCAACATTACATCGCGTTATACGTTTCAAATATTTAAGTCTATAGCTACTCTGTAATAGCAAAAATTAATGATACCTGATATTCTGCGACAGAGTGTTGAATACAAAAGGATCGATCTATTTTGTATGCAATGCAATATCATCGCAGTGTTGCTAAACGACGAAAAGCGTTCCCAAATCGTTAACTCCAAAACTTAGATTTTCACCAAAAAACTACGAAACACCTTTTTTCATGAAATAAGTCATATTTTCGAAATAAATTATTTTTACTTACTGTAAAATGCAAATTTTCCTATACATAAATTTAGGTTAATGTCAGAGGAAAATTCTCATCACAATTGCGGTACGTTTCCTGATCACTATATACACCAGACTCTTGAGTAAAGCGTTCAGACCCTATCTATCGGCTACCGACTATCTTCCGTAAATACTACTTTGTAGGTGTGATGTACAATATATATTATAAAATGTAGCAGGTAAATATGCATGATACACTCAAATAGAGTTATTCAGTTAGCTTTATGAATATTAAGACTTTTCTGATTCTTTAATCCGTCGTAAAAAAATTTAACGATAAACTTGAAGCACTACTGGTAAGACAAATAAATACACTTTGCAAAATATCAACTTTATCTATTATGTAATATGTATAAGCGAATTTACTTTTACATGCATAAGTAATTTCAAAGATGATTGTACCTACAGGTGCTCTATAAAGTCAATGGGAATTTCGGGGAGTGAAAGTGAAAAAATAATTACACCAATTAAAACGAATAAATTGGTCAATTTATTATAATGTGATCGATCGCTAAAAACCCTTAACAATGTCGAGTGTTCTCGATTGATTACAATAATTATCATAATAATAATAATAATAATAATAATAATAATAATAATAATAATAATAATAACATCGATAATATTGGTTAATCTTACAATGATTACGCGAAAAATCTGAGTAACAGTAACGATGATGATGATAATAATAATAATTACCTTAGCAGTGATATAAAACTCCTAAATTTATTGCTCTTTTTATGATAAAACGAGAAAGGGAGGAAGAGTAGATGAGTTTTTTTTTTTATCATCAGTTGCTTTTTTAATACAATCAACTTGTGATAAACTCAAATTGGCAACTACTCTTTGAATTTACAATTTTTATACGGCATTATACATAATAACGATGATCGTTTCGATCATTAATTTACAATTGTCTCCTCCTTACAAAGTTTTTCGTAGGATTTTTCAAAAAATGTTTGTTTTTAGTCTGGTAATTAAAAAAGCAATAACAACAACAGAGAGAGAAGTCGAGTCAATTAATGCGTTTTTTCACGACAGCAACTCAGCAAAAGGTCTCGGTTTTTTTGTTTTATTAATAATTTTTTTTTAGACGTTCCCAACAATACAAGTGTAATATTATAAACGTCGGAATAATCATATTTTCGAAGCCTTAAGATTATAATATCATGTGATTAGATAACATTGAATTCAACTGCCGTTAAAAATGGTCCTATGGGTGAAAATTACACTCAAACACGTAGTCTATAATATAATGAAGTGGTACATATTATTATTATTACTATGAACACTGTGAGTGTCCGTATGAGCGTTTTATAAAACGAAAAATCTAATGCAACAACGAAGCTGATGCTTGGGAGAACATGGCACTTGGGAAAATCTCTACGCGCTGAGAAGACTAAATTGTTGTCGTTTTCTTCTTTATGCTATCGCTAAGCTCTTTTTTTTTGTATATGAATACTATATACTTTAAATTCGAAAACTCACTGAAATCTCAAAAGTCAAACGAGTATATTTCGAAACTATGTTCATTTCAGCACTTAATCTATACTTTATTCAATATTGTTACGTCATTTCGAAAAAAAGATTTTGAGATTTCATTGAGACACAACTTATTGACATTAATTTCGCATTTGTTGAAAATACGTCTTCTTTTGTCACTTGAGATTAGCAAAGTTCTACCATAGTAAAATATTATCATTATTATTCCTGTTGTCAATGTCTGAGATTTAGAATATAGATATTTTCGACGCTATAACAATGATAGATATATTATGTGTAAGAAAATAAAATTATAAATATAGTGGAACTCGGACCAATTTTCTTATTGTTCATGTTTTCATTATTTCTCCTTCGTACATTTTTTAGGCTTTCAAACTTACTTATCTACACTGATTACTCGACATTATTGGCTGTTTGTAATAATATTCATTAGCATTGTACGGACCAATGTCCACTTTGATTTCAACGCTGCTTTTGCGTGCACTTTGTTCTTGTCCCATTTTACGTAATATACGTATTTAGTTTACACTTAAAGATTGATTTTTATTCGTTTTCTCTAAACACATCGTAAACGCTATTCCACCGATAAGAAAAGAAAAAGGGTACACATTGTATGGTTTGTATAATTTTTTGAAATGTATACAGACTCATTTTTCAATGTAATTTTCCTAAAGATAATTAATAATATCCACAAGTAGATTGGTAATTTACAGATAATTTTTTTTTTCCTAATTTTTCTTATTTATTTTTTTTTTATTTAATTTTTTTTTTTTTTTTTTTCTTTAAGCAAACGATATTTTTCACGGAATATTATAACAGTTTGGTTTAATTCAGTTCAAATTAACAATAACACAACCATGTACATGAATTATCTTTTTTACCTGCACATAGTAATGCTGACAACAACGTACGTAAATAGTTTCCTAACATATTCAAGGTTCATCTTTCCCAACAATCCTTCGTATCGTCAATTATTTTGTCAAACATCATAAATATAACGATAAATTTGTTCTTTTACTTATCACCGACACTAATGTAATAAATTTTAAATAATACATTTTTTATTAGTAATAATTTTAGTAAATAATTACTGATAAAAAAATACGAGCTAAACATATGCATTACTTTTGACTGCGTGGTTTTTAAAACCATTCAGTGTTTTCCCTATACGTATTTTTATAATTACGGAATGATCGTAATAACAATAGTATTGATAATATTGATTCCAAAGTTAGTTTTGGTAAGTGATTGTGACGTGTAAAATGTTGAATTTCTCCGTAGTTGTCTGTGACACAGAATCACGGCTCCCGGCGCACAAAATTCAATGCACTATTGCTAAGTAAAAATTTAATTGATACTTGTATTTTGTTTATACCTTCGGTGCACCTACGTAATTGCTGTGTTGTCTTATTTTTTAACTATCACACTTGTTTGATTAGCATTCTCTCGTTAATTTAAAAATACTGTAACAACTTGCTGTGCTTTCTAAACTCTCTTTTTGTGATGTCTACGTCGCCATCATCGCTTTTTCAACTTTATAATTTTTTCTTTTAAAAAATAAGGCTGGCTGCCATGTAACTTATATCCTTACTTATGGTCTTGTAGTTTTTTTTTTTTTTCTTCACATTTTATCCATACGTATATTTATATGTCGGTAATTTTTAAAATATTTTCAACACTTATGCTGTACTGATTGTTTATATATATGTTACAGTCTAAACTATTTTCAAAGTTTGCACATTTTTTTTTATTTAAAAAATTTTTCAGTATCGTCATCAATACATAAAGAAATTACGTGATCCAAAAAAAAACCAATCTGCAATTTTTGTTAGCTAGAAACTTTTTAGTTTACGATTTTCTTTATTGCAACTTTCCGCACCGTTTTAATAACTTATTATTTAACAATGTAAATAAGTTGCCGATATTACTTGTAACACCTGTACATGGTGAAACAGCATATTTTTTCAATTATTTTTTAAACTTATTTTTTCGTTAAAAAATGTACTTTATCCTTTATGAATTCTTCGAAACTCAACAAATTTATTGTTTTTCAATATTTATTTTGTTGTTCTAGTCAAACGGTGTTAAAGAGAAATGCAATATTGAGATACAATATTATGATAGATATTATTATTATAATGTAGGTATTTGTAAGTATGAATTTCGTGGGGGTTTCAAAGTTATTCGTTTATTTTATCCTGCCGTACAAATGTGAAACCAGATTTGTTTAAATTATCAAATTCTTGTTGACTATAAGTACACCCAAGTACATGTACAGGTACGTTTATTTGGATGCATGTAGGTATTAATGTTATATGTAACGTATTTAATAAATATCATACAAACTTAACAGTTGTGTGACAAAAACATTTCACTAACGTGCATCATATAGTTATTGGAATTTTAATTACTAATCATTTAACATTAATTTTTTATTCTTTCTTTTGTTTTTTACACTTTTTTAAACATATACCACATTTTATAACGATTGAATTACTTTGTTTTATTTGTAAAAATAAAAATGACATCAATATTAAAATGCTAAAGAATTTCTTTTGTCATCAAAATAATAAACAGTTAAGATGAACCGAACAAAAGTTTAATACAAGTTATAATTCTAAAAAAAACATTTTCTAATAAAGTATTATCAACTTGTACCTATTTATAAAAGTAAATATAAGTATATACTGTAAAATGTACACAAAGACAAAGAAAAAATTTATCAAAATAAAATTAGTTTCAGTAGGCCATTTCTTGTACAGAACAGTGAAACTTTACATAGTTCGATGCACGTTCTTTTTTTGCACACCTTTGTTTCACATGCTACACCTCTACCTTTTTGTTTAGCCACTTTTCTGTTTTCAACAATTTTTGATAACATAATTAAAATATTCGAAAAAAATTAACTTACCGCGAATACTTTACAAAAACGATTTTTTTTTTTTTTTGAACAACGCGAATAATGTATTTTTTTTGAAATCATACGAAATGAGGGTTCACAATACATCTCACAAAGATTGGCCTCTTTGACGTCTTAAAAAAGGGGCAGTCCGCTCTCTGAGAAAGCCTCTCTTCGTCGGTGGCAGTTTGATCTTTCATTTTGTCTGGTTTTGTTTATTTATTTATTAAATTTTCTCGTGAATTTACCGCAATATCATCGATTACAAAATACTCGCGACACGTATTTTTTGTGCATTAACCTTAAATTAGTTAGGCTGTAGCTCACGTCTCGAGGTTAAAAAAGTGCACACCCGTAAAATTGCAACCAAACAGTTAGGCCTCACCGTTAGAGAGCACCAGGTCAAACGAAAAGTCACCCTTTCGTTCGAAAAAAAAAAAAAAAAAAAAAAGTGAAACCAGCGATAATCGTAAAATAACGAGAAAACAAAAAAAAATTAAAAAATCTCGCGCAGCTTACATTGTAATCGAGAGATACCAAGAGTTTGCCGGTGGAATCACAATCACTCGTATTCAACGATACATAACGACGGAAACAATAGCGCGGTGTACATAAACACGCATCACGGCGTTAATCGATCGCTCGTCTCCCGCGCGGATTTTCAGCTCGAGAAAATGCCGGTGAGCTTTTTTTTTTGGCACTCAGCCCCGAAGGCCCTGTAAGTCGAATTTCCCGTGTTAGTCAAGACACACACGCGCACGCACATACACACACACACGCGTACAATCGATTGATTATTCCCGCTATACACCATCGCCTCGGAATCGCGCAAAAAAATGGCATGTCACGACCTCCCCCCCCCATCCCAGTAATGCCGTGCACCGCCCTATACTATCGTGTAATCGTCCTCGCTTCGCCGGGCGCAGCTTGCTTCGACCGACACGGATATCATTCCCTTCGACGCGCTCGGAGGTGCCGACGAGTGGCTGGACTCGGTCGAGCAATCACAAAACGACTTGAGCAGTAGTTTTCTCGGCCGGCGCCAATCCACGGTGTCCTCGTCAGCCAAAAGGAGCAAGCGCACGCGGGAGGTGGTTGTCGCGCGACGTGGAGCTGCGTTGTACTAGACGAGGATCGCGCGCGGTAGTTACGTCGAGTTTTGCAGATAATGCTCCGGCTGGTAGTAGTTCGTGCCGTTTATCTGTAACGAGCGGCAAGTGTTTGTTGATATGTTAAAATAATTGTGCTCTCGCAAATGTATACACGCAAATCGTGATTGTTACCGTCATGTCGTATTCCGTGACATAAGCGGGGACCTCGAGTTGATCGGGTGACATGATTTCAAAGAGGTACTCCATGCCCGGTAGATTGTGGACTTTTTCCTTGATCGCCGGAGCCATGAATGTCGTGAACCACCAGGTCATCATCTGAAGCATTATGAGGCAACTTTGTTACAGTGGGTCTAATATGTACGTATTGTATGGTATGAAAAAGTGTAGATATAGACGCGCAAACGGTGAAGGTTGAACCGAAGGAGGGAAAAAAAAAAAAAACGCTTGATGGACTGCTGATGGGAATGAGTTCAGGCTGGGAAGCCGGGAAGATAATTGTAAACTCGCGGCCGAGAAAAACGATTGTTGCAGAGCTCGTTGAATAATAGATCAGACCAGTGAGGTGAGAAAAGAAATAAGGCAAAGGATTTCAAGAGAAAATTAGGTACTCGCTCTACCAGGCCGAATCGTTACACAATATGTTACCAGTTTTTTCTATCCTTACCTTAGTCCAAATCGTCGGGTGAACAATGTAAAAGTGCTTCAGATTCTTTTTATACCTGAAACATTGGAGAAAAAGACGTCGAATGATCAATTGTTAGAATTGGGTGTCGCAGTTACAAAAAAAAAAAAAAAAAAAAAAAAATTCGCTCACTTGTAAGGAAGTATGTTGTAGACTTCTCTGAGCCACCTTAAGCTCGGATAATTACGACTGAGCGTCATAGTGTGGAAGTAAATAATGACATAGTCTCCTCGAACTATCGGATCCATCAAATGGATGAGATACAATAAGGCCTGGAAACAAACGAAATATACGTATACAGATACATCCTACTACAAAAAAAAAAAAAAAAAAAAAATATATGCGTATTTATAAGTGTACCCGAGGATTCGTGTTCAACAAAACAAATTAAGCTCTAGTGCCGATAAAAGACACGTTCCTCGATCTCTTATTATTCGGTGATTAATCATCGGGGAATTGGTGATTCGGGTAACAAAAAGCATTTAAAGATCAACCTCATAAGTACGAAAGCAACAAGCTTTGAAAAAAAAAAAAAAAAAAAAAAAAAAAAAAAAAAAAAAAATTTGCAATTCCAATGAAACAAATGCACGAGAATCGGTCGCGAGAGCCAACCTTGCGCAGACTGCTCTAGTTTCAAGGTAGCGGCGAATCGATCTGTGTGTTGGTACCTTCCCCCCCTCTCCCGGTCGCTTCTCGTCCATCCCCCTTTTTTTCACAAACGCAGCGCGCGCTTGCTCGCAATTATCTCGGTTATTTTCGCACTTGCACCGATGTATAGATACTCTGGATTTTTTTTTTTTTTTTTCACCCGAGCAACGCACGTCAGTGCATTACTTACTGTGGGTTTAAAAATATTTATTTGCCACGTAACAACGCGTAAGCGGCGAAAACCCGATCTATAGGCGAATCGTTGAAAACTCAAGAGTTGGTATCTTTCGCATCTTATCTTGAACTTGCAAAGCTTTCGAGGTAGCGGTAAACAACACAAACGACAATTGGCCCAGTTACCTTGTCGAGATTGAGGTCATTGGCTGGAAACCACTTGCCCAAGAACACAATGACTGGCCGTCCCTGGCGGTCGACTCCGCTCTGGTAGAGGCATCCGATACCCGAGACTTCCGTCAGATCCTCCACATTGGCACGTCTCAGTAGACGCTCGTACCTGTCGTAAAACAAAAAAAACAAAAAAAAAAAAACAATTCTCATTACAAGATCCACTTTTGCACCTGTATATAATACATGCGCATGCTGTGCATGACCATAAATAATGTCATTGAAGATCTTTTCGCTCAATTAAAACCTAGGGCCTGCGTACCACCTATTTTGTTACATCGCAGCATTTTTGTTTTTTCCTGTTTCTGAGCATTTGCTCGAGGATATCAGAAATTTTAAAAAATTACATCCACGCATCGCGGCCAATGACTCATACAGTCGGCGCAGCGCCTCTGAATATACCGCCAGCATTGCGGTGGTGCTAATATTTGGTTTTGATTATTACTCAAGGTAATAAGCGGATAAAACGAGTTGAGAAAAAAAAAAAAAAAAAAAAAAAAAAACTGAGAAAAATCAAGCTAATGGACGCTTTGGGGAGCAGTGGAGAACAAAGAGGAGCCGGTATAGACGATCTGTACGTGCTTTTTTGCGAGTTGATGCCGATGAAACTCGGGATATCAATGCATACATTGTACAAAGTAACTATACTGAGATGGCCTATAAATTCTTACGACGCCCCTTTAGTGTCGAGGCACGTACCTGTGCTCTCGATATAATCCTATACCTACACGGTAAATGAGTCACAACAGATGCTGCTGTTGTTAGGTCTGTAGAAAAAAGGATCTCAAAAGACGAAAACAAGTAGGTATAATTACAACAATACTTATTTAGTGCAGGGTAATTACGATTTCAAACTTTGCAGGACGTCGATTAATTTTTTTTTTTTTTTTCTAAATTATGTTTTCCAATTACATTATTACAACAATGTTATGTTGCGAACAACGTTAAAGTCATTAGAGCCCTCTAACTGTGATTAAACTTGCTATAAAAAACGCCACTCACGCGAATTTGGTTGTACATTGTTTGTGTGTGTAAAAAGAAGTGTACAATTATCCCGACTGTCACGAAAAGTAGACACTTCCTTGGGCTTTTGTACAGTTGAGAAAAAGTGTAGATCTCGAAGAAATACAATGTTTTATCAAATTAATAATAGTGGACTTTGTCACAACCCTAGCCAACATTTTTATGGTTTATTAATTGAAGAAAACCTTTTAATTGCATTGACAAAATTATGACAACCCACGCTCAATCTCTTATGTGATAAAAATTTACTTGTAGATTTCGATTTTTAACGTACAAATTTTTTCTATTCCATACTTTTTGTGTGCTAATCACGAAGAAAAGTAAATTATCCATTACTTCAGCATTTGTTTTGAAAAAAAAGCTCACTATATACATTTTAAAGAAAATTACCATTGAGATTACGGGAAAAAAAAAAGTAAATGACAAATTGATCGTGAATAACGACTAATGCAGTAAAACGTCTGTAATTCCATACACACGCGCGCGAGCATGCTATTACTGCCATGTCAACTTTGACAGGACGCGATATATTGTTACCGGAGTTATAACGATGCGGACTTTTTTTTTTTTGCATTTGCGTCGCTCGTGTGAGCACGAAACACTGGTAAGTACGTGCGTAATACGAGATTCTTGGGAAAAACAAACATTGTCAATCTGGTTATTTAACGTGAAATTTCTCGGAGAGGTTTAGCCACGTCAAAAATCACCAAATACCCACTTCCCTCTCTGCTCCCACAAGACAATATGGTACAAACCGTACTCAACGTTATCGATTCTTTTCCTCCTCCTCCTACCCCCCCGACCCCCAAGTTGTTATATACTCGGACACTCGCCCCTTTTCCCTTTCGAGCTCCACTTCGGCCAATCAATTATTCAAATTGCTTCCTCGTACAACCTACCCACCTTTCGAGCATCACGTTGTACGTTCACATCGATTATTCATAAGACATCGAATGATCGTAAAACCAGCATAACATATAATATGTTGATATATATATATATATGATCCAAAAAACACGTAACTCGCGGAACATCGAGAATAGATAAAATGTGTTAAAATGACGAATCAATAAGCCCGAGCAGGACAATGACGACATGCATCATAAAGTCGACAGTCAACAAAAGCGTATACGTGTGTATGACAGGCGAGCGAAGAAGATGTATGAGTAAGCATTTACTCAGTGACGCACGCACGTCTCGATGAGGGTAGGGTAGGGCAGTAAGGGGGGGGGGGTGTAGGGAGAGCTTGCAAAGCTCGTTCGGCCCCATACAATAGGTGTGCGGGCTGTTTTACAGCGGGAAAGTGTACATTTTATACAAACTCGGGCCAAATGGAGGACAACGCCTCTCGTCGCACGAGTGGCAAAAAATTGGTTCGTTCAATTCGACCGCGTGTGCTGCTGTTGCGACACAAGTACAGGAATATACTTTGGTTCCCCAGCAGCGCCAAGGAGGATGAAGTCGAAGGGTGGAAGGAAAGCAAATTTTTTTTTTAAATCTTACATATCCGCAAAAAAGGGGCATCTTATAGCAGCGATAACGAAACAACACGTATATACACGGTAATGTGGCATAAATACGCACTGGTCCTCCTCGTCGACAACGGCATCGGCCATGTCTATCATCACCATTCCGCTCTTCTGTTTTCTAGTCTAGCGAAAACACACAGACGCGGGGGCGCGCGCGCGCACACACTGCACCAACAGAGCTAGATTTATCCGGCTTCGATGTAAAAGCTCGTGGTTTTTGCGTTTGTATAATACGCTGGTTGTTGGTTGCAAGCGCTGTTTTGCCTCGTTTGCCGATAATTTGGTACAGACGAGATATAGAAAGCGTCAGGATGTACAAAGGAGCAAAAGTCGTATCGAGCGCGCGTCAAACGGTACAACCACGACGGTGACGGTGACACCGCGAGTCCTCGCGTGCGACTGACATACCCACACGCGGGCCTGAAATAGCCGCGCTTGCTTTCCGTACCCCCGCGCCCTCGCTCTCAGTGGTAGGTATACATATAGCGCGTTTTCCCCCTCGTGAGAGTCCCTCTATATATATATATATATATGTTGTGCTGTACTTGCAAGCTCGCGGAGGAACTTTTCCAAGCGACTACTGCTACCATCTATCAGCGGCGACTGATTCGACCCACCGCGCCTGCGAGTTTTTCTTAGCGCGCCGCGCCACCTACATCGGGCTTTTTTCCGATTTTTATTTTTTCCTCGTCATGTGATTGAGCTTTTTTTTGGGGGGGGGGGGGAAATTTTCCCTTGTCTGCTACTTTTGAACGTCGTTGGCTCTGCTTTACTCTGATTTTTCATTCGCCGGGGTGCATATTACAACGCCCTCTGGTCGAATTCGGTCCAAGTTCTACAGTTTTAAGAGTTGGTGGATAAAACAATTTTTTTTTTTTTGTTCTCGATCATTACGGAAAAATTACAGAACGGTCGGTTTGACTCGAACAATGCATGTAATAGTCTTTTTACCACGTATACATTGAAAAAAGAAGTAGGTGATGCTAATCGCTATTTTTTATTTTTTCATTGATAAGTAATTTTTTCTTTTTCTTCTTAAATTTTCGATACATTATATCGCGATCGGTAAAGATTACGCATGTTAAAAACGACTCTTTGCCGATTTACCGAATACCTCTTGTAGGTATACAACAATCCTGCACGTTGTTGCTAGATAAGTACGTATACTACCGTTCACGGAAGCTGACAAAGTTAGCGAACGGGGCCTCGGGCACCAGGTACTTTTCGTTCCGTGGTATGTGGTACACGTATAGGCTCTCTTTGTTAATAACATTGCTCCCCATTATCTCTCAGTTATAATGATCGTACAGTTATAACATTGTTACACCTCGACTCTACAACGTTCGCTCGTTTGCTCGCCAAACTTTCGGACCAGCGCTTGTAATCGAATTTTCGCGTGTACCACAATACACCTATACGTGTATATATACAGTAATGGCTCACTCGTGCATGAATGTACTCGAGGTAAAAGTATAATTGCGAAATCGAGCTTTTTCCACGTTTACTTTGCCCAATGGCAATTTCAACGGCGATCGGCTCGAATGGTAAAAATAACTCGACAGTTTTTCCAATTCCATTCGAGTTTTGTCAAGGCTAGGCTATTTCTGGTAAATTACCGACTATTTTCGTCGCGTGCCACTGTCCACCAGAATTTTTACGACTTTTTGCTGAATCGATACTTCATCAGCGAGCCCCGGATAACACCGTTGTCGGCTCGGGTATACGTGCACGAACCTATATATATATATGTCTATTGTATACGAGCTATCCACGGAAAACAAGTTAGCTCATTCCCAATATTGGAAAGAAAAATGATAGCACCTTCGTCGTAAAGATTTTTATTTTCCGTTTTCAGAAATATGTTTTCGTAAATATTTAACGAAAACTTTTGTCGATACTTGTTGGGATTTTTTGTTCAACTTTCCGCTAGTTTTAGGTAAAATTTTCAGTTTTTTTATAATTTCTAGAAAAATTAGAGACAAAATTGTTTTTCGTCGGTTTTTAATCTAAATAGAAAATGGATTTACTAATATTTTCCTTATATAAACTGTTGTTATTGACAAATCTCGCAGCTAAATAATTTTAAGAGCGCCTTAAGCAAAATTCTGCGATTGATTTTTCACTCAACACTTGGGTAAGTGAATTTCCAAGCTAACAAGGGTACAATTCTTACATACTCCCGGGACAACTCAGTTGAAAAAAAAAAAAAAAAAAAAAAAAAAAAAAGAAAGAAAGAAAGAAAGAAAAAAAGATCGAGATAATATTAATAAGCACGTAAGTAGACGAGGTCAGTGACTGCTCAAAGCCGTCGATAAGCCGTGCACAAGCCGAAACAAACACATCGTTGCAAGTTTGGTCGATAAGCAGCGAGAGTTAGCTGGCTATATATATACGACGAGCCGAACCCCACGAGGCTCGGGGTCGTCGAGAATGAGTGACGAAGCTGCAACAACTTACCGTTCCTTATGCTGCATCTGCTTGTACGCGTACTCCTCCTGGGGGTCGGTGGTGGTTCGTTCGCCGAGAAGCCGCTGCCGGTCGAGATCCCCTTGCATCTGGGTGAACGCGTGCTCCCCGAGATTCACCGACGCCTCCAGGTGGCTGCCTAAATCCACGCTCTCGTCGCCTACAAAATTTTTTTTTTCCAATCAGTTTTACTTCATTTCAATACGATTCCATCGTGGGCTATTTGCTAAACGTTTAAAGCATGTGTGTTTTGCCTTGCTCCATCGTTTTACAAGTTTCGTGATTTGTTTGTGGCAGAGTGAAAAAACAAAAACAAAAACAGTTAAAAACGTATTAAATACATCGGTAGGATTTCAAACATCGGTTTACGTATAACAATAATAACTATTGGTACTTGAAAAGTGGGACTATTGGAAAAAAAACCATTGGTTTCTTCGAAAGTGATTGAAAAACAATGTATTGCATGAAACTTTTTCAAAATGAGAATATTACTAATATAAGATCAGTTCTTTCCAAAACATTTACTGATAACTATATAAGTTCAATAGGTATAGCAAATGATTAAGTTTGAGACAAAATTGACCAGATTAAAATCGGAAAATAAAAATAAAAAATAGTTCCTTTCCAAACTGCTTCGTGGAAGGAAGCGATAACAAAAACTTTGAGCCTCAAATTATAAGAATTAGTCGTCGTGAGCTTGAGATGTAATTTGTTACGTATACGTAAATGACATAGACCTTCATTTTTTCTAAACGACGTATCGACAACTGCGAGTAAGAAAATACGAGTTCATATATTTTTTTTTTTTTTCAAGTTTCTAGTTCGGGTAATCTAGAGAGTATTTTTCTAAGCTTCACAGTGACAAATCCACGGTCCCTTGTATCATGGAAACAAAAAAAAAATTACTACCTGCTCTCATGTATTAATTGTCACTGTAAAATTTGTGAAAAAAAAAAAAGAATAAACACTTTTCTACCCACAGAGCCTGATTTCGAGTCCCTTTTAATAAAAGCCTAAAGCTTTCATATACCGGAAAACATTATGTTTCAGCAAAACGGTATTTTCAACAGATTTGTTTACGAGGAGGTAAAAAAAAAGAAAAAAAAGAAAAAAAAGGTAGTAAAGCAAAGCAACCGACCGAGCCAACACTCACCGTGCAAAGTGTGCTGGGGATTGTCGATGATGCGAATCTGTCTGTCGGGCAACTGAGGCTCGCCATCAATTCCACCGACGTCGCTCGGCAACTGCCAACACGCGTCGTCCTCCTCAGCCATGGTCCTCGGAAAGTACAACGGCAACAATAGCTGGTAGACCTCGAGGTCCCGCGGATCGAGCACGAATATCACGCAGCCGAACGATTCGCTGTACTGCTCCAAAAATCGGCGCACCGTCCCTGAAAAACCCGCCGTCGTCTTTCTGGTTATCACATCGTTATCACCACCGCCCATCAGATAATCCGTTTTATTATTATCTCGTGCAAGATTGCCTTTTTTTTTTTTTCATATCGCATATACGTTTTTGTTACGTCACTTTATCGATTGTTCATTCAGTTGATGGCTTTGCCGTTTCATACATTGCTTTTTCCTCGTTTCACTTTATATTGTATACTCTCGATCGGCAAAGCAATACAACAATGAAACAACTATCGAATGAGCGCGCAACATGCAAGCAGATTGGAAAAAAAAAAAAAAAAAAAAAATTACAAGTATATCAAGTTATGTTCGTACTTAGGGCTATGTGTGCTCCGGCTTCTGGTGGGTAACTGCGGCGAACGGAGTTGACGACGGGCAAGGCGACGCTTCGTAGTCCCAATTCTCGAGCCTTTTGCAAAATATTCCTGAAACGAAGAAAATTTTTGTTTGTCTCTCGCTCGTACGTACACACGCACACCCATCCATATATTATGCATCTTGTATTATCGCAGTTGGGCGAAAAAAAAAAATTTTTTACCATCACAATGTGCAGGTATATAGCTCATGACTAACCTGTAACAACAGTGGAGCGTATTCTCCGCCGCGGTCTGGTATTTAATGTTGTAAACGGGTCCGACGGTGTGGATGATGAAACGAGCGGGCAAATTGTGGCCTTGCGTCGTCTTCACCTCGCCGGTTTTACACTCTGCAAAATAAAATTTTTGTCGCTCGCATTATCTCTATTAAAAAAAAAAAATAATAATCACATTCTTTTACCATTTTACTGCTGTTTTTTTTTTTTTTTTTTTTTTTTTTTTTTCATACGTATTGGCGCGTTGTACAAATGACACACATTTATTTATCAAGGCATTATTCATCGCTCTTGCTCACTTATCGACGAGACTAGGAATTTAGTGCAGATAAGATAAACACACTCTTGAAACGTTTTACACATCGATCGCATCGAGCGAAGCCCTTACGCTTCGACGTTTCACGTAACCTGGATTTTCGCGAATCCTTACCTTATGCACTCACTGTGCGTATAGATGCCATATTTTTCACACACGATTTTCACACTTTGACAAAACGATTGCACTTCCTCACGGGCTATAGATATATATTTTCGTTCCCTGGATGATTATCTGCACACTTATCGCGACGACACAACGGACACGCGTTAATTGCTCGTTAAAAAATACGTACCTACACTCGTATATTATTTTTTAATTTTTTTTAATGACTCTGAAAAGAGCATACAAAGCCGTAAGTTATTTCAAAGTTTAATTACCACGTACGAGCAGTTGGTTTTTCATTTTTTTTCAAACAAAAATTTGTCGCGAATTCACCGGTAAGGATAAATAAAACAAGTATATTCAATTATTTCCTCCAAATCGTTACATTTTTCGATCGCCAGTTACGCGTTACCTAAATAATTGAGGGCTCTTTTTTTTTTTTATCAGTAACAGCGTCGAGTAAACAAAATGTAGATTTGGACGAATGTCGTACACCTACCCTTGATTTCGTTGTAAATTTCTTTGGTGAGGCCCGGCCCGGCGCGATGAAAAATTCTTTGGCACACAGGACTGTTGTCATCCATAGTCTCGTTCGTCGAATTGACGATCGCGTCGACTCGCAGAGACGTCAAATCCCCAGTCCTAGGAGAGAGAGAGAGGAGCATAAAAACAATTAAACCGACAATATTCACCGAGTGAAAAAAAGTAAAGGTATCTGTTAGGCTTACCATAACGCGATTTTATTGTTGAGCAGGGGCTGACACGGGAACGGACTGGCCGAGTATTGGGCCGCATTGCCAAGGGCCCTCGAGTAATCGCTGAATCGGTGCTGCGTCGGAAAATCGGCCCATCGTTTGAGCGCTGATACCTCGATTACCTCCAGATCGACCCCAAGCGGTTCCATCAGCCTCATTTAGCTGCAACAGGAGACATTATGCACTTTCCGCATATATGTACGATTCATTATATACCGATTTTTTTTTTTTTTTTTTTTTTTTTTCCAACATGCACACCTAGTACAAAGAACTACGAAGAATAACGATAAAAGTGTGTTGAGATATCGGGTGACAATGAAGAGATTATTAATAATAAATAACAAAGTGTCAATTGGACGGAGCGAGGGATCGTTCATGAACAAAGTACATTGGATAGGCATCATCATAGCCGGGGAAATCGGCAAAAGTGAATCACCGATGTCGCAACTTGAGCGGAGCAGAGGGGGAGGATAAGAGGCACGTCGAATGAAAGTTGCACATTTTATTCCGGCTCGTGATGTCACGCGTCCGAATCACGGATCGCGTGCATTGTATACATATACAATATGTATACGAAGAAAAAAGAAAAACTGTAAATTAATATGAGTTGCACATAGTTGTGTACAGCTACCACCAATTTGATTTAAATTTTGCGAGCCACCCGACATATATTATGTTAGTGTATCGTACGTTGGTCAATCGCCACTCGATCAAGTACCTACTTACAGCGAGTACACGTATAGGTGTATACACCTGTATTATAATTATGTCGATGACGAGATTGCGGTCGGATACCAATACAGCCCTATCGCGTGGACGAGGGTACCTGTACCTATAGGCTATATACACATTTGCGTGTGGGTGGGTGGACGGAGCGTGTATAACGTGGCGCATTCGCAAACAGGGCAGATATACAGGCCGCGATGATGTCAGGCAATCCTAGAGAAACGCTGATCAGGGGAAGCCTCTGCGGTACTCGATAGTAGGTGTGCCGGGGCTTTCCGAGCGAAGCCCAAGACAGCTGTGCCGGGAGATTTGCGCCGCGAAGAGGAGAAGACCGCCGTTACGAAAGATCCTAGCGGCGCAATGTATATATACATACGTATACATTATAATTATTGTAGAGGGCCGGTTGCGTGATTTGACCATCTCGTAGGTGACACCTCAATCGACGTTGCCGTGGTTAAATATCATAATCGTTGATACATCGGACGATGGGGTTCGAACAATTCGATGGGTGAAACACGCGTGACAAGCTACATATAATATCACATGGAGGGACTTTTTTTTTTTTTTACCCATACTTATATACGACATGGTTGAATATACCTACGGAGGTACGAGCGAATAAGATTCACCGACTCGCACCTTTACTTATTGAAATAAGACCGAAATGGGGTCATGCATCAGCGAATAAGCGAATAAAAAAAAAGGATAAAAAGTCTACGTAGCAATGGATCGGTAAATATTTGACCGCGGATGATCAGGGATGAAGCAAAAATCACCGAGACTAGTGAGAGTCACGTTAGTATCTGTAAAGAAAATAGGAACAACAAAAAAAAAGAAATCGCGAGACGCATGCAAATATATGTATACAGTCGATACGGTAGAGCAAGAGGAGATCGAGCAAAGAGCTGCAAAAGGAACGAGGGGGGTAATAAATCGGTGCCGTACCGGCGACGGACCAGCGTATATATATATAATTTAAAGTCGTTGACGTCGCACACCCATAATATGTATATACATACCTACACGTGTTCATGTAACGCACATGTATGTAAGCTCCCCCCCCCCGGAGAGAGAGAGAGAGAGAGAGAAGAGAGTCACCGGTCACGCGAGGTGCAGTCCGTAACGCGGCGTTAAGTATATAAAATCCGTCTATGTCCATCGTTACGAGGCTGCATGCGCCACGCTTGGGCTTCCTTCCAACATTTGGGATGCATATATACGAGCACCGGGGCCGTTCTCTCCTCTTCAAAGTAACGATTTAGTTTGGACCGCCGTTAACATATTACATACACCGACGAGCGTCCATGCACGCCCCAAGGGAAACGACCTTGACTCCCGTTGTTATAATTTTAATCGCTACTCTTGCCAAACACGTGCCTCTTTTAACGTTCGTTTCGTTGGCCCTTTTACTTTCCTCCCCTTTCCTCCACTCCGATCGACACTCGTATTACAGGTGTCCCGCCTCCGCGTGCACTTTGTGCCGTTGAAATCTTTGAAAAATGTATCTCTATACCCTGTATACGTTACTTCTCTCAAAATGGACGAATCATCAATTGCTCGTATAATATCGTCGTACATTTGGACATCGGCTCTACAATCTCTCTTTGGGTGCAACATTTTGTCGTATACGCCCCGGTGTACATGTATATCCGTACATTATCGAAAAACCCGATTGTTTTATCAATAACTCTTTTAATATAAATAGTCGTGTGTACATTACGCGGAGGTATACATTGAAATTAAGAGATTTCCACGCGATCTATTTTTTTTTTTTTTTCTTTTTCTTTTCGGTGCAATGTAAAAAAGAACAAAAAAAACAATGTGCGATGAAAAGAAAAAGGGCACCTGTACACACAGAACGCGATGAGGTAGAGGTTTTTTTTTTTTCACCAGTAAGTAAGTTTCAAGTTCCGCGCCAGCGGCTTACGGTATAGGTATATATGATACATACATGTATATCGGTAAGCAGAGATAGAGGTACAGGCCCTCGTGTGCAAGCTCTCGAGAAATACAGATAAAGGGCAAAAAAGCAGAAGAATGGAAGAAAAGATAAAAGACGCGATCGAGGCAAACGTCAAGGAGAAAGCGGATGACAGAGGGGGGTGGAGAAGGCATTATGCGCACACATAAAATATAAAAGAAAGAAAGTAAGTTGGGTCAGAAGAGAGTTTTTTGCGGCCATCGGGAGGAGGAGAACCGCACAGCACAGGTATAGGTATACATATATACATGTACGTATGTATGATAAACCACCGATGCCTGCAGGCACACCGGCAGTGAGCAGATCGATACGTAAAGTATAAGTATTGTGCATCGAGGACTGACTTGAACATGTAATATAAGTATATTATGTGCAGGTATATATGAAATGTCGCGTCGATCGGGTCTTCTTCTTGCCTCTCTTTTGATGATGTGCATCGTGCACCATCGCCGTGCGCGCCAATGCAATTAAGAGAGAAGAGCACACCGTCAAAGTTTTATATAAATATGTATATACTTGATTACCTTCTCTTTTTTTATAAATTCTCCGCTGCTGCATCTCGGGCTGGAATCTTTTTTTCCTCTTTTTTTTCATATCATCGCTCAACTCAAGATATACAGCGGCAACAACAAAATACCGATGCAATTGTTTTTTTTTTTTTTTTTTTTTTTTTTCTTGGGACTTTTTGTGCGCAAACAATACAATATACGCGACCATCCACATGCCCTCCCGTGCTAATAAGAATATGGATGTGAAGTAAATTCGACCACACCACCATATAGGGTTTAGCTGTGAGTTTTCGACTTGGACTGTCCTTCGGTACTCTTTCATGTGGGTAGTACATTTTTTTTCTCTTTACGGGCAAAAGATTGTACATACGCAATCGCACGCGAGAGACAACACACCGTTTTGTACACATATACGTATAGGGGATAAAGAGTTCACGGCTCGTGTGTAATGTTACAACACCGCCCCCGACCGCCGCGGCACAATTGCCTCATTGTTCTGCCTTTCTTTTTTTTTCCCTTCCTCTGATGCGTATAATATGCGTAGTTATACCTTGTACTCTCTCTCGCGCGCCAAACAGCGCCGCGATTCGTACTTATTTCTTTGTCAAATCTGCGTCGATTGTCCATTTCGTGCGAGACGCCCTTCCTTCGTGGACGTTTTTTTTTTTTTCTCTTTTGCTGCGCATGGAAAGGCAAAAAAAATAAAAATAAATTTTATATTTACCGTGCGACAAAAAAACCTAAAGAACAAAAGTACGGAGAGATAAAAAGGAAGGAGGAGCGGCTCGGGAGCTCTTCCGTACGGGGGTATCTATTATTTGTCAACCGACGCAACCGATCCTCTAGTCTCTATCTCTCTCTCTCGTCGTTGGGCGCATAATGAAACGAAGGCCGCGCGTGTGCATCCATACACGTGCATATATGTGCGTGATTCGGCACGATGACGGTGGGAAAAAAAAATAAAATAAAATAAAATTGCCCGAAACACTCTCGTGTGTGTGTTGTCACTTCCACCGTGACATTATACTTTTTTACGCAACGATATAAAATATATATACATGCAAGTACACACACATACGTGTCGAGTGTTTCATTGACGCGTGTCGCCGTGTGTATATGGCATCCTTCGTGTGAAAAATCAATGGGCTGTAGGCTTAAAATTGAATAAGTCATGGCGATTAAAATAAAAAGGAATATTTAATATAATATGATACTATAGCTGCCGCGAAGGTGTACATGGAACGCAAAAATCGATGCATCTTTTATGTATACATATAAGGGGATAGAGAAAAAAAAGAGGGTTCGTTACATGTGTAGCTACAAGCACTTCTCTCGGGCCTAAATAAAAAGATTGGCGGGTGCAAGGTACTTTGAATAATGCATAAAACGCAGACGGGAGCCACCAAAGCTCGTCGCTGATGTATAAATTGGTTTGACTCGATGATTGCGAACAAAGGGGAGAATGCATGATTTTTCGTGGTGATTGGACGGAAAAAAAAAGAAGAAGAAAAAGAAGATGATGTATCCAGTGGAGTACTTTATTGACTCATCGTTACAAGGCTCGAATTGTTTTTCTGAGAAAAATATAATTATCGAGGAAAGAAAAAAAATAATACAACAAGCACTGCAAGATCCCGCGCGTCGCTAATCGGCGCGCGGGTTATTGCGTCAGCGGCGATGGGCCGTTTTCTCTTATTGAAACGGCAAATAAAAGTGACGCACGCACGTTGTGTCGTTCCAGCGTTTTCTCCGCCGAGTACATAATATATTATTGTGCCTCGGCTCGAAAAAAAATTATCATAGCTGCATGTTTTGTAAATACGTACGCCCGATTGCGTGAAAAAAAAAAAATGTGATGTGCTACTTATTTTTAGGTATCAAAACGCACGTGTTCTATATTTACGCCTCTGTGGTTTATTAATTGTCGAATGTATGGTGAATATACTTATCCTCAAGTGAAACGAGAGTAGTTTATGTACATACTGAATAATAATTGTAATTATGATGATTATCGGCCAGTAGCAAGTATACGTATATAATATATATATATATAATTTACACAGCTTGGACGGGAGCAAATATCGCGATGGTATAAAGCTGACGAGACTAAACGTTCGATGTAATTGATTACTCGAATAATCAAACGCGCGTCCTCGTATACCTGATGAGCCGGTAATTCTCATAGCTAGTCTCTGTTTTGTATAGTAACCGACCCAACGCCACCATTGACGTTTATGGTTGATATATATATATCTCGTAGGATTCACTTATAGTTTCGGAGACTCGTAAGGAAAAAAAAAAAAGGTCCCACTCTCTCTGTCTTTATCGGAAAAAGTTGGCAATTGGCAAACTTGAAAGTAATGGGTATACGACTGCACGTATAGGCGACGAGATCGTAAAGCAATCAATTTATCGTCGTAAAAGGGAAATATCGGCCCGGCGGTGCTTTCAACGGGGGGAGGGAGGGATCGATTAAATTTCCCGCACGCGCTCCAACGCAATATACGTATACATCGCACGTGTACCGACGTGTACGTACACATTGGATGTGCAAGAAACAACAACGTATAATAAAGGGAAACAGCGGTGATGCAGGGGCATAAATAAATGGACACAAACAAATAAGCGGAACAATAAGTAAAGAGGACGAGGGGGAGAGAGAAAAAGGGAAAAAAAAAAAAAAACGAGTCCCGTGACTATAACATGTACACACGTAAACTTGGCGCGCGCGCGAGGATCCGTAAGGATTTCGTTCAGTGGATGAGGGAACGGAAGAGTTGTGGGCACTGCGGATAAACCACGAGCAAGGGGGGGGATGTATTTCTTTACGTCGAGTCGTACAAAAAAAAAAAAAAAAAAAAAAAAAAACACCTACCGTAAGTATGGTCTTCTCGCTCTCGCGAAGGAAAAAATAAAACTGCCAGGGTATATATACCCGAATGACGTACACTACTCCGCGGGCATGCACTTTTCCCAACTGCTAGGACCGGAGACTCTCTTACCGATATCTACCAACTGAACACCGACTCGGTTTTACCGCTTATATTATATATTATATACACCCACGCACGTATACGCACCCGATAAGTATAGTTATTTTGCGAGATAATATACGAAACGCAACTTGATATGATAATATGCTACTATCTGTTGACCGTTGACCAATTCAACCGTAAGACATACTACGCGGAGTCTATCAGTAGCGCATTAATCAGCGCGACGATGAAATTCGACACAGAGATTTAATCGTTGGAGGGAAGAGGGGGATGGGGGAGAGATAAATTTGTATACACGCTTGTGAGAGCACGCACCCGCATATATATATATATATACATATAGAATCAGTCATTTGCCAGGGGGGACTAATCGGTCGAGAGCTCGACACATGCATGTATAATATACAAATACACCTATCTATCCACCACATATACATATACACGTAGCACAGATAAAGATAAGAGAGGGAGAAAGTTGGTGCCGTATACATTGTTCCGTCGGTACGGTATGGAATATACATCTATAATAGCTGTGTCGGTCCATAATTCGAGGAAGAAAGACTTTGCTTCCGTGCCACACATCCGCTATACGTCTGGCTCTCTTGGGACTCACCGTATAGTAATTCGTGCTTATAGTTTTTCTGTGACCTCGTGTTTTGCTCACGTAGATTACGTTTAACCAACGCCGTGCTTTCTTGTGTGCTCTTTCTCAATCTCGGTTTCTGTGTGGCCCAGCCACCCGCGACATCGTCGCTCTCGCATCAGCGCGAACGACCAGGCGCTGACCACCAGGTCAGCGACGCGCCGTCAACGAGCAGCTCTGAGTTGCATTCACATACACACACGTTGGCTCACATCTTTGTATTGTATTTTTTGTTCTTAGTTTATTCAGTGTATCATTTAACGTTCGTAGTATTCAATTTTATTCAGTTGCATTTAAATCCGGATTGTATTTGTTTTCTATTTCATTAATAAATTGGGTTTTTTTTTTATGCCTCCCGGCTTTTTTCCCTAAGTGCAGTTTTTTTTTTTTTTTCTTTCTTTCTTTATCCTCTTCCCATGAAACATAACTACGAAGCCTAGTCAAACCGACAAGGTTTCGAGCGTACATACAATGTATACGTGTGTATATATTTATACGCATGCTTCGTAATTCTCTCGACGGGATGTATAATATACGCATGTGTAAGTATATAACGTACACCTACGAGGAAGTAATCGAAAAGCGAAAGCGAGGCCTGTAGGGTGTTTGTGTACAATGGGAGGGGGGGGGTTGAGAGATAATAGTACGTATGTATATAGGGGTAGTACACGAAGCGCGTCACGGCGTTGCTCGCTCGCCACGCATGTATAATGCATGAAATTTGCTCCTCGCAAATTAGTCCAATCTCGTGTATGTGTGTGTGTGCGTGTACGTTGGACACGTAGGTATATATGTTGGTGTATACCACGTATGCGTGGGCGTACGTAAAAGTATGTTCCAAGATATATCAGCCCCCCCCCTCTCAAAAAAAGGCCAGTTGCGTGGATGCTCCGAAAAAGGTGGTGGGTGGGCGCTTGCAATATGATCGACAGTGAGGTAATGACAGCTGCACTATAACGTGGGGCCTATGGCTGCGGATACAATGTAACACACATTATACGGGCCGATGGGACAAAGTCAGGGTGAGATAGCGTGGAAGAAGGGCTGCATCAGGATCGAGCGGTGACGATGAGAGCAAACTGATTATTCGACGGTGGTGGTGGTGGGGGATGGGGGAGGATGGTTGAAAAGGAACGAAGAAGAAAAGAAAAAAAAAAAAAAAAAAAAGGGGCGACACGGGCGTGTGTGGGAGGAAATAGAGAAATTGTCACCTGGATGTGTACTTGCTGCTCCGCGACTCCTAGTTTTTGTTGTCGTGGTGCGTTGGCTGGGGTTCATTCGTCGCTGGGCCTAGACAGCCGCTGCACACGAGCACACCTTCACGGGGCACGAGGGGACTCTTTTTCTCTGGCTGCACGGAGAAATAAATGCGTTCAAGGAGGAAAAGAAAAAAACAAAAAGTAGAAAAGAAAATACGAGAAATTGACTCTGGGGGGGGGGGGGGGAGAGACGAACGAAAACGCGCGAGAGGACACACTCAGCTCCCCTTTAGCTCCGTGCTCAACAGTACACTACCGAGCATATAAGCCTTGGCATCGGCGCGTCGGCCAATACAGCGAGTGCACTAGTCAGCCACTGCTGCTCCGCTCGCTCGATTTCCCTCGTCAGCTTTTGCCTCTCTCTCTCTGCTTTTCTTCCTTTTCTTGCGTATATACACGTTTGTTTTGACTCTCCAATGACGACGCGCTCGCTCCCCCTCTGCGTCGACGAGTTTGTGTTGCGCAAGCTTTCGCCGCGCCGCGGTTCCACCAATGGGGGCTGAGCGCTCGCGACTGGCGCCAAGCGGTTCGAACGGCCGAGCTTTACCGTCTGCTGGGACGAAAGCTTCCAGGTCCGTTTTTGGCCGTTTCGAGCTTTTACAACGACTTTTTCGTTGATTGTACGTTTTATTTTGGTGAAAAAAAAAAATAGCTGCCTCTCTCTGTGATGAACATACGAGGGATGTTTATTGAGTCAAGATAAACTTGTTCTTCTACAATGTGATTCGAAATTTTTCCTTGACTAGTCCACGCATTTGGTTCTTACGTCGTAAAGTTGCAAAAAACGTTCTCGAAAGTTTATCAATAGTCTTGCACTTGAATGTTTGAAAATCGTTTCAGGAGTGACAACAACACGAGCCTTGGAGGATCGCAGTGTGAAAAATGTGCGGGCATCTGGTGATGACGAATGAAAATATAAACGCGTGAAAAGCACTGCAGAGTTTTGACGAGGTAAGTTACCATCAACCGATAAAGCAGCGATTCCTTGGTCATTTTGCGGAAAATGTTAAAATTTATACTTATGTATACTTTTGTACAGATAAACAGAAATGGAATTAATCAATTTAAACAAAATGAACTTATTGATCATCGACACCTACGTTCGACACGGTAGGCACTTAATTTCAGTCAACCTGTTCCACCCTACGAATAAAAAGAAAGCTAAAAACTTGTTTGTTCATTAATCTTTATTTTTTTTTCCAATACATCGACGTACAAAATTAACGACCAATTCCTGCTAGAGTCCCTCAACGCGATTAAATACGACTTTCGGTCAACAAAGAAGAAACAAAGAAAGAAGGTGGATATACACAGGGAGAGGAGCTTTATTTTTAGAGCAAAAGCGAACGGTGGTGTCGGCGGCCGCGCCGAGCTTTTGGCCCTCGGCCAAGGGCCCATCAGTTTGCCGAGCGACTGGCTATCGTCAGCGTCGATCCCCCTTGTGCTTCCCTTCTTCTTCTTTGCTTTGGGCAAAAAAATTTGGAACAAAAGAATAACGAACAACAAAGAAAGCACCACCGGACACGCAACGGAGGAGGGGAATGACGAGGAAAACCGGGATACCAGGTAGGCAAAACGGCCCTTTGGCTCTTCCCGAGGGAGAAAGCTTCGATCCCCAGCTCGCGGTCCAGGCTATTTCGAGCGGAACACTACACGTATCGCACGCAAGCTCCTTTGTTTTCCTCCTCCCCGTGTCATCGTCTCCCGGCTAACGGACATTTTTCCATACGACATCTAATTACTTGGTTTCTCCACACGGGACTCGCGCATATTATATACAACTCGAGCTTTCGTTGAACGAGCCTATTTATAAATGCGCGTATCACAAACTCCGCGGTCCGTATTTTTTTGGTCGATTCAGCGCCACGCGCGAGTCGATGATTCGTGCGGTTCGGAATTGTATGGCCACCCCCTCCCCGCCGCGATTCCGCTTGCTTTCCGCGAAAAGTGCAATCGGCAAACTTTCCGGCTTTGTCTCGTACACGAGCCAAATATTAAAACTGGCGCATCGGGTATTACGACTAATTGTCTACGAGGCTGCAGCTGTGAAATTGAGTATTTACGATATTCTCCGCGTGTGTGATTTCAGTCGATCGAGCGAGTTTGGCCAAGAAGTATAACGAGGGAGCACCGGCGGGGAGTCATATACGCAGCAGCTCTGGCTATAGCCACCAGCAATATGGGACTCGTCAACGGTAGACCCTCGTCGAACCACGATCCCGACTCACCAGTGACCTGCGACTCGGCACATCTCGATGATTCACCGCAGGAGCCCGTGGAGCCTTACCGATCGCCGAGAAAATCGGCTCCCAGCCAGGCATGTATACATTTCAAACTCGACGCCAAAGTGACAAACCCGCGTTCGAAAGAAAAAAAAAAAAAAAAAAAAAAAAACAGAAAATCGCCACACTCCAACAAAAGAACGCATGCTACTCTTTGGCCGCGGTCCAGCTCCTCGGCGCTTTTGGCGCTCGTCTTTAAATCCCAAAGCTCGCGCGTCTCCATTGTGCGATGCACTTCACTCCCGGTCTTAAAATACACCCTTGGGCTTTGTTTTTTTTTTTTTTTTCTTTTTCCTCTCGCTAATTTTCCGATACCCCCCTGCGCTATTGCAGCGGCATATCTATTTATAAGCCCATCGCACACCGCATCATCGGCTCTCGCCCCCGATAAAACGCTCCGATCGGCGAACAAAGCAAAATAAGGCTCAGTCGATCGCGGACTCCAAAGCGCGTCCGTTTTTTTGTTTTTTTTTGCATACGTATACACCAGCGCGGGAAAAACCGAGCGTTGAGAAAAAATCCCTCAGATGCAGGCTCCGGACGATGATGGTGGTCAGCCAAAGGGCGCCTGGGACACGATATCTCAACTGGCGGTGGCCAACCGACAACTCGCTGCATCCCACGGCCTCGTCCTCGAGCAGTGCCGGGTCCTCGTGGCCGGGGCACTCGGCGGCACTGGTGAGGAATTACCTATTATTAATCGACGTGGTGGTGGTGGTGGTGGTTATTGACGCGTTTCTCCGACACACACACACAGGCAAACCGCAGAGTCGCAGAGTGTCGGGGAAGAGACCGAGAAGAGCGGCCACGAGACAGGGGGAGTCAAAGCCACGGGAGAGGAGGACGAGCGAGGGGCTGGCGCGGGACCTGGAGCACCAGAGGCTGCTCGTCGAGCGACTGACGCGGGACTTGGAGGTTGAGAGTATCACACGGAAAAAAAAAAAAAAAACCTTCGTCCATCCGGCGACTGACGTGTGCGACGTTTGTAGGAGTCGGAGCGGCAGTGCAGGGAGAAGGACGAGAGCTTGGAGGAGCTGAGGAGGTCGGGGCTCGAGAGGGCGAGGCTGCTCGAGACATTCCAATGCGAGGAGGAGAAGAGGCAGCGGGACGAGGAAGCTAGAAGCAACAGCGGCACAGCGAACGAGGAGTTCAGGAGGGAGCTGGCCCTGAAGCGCGAGGCGAGGCAACGCGCCATCGCCAAGATATCCTCGGACATGGAGGGCATCAGGAGCGAGTTGGAGGCCGAGAGGCAAGCCCACTCGGAGACCACGAGGCTACTCGAGCAGGCCAACTTGGCCGAGGCCGAGGCCACGGAGCACGTGGAAGTTCTCAGGCTACTCGACCTCCTGAAGGTAGGACCCAGTTGAGTCATCCTACGGATGAGCAGGTATACATATGATGAACGGTGTAGGTGTCGGACGAGGTGAGCTTGAACTTGCGTCTGCAGCTGGAGCGCACGGACGACCTGCGCTTCCGGTTGGAGAGCGATGCCGAGGGGAACGAGGATCGCATAGGGATTCTGGGCCGGATGGGGGAGGAGGGCCGGGAGAGGTTGCGGGAGCGCAGGCGTCAGACGGCAGGGCTGAAGGACCGGCTGGCACAGCTGCTCACCAGGTTGGCCGAGGCGCCGAGGTTGCGGCTGCTCGCCGAGACGGACGAGATACGCCGCGAGGCCGAGTCCCAATTGGGCGACATTGCCCGGGCGCGGCAGCTCTGCGACGAGAGGTCCCGCGTGCTCATGGACTTGAGGGAGGAGTGCTCGCGACAGGTGGCCGAGCTCAGGGCCGAGAACGCGAGTCTCGCCCAGGACAAACGAAGCCTGGAGGAGGAGCTCGGGAAGACCGAGGACAAGGTTCTTTCTTCTCTTATCCCATACGTTTTTTCTCCGTTAACACTCTCGTTATTTTAACAAAAAATAACAGGTCGACAGCCAGGACAGCGAGATACTGAGCCTCGAGTCCCAACTGGGGCTCGCAAAGGCCGACTGCCGGGACCTGCAGAACCAGATGACCCTCATAAACAGCCTCTTTAGCCAGATGCTGCTCGGCGCCTCGTCCCTCGACCTCGACCGGCTGACTCGTCTACTACAGGTACAACAACCCCCTTCCCTTTTATACAATATCACAAATCGGTAACCACGTCCCGCAGGAGAACCACGACCTGATAACCGGCATGGCCAAGGAAAAGGGCACCGAAGCCGCAGCCCTGCCCAAACTGCTGCTCGACATTGTCGAACAGGTGGACGGACGGGATCGCGACGACTGCGACGACGGGCGCAAGGGCGAGGACGAGCTGCAGGAGGAAAGCATCGCCGACAACCTCCCAAAGGTACACGTACCTTGCAACCCCATTATAATCTAATCTCGAGAAAAACACAAAAATGATGATAATCTCGGTCGATGTACTTACCGACAGGTGTGGCGCATCCTGCTGGAGTTGCTGAGCTGCCAGCAAGCCACGGACACCCCAGAGCACGGGGCGGCCAACTCGTTGTTGGAGTCGTCGCCCGACAGCTGCTACAAGTCCGTGGACACGCCGACCGGCCCGCAGCTCGTCATATCGGTCAGCAAGACATACATCCGGCTCAAGGAGCTCATACTCGAGAAGAAGCTCGTCGAGAAGGAGATGAACCGCATGAAGCAGCTCAACAGCCACCTCGAGACAAAGCTCTCCGAGCAGGTATACATATAAATATGCGCTTTATTGTACGTGATGTTTACCACACATCGTCCGACTATAAACCGATTTGAATGAAAAAAAAAAAAAAAAAAAAAGGAGCAAAGGCTGTCGATCGTGTCGTCCGAGCTGAGCAAGACGTGGAACGTGGTCGGGCGAATGCAGGCGCAGCACCAGCAGTTGCACACCCACGAGAAGATATTGCGCTACGAGCTCCAGCAAAAGAGGAAGATATTGCAGGAGTTGAAGCAAGAGCTCGAGTATTGCAGGGTCAAGTGGGAATCGGCCCGCCAAAAGAACACCAACACCGAGATCGAGTGGAACAGCTTGCGCAGGGAGTTTGCCGCAAGGAAGGCCCTGGTGTCGCACGCGAGCGCCTTCAGCAACAGGTAAACATGATAATTATTATATAGGTCGTGTACAACTTACCCGTTACGATTAACCCATCCCATGTATCTCGCAGCGGTGAGAGCGGATTCAGCGACGAGAGGGAGGAAGAGTCCGACGAGGAGGACGACAGAGATATGATCGGCAAGCGAGTCAGGCCGCGCAGGCGATCGAAAAAGGTTTTTTTTTTTTTTTTTTTCAGCGGCAGTACCGTCTGTTTTAACCACCGTGGGAAAGCAAAAATTAAAAATAAAGCAAAAGTTTTTACTAATTGCACAGGAACAAACGAAAGATCACCCGAACGAGCAGTAATGTGTATAAATCAACATCTTCAAAGTGCAATGAAACAGACGGTACTGCCCCTACAAAATTACAAGGAAAAAAGAAGGCGTCGATTTTACTTGAATATATATACATATGTATTAATTGTTCCACGATAAAGGACGGCGCGAGGGTCATGTCACCCGACACGGAGTCCGAGCTGCCAACCGACACGGAATTCTCCGAGTCCAAGGTAACTTCGCCGTCGACCACGTCGGGACAGCAGACCCCGGCACCCGCGGAGTCAGATCCCACTGGTGCTACGACGATCGGCGTAAGCGTCTGACTTTGAGCTCGGCTGGAAATTGCCAACGTACGTTATTTCTTTATTTACCGTGTAGACCGTAGATGCGCCGATCGACCCGCTGGACAAGGCCCTCGCCGAGGTGATAGAGGACCTCCTGGAGACGGACGAGGTGGCGACACCGGTGTTCAGCATAGGCCCGATTCCCGTGCGACCGGCAGTCGCGAGCGGTGAAACGTCCCAGTTTGGCTCGGCGCTGCCGGTGCGAGAGGGGACGACGGCACTCGACGCCAGGGCGGCTCGGCTCAAGAGCCTCGAGGAGCAGGCGGAGTGGCTGGTCAGGAAAGTTAACGACACGAACCGACGGGGCTCGGCTCTGAGTACGAGGCTGGAGGAGCTCCACGAGGCGTACGGGCCCGCCCCAGTGGCTCCCCCGATGCCGGACGTTCTGCCCGTCGTTAGGCTGCAGTCGGAGCTGGTGGACGCCGCTGCTCAAAACGGGGATGGCCCAAGGGAGGCTCCAGCCGACGATTGATATGATTTACCTCGCGATACGTTTTTCTTACTTGCATAGCCCTCCTTCCGTCCGACTTTACTGCGCGAGTAATGTGTGCGATCGATTTTTAACCGACTGTATTTTTTACATCGTACCATCGCCGCGACCCGTTGACGAAAGAACGAACCGATAATATTATCAATACCCGTTGCAGCGATGTTTTTCTGGAAACGAAGAAACAAATCGTTTCTCGCTGGGTACATTGTATTTAACGCATATTTGAATAAAAAAATCATCGAGCGATCATTGCTATTCAATTGGGTTTTTATTTGTTTGTCTTAACAATGTAGTACTCGTCTTATTTCCAAAGTAAATCGTTTGGATTGTAAAAAGGCACTCTTTATTGTTCAGCTTAAAAAATATTACAAACGCTGCGATCGAGCGATTCGTTCATTACAATTACAATAGTCAGTCGTATTCAATAATATCATGTACAAATATACTGCTGGTTCTCTTAATTTGTTTTTTTTTTTTTTTTAATTGTCAAAATACTAAGTGTCGAAAACGAAATACAGAACATAATACAATAATCTTCGTAACAAAACAAATACGTTAAATTTAAGTCCCTATAGGCGTTTTTTCGTTACTTACGAGAAATTTTCATCAGCCACCGCGTATATTATATAGCTTTTGTTGTACATACAGATCGAGTATATTAATTAAATTTCACTTAATGTCGATACAGCTATATGTACACGTATAATGCACAAACGAGTCTTTATTTTTACTTAAAATTATCATCGCTACATATGGACAGTTATCTACAAATTTTCTTAACAACTAATATTGGCCACTTTGAAGAAACTACTTGATTGCCTCTTCATTGATCGACTAATACTTACAATTATGTGCAGGCATCGCGCCGCTCTTGAGAAAAAAAAAAACAAAAAAAACAAAAAAAAACAAAAAAAAACACAAAAAAGAAACATCTATTTTTCAGCTATATCACAGTTTGTCTCGTCGCTTTATTAAAGGTAGTCCAAAAAATAGATATGATGACGACGGCAGTAGTAGTCGAAAACGACCCCCACTCGTCATCGTATACTTCTCGTTAATAATCGGTTCAACAATCTTTCCAAAAGACTTAACAATTAATCAACAGAGAAGTTACTTTACTTGATTAATCATAATTTCAACGATTTCCCTTAAAATACACATATACTCATTTATGTACATTATTATATACTTGTCTAATGTATACGTGAGATGCTTCTCCGTCTTGTTGTAAAACGCTTTTTTTCCTTTAAATTTATACTAAGTATGGACGAAAAATCATCAAATAGTCCCACAGCTGAATTTATTTCGTCGAGCGTTACAAAAACTATCGCAAAATTTGAACTTTGAATTAACAAGTTATACAGTTGCAAAGAGCACAGTCGAAGGTACTAGTAGTTGCGAAAGGCAATTGGCACTTGGGGGTGGGAGAAAAAAAAAAAAAAAAAAAAAAAAAAAAAAAAAAACCGACAGCTACGGTGCCGTTCTTGTATATTATATAGACTCAGTCTGGCGATCGATAAACTATACAAGTTATGGTGTTGGAGGAGAGTCCACAGTGAGACATATAATAAATAAACGCAATGAGATCACTGGATCATCTGAAGGTACCTGTTCTCCTCGAGCAACGAGCTCAAGGAGGAGGTCATGTCGTTGACGATCATATTGGCGCTGGCCGGCAGCGGTTGGGGCAAGGACAGCGGATGCGTCGAACTCGAGACGCTAGTCTCCGGCACCTGGGCTATACCACTGCCCGACCAATTTCTACACTGCTGCACGTACTCGAGCGTACGACGGTACGAGTCCTGGCGCATGCCCTGGGGCGGCTTGGCCGGCGAGCCTTGCGACTGGCTTATGTCCCGGCACTGGATTTCTAAAGGACTCGTCGGCCCGATCGCCGCAGCCGCCCCCGCTCCCACCGCGTTACAACACTGCTCGGCCCCGTAGGTCCACTGGCAATCGTTGCCACATCCGTTGAATCGCTGCTGTTGATGCTGGTGCTGGTGATGATGAAGAGGTTGTTGTTGCGTCTGCTGTGGCTGCTGCAACTGACAACAGTACTGGGAGCACGGCCTCGTCGTCGCCGTCGTCGTCGTCGTCGTCGTCGTCTCCTTCGAGATCGCGTTCTGCATGCTTTGTACGTTTTGCAGGTTGAGGTTGCAGTGGGGAGTTGGGTGGGTGCAGCCGGTGGATATTTGAGAGCACGGGCTCTGCACCTGCATGTCCATGGTCTTCTGGCTGGCGGGACTAGGCTGGGAGCAGTAGGAGGCCACCGAGCGCGGGCACTGATCGGCCACGAGGGGACTCAACAGTGGGCTCATCACGCCTGGTTTGACGGTGTTCATCTGCGCGCCGCACTGATTGTGCTGCATGACGTTCCCGGTGCCGAGGTGCCCTCCGGCAGGTGCCATTTGCTGCTGTTGACAGAGAGTTGGCTGTGCGAGGGCTTGGCAGGAGCCACCGCCCGGGCGCATGGCGTGCCCGGCGCTGCACGTCTGCTGCACGGGTTGCATTGGGTGCGCCGCGCAGTTGCCGGCGAGCTGGTTCGCCTGGCACGGGCCGTAGTTCGGATTGTAGTAATTGGCGTGGTCCAGCTGTTGAGGTTGCGCTTGGGCGCAGTTTCTGCTCATCTGAGCGCCATTTTGCTGGATGCCCTGCATGGGCTGAGCGAGAGCTACCGGGGCAAGGGCACCCGCTGCCGGTGAAGTCATGGGCTGCTCGCTAAAGTGTCCACTCGGGGCGAATTGCTGCTGCTGGGGCTGGTTGTAGTAGCCGGTGACGGTAGCCTGGGCCGGCCGGGCATTCGGACACTGTCCAAAGGACGGCTGGTTGTGCAAAGGCCCGTAATTTGCATCTTGCACCTGCTGGCCGTAACACTGGGCTTGGTGCTGTTGTGGCTGCTGCTGCAGAGGGGCGGAATTATTGTAGCCGCACTGGGCATTGGTGACGTTGGCGGCCGGCTTCTGGCTGCAGTGCTGGGGATTCGTGCAGATGGGCGAGTGGCAGCTGCTCAGCATGGGACTCGTTCGATAGCCAGTGATTCCTGCCTGCACCTGGTTCAGGTACTGCATCATCTCGTCGGGAATGACGAGCTTGTTCTCGACCATTTCGCCCTCCCCGACCTCGTCGAGGACTACCTCCTGGTTAGGATGGAACTCGGGCAGCTGAGCGGACCTAGGCCGAGGTGGCATGGGCGGCGAGCCCCGTTGGCCGTGCAGCGCCCGCGCCGGCTCGGACATACGTCGGTCACCTGCCGCCGCGAGCTCCGGGCACTGGCTCACCAGATCCGACCAATCGTTAGCCGTGAGGCCGTGAGCTCCCTGCAAAGTAACAGCACAAAATTCATCATTGGTACGGAACGTGATAGGCACCCGCGGAGCTGAACGCGCAATTGCATCGGTGACGTTACCCACCTGTAGGGACATGTTTTGCGTTTGGACAACGAGATTGCTCGAGTAGGGAACTTGCAGCGCGCCTGAAACATTAACCCGTGCTGAGGCAGTGCTCATTTGGCTGCTTCGCCGGGACGTACCGGGACTTATGGGATCGTAGAAGCTGCCCGGGCCAAGGGGCCCGATCCTCGGGGCCCCGACGGCACTCGCCTGACTGCTGCGCCGGCTACTGCCAAAGTCCGTGGACTTCATGCTGCCGTAGTAAGTGCTGACGGTACTGTTGCTGTCGCGCCTCGGCTCGCTAAGCGGCTGTAGCCGCAGCTGGAGATCCGCGAGGCTGGTCTGCCGGGGCTGCGAGCTCACGCCACTCTCCATCTTGAGATCGGTGATGCGCCGATTTATCTCGCCGATGTTGCCCGCCTGGGACGAGGGCGCGGCCCTTCCGAGGCGCCCGGACAGCGGCGACAAGCTCGGGCCTAGCTGCTGCTTGCCGGACAACCGGTTCTTCAAGCGGCCACGGGAACCGGCAGGCATCTGTTGTAGCTGCGGCTGTTGCTGCTGCGCGTCCATACCACCGACCTGTGGACGAGGAAGGAATGTCATATACACAAAAGGACTCATCGTTGCTGTTAACTGCCGGGCGCTCGAAGCTCGGGGCATACCATGGCACGGATGGCGACCGGCAGATCGGCGATGTCAAGGTCGTCGGGCTCTTCGGGCCAGGCCTCGTCCGCGAGTGCAACACCGATGTCGCCGGTGACGCTCATGGCCGTGGGCTCGTCCGAGCAGCCGGCCGTCGCGTGCAGGGGACTGCCCTGCTGGTTCATTATCATGCCCGGTGGACTGTTGGCCTCGCTCTCCGACTTGATGCTCGGGCTCGAGAGGCTGGGCGTCTTCGGGTGCATGTCCTCGCTGCGGCTGGGACTGCTCTGGCCGCCGTGACCGGCTTCGTCGCTGCCGTCGTGGCCGGTGCCGGGCCCGTTGTGGCCACCGCCTCCGCTGCCGCCCTTGTGCTTCTTGTTCGCGTAGAACTCGGCGCCGTGGACCGTCTTGACGTGCTTGCGCAACGAGGACGGATCGGTGTACCTCTTGGTGCAGCCTGGCGCCTTGCACACGTACGGTTTCTGCGAAAATCGACCAAATACTTGTACGTCCCGTCCAAATGATATATATGGAAATATACGAAACTCACCTCGTTCGAGTGCGTCCTGTTCTGGTGTTTGGCCCGATCGCTGGCGTTGCTGAAGGCCTTGCTGCAGCCCGGGTACTCGCACGTGTACGGTTTTTCGCCGGTGTGCGATCGCAAGTGCGTCTTTAGGTTCTCCAATCTCGAGTAAGCTTTGAAGCAGCCCTCGAACTACAAAGTAGGCGAAACCACTTGATTTATGCATTTATGATACATATTATATTGAATGATCGAATGGAAGGAAGATAACATCAACTGACCGTGCACTTGTGGGGCTTTTCACCGGTGTGCCTGCGCATGTGCACGACGAGCATGTACTGGGCCTTGAACGGCTTTTCCTCGCGCGAGCACTGCTCCCAACCGCAAACGAAGCTCTTCTTGTTCGCGTGGATGTGGTCGTTGTTGATGTGCTTGACGAGATCGTCCTGTGGGGAAAAAAAGATGGAATACGTGAGAGCGTGTATTATGTACTCGAAGAAAGAATGAAAAAAAATAAAAAAAATAAAAATAGGAAAAACGATGTAAGCCAATAAGAAACGTACCTGGGTCGGAAACTCGAGGCCGCACTCTTTCCAGTGGCAATTGGTCTCGATAAAGTCGCCGGGCTCGTCGCGCATATCCTCGCTCGGACTGAGGCCCTGTGGATGGTGGTGGCTGGCCGGTGTCGTGCTACTCGCCAGGGCCGTCGTGCTCGCCGGCTCGCGCTTCACCTTGTTCGAGCCACGGCGCGTCGAGGTGTCCGCCTCCGCGGTTACCGATCTCCTCGACGACTCCTCGGCCTTCCTACACGAGCCCTCGGTCGTCGTCGTCTGTTGTTGCTGCTGTGCAGTCTGGATCGCTGCTGCTGTCTGTTGTTGGTGTTGGTGCAGCTGCTGCACAAGTGTCGATTGTGTTTAGTTTCGTGGGTGATGGGCAAATCGGCAAGGGCATCGGTATAACATCATATATCAGAGGGAACCCGCGGGTGTCGAGTAAACAGTTACATAGGTATACATTGAAAGGCACATAATATAGACACGGTGCAAGGATATCGTATACAGCGAGGCATATATATGCATCACGGGTATATATAGAAGAAGAAGAGGAGGACAGTCGCGGGGAGGGGGATCAGGTGAGCTCTGCGGGTGGGAGCTTGGTCGCGGGGGGACTGCCCTTCTCCGGCCGGTGGGGCTCCCACTCGGTTTCCGGCACCCCTCCACGCGGGATGACCTATCAGGGCTCGGTGCCCAGCGGCCGGCCGCGAGAGAACGAGCCAACTACAGCGGCCCGAGCGCGCGGGAGGACTTGCGCGCAGGGTTTATAGGTGGACCCCTTACGTTTATATATATATATCTGGATCATCGGAGTCTGGGATGGATGCTGCGTCCACCACCCCACGCCACGCGATTACTTCGTCCGGAGATGCCATTTTGGTGAATTCGTATACTAACCGGATTAACGGAGCACTAGTAACCGTATATACATATTATATAGGTGTACGTATGGATAACGTTTTCAGTCCCGAGATGACGGATCATCGAGTCTCGAGTCAGTTTTTTCAGGGATATGAAGTTGTCCAATAATGGCCAGGTGCCTATATACACTACCTACCTATTCGATATCGGCTAACTTTCACGGTTCGTACAATGTGTGAAAAACGGCTCCATCAAACGTGCCCGTGTACTTATTTCTCAATCGTCGAATTTCACGTTCGCTAAACGGCTCGATTGAAACTTGTCCCGCCTCGGGCCTAAGGGACAAGGTTACTCCGAGACCTCGATGTTCGTGTGAAATCCTTTCTTTGCAAATATACCTAAGGTCCAAGTCTTGGAGAAAAGGGGAGAGACGAGAAACGATGGAATCGTCGGATCGACTGCTCCAGACACGGGAAACGACCGCATCCTCGACTCGGCAAGTATAATCAGTTTCAGGGAGAAAAGAAAGAAGCGAAGCAAAGTATTATAGAGGGAACGAGGAATGAAAAGGTAGGTATAAACAAAACAACAACGTACCTCTGATTTGGATGCCGGGAGGGCCGCTGGATGGTCCAGGTGGGCGGCTGCCGCAGCGGCAGCGGTGGCGTGCGGCGAGACCGGGTAGACTAGGCCGTGCGCGTGCACGTGCGCGTGGGAATGGCCGTGAGTGTGCGCGTGGGGGTGGGCCAAGGGGTGGGCCTCCGATTGCTGTTGGGGCTGCTGCAGGGGATGAGGCGCTGGCGGGGCGTGCGGCAGGAGGCCAGCAGCGGCCGCCGCGGCACTGCGCAACAGGTGGGCCTGGAGCTGCTGCAGATGCGGCGGCATGCCCGGGTGCATACCGAGGGCCGGGCTCATCGCTGAAACGCGCAAACCGATTGTTTTTGTAAGTAACATGCATGTACTTATATACATACATCTTACATATATATTTTTGTATCTATGTGGTAAATTGAACGAGCCACGATTATATAAAAGGCTCCGGTCTTGAATGATAATAGACGCTGCAGTAGTTGCTCTTCTCATTTGGCAAACGAGTCGCGCACGGCTCGCGCCTCACTTCCGCCAGATCGGCGCGGCTTGCATGCTGATGATGACGCATCCATTCGGTAATTTTAGTACCAATAAGTAAGTATAGGTAAGATACGCGGCTACTGTGCAAATTTCTCAAGCTCACGAGTTGACAACATTTCTTTTCGCCCAGCCAACATCACAGAACAGTATACCCTAAGTACTCCGAACGCAACAACGAGCGAGACTCCTGCAGTGAATGACAATAGTACATGGTTTTGTTGGCGCCCGTGCGGTATGTATAAGAGTATGTGATTGTTTTTAAAGTGACTAATTAGAAACGCTACAGCGTGTGTGTACGCATAGTATAGTCTTGAATAGAGACATTATTAATAGGAGCGAATAACCCTACAACTTGAATTGAGGTTATGGCACGGCGAGAGTATAGTAATCGTAGGATTAGTCGGATTTATCGATTCGCGAAGCTTGTGCTTACACGTTTGGATTACAAATCGTCTGCTCAACGCGGCATTAACTTTTTCGCGTCGCCGGAGACAGAACTATACATATACATACACGCGCGCATCAGGAAAAAAGCATCAGATAAACGATAATATACCTATGGAATAACAATATAAATGTCATTAAATACCTGCAGATAGATGGCCGTAGCTGCCGCTGGCGCTGCTGCTCCTGGACCCGTTGACGATGGAGGCCAGGCTGTTGGGACTGAAGCGTATCATGCTGTCGATGTCGAGCCGGTCCGAGTAGGGCGAGCTGCTCAGAGCCCGCTTGCGGCTCGCCCTGATTGCCGACGCCCGGGGACTTCCCAACCGAGAACCTGCAAACAATTCGATGGATGACCCCGTGAAAATCTTCATATTATATGCATTGCCGACGATTTTCAAGCTGACGAGGTATGTACATCTCGCTGTTTAAGTTATACCGATAATCCTAACAGTTGCCCACCAAGTAGGTATACATGAATCCCTGAAAGGGTGAAGGTAAATAAAGAGGGGGGAAAAAAAGCGTACTTGTTCGGTGTACAAGTGCCGCGGTCGACGTTGCTGCTGCTGCGGTAACATCGTTTTGGGCGCCGATTTGCTAGAAACCGCAGCTCTTGGGTCTCAACTTCCCCCTATATGGAGTTTCTCCCCTATACACCACGTTCTCTACTCGAGTTGCACTTGGCTTGCGCGCCGGTACAAATGGCCCGTCAGGGCTCGTCTGCCCTTCGCATTTTTTTTACTCTGTGCGTTTTCAAGTTTTTTTTTTTTTTTTTTCCTTCCTTCCTTCTCCCTCTCCCCTCGCGATTCCAACTAAATAAGAGAGTAAGTATGTATACACGAGGGTGGAGCACGTCGCTTGGTTCATCGTTCTCCAAAAGTATTTGGTATACGTCGCGAGGAGAGAGAAGAAAAAAAAAAAGATTAGAGAGGATGTCGAGAGGACGGCGGCTGTACGATAAAATCTCGGCTTTCATGCGGTCCGTCGAGCCGAGTATAAGGTTACTCGTACATATTATATACGTACACACACGTATTGTATATAATACGCATAATCTCGAATGACAGGACTAATTTGCGGTAGTCTGTACAATTTATTCCCCTTTTTGTTTGACGACTCGTGGCAAATTCGTCACTTGCACCTGATACGTCTGCACCACGTTCTTTCTTTCTTTTTTTTCCCTCTCTCTTCACGACATGCTTGACAATGTTACTACTACTGGTCGCTGTCAAAGGTGTTTTTTGGTAGTTTTTCACGTATATACCAAAATCCAAAGAGTATACCCCTATATAACCCCTTAGGTTCGCCAATTTCGCGGCGAGCGAAGCCAGAATCGAAAAGACCAAGTGATCGAGGGTCGCTTAAGCCGTGAGGAGCTTAACTCGGAGGGGGGGAGAGACTTTGGTGCTAGAGTGCGAATCAAGGATCAAGCGGCCTTATAAGAAGCAGCCTTAGGGTGAGGGGGGGTGGGTGTAGGAGAAGAAAAGTGACGGAGCGCCAATTTTTACGGCTGCCGGATTATACTCGGATTTCACGAAATTACGCCGCAACGGGCCATTTATATTCCCTCCACCCCCCCCCCTTATAAACGATGTTCCTTCGTTTTTCAAGCTCTCGCGCCCGCATCCACATGCACAACCTACGACTCGTCACAAGCGCAGCATAAAAAAAAGGAGGAAAAAGAAAAAAGAAAAAGAGTCACGCAACCAAGGAAGGTACCAATTCTCGCGAATAAAGGACGGGCGCGTGGGGGTGCCTCGAATGAAAATGCAAATCTCGACATGTCGCGGCAGGCGCCCCGGTTAATCCAATTCGTTAGAGAGCGAGGGGCTTCTTCATTTTGTTTATTTTTCTCGGACGCGTATACGCGTTATAATTGTGTACATGTATGGCTCGAGGCTCTAGTTTCCGACGCGCGAGACGAGGAAAAGAAAAAAACAAAGAGAGACACCACGAGAGGGTGGATGGTCCGCGGAAAGCTGTTGCTGCGCTCTCGATGCTCGCATGGGACATGTAAATTGCCATAGAGTATATCGCGAGGCCCGATCGCATCGAGAAGAAGAGGGGGGGACTCGAGCGACTTGAATGAGCGTGAGACGACGTAGGCCACCTTATATATATATATGTATATATGCATACACCCGTGCAAAAGAGGTCTCGGTGGTGCTGGTCCGAGGTGTTAATGAGGTCGTGTCGCTCTATCGAGCCAGTCGATTCAATTATGCGCGCCAGAGTGCTCTAACGAGCTGTTTTCTCCCTCTTTGTCCGGCCCTCCTCTCTCTCTCTCTCCCTCGCTACACCACCAGACTTTTGCTGCGCCTGCAGATGCCGTCTCTCTCTCTCTCTCTCTCTCTCTCTCTGGACCGACCATGCACCTATAATATACTCCTTGTACTTCTCACCCGTGCGTTGCAGCGCATGTATACATATACACACACATATATATATATTGTGGCTCCCGTTGTTGTTCCTGAGCTTATCGCGATGCTTTACCTCCCACCCCCTTCGATGCTCTCTCTCTCTCTCTCAAACTCTCTTACCCAACACATGTATACCTTTACCACGTTTTTCTCGGTCTCTCTCTCTCATATTCTTCCTGGCCATCTCTCAATCCAAGCCCGAGACAAACAGAGAGAAAAACAAGGCTACACGGGATATTATAATGGGGAAAAGCTGTTCCACTTCCCCATGCATACAACTATACCCTTAGCAGCGATGCATGTACCATCGAATGCCAAATTATAATTACTTCCTTGAAATTAAGTGAGGAAAAAGTTTTAGTCTTCATATTTGATGGGTATAATTAGACTTTCAGTTTCATTTTTTCGCATCCTTATAAATATGTAAACCTCGTGGACGCGAACGAAGGATAAAATTAGAGGAAAAAAAAAAAGAAAAATCGTGTAAAGTAACTCACCATCTATCGAGAAGGGCAACTCGGCCGAGGCGAGGGTGCTCCCGGGGCCAGCCGTGTGCAGTAGGTACTCCGGCCCCAAGCCTGAAACACGAAACGATAATACATATATAAATTTCCCCGTGCGAGCTACCGATCAACGATGCCAGATAAGTGTTTGCAAGGTATAATAACAAAAAAAAAAAAAAAAAAAAAATATTGCGTAATCGGTATATACTTGCACACCGCAGGGCGTGCAGTGATACTTATATAAATGTGCATGCAGTGCGCGGCGATACACGATACACTCCACCACCCCCTCGTCAGGTATATACACCATATATCTATTATACTGCGGGGGTTATATTATATACATATTGTATACACGCGTGTAACACTTATACCTAGCGCGAAGAGAGGAAATACGGGCGCTCTGTCGCTCTCGTATGAGGTACCTATACGTATATAATATATATATGTACACGTTGTATATCCGCCCGCATGGGGGGTTTGTTATACGAATGGATCCCACACTCACCGTGCAAGGATGCGCTGGGGCTGTGAGTCGAGGCCTGGAGCTGGTGGTACAAGTGATCCATGTAGTTGAGCCGATAGGCAGGATGTAGGGCAGCGGCGGATAGCTGGCTCCTCCTGAGGAAGTCGTTGGTGGCCGCAGCCGCCGCCGCCGCCGCTGCCGCAGCTGCGCTACTCTCGGCACCGCTTTGCTGTTGTTGCTGGACCGCCTCCGGGTCGCTCGTACTGCCGCTGCTCGCGCTACTGCTCCCGTTGCTCACGCCGTTTGCACCCGGGCTACCGAGGCTCGTGCTACCAGCTGGCAACCTGTGACAAAAAAAAAAAAAAAAAACAAGCCGCATCGTGTGAATATATACGTTGTACACGTTCAAGTACTATTGTGAATGTGATATATATGGATAAGAGTGAACGAGTAGACATGCACCGGGGGATATATTATAAGTGCTGAGGATGACGGTGAGAGATTGCACATGGTGAGGAAGATGGAGGAGGAAGAGGCCAATAAGCGAAAATTGGGCGCCAGCGACTATACCGGCGCGCCGTTCTATTTTAGACAAAAGCCAGAAGAACAGATGGGATCCGGGAGTATATATATATATTCCTATAGGAGGACGAGAGATGTGTACCAGCCCTTCTTTGTGGTATATACGTATATCATAGCTGCGCTCGAACAGACAAAAAAAAAAACCCCACTGTATCTTTATATATGTACACGCGTATGTATATTATTGTTGTGTTGATGGTGTGCAAATTAACGATGATCGAGTGATGCACTCGCTCATATATATATATATATGTATGTATATAGGTACACCTCGTATACCCAACAATGTCGAAAATTAAAACTAGCCAGGGTCTCGGCTTCTGCACCGATGACTCGAGTTTCGAGGCACTCGACTATTTTCAGCGCGCACGTTCATACACTCCCCGCGTTTCTCCGTAACAATTAATCGAGCTTTCCTATTGGGATCGCGGAGCTTGCAGGCATATACATTATAACACCGATGTATGTGCACCTTGTACCCTCGTGGGTGGGTATCCTTGGGGGAGGGGGGCTCGGTGTGAGAAAAGGAGGAGGAAAAAAAAAAAAGTAAAAATGCGGGGTATAGGTGTATGGCAGTCAAGTGTTTTTTTTTTACACGCCGATCTCGCCGGGAGGAAGGACGATGATAATATTTGGGCGCGGCTAAAAGTGGCGCAAGTGGCCGAGAAAATAAGCGAGCCCAGCAGAATGGAAGAGAAAAAAAAAAAAAGAAATCGTACACGCTCGTAGGGAGACAGTGCACAGACAGACAGTGTGTATATATACATGATGGCAAAAGTGTCGACTCTTGAGCTGCAGGAAATGAAACTGCAGGCAGTGCGGTATGGGAACGCTCGCGCGAACCATCTGGCGGAGGATACACCATGACGACGCGGATACACGTATATACTATACTCACATGTGCGCGCCACGACGCGAGTTTTTCCTCCTCGTCCCTATATACATGCGATGGCTCCTGTACCCGCGTCGAGATGATAGATCCTAAATACTTGTGTGTGCTGATGCGACATCGGGGCGGACAGCACAGGGAGCATGTTTATATACACAACAGCGCAGAGGGAAAAACTTGGGGGAAACGAAAGGCGGGCCAGAGTCTTTTGAAAACCGATACCCGATGGATAGTACGGCCGAGTCGGCGATAACTCTATAAGCGACTGTATAATATACACACGCGAGAAGCCCAACAGCTAAGCGGAAGAAAAGACGTTTCCCTCCTCTTCCTCCTTTGAAAAACAGTAGCAGCAGTAAAAGCCAGCGAACGTACCGGCAGTAAAATCCATCGGACAAACGCGTAAAGCTCGGCAAAAAAAAAAAAAAAAAAAAAAAAAAAAAATCGCGGGGGCCAAAGTTAAATGAGAGAGAGAAACGCGTATACATGCATATATATACCGATGATGATTGCGAGACGAGAGGAAAAAAAAAAGGCTGGCCCGAGAGTCCTCCTCTCTATACGGAGCCGGCTCTGGCGTCTTTAATGTCGCGCGTCGCCTCGTTTTCCAATGCTCCCTTTGCCGGCGCGCGATCGTATAACTTTATATATAGCGTTTCGTATATACATCACCATCAGGTCTGGGAGGCTGATGTGCGTGCGGATATACGTACACACGCGTAATAGTCCTGGGACTGTGTGTTTTTTACACGTGTATATATATATATTATGTATATACGAATAACGCCTCTGCGCGCGGTAGAGGGACATTAACGACAGCAGCAGCTCTTTGATCGCCAAAGCTGAAAAGCCAGCCCTTTTCTTTTCCTTCTTTTTTTCTTTTTTTTTTTTTTTCTCAGATTTTTCTGCCTTTGTCTCTCTTCTCTTTCGCGCCGAGTGTGTTCGCTACGGCTATATATGTGTGCAGTGCAACTATTTTTAAAACCCCGCGGTGGAAGGTTTAAGCCTAATTTACCATCGGCTAGCTGATGCGAAACTGCACCGACGCGACTCGCCGAGTTTTATTTCGCGAGCCCCCTCCCCGTGTACCTATATATCCATGCCGATGTGCGCGTGTCCGTCACGGTGCTTTTGGCACCTTGTACGTGAATATACGTGTATACTTTTAGTTGGGGAATTTCGTTCATCTGGGGTGGTATCTTTCGTACATCGAGCCTTGGAATATTTCAATTTACCTACAAGCTTTTTAGTTTGGTTCCAACCCCCTCTTTGGGCTCTACTCGTGTGCACGTACACGTGATTAGCTTGAAAAAGCTCTCGAGATGTGCTTTTCGGCCAATCGAGATATATTCCTACGAATTCACAAGTATTTTTAGGTATCCTCACTCGACTCTAACTTCGGAGGACTGGTTTCATCCCTCGATCGATTTCAAATCGGGTTATCGGGACAAATCATACTTACTAATAAGCAAAATTTTACACATTGTTCTCGTATCTTTGTACAAACGATTGTTGTGAAAAACTGTTGTCAACGCTGATGTCTTTTGAGCAAAAAAAATCTACAAAGATCTACAAGGATGAAGCGAGTCTATATATGATAATTTCGATTAAAATCAAACAAATGACATGTGGATTTGTAAGACATTTTTATAAGAGTTGAATTAACATTTTACCAAACCAACAAAAAAAAAACTTTCTATCTTTTTGATGATTATGAAACAAATAAACTCATGGAAGCACCTTAATTTTGGAATCATTTGTGTCACACAGTGGCGCAGCATTTTTTATTCACAGAAAATAAAATCATTTTCGTTTGATAACGGAATTTACCTGTACATCACTGTTACTTTATCTGTAAAGTTTTCGTAGATCTTTGTGATTTTTTTTTTTTTTTTTTTTTTTTGAAAATATCAAAATCGGCTACGTATAGAAAAAACAATCTTTGCATAATAGCGTTCATAGTATTGACCAAATAATCAAACAACGCAACTTTTCACCTCGAAAGTAACTATTCAATTTGCCAGTGCCCACCAACAGACTGCATTACATACTTTAGTGTTCAATCACCGGCAGCTACTTGGAAACTTTGTGTATAAGCACAATTTTTAGAATGAAAATCACGTATGTACAAATTATTTCGTGTATTCTATATTTTTGCTCACCACTTGGATTCTATATACATGCGCATATAATATAATAGTGAGAAACACGATCTTCGCAGGTGATGCGTAATGTAACGCGATTGATGCCAAACAGTGCTAATTACTTGTTAAAAAATCCGTCAAATAACGTGTTGATTGAAGTAAAAAAAAAAAAAAAAAAAAAAAAAAAAAAGCAAGTCATCTTCACTGTAAATATATGCTTTTCGCGATCAATCACGAAACCAGTAATTTTCACGTATTGCTTCAAACTCTTGGTCAATTTATTATTATTTTTTTTCTTCAACAGCGATGTGTCGACACGCTCCCACAGATGTATAAATGTTGTATATACATAGGCACAAAAGATACATCGTTCACGAGCGTAAAACTCGAAAAGTATCACATGTGTAGGTAGCCCCAAAGCACCGAAGCGCCACAGCACCGGGCGCGTATATATTCCGTTAATGAAGTTATTTACAGGTCCCTCTATATACTCTCTCTCTCGATGCTCGACCTCTCTCTCCTCTTTCTTCCAGTGCTTCTTTTTTGCCACCCTCCCCCCCCCCTTCCTTTCCTTTCTCTTTGCCCACCTTCCGCCCATGTACACACACATAAATCCACGCACCGCGAAACTCGTAACGCGTAAAAGACGAGTCGGCCAACTACCGAGTCCCCGATGGGCAATCCGATCTTCTTTCTTCGCCGCGTGACCAAATAAACGTGTATATATATACGGCCAACAACCATCGGGCCATCGCTGACGTGTTAATGCCCCACGCTGGATTTATTTTCGCTCCGTCGTAAAAGTTGCCGATTTTCGGAGCCTCGCATATACATATTTATATACCCATTACCCGAGAAACTCTCCCTGTTACGGCACAAACGTATATATACCCACGTGCAACAATCCCCTTTTACAATACAAAACGACTCAAACGGCTGTATGCACGAAATTTAAAAAAAAATAAATAAATAATCCTCGTGTGTTGTGTCACGTTTTCGAGTGCACCAAAAGGCTGTGCTGCTGTATAGTATACAGGGTCCCTGTCTTATTTTTTTTTATACTCTTGCGCTCCCGGTCGGCTGGTAGGTAGCCATCTACGTTAAACCTGTTTGCTCCCCGAGCCGGCACGCAGGATTGGTCGGTCGCATCAATTGCCTTTTGAAGTCGATTTTCTCTCTCAATTCCTTCCTTCCTCCTCCTCCTCCTCTTTTTCAACGCAATCGTCAATGGTCTCGTTTTTTCGGTTTTTTTTTTCTCTTCTCCAGGACTCGGGCAACGCCAGCCTATGGACAGCACACATACGCGAGCGATCGGATGAACAAATCGTCACCTGCATATTACCTATGGATTGCGCTAAATACAGTCAAATAATGCCTACCCGTAAAATAATATCAAAAGGTTACAATATCGCGTACACAGAGAGGGACGAATACGTATGGTATGCACGTATAGGTACACGGGTGTGTGTACACATTGTATACACGCATGCATGCATGATCGTCTCGCGGCAAAAGCTCGCGGGGCGGCTTTAAAATTCGAGACGATAGAGATGAAAGAGGAGAGGAGGAAAATAAAGGGAGCGAAGGTGGAAGAGAGTCGTCCGAGGAGGTGGAGACCCGCAGGATTTATGAAGGACTGCGAAAAAGGAACAGGAGTAGAGAGAGAGAGCGAGCGCAGCCGGCCTCAATCTTGTGTACATATATTATATACATGTATTCACGCATACACATTCTCTCACATGTATACACGTTTTACTTACAGGGGCAACAGCAGCATCCACACATACAGGGCTCGCCTCTCTCTCTCTCTGACTCGTTTTATTTTATTTTTTCCAACTTTTCGTCCTTCCCTGCCGTTCCCTTCTCTATGCCGATTTTTCTCTCCCTCTGTCTCAATTTATCTAAGATACAAAGGGAGCTATACCCCCAGCTGACCCACCACATGCAGGAGCAGCATTGCCCAGCTTTCGAAAAGCACGCCAATATATATATATATATATAGGTGCAATGCGAAGCGATGATTGTTAACAACCGGTAATACGCGCGATCGAGCGCGCGAAGAGCAAGTTGGCGCGTTGCGTGCAGCCCGATGAGCTGATAAAATCGAGGAAACACTTTGTACGTGTACATAATACATGTATATACGTGTGTGTGTGTGTGTGTGTGTGTACGTATAAGGTTAAAAGAGAGAGAGAGAAAGAGATCGCAGAACAAGAAAAGAAAAGCACTGCGGGGATAAATAAAGGACGAGGGGACGCGCGCGTTCCTCCCACCGTAATGTAACTGCATTGCGTGCATCTTGCATATACCTGCAGGTATATATATACGTGTGTGTGTGTGTACATGTGTGGATATCGGGTCGCGATAGTGCAATGCGCACACACGTGTAAGAGAGAGGCCCTTGGGGGATAAAGACGCGAGAATCGCACGAGGTGGGTACAACACACACACACACATACACACAACATGGGCAAGCTCGCCCGGTTATAAGCAGCGAAACTGCGGGGAGACGGAATGAGCCTGTACCGAGACGCCCACGTGTATATTATTATAATCTTGTTCCTTTCTTTCCTCCTCCTCCTCCTCCTCTTCTACCTTTTACTCTTTCTCCAGCAATACCAATACCACTTCACCGGCTATACATAGATCCTGCCCGACTCTCTTCTTCCTCTCTCCTCCACTTTATCATCATCATCATCATCATCATCATCTTCGTCTCTTCTTTTGCTCCTCCTTCTTATATTCCTTTTCCTCTTCTCGTTCGTCGTCGTTTCGGGCGCTTTCTTCCCGCAAACAGATATTATACAGTTGTGTGCATACACGTATAATGTATGTATATATATACATATAGGGTATATACGTGCAGTAAGTCTTCCAGGCAGCTCATCGTCGATTGCCCCGCGCGCGCAACCCAGCGCACCCCGATTAAGTTATTACCGCGCAAAGATAACATCGATGAGTCGTCCTTCGCATGCGATGCGGCCCTCCAGCGTGTGTACGTATATGTATGTACCATTATAATGCGCTTTTTTATTTATATATATATATATATACATACATTAAAGCTTGCAATTATACAACACGTTCGGGGGTGAGTTTTGTGCTGACTTTTCTCTGAAAAATAATAGCTTTGTTTTCTTGCTTTTATACCGGGGAAACGCGAAATGTTTTCTTTCTTTTCAAGTGCCAAATAAATATTTATCATATCGATGCAAATGAAATGGTTTGTTTGTTCGTTAGTCAAAAAGATCGAGCTTTTATATAATTGTCGTTTGGCGCCGTCGAGGCTAAGGTAAAAAATAAAAAGAAAAGAAAAACGAAAAGTGCATGTAGCTCGATGTATCGACTCGATAATTGAGTATTTATAAGGAAGCAGGAGCAAAAAAAAAGAAGAAAAAAGAATTGGAAGGTGCACAACAAAAATGATGCACGTGGGTTCAGTGTGTATTATATATATACGCATACGTACGCAGTGGGCGAAAAAGAAGAAGAGAGGAGCAATGCAAGAGAGAACGAGAGAAGGGAAGAGCCCTGCCAGGCGTATATGTATAGATGAAAAAAAGTCTTCGCATCGAGCGAAATAATCATCCTGTTTCTTTCGTTCCGTTGGTGGTGCTGTTGTTGCTGCTGGCGAGAGGTCTTTATTCCATTGTGAAGGCGAATCACGTCCACACGGGGCATAGGAGAGGCAGACAGCGCCCCGTAACAAATATGTAACTTCCCTCGATCGGAGTGCATGCGCGCTCTTTAGCCGGACACAAGTCTTTTTTACCTCCCCCCCTCCCCCCGCCTATTCTTATTCCATTCCTTTCTTTCTTTCTCGTCTGTCCATCTCTCTCTTCCTCCCTTTTCGTGTTCTTTTTCGCCTTCATTCCTCCAGTTTGCTCAGCCGCAGCGTCTCTTCTTCTTCTTCTTCTTCTTCTCGACTCTTCCTTGTACCTATGTAGGTAGGTATGTATATAATGTACACGCAAGCAAGTAGGTATACAAACGAAATGAACAAAAACCGTATACGTGTTTTCCCCCATTATTTTCCCTTTTTGCTCTCTCCCTTGGCGCATTCCTTGCCCTCGAGTGTGTATACACGCAACCCCCCTATACCTCCATTTCCAATAAGTAGCCGCAATAACAGTGACAATAATAGTACAGCGACGTTGATTGTACGGCATATTGATTCATGGAAAGCGATGATGACAGAGGCGATCGGTTAATTTAATGATTGGAGCCTTGTTTTTTTTTTTTTTTTTTCTCTCTCTCTCTCTCTCCTCCCCGGGATTCCCCTGTAATGAAACGAGTTTCTGCGGGGCCCGGGATTGATTGGACGTTGTGTGTGTGCGTGTGTATAAATGCAAGCGTATAGGTAGCGCATCGGTGAAAAATTGAGCGGCGCATCTGCTTCGAATATCAAAAAGATAGGATACATATGTATATATGCTGACAAATGGCATTTTAGTGAGTTCATTCGGTTTTTTCGAAAGAAGACGGGAGTCCGATCGAGTGAGTCGCCACGGCACTTTTTGCGCCCCGTTTATTTTCATTTTTTTTTCTCTCCCCTTTTTTCCTCAATATCATCACCGCCTCGCATATAACATATACACCTATATACGTGCAGTGTATACGCGCACCGCAGAGTCCCCAAAGTTGTTATTCCCATATGGATCTCCGCAGCGCCGTCGACTCGGGCCGTTTAGTTGCGAATGCCGTTCCGTCGTCGTCGCGAAGGGCGCGCGGCCAATGCGGGTATTTTTTTGCCGCCTCCTGCGGCCGGCTCCCTCCTTCAATTAGCGACGAAATCTCGTCGTCGAGTTTAATTGTTTCGATTATTGCCGCTGTCGTCGCTGCAGCCGCGCACACTATACAGTGACGATAATAACTTTCTTTTTTCTTTTTTTTTTTTTTTTTCCCAAGGTATAATATCTATCCATGTACGTGTAACATACAATTGGTGTACATGAGCATCGATACAAAGCTCGCGAGTATGAGCTTGCAACGTCGTACAGTTTGGCTCTCCTTCGTTTCTCGCGACCCCCGGTATATTATGTCGGCAACGAACGAGGAGAGGAGAGAGCGCGCCACCATAAGAGAGAGAGAGAGGAGAAGAAGAAGAAAACTGGTCGTGGCTAACAAAGAGATGTCTGCAGCGAGTCCCGGGATACATATACACGGGCACACACACACACACCTAGGGAGGGGGAGGGGGGGAAAGGCCGAGAGAGAGACGTTGTCCTCGTGACCGCGGTGTGTGCTCGCTTTCTTTTCGCCCTCTCTCTCTCTCTCTCGCGTGTGTGCATACAACATATTTTTATGTGTAACGCGTGCACATGGTTATTGTTCCGGACTCTGTGTATATGCTGAACGACAAAAGCCCTTACTTACATATATTATGTGGTCTCTCGGGGCATACGAGTGCGCTGGCCGTGGGTGAATTTTCAAATTTACCGCTCCGGTTGATACGTCGGTGTGGATTAATACCCGCAAATTGAAGCCAAGTACCCTCTCGAATCAATTGTGTTCAACATCACGCCTCGATATACAAATTACAAGCACAGCACGAGAGCAGAAAGGGGTGGGACCGTACCAAAGTCGCAAGGGTTGACTTTTCATTTGATTATATGTGTACACACACAGGGGCTTTGTCTCTTTTTTTTTCCCCCCCTCCACTGTTTACCCTCGTAGGACCCCCACTTGATTCGACAAGCTATATCATATCATGTGAAAGAAGTGGGTATATACGTATATATGTTATTATTCCGCGGGCAGGCCGAACAACGCCGATGATGAATTGCTCGTTCGTGCGTGACAAGTCGTTGTGGGTCGCCCGGCACTGCCCCGATCGGGAGAGTCGCCGCCTCAACTGCTGCGGCACACGACAGCTTTATTACATTGGCAGCGAAATTTGTATTTTGTCAACTCGGGCTTGACAGTCGGATAAGTATATACATACACACGGCAACACAGGGTGAAACTGCGGTGTACGTGTATACAATTATATCCGGTCGCCAGGTGACAAATACTCCACCGCACATCATATCGGTTTTCATTTGTGTTGTAGGTATGGGTTCGGCGAAGCGCGAAATCGGCACTACGTGCTATATATAGGGGGGGACAAAGGAGAAACACCGATGGGCTGAAGGAATCAAGCTCGAGTAAAAGAGTCAACTCGGATCGGGACACGCACCGGTGAGCCCTTTATTTCCCTATTAAGCACAATAATGTACTTCTTCGGGATCGTTACACCGAGTATATAGGTATATACCATACCGCTGTGGTTATGCGAGCTCACGCGCCCGCAGCCCCTCCGTGTACACGTATATACAAGACAATCGTCCCGGCACGAACAATACGCATATGTATTTCTTTCGCTCCCTTCTTGATCCTTATTCGCTGTTACAATTATTTTATTCTTGTACCGTATATCTGTACATGTAAACACAAGTCCTTTATGATATAGATAGGACACGTACTAAAAATTGTTTTTCTTTTCTATGATTTTTTTTTGAATCGTTTCGCGTTCAACTCGATCGCGTGTCTTGTCTATATAGTCTAGCGTTGCGTTGGGTGGGGGGAGGGGGGGCTGGCTCTTTTACATTTATAAACGTGTATTTGCATACAATCAGGAGGTATCACTGTGGCCCTATAGCTTCGCCCTTTCGTCGCTCGAGCTCATTGTACAACAAAAGCGTCGATTTCGTAACTCGTTGCGTCGATCGGTTCGTGAGATTTTTCACAACTGTGGTTTTTGCACGTATACATATGACCAAAGACTCGTGCGTTTGATCGGCAAACCCCTGAAAATCGCCTGTTCAAAGATCTATACGTGTAGCCCGATAAGTGCATACATATACGCACGAGAGAAAAATGAGGCTGGAAGCTGTACGAGCAAAATATTCTATTCGCAGTTCTCTTTTCCGGCATATGTCGCGTCGAGCTATATATATAAATGTACAACACACGCGTATATGGTTCTCTGGAGGATCGGCGATGATCGGCCGTGGCGCGCTTAGCGGATCATTATCGGACAACGAACGCAACGAAACGAGGGAACTGGTTCTCTCTCCGACCGGCCGGCCGGCGCAGTTCGTGTTAGTTCCCTCTTGATCGCTTGTTTGCCCGCTTGTTCGGCACCCCCTCCTCCATCCCTCCCTTTGCTCCGTCCTCCTCCGCTCCTTGGTCGTTTTCTCGAGTTTGTTCAGTCTCACATGGCCACTCAATCGTACCGATCTGTCGGCGACATTCCTGCCGCCGCCTCTCCTCCTCGACACGCACGCTTATCGGCCTTTTTACGCTCTTTTCCTCCTCGACCGAGCGCACATCGGATCCCTACGGGCGCTGTTGTTTTTTTTTTTTTTTTTTTTTTTTTTTTCCTTTCCCCATACCTCCGATCTATCTTTGCGCTCTGCTCGTTCCTACGCGCGTGCACTCGTAATTCAATTGCGTGGCAAACATTGACCCGACAACCATAAAACCGACCTTGCTTTTGCACGATTAGCGAAAAAAAAAAAAAAAAAAAAAAAAGATAAAATCACGGCAGGATACCCACGGCTGATTGTCCACGCGGTAAATTGTAACGTGAATACTTTTCAGCGAATTTTCAACACGAGTCGTTTGGGCAGGATAATAAAATGAACGCGAATGAAGGAGAGAGAGGGAGAGAAAAAAAAGGAAAGAAAGAGAGAGTCAAAAGAACGAGCGAAGGAGCAGGTTCAGTAAACTTGGCGAGGTGGAGGGGAGTGAGAGAGAAATCATCTCCATAAGAATAATAGAGATATTTTGTGGAACTCCGCCTCGTGAATTTAAAGGTCGCGAAGGGAGAGATAGAGGGAATGCGCGCGAGACAAGCGGACCGTATCTATATATGTGTGTACCTATTGGGGGAGGGGGGCCCCAACTCTCCCATGTACATGCTGCGTCGTAGTCTTCGTGATGGTCCGAAAGTCCAGGGGAATCCCGTGCACACGCGGCGCGCGAGGAGAATGAAAAGAGGATACGCTGGACCATCTCTCTCTCTCTCTCTCTTTTCTGCCTGCCTGGCCGCCAGCCTCTTTTTTTTTTTTCTCCTCTGCAGCTCCGAGGAAATATTCGAAGCCCTCGTTCGCGTCTCTTCCTTTCACACAGTCCGCAAGTATATTTACACACACAGGTACGCGATGTGTATATATTTATATATAAATACACGTACAGGCAAAACGCGCGCGCGCGAGAAAAAGAGGGAGACACAGCAGCCGAGAGAGAGAGAGAGCGGGCGCTGAGAATGGGAATTAGGAATTTCGAGCCCCCGTCGATCCGAGCGAAGAGGGCCCCTTGGGCCCTTCCTTTTCTTTCTCGCTCGGTCGCTTGGGCACGCCACACGGGGCCCCCAAAAGCCTCGGAGAACGAGAAAAAACACTCTCCCTCGTTCGCTCGCTTGTTCCCTCTCTCTCGGCTTGGCAGTGTGTGTCTCTATATCTCCTCTCGCTCGTTGTCTGCAGGATAGTTCCTTTCTTTCCCCGTGTGCCTTTCTTTATACATACGTCTCTCTTTTTTTTCCTTTTCTCCATTTATACACACACACACACACACACACACGACTGAGCGAGAGTGTTGGTTGTTCCATGGGTATTGCGTGTATACGTGTATAAACATACACTGCGACAAGCATAGGTATCTCACCGTACCTGCGAAAGAAAGAAAAAGAAGAAAGAAAAAAAAAGGAAGAAAAGGGAACGTCGACGTGCCACTTGGTCCCGACGTTAACAAGCCCTCTGCGGCCAGCGCAGCTTCTCTCTTTTTGTACCCGTATAGTGTATATGTTGTAGGCACCTATGTGTCCTGCATTGTATAAAGATATATATATATATATATATATACCCCATGCACGATCCAGTTGTATATAATACACACATACTTACGGCTATTAGGCATCGCCACATGTTGTGTACACACGAGTTTATTATTATGATTGTTGGTGTACAAGTTGTACGAGCTGCTCCGATTTTCGCGCGAGTCTCCTGCTACGAAGCCGATCCTTTCAGTCGCCCTGTACCTACTTATTTCGTTATTATATACACTCACGAGGCGTGCGTGCGTGCTCGCGTGCACGCGAGATGAATGAAAAGTAACAAAAGCCGTGTAGCCAGCAACAAAATACATCCTCGTTTGCGGAGGAGCCTCATCGTGCTGGGGTGTATTGAGAGGTTCGTCCTCTCTTTTCGCATCTTTGTCGACAACAACGACGAGAATCGGTAATCGGCTGGCTTACCGATCTCACGCCGGAAATACAACCACACGATACTAACAAAACAACTCTCTCTCTCTCGAAAAAAACATATTCGCTTAGCGACAGCACTCAGAAATCGTGGTCTTACCGATCTTGCCAACGCTCCAACTTTTAATTATCAAACAAGTATTGCGATCAACCGTTTGGATTCATTATTGGGTGATGGTGGTGGTGGTGGTGGTGGTTGGAGGATAGTAAAACCCAGCTCGGCTGAATAATAGACAGTGTTGCAGATGGGGAAGAAGGAAAGAAGGAAAAAGAACAAGGGTCGATTGAGCGATCGAAGGTGAAAAAAAGATAAAGAAGAAGAAGAGGAAGACACTCACACGAATGAGAACCAGCGGCATCAGTTCACGTGACAAGATAGGTGTGTAACACCCAGTGCAGGAGCCGAGAAGAGCCACGTAGAGAGGGGCGTATACAATGGGAATCACAGAGTTCCTCGCGATCGATTGAATCGTTGTCGGCATGAGCGGTGGCGGCGTCGGGTGCGCACGTGCGTGCATCGGCAGCGATCGTTCTCCTCTTCTCCCCGTCCGTTGCGCACACCGGCCGGCCGGCGGCTTGGCTGGCCGCCAGCTGCCCCACCACCCCCTCTCCTTCCTTCGTGGCCGCTGATTTCTCTCTGATGTGTAGATATACTGTATCCAACTGCACTATTAGGTACACAATGTATATATACGGGTGTTGCACGCGGTTGACCGGTAGCGAAGATCGGTACTGCTCGCGGCTCGTTACAACTACCACCCGCGATTTTTGTTATCCTCCACTGGCATCACTGTCACGATCACCTATTATCACTTTGATGATTAGCACCAACACAGGCAACACTCGTTATCTTATCTCCTTCTCGGTCTGCGCTCGGCTGTGTGTGTGTGTGTGTTGCACCTCGCGTATGGCACAGCAGACGACGCGGCGAATTACCGATTTTTAGGCACTTTTCCGGCGTGTTCTCGCGACCGCGCGAACGTGTGCCGTATCGTCTTTGCCAGGGACGCGCCGGAGAAGAACTGAGGCAGGGTATATGTACGTATAACGATCGGGCACAGCAGCCGGGGACCACCCAAGAGTGCGAGTGAGAGAAAGAGAGCGTGTATATGCGAGAAGAAGGCTCGCCTGGCTGTAAGGTATATAAATATATGAGCAGCTTTGTAGTTGGTTGGTAGGTACCACGACACGGGGCACCATGGAAACAGAGAACTCGTCGCGAGGAGCCAGCAGGGGAAGGACTGACTGCTCGCTTAGCTCCTCGCTCGCTAGCTCGCCTGCCTGCCTGCTTGCTCCCACTACCCACTACCTACCTACCTACCTACCTACCATATACTCTCCGTGGAACACGAGAGCCATGTGGTGGACCCCGCGCGCGTCCAACATAATATATATATATATACACGTAGCTGCAACAGCCAGGTTGGTTGTTGGTAGGTGTATATATATATATACTTACGTTTATATACCTGTATACGCGTAATACCGATCTCAGCCTCAACTCGCGCGCTCTGTTGCTGCTGTACAGGTGTAACCCTCCCTTTTCCTCCCTCTATCCGTTCTTCCTTCCAATGTCTCACTTACTCACTTGTTTATCCTCCTCGGCTCCCATTCCTCAATCCTCCCTGTCTCGACGCGCGACTTTGTATCGTGTGAACACGTACATTGGCCCAATGGATGAGCTCGACCTGCATCGTCGAATCTTTTGCTCGTCTATATTTCTGCGTTTGCTCGTGTGGTAAACGAAAAAAAAAAAAAAAAAAAAAAAAAAAAAAAAAAAAAAAAAAAAAAAAGAGGTTTTGTTCTACTAATCGATACCTATACCAACTGCGAAGGGTGGAAACGGAAAAAAAAGTCATCAATCGAGGCTCGGAGAACAGCTGCAGCAACTTTCGCTCTATTCGTGCCTAATTGTCGCACTTACGCTGTGTGAAACAAGAGCACATCGTATAAGGATGTTTGGAAGAAGCTCAGAGAAAGGGAGATCGGTAAGGCCGATAAGCCGATTATTCTGTTTCGCGGCGATCTATTAACGAATAGCGTCAGTCGGTCAGCGGCTTTTTTCATCGCTCAACGTGGTGTTTACACCAACACATGCTTATACAGAGGTGTGTCGACAGGACGCGTATACACACATATATATGCATATGTACAGGTATATCTGCGATGGCGCGTTGCAAGCGGCGAGGGGTCGAGATGAGAGGAGAGAAAGAGATTGAGCAAAAGAGGAGTCGCTCACGGTCCCCCTGTGAGTGTATGTATATACGTATAGCAAACCACCCTCCTTCCCCCCCCCCGCCTTCCTCGAGTCTTTTCGTCCCAATCGAGGGCCCGGAGAGGATAATTGAGTTATTACTGCAATTGTAGACCACCTTGGAGGCCGCGAGCAAGCAAAACTTCTCGGTCCTCTCTCTCTCTCTCTCTCTCTCCCCCGAGAGCATAACAGGTTCTTGAAAATCACCCTGATGCGGTGTGCCTCTCTCTCTCTCTCTCTGTTCTCCGAGCCATTCACAGCTTCCTCACCCCCCTGCACCTCTCGCGTACACACCGCCTCCTTAGCCGATAAAAGATTATCGTAAACGCGTACGCGCGGCGAAAAACAGCTTGTGTGTGTGTGTTGTCTGATGCCTCTCTTTTCTCTCACCCCCCCCCCCCCAGCCCCTTCTTTCGACGCCTCAATCGGCCGCAAATTGTAAACAACCGCAACTTTTACCGCGATCTCCCCTCGATCGCTTTATTCGCGTGCTATGCATAATATATGATCGAAGGTATGTATATACATATATGTCTTACAGGACGAAGGTACATTATAATATGTGAAATCATAATTGAAATTACGAAAAATCGCGATGATCGGTAGATTGGCGTAACATCACGATGATGACTCAATTATATCATATTATTATGTATACCCCTTTGCGAGCGAAGAAACTGGCGCGCGCGTGCGGAAACGTCAAAAGTGCGACGATAATTAACAAGCTCGTGTACGTTATACACTCGATATATATATATTTATGAGGTGGATTGTAAGCGAAGCTCATCACCACCTGCAGGAGTTGCGATATAACGATGATAATAAAGTGTGCATACACACACGGGTATGTATATAATATGAGGGAAAAGGTGAAGCACCGCTGAGAAGAGGGAAGTGCGGAAAAAACTGCTCAATCGAAAGTAAACGGGGGAAGGGTGGGAGGGATGTACAGCCTCGCGAGACAAACGCGTAATGGAGCTGTAATACGGAGGCGCGTACACCTCGGTAATTATTCCGTTGGGCGTCGGTGGTGGCGGCAATAGCTCTATACACCACAACCGATGTACACATATATTATATAGGTATGAGTATACGGGTGCCCTCTGTGTGTTTATGTATACCTATGTGTAGTAAGGGGGAGGGGGCCCTTCATCGCGATTCTCTGGAGTTTGAAGGTCGCGGAGGAGCAAACGAGTCCTTCCAAGGACAGAGCGCGTGCATGCGCCGAGTGTTTCTCTCCCTCGTGCCCCTATGTTCACTGTGTACGTATGGCTCCTCTATATACGTTTATTTTCTGGCCAGAACCCCCCGCCATCGCTATATACATGCCCACAGAGTTCATCCTCGCGCGAGAGCCGTAGGGCCATATATAGGCGGGAAAAAGGATCTCATATATATATATATATTATATGGTCGTCGTATATATACAAGCTTTTCTGCACTTTAGTTTTTTGTTTTTTTTTGCAGCTTTCCGATGGGTATGTAATATGGTCCCGTGTTCCCGGAATCGGCGCTCCCGGTGCACACACTCGGCTCCCCCTCTGCAGTCTTAATTTCACCACCGGTCCCCCTGCAACTTTCGGCCACCTCCTCCTTCTCTTCTCATCTCTTCCTCGGCGCTCCTCCTGCACTTCTTCCTCTTCTCCTTTCTCCTCGTCGTTGTCGTCCTCGTCTCTCGATCTCGCTTCGGGGCCTCTAGCCGCGAATTAAGTCGTTATTTCGGCAGGTGGCTGGCACGCTCGTCTCGAAAGAGAGACGGAAGGAGCTCCGATGGAGCGTCGACCCTTTGCATCATCGTACCCACACCCATATACGCGTGCGTGTGCAAGAAACTCGGGGTAAAAAATACACGCTTTACCCCTCGCACCTGATTTCGGCCCTGGCAATCACGCACCCCCATCCACTCGCCGGCTTGTTCAGGTGGCCCCAAGTGCATGCATATATATATATACCTCTCAACTTTTGCAATTAGATCAAGTTATAGGTCGTTATGTACGTATACGCGTCTTAAACGAGGCGGTTGCAGGTCCGTCGGCTAATCAGTCACGGGGCCGCTGCTGCCCTGGTTTACCCGAAATTGGCCGCGGGAAACGAGTTCCGCGAAGATGCAACAAATTGGGAAGCTTCATAATATACGTATCTCGGAGGTGCAGTTTTTTACGGGTTGTACATATATATGTATACAACACGCACACACGTATTATAATTATATTGTGTAGAGCCGTATGGAAACAGAAGGAGAAAGGGCGATATGAGTACTCGTGAGTATAATATACAAGTGCCCGTGTCTCATCCCCGGTGTGGATTATACTTGAGGAGGAAAGGGAGCAAAACGAGGATATACTCGAATGCAGAAATGGAGGAGGTGAAAGAGGCGCAGCTAGCCCCCGTTGTGCATATGCGTGCATATATTTCGAGCACGGACACTCCACTGGTGATATACAGGTATATACATTCATATATACACACGTGGGCCCTCCGATGCTCGGGATCGTATAAGAGGGGCAAGTAAGTTACACGTTGGCTGCTGCTCTTATCTGTAAAGATCGAAAAAGAGAGAGAGAGAGAGAGAGTTGGGTTGGAGGGCCCACGCCATATTATACACCTCTATACGTATATAGGTATACGAGGTACCCAACACATGCATCGCAACAACGTCCCCGGGCCTGCCTCCTCCCCTTCGCATGCACGATACCTAACTCGAATGCCCAGCTCTTTCGAATAACTTTACTACCGGTTTCCACCACCCCTCCCTTGGCCCCTTACTCCTGCAGCTCCTCTCGTATACACGGCCCTTTTCTCTCTCTCTCTCTCTCACTTCTGATATGATTCTCTCGTTGCTCTGCTGACTCTCTCTCTCTGTATGTATGTGTACAGCATGACCATCCGAGCATTCGGATAACTCACCTCCCACGCCTGATGCGCATGCATGTACACCAGTATGTGTAATATGAGCACCGGTGCAACTGCTCTGCAACCCCGTTCCTTTCCTCCCCCGACTTGCGGGCACTTGCGTTATATTCGCATTAAGTATTTGGTGTATGCATATGCACAAAACTACACCGTACTGCTCTCTGCACCAGCTTAGCGAGGAATTTCCTAGGGATTGAGTTATTTGCGCCGCAGAAGGGGGCAAGAGAGTTACGAAGGAGAAAAGAAGAAGAGGAGGAGGAGGTGGAGGCCCCGCAAGGCATTAAGCTCGGCTTAATTTCTCCCGAGTTGTTGCTCCTTGGCTTTTTTTCCTTTTTTTCCTTCTTTTTTCCCGTCCCTGATGTGCGTGTTGCGCTCTGCCACCGTTGAGTTACACTGCTACTGCTTTTGCTGCCGATGATGATTACAGGGAAGAACCGCAAGGGTAAAAAAGATAGCCGCCGCTGCAGCCGCTCGCTCATCGCATATATTGATTTAATGATTCGTGTAAAACGAGCAATCATTTGCGTGCCGGCCACATTTTTCCACCTTTTTACAACCTTACGTGTATACATATATTATATACTAGGTACACGCGTGATGCCGAACCCTTGGATCATACATGCCGCGTGTATACATCTCCTCTTCCACGGCCCCTTTACTTTTTAGCTTCTTCCTCGACGACTCGCTATTTGCTTCGGGAATAATTAAAGAGCCAACAGCTTATTTATCATACACGTACATATAAGTACACGTATGCATGTGCTCACTTGTAATCCAATTCAACGGTGACATAACAACGCGACGGTACAACGACTCCGTTTTTTTTTTGTATTCTTAAAAAAATGGCACATAATGGCACGATGCGAAGATAAGACGAAAAAAAGGAAAAATTACTAAAAATACCGTGGGTTAACGAGTGTCCAATATACAGTATAGTACTTCACAGAAGGAAAATATGTTGTGATGAAGAAGCACAGCACGGGACATCAAGTGGATTGCACAAACAAATGTGCGGGCGCTGCTTCGCGCATCGTAAGTACTTGGGCCTGTTGCAATAAGTATCTTATACATATATATGTATTTATACACCATCAGTCAATGAAGAGACCGATTGAACTCGTCTCCTCCCTCGTCATCGGGCATCATTGGGTCATTGACCATCGGCTGTTTGTCCACCACCGCTATGATATCTATACGTACATACATATGTGTGGCATAATCTGCCACTACAGCGAGATTTATACCGCCTAATACTCGAAGAGACGAGAGGCAAATTTTTCTCGAGAACAACGACTCTGCTTGTTCGAATTTGACGCTCGTGCGATCCATCGATTTTTTTTTCTTTTTTTTCTTTTCGTGACCGTTGATAATTATTTTCATTGCGCCTATACGCCGAACAATTTAATTACCGTCCCCGGAATCGTCGTTTGCCCCGCTTTCTGCGGCTATTACGAGAGTTGAAATTCTTCATCATCGTCGGGGCATGAGGGGCGCTCGATTGGTAGGTAATAATCGTAACTGACAATAGCGACGTTTTAAACGAACGATGTCAATGTGCGCAAGTACCTTTTTTTTTTTTCTCTCTCTCTCTTCCTTTTGCGCGTCCAACTGCAGCGTATTCAATTTCAACAGTGATTGAGAGAAAAAGAGGGAGGAAAAAAAAGAAAAGAAAAAAAGAGAGTGATAAAAAGCAAAACAAACGCCGGCAGCTGATTGATAGCACATATTGAAATTAGCACGTCGAAGGGAGCGAGAAGATGGAGGGGAGGCTGCATTATTGGGAGTTTGTTAGCGGCTCTCTCGGCGAGGAAGAACGAGGAGAACGAGGAAGATTCTCTCTCGGTGTGGTGTGTGTGTGTGTGTGTTTGCACGCAGCAGCAACATCGACCGGACTACAGCTCAATCACTCTTCGTCTCTCTCTTCTCTTCTCTTCCTCCTTTGAGCTCTTCTTTCCTTCTTCCTTTTTTTGTTTCTCCACTCCTCCTCCTCCTCCTCCTCTTTCTTCGTTGTCTCTCTACCCCTCGACTTTATCATGGTCCTCTGGTGCTGTGTTGCTTCCTCTCCTTCTTTGTCGTCGTCGTCGTCGACTCTTTCTTTTATTTCGTCTTGGTGCAGTTTTCTTTTTCTCATTTTTTCATCGGCAATCGATGTCCCTCGTCGCTCCGGGCGAGTTTTATCTTGCATGATCTTGGCCTCTCCTCCCGGCTGCTGCTCCCGCAGGCCTCATGTGGCGTGCTCTAATGACGTCGGGCCCCAAACTCTTGGCACTGCGCTGATGCACAAGTCGACGACGACGCAAGGACAGGCAGCAAGAAGGAGTCGTCTAACAAGAAGAGCTGCCCTTTTCTACATGTATATTTATGCTTCTCCTTGCCTCCAATCTTCCTTCGTTTGTGCTTCGGTTCAGCTAAGGGTACCCCGTGCTCTTTTATTTTCTGATTTGCGTCGGAGCCCGCTTGTGTTTCACCTTGTACGTATACCTATACGTGTACATTGGTGTGGCGTGTTGTTAATTCGCGCGCGCAAAAGTTACTTCAACACTTATTACCATGTGGCCGCTCGATTGATACTTGTTGCGTCGACGACTGCGTCTGTATAATATATATATATATAGGCTCGGTCGGACGATTCAATTTCATTTTATACATGGAATATTTTACGCATCGGTTATGGGTGGGTATACGAAGCAAACTTTTGTCGCTTTGTACATTTAAAAAAATTGTTGCTCCGTTCTCAGAGGGAGACAATGTTGCCACAAGGATAACAATGCCTTACGACATGTATATTTATTTATTTGGTTTAAAATTTTTTGCAACTAATGTTGATTGTTATTTTGCCTCAAATTCAATGTTCAATCATATTTTTTAATATTATTTAATTACATAAGTGATTCGTTGTTAACTCTACAAAAACTAAGGGGACGAGACACAGTCGATTGTGAAAAAATCGGTAGACCAAATTCTGATAACATGCCTTTATTTATAAACTCTTATTATGCGGGCAGTGTAGTTAAGAAAATTGAAGTACTCTCAAATGCTTCGCTTCAATATCAATGCAAGTTATTTCATTTAAATAAATAGACTCGAGTCAACAATCACTCAATCAATCGAGTATAACATGTTTCGGTATAGTATCGATAAAAAATCAAAGTCTGGTGATCTGAAATATCAGCAGGTATTTTGTTTCAAACATTGTATTTAAATTAAAAATATAATTTTTCTATCTTGTAGCAAAATCTATACATCCATCAAAAATAAAGATTTTCAGAAAAATGTTCGTTCCTGTTAGTACGTGTGTGTGTGTATGTGCGCAGGCAATCAATCATGCCCTCAAGTTCCCTCCTTCAACGAATTTATTTCATTCGGATAACTATTTTTCCTTCGTAATTGTATCGCATCGAGCGTACTATATGTAAATTTACAGATTCGTAAGAAAAATTTTTATTGTTAACCTGATTTTTCTTTTCACTTACGATGGACACAATTTACAAATAGACATACTTGAAAAATCAACTTGAAATAATTTAACTGTAAAATAATTTTTTTCTATTACTCATCGTAGGTTTAAAATCTATTTAAGCATCGTAAGAATACATTATTCAAAAAAATGATTCTTTATAAAACATAATTACTTGTCAACTGCCGAATAACGGTTGCAACGTATTTTCGAACGAAACAAGATTCTACTGATCATATCCCAACATTTGAAGTGAAAAAAAAAAAACCCAATAACCTATACTAAAATTCCCCCATTGAGTCAAGTGTTTCCATTCTTATTGAATAAGTTTTATCGAATTGTCTCTGAGACAAGCGAACTACCAGAAAACCCCGAGAGAAAAAAAAAGGCCGGCGAAGGTCGCGGAGGGGAGACGCAGGGGATGATACTTCCCCTCCGGTGTCTGTATAGGCGCGCAGCTATAGAGAGAAGAGATGCAACAGGTACACATTAGTAACGCCCCTGCGAGCTCGAACCACCTGTTCTTGGCCTATCAAAACACACATATATGTGGAGCTGTGTAGCCCGGCACCGGCCCTAATAAAACGCCTGGTTTATTGCGCACCGCCGCCACGCTACTCACCCACGGCAGTCAAACAACTGTATTTAGGCGCGTTTTCGGTAATGGCCCAACGATTGACTCTTTTACCTGTCAATCTCTTGAAAAGGGGAAAAAAAGGCGAGAGCTTGCGACCTCCGAAACAATCGATGAGGATCCACACGCGTTCCCGAAATCACGAGCTTTCGGCCCCGAAATGATCGTACAGGTACGCGACCCTTCGTCTGTGACGTATACATATATACACTATTATCTCGGGGCTGAATAAAAGATAGTGCTGGCTCCGTGAGTGGCTGCATCTCCCTTCTCGACTTCCAAGGAGGCTGCAGCCAGAGAGTAGAGAGCCGATCTATACCTTCATCTTTCATTCGTTATCGGGCGGGCATCTTCCCCCGGATCTGGCTCCTCTTTCTCTCTCAATCGCCTCGCATCTCCCACAGCTCACACCATCGCCTTCCTCACCACCCTCCTCCTCCACTGCAGTCGATGCCTGTATTCCGTGCATACTTATATATATATAACGTGTGCTGGCTATTATTGGCTGGATGAGAGAGAAAGAAGACGCCTTCCGTCTATGTGTACTTAGTTATACATAACTTGTTGTCGCGCCAAAACACTCTCTCGAGGGCTCCGGTTGCTCAATGCGGCCGAGTGATCGGTAAATTACGGCACACGGGCGCCCATACTGTGAGATTGAAAAATTGACTTTCGAGAAGAAGAAGAAGTTGTTCGACATCCGCTGTATGGTTTTCCCGACAGCTTTCTCTCTCTCTCTCTCTCTCTCTCTCTCTCGGTGTCGGTTGCTGGCGTGGTTGTACAAATTACAGATAACACGTCCACGCGCTTCGAGCACTGCTCGCGTGTCTCCGGAATTCGTACGCCCTATACTACCCATATTTTTGTTTCCCCGATGTCATATATACATATACTTTTTATCAGGGGCGTTGTGTGTACGCGCTATTCCATCGCCTCCTCCGATGGAGTAACATCTCGGCGTGTGTGTACATATTTATACACATAAATGCGCTCCGAGCTGTCAAACACTTGAGATTTCGAGCTGCGCGTACCTTATAATATTAACCCAAGCGTCAATATTTTCGTACCCCAGGTCTCTCTCGCGCGCCTCGTACATCACTGCAGTGTACGCCTTGTTATTTCAATCTTGTTTTTTTTTTTTTCCATCTCATCATCGTTGTCTCGTCTAGCGTCTACTGCTACTGCCCGGCACGTTAAACCGTACGTTTTGGGCATTGCTTCTTCTTCTGTTTTTTTCATACTCCCGATCGTCCACGTATATATACGCCGGTGTTTATCTTGGCGATGCCAGGGCTTTTTAAAATTTTTTTATTTTTCGGGTGGCCCTGATTGTTCCGTTTGGAAACGAATGTACCTCCTCCCTCTCTGCGTATATAGCACATGAGTGTGATGGACCACTGGAACGAGAGCATGATTTTCTCTCGGTTTTAACGTTACAATATTTTGACCGCGTCGTGACTTACCCAACGGCTCGAAGCTAAAACAGCGTGTGTATATTATGTACACGGACAATAGCCCCGAAAATATATTACGCGTATTTTCCCCCAATGAAATGTTGAACCTCGGAATATTTCAGTCGAAAGTGGGCTCGAGGAGAAAAAAAAGGTGTACCTGTCGTAAGAAAAAGTAGCCGAAGTAAGAAAAAAAAACAAAAAAAAAAAAAAAACGGAGAAAACCCAAAAAGAAAAAAGAAATAAAAGAGAGATAAGTCGCGTGGGAGAAGCGAGGAGAGAGAGAGAGAGCGAACAAGCGAGCATAGAAAAATGATCGAGCGAGAAGGTATATAGAGGGGGAGAGGTGGAGGGGAGAAAAAAAAGGAGTAAGTATGGATCCGCGAGCTTAATCCTGATTAATAATATAACTGCGGGAGTCATGCCGAGCTAAAGGGGGACAACCGCCTCCTCCTTTTTCTATACGCTTACCTGTATATACATAATATAGGTGCGCGTGTTGGCCGGGCAACAATTTGAGTGACCGCTCTGCCGCAGTTTTGTGGGTTGTTTTGTTGCTGCATGCATTACAATGTGGTCGCATAGGCAATCGCATGAAAAAAAAAAAGGTGCGCGCGCGAGGCTCGGGTGAAAAATAAGGCGCATCTGTTGCACGTATGTTATGTACAGCTGCAACTTGTGTGTGGAAGAACACGACGCGGAATGCCTAAGCAGCTTAGCTTGGCGTGCATTATATATACGCATGTATGTATGCACCTGTGTGGTGTATAACAGGGGCCCATGATGCCCCGATGCCTAGATTGTATATACATATATGACTCTGCTGCTGGCCGAGAGACAGAGGCGCGACACTAATTCCTCAACTCAACTCCCCGTCGGCGACACTACTCCCGCGCGACGCTTGTCACATATTAACTTAACTTCTTAATACCCGAGCGTGTGTGTCCGCACGCTTATACGTCTGCCTACATCGTGTATTATATTGTAACGTTTAGACGCGCAAAGTCCCTCCTCCCCGGAGCCCTCTTCACTCTATATACACGATGTATGTATATATATATATATATGTATGTATGTATACGCGCATTCCTCTTTATCGCGCCCTGCTCTTGGGGTTATTTTTGGCCTCGTGCACCGCGAAACTGGTCGTCAGCGACCCGGTAGTCGTCATAATCTTTGGTAATCTCGTCCCAAAGTCATCCAAAACACGGCTCATGTTTTTTTTTTTTTTTTTCTTCCAACGGAATGAAGAAAAAAAAACAAAAAAAGTTTTGGCACGGATTAAAATTGCCAAAGCCATTTGTACGACACGTGCGTGAGAAAGAGATCGAGTTTCGATCGAGGTCTGGCCCTGGCGAATCCTTGCCCTCGGCCAAATAAATCTGCGTGCACGTATAACGAGAATCCAAGTGATACCGGTTAAAAGCGCAGCAGAGATGAAGCTAAAAGCTGCCGGCTGCCCTGTATACATATATACATACCTCCTCCTCTCTTCCTCCTCCCTCGTAAAGCACGCGAAACCGAGCAAATATAACCGAGGCTCCGGGGGCCCTCCCTTTTTTAGTGTAGATAAGTAAATATAGCAGCAGAAAAGGGAAAAGACGAAGCAGAAGAGGCAGCACTTTGTCAATGAGTCCTTTGCGTTGCTGCTGGCTTCCTCTCGGACCGGCAACCCCGATTACATATGGTATTATAAAGCTTGTTTGTCCAAGATAAACACATTTCGTTTACACGCGAGAGAAGGTAATCGCCGTGTCCTGCCTCTCTTTAACAAGCTACTGGCGATGCTTGTGTATGTACATACACCTACCGAAACTCATACGCCTACTTGATTGCTTGCTTGCTTTTTCAACCCCGCAGTGCAAATAATGTAATTAGGTATGCGCGTATACGGGGTCGGGGAAATAAACAAACTCTTTTATTCGCTCGCGATTCTAGTGCCATCGGTTAATCGCAGCTCCGGTAGAATCGGTCGCGGGGAAGAACTACTCGCTTGGAGGGGCGCTTGGGAATATTTGAGAGGGGGAAAAGGGGGGCGAGCTCGAGTAACCCGAGATGATGTTTGCGCGAGGACAACATTTGTCGTGTGTGTGACATCTCGTTGTTCGCGGATACTATATATATATGGCGCGTAGGTTACATTATATTATATATACACACACCGCGTGATGTGTACCTACTTTGGAAAAGGAGTAAGGTATACATGTGTGATACACGAGCAGGTGCAAAATCGGACACGTGGCGAGAGTATATAATGTATATATATAGTGTGTACAATATATATACAAATATACCATACACGGGGTGCGTGTGTGTGTTGGCCTTCGATCAACATTGCCACGTCGGTGCAGGCGCTTCCGAGGGAGCGCCGCCACTTGTTTCGCGCTGCCGTGTCTTTTGCCTCCTCTTTTTTCACTTCCCTGCCTCTGGTGTTGCACCAACGCCACCTTGTCCCTTCCTTCCGTCTCCCCCTTTGCTACCCTTCCCCGGACGACCTGCAGCCCCTTTGTACCTATATACTTTTATATAGCCTCTCTCGCTTCTCTCTAATAACTGTATTAACAGTGAGCTCGGGCGCGTCTTAACCATTGCTCCGACTTTGCGGCAATAATTGTGTTCTCCGACCCGAGGCTGACAATCGTGAATTTTTTTTCTTTTTTTTTCTTTCTTTTCAGGTTCAAGACAAGAGGGTCGATTGATCGAGTTGCCGAAAAACAATAGTCAACTTTTATTACATATAATAATCATTTTAGTTGACCTTCGTTGTTTCTGTATCAATAAGAACATCGCGAGTATCATTTTTTTTTTCTTTCGTTACGCGTGTCTCTGATGTTCACGTGAGTATATTCACCACATTTTTCCGTAAATGTTTACGTGCAGGACCTTTTTCACCCCCACACGATTTTTTTGAAGAGCAATTCTCAATTTCAAGCATACGAAAACGGGCCAACGATGCCTTCATAATGGCACTCTGTTGCATTTTCTTTTGGCCGTTTAATGGGTTGTTTCTTTTTCGTCTCTTTCCCACGACTTATTGTACAGATAGAATTTTTCTCTCAAAATTCCTAGTGGATTACCGTCATTATTGTTTTTTCAGCCATATTTTCCCTTTGCAATCAGTACATAATTATTCTCATTTCCATTTCAGGGTTTCTTTTTTTTCTTTCACTTTCCCCTACTTTGCAGTTTTCTTTGTCTTTTTTTTTTTTACCGTATAGCTACGGGAGGATTATCCGCTTGTCCCCTATTCAACTTTTTCGTCGTTCTACCCGTGCGCCAAGATTTCACCTGTAGAACCGAGGAAAAAGATTGCGAGGAAAATTCCGAGAAAACCCCGCCCTCAAACAGCTGGCGTCAAGGTTGCATTTTCCAGCGAAAACAGAGTGTATATATATATACGCACAGCAGAGAGATCGTGACCTTTTGAGCGAAATGCTTCCGTCACCACCACTCGGCTATAACGACTGTTTTGCCATTTTTTCTTTCTTTTTCCTTACTCTTCTTTTAAAGATTGTAACAGCGTAAAAATTATCATTGACAATTTTTTTTCTTCCTAGATTTCTTGCACACTGCAAGACACAACACTGCATCAATCATGCTCACAACTGTGTTACATTATAATTGCTTGTTTTACACGTTTGAGAAAATTAGTGGCCATTCAACATCGTAAATCAAACGAAAGCTTGAATCGTAGTAGTAGACGATAAAAAAAAATGTGTGAAAACCCATGAAAAGTTGACATTTAGTGTCAAAGCCACAATCACCGGGTCGACGATTGGTGGAGTTTCCGATTCGTCTTTGGTTTCAAAGTAAGGAGACGAAGATCGCCAAGCGAGAGAAGGAGGACGGAAAATGGGTATACCGCGCGCAGCTCGTGTCGCGTGTTTATAGCACCGTCGAGTATCCCTTTCCCCATAACAATACCGCATCGGGCGACGTTGCGTACGAGAGATAAAAATAGACGGTATCGAATGAAAGGCGATCAAACGAAGCGACATCGGAAACGCCAAAGCGAGACAAAACACAATTTCGCGGCTTCATCAACGACTGCTACATTCATTCCCGTCTGACTTTGGCTGCTCCGCAAAGCTCCGCGCACAAAAACGATCGACCTACCGATATACATGTACCCATGCCCACGAGCTCGCAAAATTATTGCCAATTGCAGCAAAAGGGGGGTAGGGGGCACCAGTGCTACACATACACAGAAGAACGGAATTTGAATGGCCGGGAGGTAAAATTGATGCTAGCGTCGCTGATTATCTCGGCGCGGGTATCTTATTACCCGCAGCTTATAATTCACTGATAGCGAACTACGGAGCTCTCGAGCGTGTGTGCATATACATAGACACGCATGCAGCGGCGGCGGACAATTAAAAAACCAAAGAAACCCGCGGGTTTTTCATTCTTTCCTTCCCGGCCACATGCACACATTGGAGCTTTTTTGCTCGATGAGCTTTCAGCCGCGGGTTCGAATTTGGGGGGGGGGGATGGAATGGGAGGTATTTTATTTTACAAGGAAGAGAAAAAAAGCGTTGTACTCACGAGTGGTGGTGTCCCGGGTGATGGTGGTGGTGGTGGTGGAGTTGCTGCTGCTGCGGCTGGTGGTGGTGGTGGTGGTGGGGCGGCGGTGGCGGTGGCGGGCCGAGGCTCTGGTGCGGGGGGTGGGCGGCGTGGAAGCCGGCAGCCAGAGCCGCGGCGGCGGCGTGGTGCTCCCAGGCGAGGGCGGCCGCGTGGTGGTGCGGGTGGAAAGCCGAGGCGGCCGGCTGGTGCGGGTGAAAGCCGGCCGCCGCGTGAAAGTGCGGATGCGGTCCCGGGTGGTGGGGCGGTGGGGGCGGCGGCGCCAATAGGGAGAACACCTCCTGGTGGTAAGCCACTTCCTTCTCCGGCATGGCGCTCCTGTTCGGCGCTCTTCGATCAGGACCCCCTCCGACGGTGGCTCCACATAACAACTATGTACTTACATGTACAACAACTGCGCGGATCGAAACGATTGATTGAGTATCACGCGGAACCCCACGTCGATCGTATAGCACTTTTTTCACCGATTGCCGATCTCTCACTGCTTTTTGACGATTAAATGACGATACCCCCTACGGATCTCTCTCGTACGCGAGTACACCACCGTATTATATTTATACGTATAACAATGTACAATAATATTTTGCACTTGACGGTCCAGGCTCGCTTGCTCAACGCGAAATAAGTACCAATGTAAATCTCACTATAATATTATTCGATGGAAAAAAATCGTCTAAGGTATGAAGAACAGAAATGGAAACGACGATGGTAACGGGCACTAAGTACTTATTGCTGGTCCCGCGATCGCCGACGACTATATTGCGGCTGCTGGGGCGCTACTGAGGCGAAAACACACAAGAGCGACATAGAGCGCGAGTGCGCGCCGCTCTCTCTCTCTCACTCACTTTGTGTGAGCTTGAGCTTACCCTCCCCTCCCTTAGCGCTGCTGGTGGTGGTGCTGCTGGTGGGCGTGCAATTGCCGCGGTGGCGGCAGCATGGAGGAGAGTCGAGACGAGAGGCTTGGTGATGCAGCCGGGGCCGGCCATCGCTGAGCCTCTCCCTCGAGGGTGCGGGTAAAGGTGGGGCGGAGGAGAGGGCGATCGGAGGACTCTGGACTCCCACGTGTATAGTTATACTCGGTGTGGGTACCCCGGAGTAAGCGAGGCGAGGGGAAGAGCGCGTGTCAGTTCGACAACTCAACTAGCCGCCAGAGGAGGCTATCCCCACCGCTATGTCGCTTTTACCGCCCCTCCCGCGCTCTCGCACGCTCGGTGTATACACAATGTATACGTATATATATGTGCCAATGGAGTCCTCCGTGCACCTTAAAATCCTTGCCGATCTAGCTTCGCGACCCTGCGTGCACACAGTCACGAAGCTCCTATACCGATCAACCGATATATATATATAGGATGATCGGTGGTACAAGGTGTACCTATATAAATATTCTCTCTCTCTCTCTCTCTTTTTTTCTTTCCCTCCGTATTACATATACCTGATGTCTACCTGATGTAAGCTTATATATACATAGCTCCCTCGGAGGTGTAATCGTGTAGGCATTATATTATATTATGCACAGACTCGCCGTGTTTTTCACAGTTGTTCTACCTGCTAATAGCCCCCCGAGACCGCGGAGCGCTGTAAAAGTGTAATTAAAAGCGATTATCTGAGCCGTAAAAATTCCAACGGCTTCTCCGTCGTTAAGTCATATATATTATATATACATCAGTATTCCCATCAAAGTAACACTTTCGTCAAAATAAAAAAATGTCTTTCAACAGCGGTAATACGTTGCACGAATATACGTACAAATATATTTACCCGGAGGGTAACGTTTCGTTATGTTTGGAGACAAAAATGTTAAACAAACAATCGGATTATTCGAGCAACGACAAAGACGCACGCGAAAAGTATGCGCGTTGGATTTACAACCGGCGAGAAGAATGAAGCCGATTAGCAACATTTACCTGTTAAGCCGTGGCCTGAGAGTACTTGTATTATATTGTCGGAGTGACGATTTTTCGGTAAGCCGTGCATAGGTACACGGGATATAAGGACGGTTATTGTTTCGCAGAATTCGAAAGTATAGACGCGAAACCTATGTATAATACATTCTGCTGCATAATGTATACCTGCGCATAGGGATGCAAACGCCGAGAGTGTATGTATATACACGGGGATGCCCCCGCTGGGTTCGGGGGTATTGTTCCCTTCTCCTCGGCCCTTTTGGAAGGTAGATTTTTGAATACCCAATATATGGGCGTGCACCCGTAACCGGGTATATACCTTGTAAAGGAGCGCATTGTCGCGTTAAAAAGGTGCGTCAATCGGATTTGCCTCGAATTTTCCGGTGCTCCATTGTTGGTGGTAATCGGCACGATCATTGCCAGTTGACGCGTCGATTTTTTTTTTTTTTTTTTTTTTTTTTTCCCTACATTTGGGGGAAAAGCGAAAAATCAGAGAAATCCGAACCCCCACACATGTGGCTCATCCGCGCAACCCACCGCTAGTTATAATATTACACTTACGAGCAATGTGGCGATGGGCATGATGTTATTACTTCCCCCCTCGATGCCACCCGAGATTTTGAGGCCCCGAAAGCCCTTAAGTAGCAACTTCCGTTCCCCCCCCCTCCCACCCCCGGTCCTCGACGAGCTTTCTACGAAGCGCAGCGAAGACAGCCAGAATCTCGGTAAGTGTACCCATCACGCGCATCCCTCCTTGCACCGACGACCGGTCGCTGTCACTTGGTTGTATTTTTTCTTCTTTTTTTAATCTCATTTGTTTTTTCCTCCCTCCCCCGATTCTTCCTACTCCCGTTTCTCACGACACCATCGACTCTCGTTGCTCGAGCGGATTTATCAATTTGTATATACATATTATATACTCGTGTACCATTGCAATGGACACTAAGTTTGACGAGCGCACTGTATGTAAGTACAAGAGCAAACAGAAGAAGGACAAAGGAAGAAGAAAAAGAAGAAGAAGAAGGGATGAAATTAAGAAAAGGAGGAAGTACGAATTGCTACGTGGGAGGGAGGGAGGGAGCTTTGCTGGAGTTCGCATTATAGAGCCATTAAGTGGTCGCTGGCTCGTTGCGGTTGTCCTCGGCGGCGGCCGAGATATCTTCCCCTACTTTTCTCTCTCTCTCTCTCTCGACTCCCATGCAGAGTCCCATCAGCCGAGCCGATGCTCCCTCTCGTCGGCGCCTATATAGCACCTAATTACTCTATCCCGGCGACGACACACGTCCACACGTACGCACCTACCCCTCCGCAGCGCTTCTTCTATATATTATCTATACGTATACCTCGTACGTGTATATTTTTTACACGTATATATACCCACAATTCCCTCCCCGAAGCTGACGTTGGGCTTGCTTTTTTTTTTTTTTTTTTTTTTTTCATCGCGCGCGGACAGCATCGATTGGCCGGTCGGGCCGATCAAAGCGAATAGCTAAACCGCAGCTAAATCACACCCAGTTCGGACGATCATTATTCCTTTCTTTCTTCCTTACCCTCCCACCTCCGCACCCCCTTGGCTGCTCATCTTTTTTCATATATACACACACGGGAACTGTCCGCGCGTGCGATGCTTTTGGGTTTCGAGAATTCAAATCTATACGCGACTCTCTTTCGTGTATACGATGCGACGTACCCCGCGTAAGAGTAAAATGAACGAAAAATGAATAGACGAAAGAAGAAAAAAAAAAAAAAAAAAAAAAAAATCGGCCCGTAGTGCCCCCACATCGCACGAAGCCGTTAATTTCGCCGATATGCTCCGTTTTGCATATATAAGTGTGTGTGTATATAATATAAATATATAGACATGCCAAAAATACCATATATAGACGCCGGATGAGTTCTCGGAAACAACTGCTCGGCAGCACATAAATTAGCAGTCACCATCACCGGGCAACCCGGTTTTATTTCGACTATATATATATACATGTGTACGTAGGTATATGCTTGCGCGCGTGTATAGAGTTACCCCTCGAGAAGGAGAGCTTAGATCGTGAAAGCGACCGATGAGCGTTTCGCGGATATGTCCCGAAACCGCGCTCTCCCGTCCCATACTCCCGCGTATACATGGTACAATATAATACTGTCGTCGCAATAGCTGTATCCTGATGTATGTACGTAGTGTAACCTCGTATGGGTCCTTTTCTCTTTTGGTTTTATTCCGTTTGGTGTATATTATATAAGTATATACAAGACAAGCCATGATGCGACCGCGCGAGAAAACGTCCGGGCTTGTAATACTCTACCACCGTAGTCGTCGAGAACTCATCAACCCCGAGGCCGGTGGACTCGGCAAAAAGTGCTCGGGTACTTATAAGTACTTACCTGATGGGTGTGCACACAGGCATCATAGGTGATGCTTGTGTATATATATACGTATCAAGCGCGCTCGGGTCCGGCGTGCCGGGAGCACAAAAAAAAAAGCGCAAGATGCTGTGTCTCTGATGTGCAGTGTACGTATATACACATATATATATATATGTATACGCCGAAGCAACGCTCGGTACATACTTACACAGGGGTACTTATATATGTACTCAAGATGATGATGCTGCTGCACTACATGTGCGCACGTGTGTAATATGTGTGTGTACGTAGATATATATGTACGGGAGGCCAAGGGCCACGACATTATTATATATACCTACCCGAGGAGCATCAGCGACAGCCGAGCTGGCAACATCGCGCTTTTTCTCTTTTCTCCGTCTCTCATCTTCTTCTTGAGCTCGAGCTCCCGATGCTGATGGTGCAGCTTCTCCTTTGCTCCGTGTGGCTTGTACGCGATCATGCCGTGTATACAGCGGCACGGTAGGTACCTCTACGTATATGTAAGATACTTGCACAGCATCCAAACCCTCTCTCTCCCTCTCTCTCTCTCTCGATCGCGTGTAGGTACGCGCGATTCTCTTCACGCGAGAGTGCCTCTTATCTTTATCCTCCTCCTCCTCCTTTACTTCCTACTCCTTTTACTTCCTCTTTGCTACGTGTACATATACACAGATATATATATATATATATATATATATATATATATATATATATATATATATATATATGTGTACATATACTTAAACCTTACAACATCCCTGTACCAGCATATGTGCGTATATATATGGTGTATAGGCGTGTACTTACACGATCATGCCCTGCTATACCTACAAGCGCGATCGGCAAGCCGCACGCATCTTGTTCCCATCCTCTCCTCCTCTCGATATAAATTAAGTCGTCCCCCTGGTTATACGCTTATACATATACATATATATATATACGCGTTACCGTGTTTATATTCGTATAATATACAATTCGATTGCATTTTACCCTGGGTGTGTTTATTATTTATTGTTTATTTGCCTTTCGTGCAGGAGTATAATATTCATGATCGAAGCGCCGATTTATTTACCGATCCGACTACCGATTTTTCACGCTCAAAGTGGAGGGAACGTGGCCGTAACGAGCAAAGCGGTACTTTATGTATGTGTATACTTTCGTCGAGAGTAACTCAAATCTCTACACGAAATATCCTCGGCTGCCGTGTGTATCGTTGTTGTATACGGTGTCGCTCGTGCGTGAGGCGCGAACGAGGCCCGTCCAAGCAAGAGAGAAGACGATTTCGGAGGAGACCCCCCCCCCCACCCTTTTATACTTTCAGCTTTACTTGCAAATGAAGACATTATATCGAGCCCGAGACTTTTTTTTTTTTTTTCATCTCTTCCTCTCGCTCTCTGCCCCTCCCCCGCGTCCTTCCCTGCGCGTTCAACTCGTTCGCGCGCGGCTGCCTCAGACGAGATCTCTCCTTTTTTTTCTTTCTTTCTTCTTTCTCTCATTCCTCTGCTTCCTCCGATTCAACGCCACCTTTGGCATACCCGTGCTCACACACGCGCGCACTTTATGAATATTTATTTATACACCCATACATTTTACCCAACACCCATACACGTGTATATATGTATGAGTCGGGAGGCGCGATTGCTTGAACGCGCGCCGCTCTCGTCTCTGCGTTTTTCGTCGCCCAGTTGCCGTTATTCGGTTAGTGTGGGATTTTAGGAGCGAAAGAAGGACCCAAAAGGGGGGAGATGAGAGCCGAAGCAGGTTGCCGGTGTGTATCATCTCATCTCGGCCGGCCATGGTATATGCACACACACATGTATATAAATATATATATATAGAGAGGGACGGCCGAGAGTGAGTTAGCAAGTTCCCCTCTCGCTCCCTCCCCCCCCCTTGGTCCATTGGGTGGAAAAAATAATTGATGCTAGGATGACTTTATGGCTTTTCGATACTCACGCACAAAACAGACCGGATGACTTGTTAATTTAGATATTCTTCTCGCTGCCGCTGCCTCGCTCGCTCCCACTGGAATGTCGGAACGCCTCGATTATTTAAACACGTCTCTCGGTTTTTTTTTTTTTTTTTTCCTCTCTCTCTCTCTTTCACCGCGCACGCGAGCGCGTCCCAAAGTTTTCGTTCGCCACATTTTTTTTTATACAGGTATGGCCGTACATATACCGGTCCAGGGGGGCTTTCCTAAATGTATATATATCTACGCTTTTTACCGATTGCGTGCCGAGTAATTTGGTTTTCGGACAATACAAGCGTCTGACTGCCATTGAAGGATCGATCGACTGCGGCATCGATTCGTCACAACTCCTTGCGAGAACACATGACCCAGACAATCGCTTTTATTTCGTTTCGTTGGACCGTCATTATCTATGGTTATGGGAGATCAGGCAGATAATAGGAGTGAGGTATACGAGTACTCGAGTGCTCAAAAGATGGATGATGATTTTTCCACGTGTAATGTCGGTTCATGGCTGCATGACTGGTGTACGCAAAGTAAAAAGGTTCAAGTGTACGTAAAATATGATTTATAGTTTCGGTTTTCGTTTTTAAGTATAATTTTCGATAGTTACGTTGATGATTATGAATGGAGTGAGCCAACAGTGTACTAATGAGGCCTGGGTGACATTAGCAAGTTAAAATTGGCGAGATAAAATTACAACTGATCGATTGGCGCGTCTTTGGAAATCAAAGCTTTTTAGTGTGCGAGTGCCTTCGATCGCTTCAAAATTTTTAAGGTGCATTGATTTCGATTTTAAAGTCAAGTGGACGAACGAGAGTGAATGGTTACTTGACGATTAGTGGAAAAAAAAACGCATCGAAAAAAATTAAGAGAAATTCTCATAAATTTTCCATGGGATTTCAGCCCATCGGCGATCCCTTGAAAGTCTCTTTGGCTTAAAAGCTAGCGCAGTAACTTATGCGCCATCTAATTAATGCTTTCTTGGAACGATGAGATGATAAAAATTTAACGGAAAGGTTTCTTTCACGAAAAAAAGATTTGCATGTATTACAGAAATTGTGAATTCTTCTGAAACTTTGCAGACATCTTGTTCAAATCACCGAGTAGCCACTCATATTTTATGGAAAAAAAAGTATTAAAGTCTACTTGAAAACTTCATAATCAACTAGAGAGAAAATCAGTTAAAATAATTTATTTGTCGGACAAACTCTATTTTTCGTGGGAAACAACAATTTTTTGTGAATGTTCAGATGATTAGTTTTGTAATCGTATAGTCGTGGCTATGTGGATGCCATAAATTTGAAAGATCATATAGTTTTAACTGATATTCATAAAGTTTTTATACTCAACGTTATTTGGGGTATGCATTACAATTCTTTAACACCATAATATTTTTCATCCAAATTTTGCAGAGTTTTTAGTTGTAGGACTGTAAGGAATTGATCTATATTTTAAAAATTAGGTTCGTAAAAAAAAATTCATGGACTGAACGATAATTTTTGAGAGAAAATACTTGTGAAGCCTTAATTCGATGAAGAAAATTCGAGAAAAAATTTTTTGTTCTACTATCGTGTGCCCCCTTTACTCATCTTAGCTACTTGATGTATAAATAATTTTTTTAATGTTAAAACTTTGAAAACTCCAATTTTTATTTATCCACTCGACGATTATTTATTATTAGAATACAAAAACTGTATGGAATTCAAATGAGTATTTCTTTAAGAAAGTATACTACTTAGTAGCGTATTTTTAAGTGTGTTCGTAACGGGTCTTGTGTAAGCAGATAAAAAATTACTATGTCTATAAAATACAGAAAATTTCGAAGTAATTTTAATAACAATAATTAAAATTTGTGCTTTAATTTGTCGAATGAACAATGAACAAAAGTAAATTATTCATATTGTTTATTTATTGCCGCATACTACTTTGTACATATAAAAAAATAACATACTTTTCATTTTTATTTTTTCTAAAGTTATGCATGTACCCATTCGTTATAAATATATAAAAAACAAAAAAATTCTTATGAAATTCTTATTGCTGTTACTTTAGTCCCAGCCACAGTTGGAACGGTTTTTATTTTTTTCCACTCAAATACGTATTTACAATTCACCTTATCTATACCTGACTATCTGCCACACAATTTCAAGCAAACATTTAATGGCACCTTATTAAAATATTCATCCTAAAATGATTTATCACTATTTTTATAAATTAACATTTCGATATTCGCTCAAAAGTTTTATCAGATTTCAGTTAAGGCCATAATTTAAAATCTCTATAATTGGATTTTGCAAAATTCTCTCTCGAATAACACTCGTGCGATTTAAATAATCAGATTCCACTCGATTATTTCGTAACGTTAGTTTCATAGCCATAGCGCTACGTGAATAACGGAAATAAAAAAAGTTTCAGCACATATGAGCTCATGTCATTCAATATGACCATAATGTACGCCAAATGGTTAAATATGTATTGTTTTTGAATTTGTCGGTACTCGATGATTGTAGGTAATACATAGATATTATATAAATATGTAATATACTTATAGTTCCAATGTGGGCCAGGGGTTCTTTGAAATAGACTCATCATCGTGCAAAATAGAGTAAGAGGGGGAGAGAAGTGATGCTGGACAAAGAGGATGGAGGAGGTAGGCAGCGGCAGGAGGGAGGAGAAGAGATGAAAGGGAGAAGTGGGAGGAAAAAAAGGAATAAAGAAATGGACGGCCGGGCGAAATGAAACGAATAAGGGAAAGGGCGGTCGGTCGCGGCAGCTTTACTTGCAGCCTCCCGGGAGGGCTCTGGTGGGCATGAGCGCGGTGGGATGCTGCGCCACAACCGAGCGAGAGGTGCAAAAAGAGCGCAAAAAACGCCCGAGAGAGAGAGAGAGAGAAGGAAAAAAAAAAAAAAAAAAAAAGACGCGAAAGGAAACCCTTTCTCTCTCTCTCTCTCGCTCTTTCTGAATTTCCGTACCACCAGTAGGCACCTATAACCACCTGCAGTGGGGGTCCAACCAATAAGAGCGCCCTTTTCTTCTCTCTACAGACCTTTTATTCTCTTCAACATGGTGGTACTCTTTATACAACAACCTACATGCATACACATACAGCGCGTTGCTCAGGTGTGCTCTCCCCCACTCTGCGTTTCTCTTCTCATTCTACTCCTCCTTGCCCCTCCTGCTCTGATGGTCTCCTTCTCTCCCCTGTACTACCATATACCTTGAGCTTTTTTTTTTTTTTTTTTTTTTCTTTCATTTATTTTTATGTCTTTTTACTCGCTGCTTTGCGCAAGCAAGCCTGTCTTTGCCTCTCATCCTCCTCCTCTCTTCATCTTTTTCTTCACTCTTCAACGCCCATACGTCTCTATCGCCTATACCTAGCCATATTATAGGCTGCCCGCGTCTCTCTCTAGCTCTCGCAGCCCCGAGCCGGATATACACGAGAAATTGTTGTGTCTCCTCTTTTTTTTTCAAATTTATCGCTTCTTCTCATTTTTTTTTTTTTTTTTTGTGAGGGAATCACCAAGATTTCGGATATGCGCATATACATTGACGTTACTTTTTCCAGCAACTTTTCGATTCCCAGCTCTGCGGGAGCTATCGTATGTACGGTGGGGACGTTTCTTCCTTCAATTTGTTGGTATGGATACACGGGCAAAAGTCACGATTATTGCGCGTTAATTTGTCAGGGGGTTATTTTCGAGTGGACACGCGCAGGCTTAGGACGTCCCCGGGGGAGGGCGACAACGAGCAGAGGGTCTCGGCGGAGAATTAGCCAGGACAAATAGCGGCGGCAAACTTGGCACGTTGCGCGGCGCCTCTTGGTAATAGCCGTACAACACAACCTTCGTCGCTTCGGCGGGCCTCCCTCTTTCGTCCCCTCACTCGTGGACGGGTAAGCTCTCCCGAGCGCCCGTGGGAAAAAGGACACTTAGCCCCGTGCCGTTGGTTATACCTGTATATGTATATATACATACTGCCTCTCACCCACATCATCGCCGGTATAACCACCGAAGCATCATCCGTCTAATGCGTTATACGCTCTCTCTCTCTCTCTTTGATTTATCTACCTTAAAAATCGATTCGACTCTATCTTTCACGTTTTCGTTGGGTCGAAGTCACTTTTAATACGGGTGTACGAGTGTGATATTCTACGAAGAGATTCTTGGTTTCCACGCATGCTTTTGGGAATACTTTGATATTATAATTGAGTAGGTAACGCGCGACACACTTTTTTTTTTTTTTTTTAAGTATTTTCAAGTTTTTCGACGCATAATTTCACGCAAATGGCCGGATGTCTGGTTTTTTTTTTTTTTTGTTTTTCCCGAATTTCTGGACGGATTAATTATTTCACAGCGTTTGGCTCAACATGGGTTTTCTCCTTGGTTCGAGTTTAGAAAGGTTTGAATTAAGAAAGGTGTCGTTTCTACGGCCAACTTGTTGGCCGTTGAGCAAGAGTTCAACCGAGTACCAAAACAGCAGTGCGGATAACACCATTCAAATCAAATGAAGCGATGATTTACATATGATTGCATTTACATTGTTTTAAACACGTAGCAATCATCATTATTATAGTGCATCAATCTTCATCGTAGGCTTTATAAGTAGTTGTTTTGTTAACGGTTTTCAAATCTTTTTTACCACCTGTATATGTTTAGAAGATCGAAACCCTGTTTTCTTTTTCTTTTTCACCTTCTTTCTTTTTCTATAATAATACTAATCGATTTTTGTACAAAAATGATACTATGACTAAAGTAAATCTTCTTGACTAAAAAAACTCCTCTTCCAAGTTATACGAGTATTCCTCTACAGGATAGAAATGATTGGGAATTTTTTTTTTTTTAATAAGTAGTGGAAATAAGAGTATTTCATCAATTTTCTTTCACTTCTGAAATACATTTTTCTACTAAAAATTAAAGTACATCTATTTTCTACCAACAATTGAAACGCAATCTCATTGTACTCATAATTTAGGTCCCTACTAATTTTTTCACGGAAATTGAGATACCTGCTACTTTTTTCTTATAAAAATTACATACTTTTATTTTAAATCTAAGGTACGTTTGGGAATTGAAAAATAATGTAAATATATTTATAAATACTGTGTTTTTTGACTTCAAGTATCCTATAATATACACGTGAGTATCCTGTAACTCACATGTAACTAATAAAGTTCAATAAGAAAAATAGATAAAAAAATTTTCAGATAACCTCAAAAATATATTTTTACGATAAGTTAAGTAAAACATCAAAAGTGTTAGTTCTCACCTTCGTATGAAATAAACAGTTTTCTGTGTGAACTACCGCTTATAAAAAAATCTTTTTCTCCTCATGATTTATCGATTTACAAAAAATCGACTTAATTTGTAATCCCATATTTAAACAATTCAATTTTTTAATAAAAAAAAACTTGAATTCCAGAATTCCCTGGCCCCACATCGAAAGAAAACTGTTAAGTAGCCAATAATTGCCCTCAGCATCCATCATTCCAGGGAAACCTCCTCTACATCACCTGTTTCGAAGTTTATATTAATTTCCCCGAATTCCATGAAATAACTTCACACCATTTTTTTTTTCTTTTCCATAAGTAAATCACGCATCAATCTCCCCGAAAATCTCCTTTCTCTCGCTCGCCGTATCGTAATTTATCCCTAATCATTGAAGCAATAAAACCTTTTTTAAGTATACACCCGTATCTGATCGACGCAGAGTCATCCGAAATGGAGAGGCCAGCTCGGGATCTACCTTTACTCAATTCGTTCTCGCTTACATACACACACAAACACACACACTCGCGCGTTAACTCGGCTCACCCGAAACGAAGATAGAAGAGGGGGGAAGGGGGGTGGAACCAAACGTGTAAAGAAGAAGAAGAAGAAAATTGTACGCGGCGCGGAAAAGGCAGCTACAAACAACACACTGTTGCCCAAATAGATGGAACAGATTTCAGAGAATCGACGACGACAAGGCTGTATAGTATTGAAGGGAGAGAAAAATCGGTGGCAACAACAGCACGTTATACGAATGCGTGTGCCGTGGCACTTTTTCCCTCCGATCTCGTTTCGGCGTCGATTTTTCGGGGCCCCCGTAAAGGGCGTTACACACGGGGCCTGCACTGTATAGCTGTCGGTGCCGGCGCTGCTTTGGGCCCCTTGCTTTGCACGCGCGTATACACCCATAGGTGTGTGTGTGTGTGTATACTGAAAAACTGGACCGATTCGTCTTGGTCGAAAAATATAGAGAGGCCGTGCAGGGGGGCGGCGGCGTCTGCCTTTTTTCTTTTCGGCCCGACCGCGTTGGTTCTTCGCGCGCCCGCTTGCGGACGGGAAGTCAAAAACGGGCGAGTACACGGCACGTCCAAAGGAATTTCCAACTTTTTCGCAGAAGGGACCAACAACACCGACCGGCGGCTAACTGACTTGCACCGACAGCGCGTCTCGACACTTTTACACAAACGATTTTCTCGAATTTGCTCGCATTGTCCTCCCCTACTACACGCGCGGCTTTTGTCGTTTTTTTTCATCTTCTTCTTTTTACCCATACACACACACCATCGCACATACGTATAATACACTTAACTCCCGTCTCCTTTGCCAGATTAACTTTTTACGTTACACTCGACACAGGCCGCGCCATAATCGGTTCGAAAAATCTCAACGCGTATACACTATGCGTGCGCGTGTGTGTATATTGTTACACGTTCCATTCGCTACGCTCCTTTGGCTTTCATTTATGGACGGACACGAGTCGGAAACATTTTCCATCCCCATTGTCCCACATTTTTTCGTGTTTACGCGCATGCCTAATCGGTCACGCACATGCTTTATCGCCGTATTATAATACGTACCATGGGTGCGTGTGTATACTAGCCGCCGTATCTTTTTGAAACAGAAGCGACGCAAGGGGATGATTCAGTCGTATATGTGCGTGCACTATCATCGCCGCGTGCACCCCCTCAACTCATCGGCATCAACAACGATTATTGCAAAAGAGGAGTCGACGCTAATGACACGCCAGTCCGATGCGCCGACGAGGTTTACGTGTAATATAAATATACGCGCGATCGGCTGGGGAGTTTGAGGAACCTCGCTAATGAAGACATCTACAGCCTCGTGCGAAGAATCCCGAGAAGGAAGAAGAAACGAGGGGGAGATGGCCCAAGATCGCGTGGAGGGAGAAATCGTGGTGTGCCGATCGATCGAGCCAAATACCGCGATACTTTAGAGTGCACATGCGTACAGTTTAATAGCCCGAGATTTGTGTGTATAATACACGTGCATCACGCATTTCGGGGTACACCGGTCGGTTTATGGTTCACCCCAACTTGTACAACACGGGGCGCGCACAATGCGGCCTTGCCTTTTAAAAGTCGAAGCATTATACTTATTGTCCGGTCCGTCTCTGGCCGATCGCCGTTGTCGCACTACCTATTGCACAATGGAAATCGATGTCGACCTCGATGGCCCATCCCTCGGCAAGCTGCAGTAGCCCTCATATATATACATATATATACTCATCCTGACTCCCTAAACCAAAAATCCCCGGCATTGATCGTCGTCCTGAGAGTGCGCGCTTTTTTTTTCCCTCCCTCTCTCTCTTTGGGCCTTTTTCTTCACCTTTTCCTCTCCCCCGCCCGTGTACACCATGGGCGCTTTCTTCTTTTTCGTGCGCATGGGTGTGCGTCCCGGCTTTTCTTGGCTTTCCCATTTTTTTTTTTTTTTTTTCCTTCTTCCCAGCCCTGGCCGCCTTTCTGTCGGAAGGATTTCAAGGAAGGACGAACGCCGAGCCCGACGATATATAGGCCTCTGCGGCTGTATACCTGTTTTCTCGCCAACACATGATGCGAGAATGGAATCGTCCCCGACAACGAATAATACCTACACATAAAGACTGGCTTTCTTCTGCGTCTCCGTCGTGTACCTGCACTGTACCCTATACAGCTCGTTACTAGCATTTTCGGCCGCTGCATATCGGGTCAGGCCCCCTTTTCTCTCTGACTCGGCTAACACGGGCTTTCTCCGATTCTCTGCAGGCCCTCCCCGGTCTCTCCTCCTGACCTCTCTGCCAACAGTTGTACCAGCGTACAATGGCACTGTCGCTCTATTCTTTCGAAAAAAATCGTCCCTTCGTACGTATATATGTGCAAGTACAGCGAGGCTATTCGGTCTCTGCTCTCATCCGTTGCGGGGCCACGTTTTCACCTTTCATCTCGATAATCTCCGGCTCCTGCTTTCCTTTTTGGCTCCGTCACCAAATTGACCGGGGGGGCCCATTCATCGGCAACAACTGTACGTCTCACTTCGGCATCCACCTCGGTAAATACCTTCCGATACAATAATACATATATTTGTTTCTACGTTTCGTTGAATGGCCTTTCAATGTGTACAACTATGTGGCCTTTTTTTTTTTTTTTTTTTTTTTTTTTTCAACTGTGTATACAACCGAGCGTCTCTGGTTTTTTGTTTCTACACGAGTGAATTTAATTGAATTGTCGATTCAGTGCCCCCGGGTGCACGCGAAATAACTGAAGCTTGTTTGTGTATCAATCGGGGATTTCTTCAGTGCCGTGAAAGATTTTTTGATGTATTCAATTTACGTCAAAGCAACATGTCTCGGCGAGTCTCATTCATTTAGTCACGAAAAAATCGGAATCGACGAAATTTCGGAATGAGATGTTTCATTGATTATGATTACATGAGTCCATATATAATACGCGTGTTTGTTGACTTGTGCAAATATTGAATCGTTGAATTTTTCCAAATATTTTTTGTCCCATCTACATAAAAAATACCTGAGACTTGTAGAGTAGAGCATATATGATAAAAGTAATCCCTTTGAATTTTTACCACGATATATTTTACGATGGAAGGGTGGGTGGCGCTGACGTCAAAGGGTCTAGTTTCACGGCTTCTCAAATTGAACACGTTCAGTATATTTACATCAACATTTTTTGCTTCAACTAAGTAAAATCTCGATCCTACATTCACGACAGTGTTGTAGTAATAAATAACTCAAGAGTTATATGTTCATCAGATCAGATTTTATCATTCGAGCTGGAACGAAAACTCCGCTGCTAGCAACATAGGTAGCTGTAATAAAGTTCCCTTACAATGGTAGCAAAGAACACTGTATGTACATACTTGCGTAAGAATTACGAAATATATTGTAAAACATTTTAACATTAAGACTTGGGAGTTTAAATGAATTAGACTACCACATTAATTTTTTTTTTTTTTTCTAAGGTTGTGATTAAAATACAAAGATGAAACAGAATTTTGTTATATATATATATTTTTTTTTTTATTATTAAATTTATGTACGAAAGTACAAAGGCACTAAACCATAAACACTTATGAATACAAAAATATTGTATCTTAAAATATTATACTTGAGTAGGTTCTTAAAAAATAAATTTTATGTACAAAACTATGCTAGAATATAAAATTACACACTAATCGTGTTATATGAAACGATCGTTATTTTAAGGAAATACATATTATAAATACGTTTAATTTTTTCTAACAAACACTAAAAGTCTTTCATTAATTCATGGATGAAGAAAAAAATATTACGATATTTTTTCAAGAATAAATTCCCTCGTCATCGTGGCATTTGATTGTAACAATAAAACAACCTACGCATAAATCCTTTAAATTAAAAATCTGTTAATGAAACCAGTCCATTGTTACGCTTATCTTTTAACTAAAATAAAACTTGAACGATGATTTTTAACCGACACTAAACAGCGTGCCTCTTTTACTTATCATCTAAATCTTATTACCTCGAGTGAGAAATTTCACGACGTCGCGCAGCTTTGCTGCAAATAATCACTGCAACGGCATTTATACTAATTTAAATTGCACCGATTGTTCGTCAAATTTCTTCAAAAAGACAATCATTGTATAGACGAGTGTAGGCCTTTGTTACCCTGAATCCCAGCGATCACTGTGCACACCCAAAGCTGAGCGACGTGGCCTTGCGTACTTCCGGATTTCACGTTACTTATGACATTTATACTTTATAAACAAATAAACAACAACAACAATGGTAATAATAGTAATTATTTTTTTTACACGAGTAACGGTTAATCGTCACTTTTTTTTTTTTTTTTGTTTTTTTTTTTTTGTTTAATACGCAAGCAATAAAAAAGAAATTCGGAAAAGTTTGTTGCTCACGGTGCACGTGTTATCATTTGTGAGTACATGTATCTCCGTAAATGTTATCGATCTACAACTTGTATCGAATGGGTCGGATAACTATGTATAAATAAGTATACGTATGATCGTACAAAGGAAAAAAAGTAAAAAAGATGCGAAGAAAAGTTGTGGATGGGTCTCGGAACGACATGGTTTTTTTTTGCTTTGTTTTTTTTTTATCATTGGCTACATTTTGGCACGTTGAATGATGCGTGGAGTGAGTCCGAAGCTCGGAACATCCCGGCCGAGCTGCCGATCGGTAGGCATACCTCACAGCGAGTCGAAGTTTGATTCCCTGTCGGTGCTTGTCTGCGAAAAAATAAATAAAAAAGACGGGTGTACACGAAGAAATTTGCGATCATGAAATAAAACGTGACTTTTTTTTTATAATAATAATACTTTTACTTAAATCATTAAAAAAATACTGTGACTACGAAGGAGCTTCCGGCAAAAAATAAAAAATGTTAGAAATCGCTGGAAAAAAAACTTTTTTAAATATTTTTTCCAGGCGTATTTTCAAGAAAAAAAAAAAAAAATCATTTGATTCCACAATTTTAACATAGACTCTTATGGGGTGTTGGTAATTAAATTAGATCCAATCTACTATTTAAATAAATCAAAACTTTAATTAATAATAAATAGTCTGTAAAAAAAAGGATAAACGAGTAAAAAAAATCACGCGAGAAAAATCTTCAAAGAAATAAAATTTAATAAGTGACCCCTACATAAAAGCATATGTTAAATTGTGGGCGTAAATGATTTTTTTGTCCCCAAAAACATACGTATAATTTTTTCTCAGCGTCACTCACCCTATCCGGATGGTAGAGCGGGGCGTGTTGGGCTGGCAGCCGTAGCGTGCTCCCAAGCTCGCGCTCGGCCATGGTGTGCCCCTCGCTCGCGCTGTCGGGCACGAGTTTACTGGCCGTCTGGACGCTCGTCTCGGCGCACGACCTCGCCAGACTCGAGCTCGCCAACTCCACCAGCTCGAGCCGCAGGTGCTGCTGCTTCGTCGAGGCCTGCACGCTCGTCTCGGCGCACGAACGCACCAGGCTCGCCGTAGTCTCCTCGGGCGCGCTCTCTGCCCCACCGAGCGTCGACTCGGCGTCCAGTCCCCTCCTAACCTGCGCCGACACCTGCAATCATTTTTTTTTTTTTTTTTTTTACAACAACGATCGACCACGTATATGTAATCGTGCTTTTTGTTACGTGTGTGTACCTGAAAGCCCGCGCTAACGAGGGCCCCGCCCCCGGCGTAGGAGCCCTGCTGGTGCACCTTGTCCTCGGGCCCGGTAAGCCCAGCCTCCAGGTACTCCATCAATTTGTGCTCCTCCATGGCGAACGAGGGCCGGTAGTTCGCGGGGCCGGCCGGCTGGCCGCTCGACCGGTACTTTGCCCGGGGTATCATGACCGTGAGAGACCTATCCCGCTGCTCGCCTCCCCCCGACGCCGGACAGACTTTGGTCACCAGCATCGCTGCCGAAACAACCCCGAAATCAAAGATTATCGCCCAACTCGGAGTATACATGTATTATATCTTGGCAAGAGAAAGGTATTATACCTGGAGCGATGACGGGAGCCGGCTTCTTGGTGGGGCGCCTCGGTTTGCCCGACCTGGTTGGCTGGGGTTGTTGCTTCTTGCAGAGGGCGGGTGGTACGGGGGCGAGCATCTGCGGCGGCGGGGGCAGTACGTGCGGCACATGGTGGGGAATGGCGAGCTCCGCGAGGCTGCCCTCGCTGCTCGTGTCACCCGCGTTGCCCGGGATCATGGCCCTTCGGTCGGCCGAGGCGCGCCTCGTGATCCGCCTGGCTCTCCTCGGGCTCCTCAGGCAGGCCAAGCACAGGCACACCGACAATCCCCCGAGCACGCCCACCGCCAGCAGGGTGCTCACTATCAGGTAGGCTGCCGATCGTCAGTTTATTCACACGGTTAAACAGTCATAAACGGCGGTTGGAAGGGAGAAGCCGGGGATGTCATGTTATATGTATATGATGTACCTTTCAAGTTGACTTGGCAGTATTTGCCGCTGTGCCAGGGGAAGCACTCGCACGCGTCCTGCCCGTGGGTATTGGTCACGCAGTGGCCCCTGTTGTTGCACTGGGCGCAGCCGATGGGCGCCTGTGAGCACAGCCTGCCCGGGTAGGCCGGGTTCTCCGAGAGATCGGCCCAGCCCTCCTTGCACGAGCACTGGTAGGTGCCCCGCAGATTGAAGCACGCCGCGTGTTGGGAACAGTCGTGGTAGGGACCCCCCACCGAGCTGCACTCGTCGAAATCCGAGGCCTCTATCTGAAAGCGCCGACGTTGATCACACAAATTCCATGTATACTCGAGATCGGTGGATGGAGAGTGGACCTACCTGGGAGTGGTCGGTCGAGGCGAAGACTTCGGTGCCCCCTAGACTGTAGTTGCCCATGATGAGGTACTTGCGGATGACGCTCTTCAGGGTAGCCTCGTCCGTGTTGGAGCTGAATTGGACGTTGAAGAAAACTCGGATCGGCTTTGGCAGGAATTTGACGATGTTCAGGCCCCGATAGGCGTCGCGCAGGTCACTCTGCATCAGCGTGCGGTCCAGGGCTTCCTTGACCGGCTGGGCGGCGCGCTTGAAGGCCACGGATTCGGTGTCGTTCATCGAGGCCTCGTAGACGAAACGATCCCGCCCGAGCCTGTCCAGTCCAAGGCCCACGGTGAAAGTGTACGTCGCTGCAAATCATCATTGTGAACACACGTATACATGCACATATGCGATTGATTAAATATGTTTAACTTACGTTTGCACGGGCGCTCGGGGAATAGTCGCGCGAAGCCCGGCCTGCAGACGCAGAGGGTCTCGCCGTTCGTTTCGGCGCACACTTCGGACTTGGAGGCCTTGCACTCGGGGACGCACTGGATATGTGGAGGTCTCAGTGGGACCGAAGGGGCTCCCAGTATGCCACCCGAGAGCACGCGGTGGATCTCGTTGCCGCTCGTGTTCTGCTCGTCCCGGGAGACCACCTCCTCCACCTCCTCCTCCTCTTCTCCGTACTCGGCTTCGACCTTCAAAGTACGCGACGTGTCACCACATTGCTCATGGGGAAGAGTTTTATAGTTGGCACCTACCTCTTCGGCTCCCTCGGTCGGTGGCTTCTGGTCGCTCATCACCACGAATATCGACTCGTTGTCGTTGCTGTTTTCGTAAGTAGGGCCCCGGCTGACTGGCTGAAGGATCGTCGAGGTGATGGTCGAAATCACGCTTGTCGGATGCACCAGGGTTTCCGTCACCGTTTCAACTTGCAACGTTGTCAGGGTGCGCGTTATCAGGAGAGTCCGCGTGGTCGGTGGCGAGCCCAGTACCGACGTCTCGGTTCTCGTCACCGTCATCGTCTCGTAATGCGTCACCTGCGAATCGAACAATACTTTTAACCTTTTTTTTATTTTTTTTCATCCGTATGCATGTATATTTTTTAGCTACCTCCTGCGGCTTGGTCTTTGCTCTTTCGTTCGTCGAGTTTTGTATGAACTCGTGCACCACCGTGCCGATGATCTCCATCATCTTGGATGCCGATTCCTTGAACTTTGAGTCGTTGGTCCTACGCGAACCCCCACTTTTCACGCTTACGTCGACGATCGAACTCTCAACTGGTTTCGGTCTGCCGACATCCGAGGTCTTCAAAACCCTCACCGGCGCAGTTCTCAGCTTGGTTCTCCTGACGCTGCTACCGTTACCAGTTCCAGTAGAGGTTCTTCTGCCACTGCTGATACTGCTGCTCTCAACTTCGATGGTTAGCAGTTCCGTCGGTTCGATCATCGTGGTGGTAGCAACAGATACTTCAGAGCTCGGTTCGAGCACTACCACGGAATCGCGCAAGTCGCTCCTTGAACCGACTGTCTCGGATGATGTGGACCTGGTCGGGGAAATGGTGTTTGAGTGATGCTTCGAGTTTTGCGGTTCGTCGAGCTGCTGGTTGGCCAATGTCGAGCTTGATGCTCTCAAAGAGCTCGTGGGTTTTATGGAAATTCTGAAATCGATCGATTGAATGCTTAATAAAGGCTATACACGACAAAAGCACTTTCACACAAACTTACCTCTGTTTCGTTTCGAAAGGTCGAATGGTGTAGGTACTCGTGAGATCGGGTTTTTTAATGTCGATCGTTTTGATGAACAGAGGCACATCCACGGTCCCGTGAACTATCGGTATTTTAGATTCCACGTGATGTGCGACGGGTACGCGGGACGTGGTGAATTCCGTGCCGATTTGTATGGATCCGGACACGGCCACTCCCGGCCTAATGGTCGCTATTTCTATGGTTTGTCGATTTGTCTCTGCATCTCGAAGAGGTGGCACCATATCCTGGCAAAACAAACGCAGACATTCATAACGGTCATCGATCGAATTTCAAGAGAATAATAGTTGTAAGCGTATACCTGTGACAGGATATCGGCCAAGTACGGTCGGATGACTGATGCCTTCAAACTAGGTGGAACCATATTTGTACTCGGCAAAGGAAGCGTCGCGTTAGGTTCCTTCAAAGGAACGTAAATAGGCGGTGGTTTGAGTCCTGAAACGTTTGCCGTCGGTTTGGACAAGTTGACCACCGGTGAGGTTGGGGCTGTTGTCGTTATGTCGATCGGAGGTGGCGACAGTCCAAGCACGTCGGTCGGTAGAGGTGGTGGTTTTAGCCTGTTACTTATTTGTCCGGCTGTTTGAGTTGTCAACTTGTGCACTCGCTCCGACGAGAATGAGGTATCCGCCGTTGAATCAGCTTCGATGTTTTTTTCGTCGTTTATTTCGCCCTCGTAACTTGCGAAGTTGGTTTGGAAAGCGGTATCGAGGGCTTCCGTTCGATCGGTCGTTTTTTCATACTTGTTCATGCTACCTATACTGGGAGGTCGTTCGGTCTGCGTTTTACTCACATTTTCCTCACCCTTTGAATCTATGGGCAAGGAAAATTGTATCGAGGGAGTTTTGTGCTTTGGAATGTTACTATTTTTGTTGTTGTTGTTTTGTCTGTGTGCACCGACAGTCGAAATAACCACCGATTCCGCTGGTAGTTGGAATTTCGATTTAGTCACGATTTGAGGATTACGAGATATGGGAATGTCCTTGTGCAAATGTGTGCCAAACTCGTAAGTGATACCATCTTGACCTGGATTTTTTTTCTCGTTCAATTTGAACGCCACGTGATTAGCGTCCACTTTGTCTCGGCCGTATTGGTTGCCAAGACTTTCCTTTTGAGATCCAACCTTTGATAAATCCATTATACTATCCGTGGATGGCTTGGAAAATGGTCGGCTGTGGCCGTTTAGCTCGGAAAGCGAAATTTTTCCATGCGGCTTTGAATTATTCGTTTCGTCCAAGTTTGCGGATTCTTTTTCCTCATTCTTACCACTGTGGTCAGCTGCGTGATTATATTCATCAAAGTCATTTGCCGTGGAATTCTGGTTTCCAGCATCGTGACTGTCGTGATAAGTCGAGTCCTTTGATTTGTTCGAAGAATCATAGCTATCTTTTTTCGGATCAACGATGAAAGTCTGCGAGTCATGTTTGTCCTGCGACTCTGATATTATTTTAATGTCCTCCGAAGCATCAACAACGGAATCATAATTTTCATTGTTGGCAGATGGATGATTTTTATTTTCCGAATCAACTCTTGAGTGGTAATCGTTGGCCGCGTAATTTCCACCGACTTGCATTGTGTTGTTCTTCGTATTTTGTAGATAAAATGAATTTTCGTAATTCCCGTGGTTAAATATCTTATCCTTGCTGGGTCCCGTCTAGAATGGGAAAAAAAAAATCATTAAATTTCTTAGCGACTGTTCTGTATTTCTTATTGACGATTTATTTAAAACAAAGCGAGTAAAAAAATGTCTTAATATTGGGTGTATTTTCCAAGATATATTCTAGTCCGACTCACCTGCAGAGTATAAGTATCCGATGAATATATCTGATGTGGCAAGTCTGCGAAAGGAGGTGACGTTGGCGGCAACCTTACGGGCTTGTTATTAAACTCATTTTGATAAATATTGGAGGTTGTAACGTATGCGTGACCGAGCTGTGGCTGTCTAACCGGTTGCAGACCAAGAGGTCGTAAGGGCCTACCGTAAGAATGTCCTGGTGGTTGTTGAGGCCTTATTGGATACCGAGGCTTCAATGTCGGTCTTGATCGGCGCAATTGAGGAATTTGTAATGGTTTCTTTTCGTTTTTTCCATTGATGTCAAAGCTCGGCGAACCACCAATATTCAACGAGTGCCGATACGAGTGATCAGTCAAGGATGGCACTTCGGTTCTTCGCGGGGGCGTCGATGATTTTTGTGGAACATAGCCTTTCGCACGCTCCGTCGATGCAGCATCGGATAGCAATGGGTTCTGGTAATTTTGCAAAGGAATAGCCGGACGAGGCTGATTTTTCAAACCAATACCATCCACGCCCTGATGAACGAGTATTTCGGAATGAACGTGGCCTTGACCGGACGACGTCAAATCCAAATCGTCGTAGTATTTGTTTGGCTCTTTTGCATCGGGTTTGGACGAATCACCAAGTTTCTTATTGTTGTTGAAATTTTGAATAAATGTTATTTGTGATGCCTGACTGCTGGGAGCTATGAAAGTTGAACTTGGGGTCAACTTATAATTGAGAATTGGCGCTGATGGTGGGGTCATGTAGTCTGCAATATTCGCGTCGTTTTTCGAGTACTGAGAAATATGTTCCACCTAAAAGTAAATAGTTATATGAAAAATCGGTACAATTTATGATTTTTTAATTTGATCGGTGTATGAAATATCATACCTTATCGATTCCTATAAACCCAGGGCCAACTTCCGGTTCGGGGTAGGGCGAAGGATCGTCAAAGTACTGTCCGCTTATGTGCGGCTCGTTGGTATCTCCAAAGATCAGAGCTTGAGTACCTCCTTGAGGTATGACGACGTTGGCCACTTGACTAGGCTGTATGTTAACTAGAAGGGGCTGGCCCGTCGATCTGTCTATGACATGAGGCACTTGGTGAACGATAGGCTCTGGTACGCGCGATTTTATAAACGAATTTTTAATATTGGTGGAGCCGTGACTTTTCGTGTGCACAAATTCCTTTTGAAAATTGGCAACTCTGTTCTTGTCCCCGTCCAAAATATTGGGCAACGCGACACGAGGATCCTTTTGACTCCACGGGAATCTGTTGCTTTTATCGACATTGCGAATATTGGAATCGATCGTGCTTATTCTCGACGATATCGAAGGAGGCGTAAGTAGTGGATCGTTTTCTAAAATATCTTGTTTCGAGCTAATTTTTTTCGGCAGAAAACCCAAAACCGTCTGTTGCTGTTGGTGTTGCCGATTATGGTGGTTATGGTGATAATTTTTGACAGGTTGAACTTTTATGTGCTCCTCGTAAATTTGATGAGCTGGAATCAGCTCCAAATGTTGGGCACCTTTTTGAATTTTTACTACACCCTTCGGATAATCCTTCTCGACAGACTCGGAAATCGGGTGAGTAGGTACGTTAGGCACCGATACCGGTGGAGGCTTCATACCGATATTTTTATCATCGTTTAAAAAAGTTTGCGGTGGTCTAGGACCCATTTTTCCGGGCTTGCCGATAATAACGTCACTGTTGGCCGTTATCACTTCTCCCGGGGATATTGGTATTCCATCTGCCAAGCTTGAAGTTACTTTGTGCCTAGTTTCAAGCAGGTTGTTGTTGTTCGCTACCTGTTGGGCTGAAAAATTAAAATACTGTTGACAATTTTCTCTAAAGTAAATAACACATGATAAAAAAAAATTGCAGTTTCTATTACTGTATTACCAATATTTTGGCTTTCCGCAGTTTCAATGTCACCATCAACAAATTCTCCAACAGGTATGTAGATGGGTGATCTTTGCGTTGTTGTTGTCGTTAAGGAAGATTCAGTTACCGATTCTGTGTCGTTTCTACGAGCAGCTGAGGCCTTGCCTTGAAGTAAACCAGCCATTGCAGTTATAACTGGACCCAAGGCTGTCAAACTGTTTATACCCAAAGAGCCGAGGCTCAACAAATTGCTCACTTGCGAGGGCTTTTTGTTCAGAGGAGCATCCGTAGTATCTTTATTTGCTCCTTCCTAATAAAATAAAATTTTTTTTTTATCAGTCCATCTCATTGTTCCATGTAATATACATTCATTGAATATTCAATATACCTCACTGTACGAATTATCCGGCTCGACTGGTGGTGAGGTAGAATCGTTGCTTTCCGATCCCACAGAATCAGGCACCGACGACGCGGAAGAATTTTCATTCGCGTCTATTTTGTCGTTGATCGTTGTTGGAGCTGCATCGGCTGAACTTGTCGCCGTTGGACTTATCGATTCTTCATCGTCAAAAAAAATAATTGTCGATCCCGTGACGACGTTTTTCAACGAATCGGAATGATGAGAAGTTGTAAGTAACGCGTTCATATATCCGGCATCCAACAAACTCGGAGCAATAGATTCTGTTATTATGTTCTCTACTACTTGCGTACGCGACGAGATAGTTGTTGCAGTTTCTCCATCTGCCCCTGCCTTTAATACGATTCAATTTTAAATACTCATTTTATGTAGCACATAGATTCAATATCACCCTAATCGTTACATCACAAAAGAATGCACTAAAACAATTGATCAAACAACAATAGTACCTGCAGAAGCGTAGTGAAATACGTAAATGTAGTCAAGAAGGTTTTCGTTGCGAAAATTTGTATTGGCTCTGGCGTAGCACTCACGGAAGTTGGCAATGTGCTAGTTTTTTTAACAGGCGCTTTTTCATACACGATGTCGGATGAAGTCGCAATGTTGGTTTTGATGACAGTGCTGTCCTTTTCCAGATACGTATTGTAATAAGTATAGGTAACATAATAAGTTTTAGCTACGTCTGTGATCGACGTGACAGCGTCATCCGTTGCTGTTTTAGGTGGCGTCGTCACACTTGTAGGTCGCGACGGCTGAGCAGATTGTGTAATTATCAACTAAAACAAACATCAAGATATTTTAAAAAATAATTTGGATGAAAATTGACATTTTCGCGTTAAATGTATTTGCATTACTTGAGTGATTATATCGTTGGCCGTTTCTATTTTCGTTTTGCCATCTTCCAAGTAAGTTTTCTCGAGGAATCTTGTACTCAAATACGTATTTGTCTCGGGTCTTTGAGTCTCGGACGGCTCAATGATCATATCGAGATAATATTGCGGAGCAGTAACTGTATTTGCAATCACTCTTGTGCTGCTTCCCAATGCATGGTTTTCGTCCGGATGATCGGTGTTCAATGTTAAATAAGTATACGTGGTTTTGAAAATTTCCGTCTGCAATGTTGGCGACGCTTCGAGTATCACGGATGCAGCTTCAGGAACTGGTTTTCTATGCCTTTCTTCGGTTGCCGTGTTAGCAATCACCTATTGAAAATTAAGTGTATGTCACGTCTCAAATCCAGTGGTTCAATTTGTGCAAAAAAGCTACGGTTTTTGCATGTATGGCACGATCGTTGCACAATACGAAAAAAAAATTTTGTATTATCATGTTTAAGTTTTCGAATGATAATAAGTAAATGCAATTATTAATGAAAACAAAAAAAATGAGAAAATTCCGGTAAAACTTAGATAATTCTTTCAAAACTGTTAAATTGCACAAGTTGATTCATTTATAGGCAGTTAGAGGCATATTAGCCGATACTTGACTTCATTCTTTTGAAAACTATTTACTGAGTTACCTGTTGATCAGTGGATACGATTGTCGTTCCATCGCGTGTAATGGTATTGAGATAGGTGAAAGTTGTAGTGCAAGTTTTTGTGACAAATTCGTTTGGCTTGTCTTGTGGTAAAAGCATTAAAACTGCTTCCGAGAGTGTCAGGGTGGGCTGTGAATTTGAATTTTCCCATCTGTAGGCAGGTGTAGTGCCAGCGACAATGACCTCGACTCCATTAGACATCACTCTCGTGGCAAGATTGAACCTTCGTCCCTCATCTTCTCCTTCGTTGTTACTAACTAAATGCCCTGCTGCTTTGAAATATCGTTATATATTATTGAATTAAATTATTCGATATTCTAAATTTGTTTGAAACATTTACAAAACAATACGGATATGACAACATAGAGTTATAAATAAAAAAAATTTTTTTTTATCTAATCTCAAATTTTTCAACACTCTTACTAAATATACACAGAAATATCCATGCATCAATTTATTAATAACATTTGTAATTCAATTATGATATAATTTTTATTTACAATCGATATAATGATTCGACATGATATTAATTTAGAGTTTACCTAACATCTGATTGAAGATGTTATGCACTATAAAGAAAATCAGCAATTTTAGTTGGAAAAATATTTGCAATAAAAATATTTACACAAGATAATTAATAGAATGCAATATGTATATGTATTTACATGTTATACAATGAGAAATAATTTTTACAAATTACGTAAAAGTTTTCAATTTTGTACACGTAAGAAGCCAAAAACCATTTATGAAAATTAAACGTATTTCAACGAGTTCAGAAGGACTTAAAGTTTCGGTTAGAAAGATACTTACCTAAGGAAGAACTAAATACAACTGAAGATGAAGACTGTGTAGGAGACACAGTTACCGTTACAGGAATAGTTACTGTCAAAGTTGTTACCCTCGGTCTCACTGTCGTAGACGATGTTACTTCGGTTTCTTGACCGTTGAATTTAGTCACAACATACGTGTAAGTACGTAATCGTGTAGATGTTACAACTTGTTCGGAATAAACTATGCTAGTCAGAAGTGCGGGAGTTAATTGGTGAGAATCTACAGTTGATGAGATTTTTTCATCCTCCTCAACTTTTGATGGAATTATTGGTAAAAAATCAGGTCGAGATAACGACAGGTATACGTCATCTGCTAATCCAGCTTCAATATCTTCAGGCGTTAACGATGGAGTAGATGTATTTATTAATACGCTTGAAGTAGATGACTGCGTTGTTGTCCCAATCGTCTCCTCGTGTTTTAACGATATTTTCGTTTCCAAAGGTATGACTGTTGGTATTGAATTTTCATTCAATGGTACTGTACCATTCACGGAATTAGTGTGCGTTTTATTTAATGTTGCACTTTGCATGATATTTGTCATGGACGTTACAATAGGAGTAACTTTTAAATTATCTTCGTTTGCAGTATTCGGTTTTTCTGTAATTCTTTTGACATTTTGCACATGTGAGCTTGTAGTACTATTAATTAGATTGGAATTGTCCGTGTGTTGATTTTTGATTGCGTTCCTATCATTATTATAGAACTCGTTATTTTTTATAGTTTGAGTTTCATTTTCCAGTATTTGATTTTCGAGTGGAGTCATTAATTTTTTATTGACTGGATTTGTAGTTGTTTCGGTAACACTGGTTAAATCAGTGGTTAACACATCCATCTCCTTTTCCATTTCTAGTAAACTCGGAGTGGTCTCACTTTGGTCTTCCATTCTTTGCTCACTCGAGTCGTAATTTTCTAACTCATTTGGAGTGGTATTGAATTCGTAGGTAAAATTATTTATGTTATGATTTGTGCTAGATTCTTCGTCGCTTGCAGGTAAAAAGAAATTATCAGTTATAATAATTGGGTCATAAGCATTAGTACTTTTTTGGTGGATTTCAAAGTTCTCGTATGTTTCAAACGAAGAAGAAATTAATGAATTATGGTCGATAAACTGCGATCCTTGTAATAGTGGAGTAGGCAAAACGTTACTGTCACTGTCATCATATTCTTCACTTTCTTCGATGACAGGAGCTGTGTAAAATCCCGTTGTGATAATAGCCACCGTTGACGTCGGTTCAGGAATGGGTCTTACATTAACTAGTTTCTTGCGTGTTATCCTTTCTCTGAGATTGGACGAAGCCGTTTTGGTAGGTTTTATTCTTCTTCTACGAGTAACTGTGACCTTGTGAGCGTTTGTTTTAATTAGAAAATCATTTGGAACACTATTGGTGATGTTATAATTTATCGCATCACTTAAATCGATACTCCTGATTCTTGTTCGAATTATGGTTTTTCGTCTCTTTGAGGAAAATGTAGACTCAAGCGGTTGATCAGGCTCTGAATTTGTATGTGAAATTAGAGGGCGTCGTCTTACAACTGTATAAGCATGTCCCTTTGGAGTTCGCGTTCTCGTAATCGGTACCCTAATACGCACTCTCTTCCTACTGACATTGTCATTTACCACCGAATAATCATCGAATCCTTGTTTTTCATCGTCACGAATATGAGAATTTCTACTGGCATCAAAATAAGTTTCACTTGGATCCCAGGAAATTTCACCTGAAAGGCCATTTATATTTTTTTCTTGTTTTCGTTTGCTCTTTTTCGTTTGTTTTTTTTTTTTTTTCATTTCTTGTTCCTTGCTACCATCGCACAATACTCATATTTTATGATTCTATTTTCTTAATAAACAATTAAATCTTTGGAACCATTTTCAGCGTGTGGGCGCGCGTGCGACTCTTTCCGAAAGTGTTAGTTGGATACTTCAGGAAAGGAAATTCGGTGAGGGACAAGTAAACTAAATAAAAAAAAAAAAAAAAAAAATAGATTAAACAACAAAATTTACTAAATTATCTTAGTTATCATAAATATTTTTAAGTGTATCCGTTTTGTTAGATTATTCTGTGTATTATTGTTTAAGACTAGCACCTAAATTCTATGACTTGTTCGATACAATTAAAATAATTTTAAAGCAATAAAAAAAAAGAAAAATAATAAAAATTAAAAAAAAAAACTAATGACGAATGGAAAACAAATTTGAAAAATTTTATTTTCATACTTATAAACTAAAAAATAAAAAGTCTTAATGGACTTGTTGTTTTGTATCTATCATTAGGGTTATTTACTTCAATTAAAAATGAAAGATTTGCAATTGTATATAATAAAAACGTTTAAAACTCTTTTCAAGATAAGTAGAAAAAGTGAAGATGAGAATTTGAAGGGGCTGTATCGTGAAAATGGAATTAATGAAGAAAAACGGATGTGGAAATGTGCCGTCCGACATCGCCCACTACGCTCTCGAGACTCTGAGTAGGTGCGTGCGCGCCGATTGGCTCTTCACTCCCGTCCAACACAACCAACACTGGCTCGGAAGCTGCTTGCTGATAGAAAGATGGAGAGAGGGACGCAGTCACTGTTACTTCGTCTGCATGTCTTTTGACTCTAGTACTCGTAGCTTCCTCTTCAAGTGTAACGGTGCTGAGAATTGTACTGAATTCACCAGGTCTGCGCCCTGAGACGTATAAAGTTATGACACTCGATTCTGAGGACTCTGATGATCCTTTTCCTTTTGATGATTTTTCGACTTCTTCATCCGATAAATCTTCATAACTGTCTGGCTTGTAATCGGAATCTACGGGTTGGTTTCTTCTTTCAACCTCTCCAGGTAAAGTGTTACTTTGTGAAAAAAATGGAGCTGCTGCAAGTAATGGATCCAACAAAGGATTTGGTTGTTGCGGAGCTTGTGGTTGTTGGAGAAGAAGTAAAAGTGAATTGAGGTTTGCTGCTGGTAAAGCAAGAGTGGGCGTTGAAACAATTGTATCGGTGATGAATTCGGTAGCAGTAACTACATCGGTTGTAGTATCGACAAGAGTTGTTAAAATTTCTTTACCACGGAAAGTCAAGGGAATAATTGTACTTTGATGCTTAGTGATTGTAGTGACGTACGTTGTTGCGCGAGTATCATACCGCGTTGACGGTGTGGCAGTAGAGCCTGAGACTAATGGGTTTGGCTGTCCAAACTGGCCCCGCAACAATTGAGAGAGTATTATGTTCGCCAATGGTGCACTGTCCGATAAACGAGCCATTGAGGTAGAAACGACGTTCTCGATTGAATAGACTGTGGAAGGAACTACAATAGGCTGGGAAAATCGACGACCACCCGAAGATGTTAACACATGCGAAACTTTTGTCGTTGGAGTTTCATGAATGAAAAAACGAGTAACTTCTAGCTGGCCATGGAAATTGGTGCCTGATTTTTCACTTGCCAGAACAACTACATCCCGACCATCCGAATTCATAATGGTACTGTAACGATCGGGACCTATAACCTCCGTGCTTGCTTGAGCTGTGATAATATTTCGTTTTTCTGTAATACCATTGTTAACGACCGGAATTGTGACTTCAGTGGGTACGTAATGAGTAACAGTTATCGTACCATCAAAATCACTGTCATCACGATAATCCTCGTGAGAGCTCAATCTTCCTCTGGATGGTGTTATTCTACGATTACTATTTCTAGCTCCTCCTCTAGAGCCAGTTCGCGAGGAAGTCCGCCGAGAGTTGGTTGAGTCTTGATATCTATTTGTCCCAGTTCTCGATCTTGAAGTATTTCTCGTCCTAATGCTAGTTCCTCTCGTGGGTGTACTATTTCTTTTGTAACTTGGCTTTGCCGTTGCACCTTCTTTCTCCCGAAGTGTAAATTGTCTATTGGAATTATTTACATGCGATGGCTTTACTCGAGAACCTCTAACAGGACTAGTTGCTTTTGATCTTGTTCTTATTTGCGAGTTATCAAAATACTCTTCGGATGACTTGTCTTCTTTATTAGCACTATGATTCGGACGAGATGTCGCAGTCAAAATTCTGGCGCGAGTATTATATCTAGCATCGTTATTTGATACTTTGGAAATATCTTCTTTACTTGAAATTGAGTCACTATCCACTTCGTCTTCTACATTTGAAGTTTGAGAAATCGGTCTTCGAAAGCGAGAATTTAAAGGTCGTGTTTGGTTAGTTTGTCGACGTACTCTTCTGCCTCTCCCAACTCTAGTGAATGGCTTAATTTGCGTTGAATTTTTCGTTTCATTAGGAATAGTCTTCTGATTGGTCAATGGAGCATTTTCTTGCTGCTCAGATCCTTCATAGTCATTATCTGTTATTTCTTTAACTGGCTCGTCCTCAAAATTTTCATCTTCGACACTTTCGTTTTTAGTTTCTACGGGTGGCTCCGTTACGTCCGGCTTTCTGCCAAATAAGGTTCTTGGTGGAAAAAGATTGGATTGGCTTTGTCGTGATTTTGTCGTATGAGTAGCCACCGTAGGTCTTGCTCTGACGTTTGTAGTACGATTATTCACAGCCGGTCTTGATACGTTATTTGTTCGTTTTGGTGCCGTTGTAGTAGTCACTTTTGGAGTCGATGATTTTACTCCACTGCCAAAGGCATGTGGCCTTCTGAACCTCAAAAGTGGATTGTTCGATTTTCTTGATGACTCTGTTGTTGTTGAAGGAGGTGCAGTTTCATCTTCTGATTCCTCTTGGATGACTGGAGTTTCTTCGGTTATTAAAGTGGCAGTGGTATATTCATTTGCGTTATCTTCTTGGTCATCTTGTCGAATAGTCGATGTAACTTTCAAAAGGATGGAAGAAGGACGTATTCCTGGTCTATATCTAGTCGACTGCAATGTTGGAATTGTAGAACTACCTCGACTTGTTGGTCGTATCGAAGATCCTCTTACAGATGTAGATCCACGACGGCTTCCTGCATAAGTAGATGATGAAGTTCCTCTGATCGATCCTCTACTCCGTGCAGTACCAGACACTTGACTTGATGGTGATAAAGGCGTAGACGATAGAGAACTTTTTCTACCAGAAAAGCGCCTAGAACTTGAAGGATTAAGAGCTGCGGAACCCAAAGTAGGTATACTCCTGCCCCTGGAAGATGAAAATCGACTTCCTTTTCCTGCCAATGTAGCTGTTACCGTTGGAGTAATGTCACTTCTCGTAATAGTTGTCGCACCTTGAGGTTTTCTTTTCGGATTGAATGTTGGCCTGCTTCTTGATGCAAATGGCCTTATTGGGGGAGTGCTTGAAGTTCTTTTTCTGGAAGAAAATGTCAGCCTTGATTTTTTTTTCAATTTTTGTTCATCACTTTCATCATCCTCTTCATGATCCTCTTGTTCTGAATCATTGCTCAAGGTATCTTCGGATATTGATGATTGTATAACTGCAGGAGAAGGGGAAATATTTGTAATATCTGTCGCTGCATTTGGTGGTAACGTAGATGTCGGGTTTACATTCATAACTAATGTTGGTTTGGAAATAAGATAACTAGATGTACTTTCTATTATTTGAGCATATCTTCCATTTATACTCGTACCAATGACCTTTGATTCATAGTAAGTCGTTGTATCATTAGTTTCAATTAGACCCTTAATCAATCTCACGAGGCCAGTTTTGTGTCCTATAACTGGTGTATAGGTTATCAATTTATCATTATCGATTTCTGTTGAAGAGGTACTTTCTATAACCTTGACATAAAGATCATTTATCGAAGAACCAATTTGTTTGGTAGTATAATACACTGTTGTAATCTCGTCAGCATCTATTATGCTGCCTTTGTTCAGAGACAAAATACCAGTTGGCAGTACTGGAGTGGCTGATGGTGCGTATATAGGGGTTGGTTGTTCAACTTGCGTCGAAGTTTCAACAACTTGAGCATAAAGACCATCTATGTATGTACCATAAATATCAGTCATAAAATGAGTTGTGGTCCCATCGTTTACCTGACTTAAGCGAATAGTTGATAACAATCCAGTTTTAGGAGATTCGTCAACTTTACTTGGTTCAATTACTTTTTCCTCGGTATTCAATACTTGAGTCGAAGGCGGTTGTTTCCCGATGGCTCTAGGTGTAGCCTTGACTATAAAATCGTCTGGATAAGATACACTAGTTATTGTCTCTAATCTACTGTTTAATATTGTTGAATTTCCAACGTAAGAAGTTGTAAAATAAGTGTATGTGGTATAAAGAGTGACAGGTTCCGGTGATAGTGTCGAACGTAATTCGTTAACTTTGATGGTTGGAATTTCTTTCAATAAAACATTTTGCGATGTTGTTACTTCATTATCAGATGTGGCTTTTGACTGCTTTATTTCTGTAATACTATTGTGAACTGGAGTCGCCACCACGAAAGGTCTGTAAGTTTTCACAACATCTAATTGCACTGCTGAACTTTCTGACACACCAGGAGTCACAACATTACTCACAGTTTCTTCTCTACTTGTTGTCGCAGTTTCATCTCCTTTAATAAAAGTAGTCCAATACGTAAAAGTAGTAAAATACGTCAACGGTTGAAGAGTTTTCGATTCTGGCTGCAACACAGCTGTTGGCTTAATAGTTTCAGTCACTATATTTGTAACTGTATCTAAGCGACTAACAACATCAGTTGCGTCTCCATTATACATGGTTGTAAAATATGTGTAAGTAGTATAAGAAGTTTGCAACAGTAGAGTTGGCGCCGGTTCTACATCATGATGATTTGTCTCTGACAATTCTTGATCTTCTGGTACGCCGTTTCTTTTCTCTGCTACATCAATCACAGTACTTCCACCTGAGCTCGAAGAAAAGATGACATCTGTTTTCATTGATCCCAAAACTTCTCCATCATTGAGAATTTTTTCGGTACTACTTAGATCATCTAACATCGTCGTTGGCTCATCAGTATAAGATAATGGCAAATCTTCAGTTGTAATTTCATTCGCGATTTCTGTTGTACTTTTTGTTTGTTCTTGAACTTGTTTGGCGAGCAAACGAGCTTCCTCGGAAGATTTTTGATTTTTAAGCGCATTTAAATACGCTAAAATTTCAGGAGGTGGTTGTGACTGAGAAACCGTTGAACTGGTCGTTGGAGTGATAGACGATGCACTTGTAGGCTGAATGTCATCAGTCACAAAATTACTAAACACTTCAGTTCTTGTTTCAATTTCCGTTTCATCGTCGACAATTATTGTTGTGAAATAGGTATAAGTTGTATAATAAGTTTTTAATTGTTCACTTTGTGACTTTGCTGGTTCATTTATCATCGAGCTTGGCTCAAGTACGACTAATAACGAATCATCGGTAATTTCTTCAGGCTCTGGTGGCTCTGTAGTCGATTGTTCTTCTATCGTTGTCAACTGATCCGGAATATCAGTTGGTATATTTTCAGTTGTATCTTCGGTAACTGTAGTATAATAATCATCCTGAGCATCAGAGACAGCAGTGCTGGAAGTTATGAATGAAGTATCTGATACTTTGGTTGGTACTATTGTAGTTGATGTATCTTTTTCAATGTATCCATCTGTATCGACTAAAGTGCTAAAGGGGTCGATCGTTTGCGTAATCACGTTAGTGGCTGTTACTTTTCGGCTAGAAACGCTAGTTGTTGATTCATCATAAAACGTAGTCAAATAGGTAAAAGTTGTAAATATAGTTTTGAATATTAGCTGTATCTCTTCAACTTCTTGATGATTCTGATTATTTGTATTTTCGATCATTTTTGTATTGGACGAAATTTCAGTCTTATCACTTAGATCGGGAGTATTTGTTGTAGCAAGGGGTGTTGTTTGTGTACTTGTTGGTAATATTAATTCTGTTAAGTATGTTATTTCAGAAGAAACAACTTCCCTTGATTTCACGGACGTACTAGTTTCAGATTTGTTAGGAATAAAAAATGTTGTAAAATAGGTAAAAGTTTTGTAAATAGTCGATGGTAAAAGTCTCGTAGCTAATGATAATTTGTCATCGGAGTGGAGAACTTTTTGTTCTTTTATAACTGAAAACTGGTTTTTCGGAGATAAACCTTTGATGCTACGACCTCGATTCAAAGGAATCACGTCATTTCCGAGTTCATTTTCCGTTGGTTCTTCCGTGGTGCTGCTTTTACTTGGATGTCTCAAATTATTTTTTACCACAGAATCCTGAACTTCCTCGTTATTTGGCGGTACATTTTCATATAAAGATGTACTATCATCCGGATAAAAGTAGACGTTTGACGACGTGATTGTAATCTGGGCATAGTTAGTGCCAACGTAAGTACCGTAAATGGAGCTCATGTAATGTGTTGTCGTTCCTTTCGACGAAGTTGTAGAATCAATAACTTTGATCAATCCAGTTTTCTCGTCTGAAGTTAGAAGCAGAGGGCTAGTCGATTTATCAGAATGAGGAGCTTCTGGTTCCCCAATCGTACTCGGCTGAAGATCGAAAATGCTACTTAATTTTTCAGTATCCTTAACCTGCTCTTTATCGAGATACTGACTACGAGCTTGAGTTGTCGCGGTCGGTTTGTCTCCAGAATGAACACTAGTTGGCTTAATTTTCAAAATAGCAACCCCGTCGTCTGGGCGAAGCGTTGCATCACCTTTAATCGTTGTTGCCGGGCGTCCAACTGGTGCTGGAGCTGTACTTGGAGAAAAAACAATTACTGTATCGCTCACTGTTGTAGTGAAATCAGCGAATCCACGATACGTGACCGTAGATAATGGTTTAAGGTCCTGTTTTTTTGACGAAACTTTGGGCTGGGGTTTAAAAATCTTTGGCACTCGTGGACGATATGCCTTGTGCTGTTCGTCATCGAGAGCAATAATATCGACGTCTTTTGTTACGTAATCTTGCTTGACCGTATACGTCGGGAGATCTTCGTTTCTGACCTTGGCTGGCTTAAAATGTATCTCATTTTCAACTTTGCCGAAAATATCGTTGTTTTTTAGATCATTCAAATCTTCCTTCAAGCCTACAGATTGTTTGACACTTTCATCCTTTTTCCCGATTCCATCTGCCGAATTTTTGAGAAACGGATCATTTTGGATAGGTTTTGGATTTCTGTTTCCTTCGTACGGCGCTGATGGATAAACAACGAAAGGTGCTGACTCATCTGGCGATATGTCCTTGTCGTAAAAAACTCTGCTCGACGTGGACAAAATTTTAGCATAATAACGACCGTTGTCCAAAGTTGTACCCACCACTTGCGTGGCATATTCTGTACTTGCGCCATCTTGAACGAAAGTTCGTGCAGTTTTTGATAAAATTCCAACCGGGGGAGCAGATTTACCGGAACGAGCGGGTACCAACAGAAGAGTCGTAATATTTTCTAATCAAAAAAACGTTGTTCCATAAATCATTTTTAGAAATTCATTGTTTAATTAAAGGGGATTTTTTTTTTTTAATTATTCGTGATTATGTTAAAATAAAAATGCGTGTTACACCCAAAATGAGGCAGTGTTAAAAGTATCGAGATGTGTCAATGTTAAACAAAAAATGAATAGTTGGTTGTCCGTGTCGTTGAAGTTTGTCGTCAGTTTATTTAAAAATGTAGATTGTCAGAGAGACGAAGTGGCGAACGGACGTTGAAGGCAGACGGCATCCAGTTGTTCAGAAGAGTTGAAGGCAGGGAGCAGACGGGAGCAGTAACAGAAACAGAAAAAAAAGACAGAAACAATCTTAGTAGACTCTAAAATTAGTTGCTTGCTTGCGACTTGAGTTGCACCGCGAAAAAGCCTTCCTTACGTTAATAAACCCTTGTTTCAATTAACAATGTGGTTTGATTGTTGCAAAGATTTATAAAAGCCATTCAAATCGTGGTGAAGAAACACATTTGTTTTAAATATACACTTTAGAGAGCAAATGAATGTGCAAAGTTTTACAGTATTCCATAACACAGTGCAGTTTTTAATGTCAATAAAGAAGCATTAAGTGATTATGATAGTCGAGAAATTTATTGTTATTATTCTTTAAATTAGTAAAATGAAATTTTGCTGTCCAAATCAAAATTTCGCATGATAGTTATTAAGCATATGTGATTTAATTTGTTGTTGCAAAAGTAATTTTATCGTGCTGAATAAATCAATTTAATATGTTCAAAGAGCTAGCGATGAATAATCACTAGCTCGCAATATTATAGCATAATTTGGATTCCAATGATTTGAAAAGGCGTCTTCAAGTTGCTGGTAATGTGAGTATAAAATACAGCAATTTGTACAATGTGAAAAGAGTATATGTGATTAATAGTATATTTAAGCGTATGAATAACAATCATAATGATAATTAAAATAATCATAATAATGATAATAAAATTAAAGCACGATAAAAAAGCGTGAGTTTACTTTGAGTTCACGTGTAAGGCCGCACATCGCGTCAACTCGTGAAAATGTAAGGCTCCAGAAAAATTGTGAAACAGAACAAAGAAAGAAGAAGAATAATGATAAGGCTAGCTTTGTAATTACTGTACATGATTATGTTGTCGTTAAACATGCTTTTAATACATAGTTGCAGTGTGTCTTGTTACACTTTTTTTTCATCATGATAGCGTAAGTTGCACACGTTGTTATTTGTAAAATTAATACTTATAATGAAGACTATACAATATATTACAATTGCGAGACACACACAGACACACGTTTGTTATTTTATGAAAAGTGATTGATAATGTATGTACATAGACGCATAATGTTATTTTTGAATTACTTTGAAACTCAATTGGTTTCTTTTTGTTTTTTTTTGTTTTTTTTTTTTATTTTTTACAAGCAAAGCAACGAGCTTTGTAATATTTATCAGCAGCAGCGTTTATGTAGCAAATAAAATTTATTCTTTTTTTTCTTCTTTAAACTGCTAATAATCAAGACTTACCGTCCAAGTCCCTTCGAGTTCTCGAAGCCTTGAGTTCCTTTTGTAAAAAGTTTTTCTCTGAAATACAAACAAAAAGATCATCTCGAAAACTGAAAAATCGTCCTTTGCTAAAACCCTTATAAATGTAAAATTTAAAAAAAAAAAAAAAAACTAAACTATGTCTCCCGAAGGAGGTCAAACGTGCGATGATGAACCAAGGGACTGTATAAACAAACAAATTTAAAGAAATATACATCCGCGTGCGCGTATAACATAATTTAGAGATGTAAAAGAATCGTAAAATCGCGTACTTATGAACAGGCGCGCGCGGCCGAGCTGAGCATGTGGGGATTTTGTTTCGAGTTGACAAAATAATGGTCAACTAGCACATTTTACCGGTATACGGGTACGTGACGCAAGTGTTGAAATAAAACGTGTCAAGAGGATAAACACTATAGATCGTAGTAACTGGTGTGTATAAGTATACGGACGAGTAAAGGAAGAAGAAGAAGAAGTGCGTGCATAAGTACACAAATACGTATAAGTAAGTAGTCGCGATACTCTGACGCGAGCTGGAAACGTCGTTCACGGCCTCCGTGTATACAGTTATTTGACCGACTCTCTGAACCAGACGACGAGACTCCCAGTTCTTCCTCTCCTCCTCCTATATACTTCTTCCTTTCTGCGTCAAGCGACGCGCAGACATATCCTTCCATTCGCAACGTTCACCTGATGCAGCTATACTTATCCGTCGCGCATATGACCATACGTATATTCTCGCGAATGGTTTTTCTTCGATCCCCGAGTGTATCGAAGATGAGCAGGGGAGGAAAAAAAAAAAACTGTCGAGACCTACCGGTGCCACGAAACAAATAGAACAATGTAGCGCGGCATCCGGTAATTTGACCGCGATTGCAGACACAAGGGCTCGGGAAGAAGATACGAGGAAGAAAATCGGCTGGAGAATTAGAATCTGATGGCATGAGCGAGCGAGTCCACAGCAGGAGGTGACTGTCGCTTTCGCTACACCTACAAGTGCGTGCAGAACTCGGCATCGGTCGTAACAACTACCTGTAAGTGCAGAGTTGTAAAGTGCACATGTGGATATAACATACGTACTGCAAAACGCCTCATTGGCGTCGAATCGTTCGACTATGAAGTATCATATATTATATAGGTGCATAACGCGTGTGTAACAACCAACTTTCGCGTTGGCGGAAGAGAAATATACGGCCAGCGGCGGCTAAGGTTGTTGTCGCGAGGAGTCGACAGCGTACTATAAGCACGCGACCACACGGCAACAACCCACCTATCGCTCAATACACTCGTTCGGAGGTATCGGTATCTACAATATTAGTGCCTATATGTATTGTGCGATCGATGCGAAGGCTGCACCAGACGGTGAGGATGCTGGATGGGCCCGGAGCTGCTATGGTATATATACACGTATGTGCACATATGTATAAGAGATTCGAGCCGAGGGAGAAAGTTGGGAAACGTGGGAAAGAGCGATCGTCGATCGGCATTCGGCTCGGCCGCTCCGTATTGCATGCACATGGGGCCGCGCCACATGCATATATACATATAACACACACGTATAGCCGGCCCGACCTCTTCTTTATATATGTGTGCAGCTCTCTCGCGCGCGGGTCTCCTTGAAACCGAGACCCGACGAGGCACCTGCCGCTACACTGTCGCTTTTGCGAATAATTTGCCCCGAAACTATATACTCACCCGCGCCGATCGGCAACGATCTTTGGTGTGAGACTTTAACCGATCGCTCAGGTATGTAGCAATGATCGATCGAGGATCAAAAATAATGCGAGAGAGAACGAACGGAAGCTCATAATGCCTAATGTGCTCCATTACAATATAATAGCCGAGAAGTACCTCCATAATGTACATATACGACGGCCGAGCGAAATTAATATAAGAAAGTCGATCTCTCCAGAAGTTTGGTTTGGCGAGCTCGGCGGGATTTCACGCGCAAGCGTCGGGGGGGGAGGGCACACGCGCCAAGTGAGAGTTTATTCGAAAAGTCGCGGCTGGTCTCTCTTGTGTGTGCGTCTCGGGTGGTGGTGCCGGTGCAGATCCGGAATCCGGAAAAGAAGGAGCGTTTGGAATGTGGCACATAATGGTTGTGTGTTTGCCAGTACGTATAGCCCCCCCCCCCTCCTTCTCATCGGTATAGGTTCGCCGCTTTGCGTGTTTATTACATGTATATGTAAGTGGCCACGCATCGATACACACACACACACACTTGGCACGAGGAGTAAAAGTATCGAGGGTGAAAGCGCTGGCGCTTCTTTGAGGCTCCCCCCGATGCCTGGATACATAGCTATAGGATCGCCGACATCATTATCGTCGTCATCATCATCATCTCGGTAATGACGTAGGATGTACCTGATGTACACGCGACGCTCTGTGCGCTCTCGACACTGATTTTTGCTCTCGAATTGTAATTTCGCGAGGCTCGCTTCGACGACGAAACCCCGAGACACTTTTTTTTTTTTTCGCGGATTTCTCTGCTCCCGCATTTTGTTGGGGTGTCGCGTGTATAATCATATATATACAACGAGCGGAGCTTACTCGCCTTGATCGACTGATTGGCTTTACTCCCTTGAACGTTTGCACTCAAGGTATTCAACAATCACATTTTGTAGGAAAAAAAAAAAAAAGCATAACTTGTATATCCACGACACGCCTTTTTTGGCTCTGTCGATTAACATGGACACCGTACCGGGTGACGTTTATTGAGTTATTTCGTGGATTATGATGATGATGGTCCAAGAATAATCACGGAGTTTTTAAAATATCACGCGCTCGTTGGAGTAACCTGGAAATTATATGCGAGAACGAAATCGAATTTCTTTTTTCGTATGCTTCGTTGGAATGTGGCTCAAGTATAATTCGAGACTCAAGGAAACGTATGCGGCACCTATAAGCCCCTCATTTTTATACAGCGACAAACCCGGAAAGTATAATTTTGAGGAAAGAAAAAAAAAAGGGGGGGGAGAGAAATATTGAAGCGCGCAAGTGAAACTTTTTCACGGATCGTCGGACGTTTACGCAACGGGCGAAGCGTCGAAATCACCGCAGCTCTTCGAATTGGTATACCCTGCATGCGCCGGGTAACTTACACGCTCGCGTTGTTTGCACGCATGGTGAGAGCAAAAAGGAGAGGACTCGGGCAAAAAGGCAAAGCAGAGGGAATATAAGAAAGTACCGAGAGAGAGAGAAAAAAAATAAGGAAACAAGAAAAAACGAAGCATTATTGCTACAAGGCTCGGCGACATATTCAAATATACAACGTGTATTATTGCAAGTCAGTATAGGTATGATAAACCCATGCAAGAGCACGCTTGGGCGCTCTGCTAGCCAACTAGAACATTGCACGTAGGTATACCTATAATACACCCACTTATGCATGTGACCAAAAGTATAATGCTATACGTAGGCAGGCGCGTCGAGAACACAGTCCATATGTTGTACGAACACCATATAAATATCTGCATGGTTAGTCTATTAGGCTACTCGCGTTCGCATTATCAATTGATATATATATATATATATATATATATATGTATATACGCATTGCACGCGCGTTTGCACAACTATAAATATATGCGCCTATATATGCGTTTGAGTTTGCTTGACAAAAGCTCCTGCACTGACTCACCGCCATTGACTGCATTATTTATGCTCCTTATTTCTTTGCTACGTAAATATATATATATTATGTACATACGCATCTCCGATTCGTGCAGCGAGCAGTAATAACTCTCCTGCGCTTTTTTGCAGTCCCCTCGTGCGTAAAAAACCACTCAACCCCCCCGAAACTTTTTATTTTTCATCGCTAATATACTACGTTCAATCCCTGCAACTGTATATATACCATACGCATTATTTGATTGGTCAATCAGGCTATCGGCAAAACAATCATCTTGTTTTTTTTTTTTTCCTTTTTTTCTAGCAATCGCCTTGAAAAAAAAAAAAAAGATAAAAGCTCTCTTTCCCTCTAAGTTGGGATCTGTTGAGTTGCAGTCTATACTTATGCATATGTAGGCAGTGCGGTGACACAGCGGCATCAGTCAATCGCCTACTCTGTCTCCACCACTACCTATATACCCCTTCTAAACTACAATGTTACGTGTATGTATACACACGCATGTTATGTACATAATACCTGTTTCGCAAGAAGCTAGACCGCAGCATTGTCTAGTATTATTATACGGTAGCCGTATAGGCACATGGTGTCCTACGCCTTTCGAGCTCCCTGTGTCAGATATGTACTTTTTAAGCTTTGCTTTGTATGCACAACAACGCACGCATCGGCACACGCTATTTTACACATTATTATACGAGCTGATTGTGCAGACAGTCGCTATTAAATGCCTATGTATACGCATCCGAGCAGGTGAATTCTTATGTATGGCACAAAAGTGCCATTTGTCGCAGTTATGCGGGACGACACCTGTGTCAATTAAATCAGCGCGTATTGTACTTTAGCCCGATACTTACTTGGCTCACCGTATGCTAAACAATAACAACAATACGCGCAAGCCGAGCGTTCGTCCGTTCGCTGTTTAATTCACTTTCGCAAAGACTCGCGGCGTGCCAATTGGAGCACCACTTGCTCGCTGGAAGCTATATGATCTATTGTTCACAAGACACACCTACCGAAAAGATTCTCGAGTGCTGGTACTTTTTTTTTTTTTTTCCATACCGATTTTTCGATTCAAGGAGTTCGAAACCATTTCTGTAACGCATATATTATATTGTATGCCTACTTTATTCGTCCGTACGTGATGACGACGATAACGATCACCGAGACGACGAGATAATCAGGTACCCACCAATAGAGAAACTACGTACATAAGAAGAATCGCAAAGAGAGAGAGAGATAATAATAATATGTGGGCCAGCGGATCAACGAATTTCGAATGGCCTTCGGCTCACATAACGGACTGGCGGCACACACCGGCTACATGCTCCACTCAACTCTCACCCACTTTGGTAAATATACGTGGCCGGCCAAGGTGCAAGGTGAGAGCGGAAAGTGTATTATTATGATGTATAAGTGCGGGTGCTCCCGTGGAGTATACGTATATACATTGCAAAAGTGCCTATAGCCCGCGGGACCCGCGTACACAACACGTTGGCCCTCTTCTGGTGTTTTGTTAATTAACGCGGTATTAGCAGCGCTTAAGTGCTTTTACTTTGTAATCAAGGATTCGAGATTTTCCCAACTCCACTACTTAGTCCGAGAGAGCCGAGATTCAGGTTTCGGCAGTCGAAATCTTAGCGCCAAGCACTGCACGTGCGTATATAGTCCGAGGGTCGATGCTACTTTGCACGTGTAAGTGTGTTGCACCGAGAGGTAAGTACGCGTATATATATATATACCAGAGATAGGTAAGTTATATACTTGCCGTTGGAAGCTGGGGAATCGGGGGGGCGCAAAGCGAGAAGAGATGAGGCAAAGTAGAAAGGCGCGAGTCGCGGTATTCGTGCCAGTAGGCCGTCCGATAGACCAAGCCCTCTTCTTTCTCTTTCTGTATATAAGTATAAGTGTACACCTTGTGGATGGTGTGTAAGTGTATCCCCCATCCTCCTCAACCCCCTCCCCTTCACTTTTTGCGTCCAACAACCTGGCCAACTCTCGGCTCCTCTCTTTTGGTATACACCTACTCCCTGCCGATATATATATATTTATATTTGTACATTGTACTCGACGAAAATCGGTAAGTATACCTGAAGATTTCGCGCTGCGACACCAAAGACAGGCTTACATGACTTTTTGCGCATTCGCACGTACAATCCATGTTCCATACGAGGTAGGTACAGCGTGTTTGCATTTACATATGCCGTATATACACGAGCATGAGTACGTCTTCACCGAGAGGAATGGTACTATGGCCCGTGTACACCTTGAATAATTATACCCATCCGCTTTGCGATGTATAAGTGCTTGTACAACCTGCCGATGAAGCGCGCGGATACTTTCTCCAGCTAATGAATTTACTTTTTTTTTTTTTTTTTCTTTTCGCCCTTAGGCCATATCACGTGGATTTCGAGGAAGCGAGTTGCTCGCAACGTGTGTACCCATATATTACCTGCTGGACCATCCGTACGTGGGTACATTACATGTGTGTTCGCGGATACTGAAACGGCTTTCGAAATATCTTTCGGAGAAAAAAATAATAATAATAATAATAATTACAATTACTCCCATGGGTTGTAAACATAGATTTCGGATTAACATTGGCGGTATCAAATGTCGCTTTTACGCCCAATGATGATTATTGTCTCTGTCCTCGTCACTGCGCCTACATTGGTACCTATACATTATATCTGTATATATATATTTTGGTATCTGAAAACGAAGAGGGAAAGCCGAAGGTTATTACGTTGGCTCTTACGCACTCGCTCTCCCTGGGGTGTGTGGTGGTGCATTTTCTCATGCCACTTTCTAATGACTTTTTTTTTATCGGTAATTTTTTTTTTTTTTTTTTCTTCGTCTTCCTCTCAAACTCATAAGCCATTAAACCATTATATCTTATGAAATGTAATTAATCGCGATCTGTTAGAGGGTTGGGAAAAAACACTTGTTCCAACAGTATAATGGAGAAACGGGGATTCTATACGAAACCCATTGAATTCCAACGAGTAATTGGGATATTTGAACTTTGGAGGACGCAATCAATGTTATCTGATGTGTTTTATTGAAATATTTTAAGCTTTAGTGCCATGTACATTCGGAAGTATTAATTTCACAATCCACACGTATCAGTGTCGTTGTAAAAAAAGAAGAAGAAAAAAAGATTTTAAAATACACTCGGAGCGATTAGTACATATATTTATCGCGGAAACGAAACGAGAGAGACAACGAGTCGAATCGGCAAAATGATTAGATTTTGCGGCCAACCGATTGTCCGTTTGAGCCCAACAGATGTTGTACACCCAAACAAACACACCACAATGAAACGGGAGATGAAGATAACGGCAATAGGATAGATGTAATCCATGTAAGTATATAATTTGTACCTTATTTGTATAATATGTATTATGTTATGAGCCAATGATGGAGAATGAGAAATAAACGCTGCATCGTCAATCGAGAGGCAAGTTTACAATATACCCATGCAGGTACATCTAAATTATTGCTCGCCACCACCGAGTTTTTCCTGTATATACCTATACAGCAAGTATAAGTAAGTAAGAAGCCAAACGAGCGCGTCGACGTGTGCAAGTTAGCTTGCGTGTAAAGTCGCGTTTACATGGTTGGCGGGGCTCTCACTTGCAAAAGCGAGTATACAGCGTATGTACAACGGGCGATAATCATCTGCCGCTGGCTGCGTGCACTTCGTCATTATTATCATCATCATCAAACTAACGAACAGTGCAGGCAGCGCGTAACTTCTCTCTTTCTCTCTCTCCCTGTGTTGTGTATATTGTGGCGTGCCTGCCACTCTTCTTTTTTTTTTTCCTCCTTGTTGTTACCGCTGTTGGTATGCGCGTGAAGAATTTCACACGAAAAAAACACCGACAATCAGCGATGCGCGCGTTACCCTGATTTTTATTAATTATATTATTACGACTCGCGTGACATAACAGCAAATCTCTCTTTCTCTCTCTCAACCTGTACACCAACTCTTACATCCTCGTGATTTGTGTTGTAATGCAATTCTCTTCGCTAATTCAAGTCTGGTTCAAATGCGCATAGGTTTTTTTTTCGTTTTGGTAATGCGCGTGCCATTTGTTCACACTTTAATGGCTCGATAGAAGAATCAAAACAATAATTGAGCTGACGGGGATTTGGGTCGAAGGAGAACGATTATCAGCGAGTTATTTATTCCTTGTCGAAAACAACGAAGCGAATGAGATATGATGAATAAGCTAAAGAACTCACTTAACGACGGCTCAAAAAGAAAGTATAGGTGCCCGTGCACGCAGAAAACGCGCAAGCAGTTGAGCACACGCTGCCGGAGGAGGAGAGGAAGTGGAAGCAAAAAAAAAAAAAAAAAAAAAAATCAGCGCTTGGCCAAATATACCCTGAAATAAGGATGTTGGAACGATACCACATTACGTTAGTTTAGCACACGTGTACGCGAGTATACGAATGCACTCCGGTGTGCAGGTATAATAGATATATACGTGCGGCTGCAATGACCTCGTACGCGGTGCTCCTCATAGATGATGGGAAACACTTAACATTTTGGCCTGGTTCTCAGTACTGTCTCCCGGGGAGTGCATAGAACAGAACGTTGCTCGAGTTACGTGAACAGAGAGCATCATGCACGTATAGGTATACATAGATCCATACATATACACGTGTACATGGGGGAAAAGGTATACGTCAAGCAGCAAAGTGATGAGCATTTGATTTATAACATTTATAGCATCATACATCCCTGAATTTGTGAGTACAGTGTAATTACTGAGCGCATCCGATTTTGTAGCACCGATGATCGAATCGGCCCGTTACGTGTGTATTCTTCTCGAATGGTAAATAACCGTGTCTTTTGCACCGATATGGAAAAACCTCAGCGATCCCATCCATTAAAATAAAAATCTTTCGATCAAAAGCTACGGCTATACTATGACCGAGGATGCGAGTAGAAAAGTTTCGTTGGGTACGACGAGGCTCCAGTTTTGCGGAGGGTTGGTTTTTACTTCCGTACACGCATACCCGATGCCACGGACGACGAGTGCGAGTTAACGAAAAAAACAAGATCTGGAGAAGGAGACGGTGTGTACAAATACGTAGGGTGTCGTGGAAAGGACGGGAGGCCAAAAGAGAGAAAGATACAAGTACTCACTGGAGTACATCCATACATACAATATGTACAAGTATATATATAGGTACTGCACGTATAGCGCTTGGAGAGTTACAGTTAGATTAAACTCGAGCAGGTCGAGCAGCTCCGCGACTAGGTAGCGCAATTCAATCTTTTTCCTTGCTCGCTCTTTTTCAGCGTGTGTATCTCATGTACACGTGTGGGGAATCTCTGTATCTCTCGCGCTTACTGGGTCTCTAGCGGCAAACCGATCTTCTCGGATCTTGCGCCCCCCCCCCCTTTTTTTTTTCCTCCATACACCCATACCTGCACCGGCAGAAGCAGCACCGTCACAACAAACAACTATCATCCTCCTCGTTCTTTTTATGCTCGTTTCCCGTTTTCCTGCTCCCGATCGCGAGTCGCGATCATGCCCTTACGCATGCACCTGCGTCGCCGGCTCGTAACCGATTCTCTTTTGCTGCTCATTTTTATCCATACAGCTATCCCGTGTTCGTCACACAGGTACATAAGTATGTCTCAAATTCGATCAGAAACGAGGTCACCATGTACCGTGGATCGGTAAATCGTCCGATGCGATGAATGGCGATCGGTAAATGGAGACGACAAAAACCAACCGATTTTCCAACGATTCGACGATTACGTTACTACGATTCCTCAAAACGCGCTCGAAAGTACATCAGATCTGTAGTCTGTACCGCGTTTCTCGCTCTCTTACGAGCAACTCCATCAGGTGGAATTCTCCAACAAATGAGTACGATTTTTCTCGTCAAGTTATCCAACCCGAGTAGGTATACACACACATACCTAAACTTTTTCCAGAAGAAGAAGAATCAAAGTTCACCGAGTGTACCCACCTCGCAAGACATTCGCAACATCTTTTCTTCTTCTTCTTCTTGTCTCCCTCGGCTGAGGCAAGGATTGCGCTCGCTCATTAGCGTGCTCGAGTTTAGCGAAATTTCGAAAAGACAAAGAAAATTAAAGCCGCAATTTGCATGGTCGGGTGGTCTAGATTGCCAACACCACAGTGCATAGGGTACGTATAACGAGCGAACTAGGGTCCGAGAGGGAGAATGCATACGTATACAGATGGCGAGGACGAAAAGATGAAGAAGTGGCAGTATATATTATAATGTATACATACGTGTGGTATAGGTATATACAAGTACAACAGCCGCTGCAGCCGCAGGGAGAAGAAAAGAGAAGGGAAAAGAAGAGATAGGCGCATGCATGCATGCATGGGTAATATATAATAGAAGTGAAGGAAGACTTTCTAATATTGCATCACTCACGTAAGGGAACGACTTGTGTGTGCCTGTATTAATATATATATGTACTGGGGTACAAAACTCGCGAGTACTGCACACACACTTTTGGAAGGTATATACATTATGTATATATATGTGTATAATGTTATAACATTTGTGCTCTCCGCTCGGCTCTCCGAAGAAACTGCATCAGCCTCTCGCTGTACCTTCACATCTTGCGTTTCATCCAACAGCAGAGAGCGACCGGCGGCTCCTCCTCCGCCTTCTATTGTACATTATGATTTCATCCTCTCTATGCAAACTAATTCCATCCGCGAGTTCGGAAAATCTGTACTTGCGGTTCCCAGAACCCAGTGATGCCCCTTTTTGCCTCATCGACTTGCAATTAAACAACGAGTGGACCTTGGAGGGATGGAAACTGCGAGCACTCGATGCGTGGGATTTTTACTCGACAGTTGAAAAATAGGCCTCCCAGCGCAGTTGAACGATACGTATACGCGTCGAGAATTTCTGGTTGGGTATTATATATTTACGGACGAATCGTAAAAACGTAAACGCTCGCGTACTCCTATAACAAGTCGTAAGTATTCCGTACGTGTAAGCGCAAAGGAAGAAAATACATCGGAGCCTTGTCATGGTAATTTGACCACTTTGTTTTTCTTTTTTTTTTCCCCCCCCTCGCATCATACGTACATATGTATTTCTCAACTCGTCCCACGCGGATAATCATCGATAAATCCAAAGTTGAATGATATTCGGAGTGAGAGAGGGATCGTCCATTGGGATACATCTCGGGAAATTACTACCGCGAGACCTTTCACGGATATCGAACGTAAGTCCCGCCAATTAATCACGGTTTGCGCTGATGACGATCATTAATGAAAAAAACAAACTATTATACATCGATTCTCTGGTAGTTTATTGGAAAAGGGGGAAAAAAAACGAAAATTTTTCTTATTTTCTGGTTCGGAAGCCGAGATAATTTTTTTTTTTTTTTTACCCGAGTTCAAATTAAATCTCGAGAGATATACGTATATGTATTAAGGCAGGGAGGGTGTTTCGCAAGCGTATATACGGCGACCCAAACCGCCGGCTGGTTCTTCAATTAAGGCGGGATTTCGCAAAAGTGACTTTTTCAGGTTCTCCCATCACTACGATTAAAAGTACCCACGTTTATGCCAACGCGGGTTATCCATTCTTGGATTTTGACAAAAAATTCCTATTTTTCTTTTCTTTTTTTTTTTTTTTTACTCGCGGAGAGTTTAACTTTCTACGCGTTCTTCCTCTTCTTGTTTTTATTTTATTTTTTTTTTTTTTGGTAACCATCGCTCCTTCGTCCATCCAACTTGTATATAGGCCTACACTTTACGGCAGGCGCTTTCGTCCACGGCTATAATTTCATTATTGTCTTCTAACGGTTACGCGGGGAAAATTACACGCTCCGCGCACAGCGGTCGCCCGAGTAAACACTGGGATGTGCCCCTCGAACGTAAAACCATCGATATAAAAATTATTTATTATTATTTTCTTTCCGGCGGAAGATGTAAATACACATCGAGGAGCGCGTTGGCTTTTACCGCGGCGTTAAATTAAAATCAACGATCGCGATCAAAATGAATTGTTGCGCCAGCAAAAAAGTAGGCGCCCCCCCGTGGGAGGATATAAAATACAACCATCATCGGCAGCGATAAAATTACATCAAGGAGAATGGGAACGTTGATTTTTTTTTTTTTTTTTTTTTTTTTCATGACGAAAGTGAAGGTGTAAAAGGAAGATTGCTCACCTACCGCGGATTTGCTTGGGTCAAAGTGTTAACTTATACATGTATCTTTTCTCCCCTCCCTTATGCCCCAGCCCGCATACAGCAACGCGCCTTTGGAGTTTCGTATTTTCCCATGTCAATCAAATCGTTTGCTATTATTATTCCTCTTCAAAATGGTAATTCTCCTAGGCTTGGAATCGTACACGAATTACAATTCTCCTTTTTTTTTTTAACCATCGCTTTCCCAAAGTACAGCTGAATGGTTTAATTATTAGCGCGGTAATGAATTCACGGTCCAAGTTACGATCTGGACGATGAAAATGATTTCTTTTTTTTTTTTTCCCTTTTATTGATTAATTATTCATCGCTTGACCTCAAATTCGACAGAGGCGGCATATTTTTGGTGAAAGTAACCGCTATCGGATCACGGATTTTCGATGGAACCGGCGGATAAAACGTACGCTCCTTCTCGTTTTCGAGCCGTGGCGAAACCCAACGTGTTAGATCCCCGCGCGGACTTTCAAAAATTATATGGCCCATTAACTCATTAGTTTTCAAAAAAAAAATAAAAAAAAAAAGGCCAAATCAGTGGGTTCGGCATAAAGATACGACATAAAAGAGAAAGTTTCATCGAACCATGTACGACACTGCCGGAGGGCTATGTACGTACCATTGCTCGTCTCCCGATCGACAAAATGATTTACCTCAGCTTTTTATCCTCCGGCTGAGTTACACACCCCCGCTCTTTTCCACTCGGATAAACTTTCAGAAAAGCGTATACGTCTTGGGGAAAATTATTCAAACAATATCCAACGACACTCGGCGGACTTTCAATTTGCAGTATCGCCGCGGCGAGTGGGTAAAGGGGGTGGGGGGTGGAAAAAACCAGATTTCGGCTTTCTAATGGTGCGAAAACAGCGCCGCGAGGGAAATCGCAATGCCGTTGCGATGGAAAAGCTCAATCGCTTTGGTATACATAGATGTGCTCTGTAACCGATAGACAGATGTTTCCCGAAACGCGAGAAAAGAGGGGCCAGTGATACCTGAAATAATCGAGAGACGGTCGCAATTTTGCACGCACGCGCGCCCGTAACAGCTGTTATAGTTGGAAAGCCCACGCCTCGCATGGAGCTCAGCCGCGTACGAGTAAAAGTAAAAGTGGAAAATCGAATTGCGCGTGGTTGACCCCCGCGGGAGCATGTGGACGACGTGCAAAAGTCGCGTCGAACAGGTAAGCGTATACATTTATGTATCATATTGTATGTATATGTGGGTACGAGGGTTGGTAACTTACCGCGATCGGTGGGATCGGTAGTGGTAGCCGCGGAGACAGCGGCAAAGGCGAGGACGAGCAGGACGAGCCTGGCTGGCCCCGTCTTGGCACCCATGCCGAGGGCTGTGGAGCACGCGATAAGCGAATCAACTCTGGCTGCTGTCATGTAGCGCGGGGGCCCGGTTTTTGCAGCATGTGTCGGCCAGCCTGTGACCCTCAATCGTGCGGGTAACGAGCCTCGACGAGCATCTGAGACGGGCTTTTTTTTCTTTCTTTCTCTCACTGTATCGGTATGGATTTGTTTTTTTTTTTTTTTTTTTTTTTTTGTCCTTTTATTGCAATTTATCGGTGCACACTATTAACAATAACAACAATAACGGTAACAACAATAACAGTAACAACAACAGCAACAACAACAACAACAACAACAATAGTAACAACAGCAACAACAACGACTATAAAGACCGGTTGTACCGATTGTATGTATTTCACTCCCTTTTTTTTTTTTCTCTTTTAGCCGGTTCGATTTTTTTGTTTTCGTTATTCCCGATTGTCTCTTTAGCGATCGGCAACGAGCGTGGGTAAATTGGGCGGGCAAAGCTGCAGTGGATTATCGCGAGTCTCCCGGAGAAATGAAAATAAAGCTTTCTCCTGTGGACCGCGGGGGCTGTCTCTCGTTGGCTTCCCTCGGGTGTTGCACTGCGAACTGACTGGTTATCCGCGACGGCTCGCGACAGGCCGCCACCGCGCGAACCTCTTTCAGGTATACCGGGAGAAAGGTCCCTCTCTCTCTTTTGCCGTGAAGCCACGGCTAACTCGCTCCTGTGTGTACCACCACCTCCTACTTTTCCTCCTTTTACTTCTCCCTCTACTGGGTGCAGTGTGTGTGTGTACACGGGGTCTTCGAAGGTACGTCTCAAGCTCGACGCCGCTCGTCGTCGGACATCCAGGAGCCGACAGTGTTTGCGCTGATTTTTTTTTTCTCTTTTTAGGTGCACCGGCGATTAAACTTAATATTCAAACGCGTTCAGGAATCCCGGCTGATTTGTCGCTCGACCGACTATTTCAATGTATACTCTGGCGGGACTCGGTTTATTCTATTTTCGAAGCTCTTTTTTTTTTTGCTCGCAACAATATTTCGTTTGAAAAGAAAAAAAAGGAACTATTGAACGAGCGACCCCATATTAAAGGCGCATTAAAATTCATAGGCGACGCACCGAGCCGTTCAACATTGCATTATTCGTTCGTCGAACAGAGCCGTGTGAGTTGGAAAAAAAAAAAAAAAAAAAAAAAACTAGCCAACGGGCACTTAAAACCGTACAAAGTATGCGGTAATTAAAAAAAAATAAAACCCCGAGAAATGCGAAAAACGCTTAGAATGTGTGCAGTAGTCCGTAGTAGTATAGTACGCGGGGGGGATGCTGAAAGAACTCGAAACTAGGTATGTATATGATATATACGGTGGAGCGGCGACGGTGCAAATAATACACACTTGACTCGATCGAGCAACCTGTTGGACGTTAGAATCCCTCTCGAGTGTGTCCGCGTATATTCCGTATACCTACGGCTAAATTCCGAGGTCACACGCGCACGTGTACATACACCTTGTATACCCATGCACATGTGCATGTGTAAAACGATCGGTATCTCGCAGCGAGCCCGCAGATCGGTATAATTAAGCATTAAGGTTCTTAATTATGCGACACGACTCGCGTACAAAGTTGGCAGACAAGATACATCTATAATGTGTAACGATTGGTACGTGTATACCGAGCCGAGCCGATTTAGCTACAAGTACGGAAAATGGCCCGACAAGCGCTAAGTATCATCTACTGTACAAATTGACGAAACGCGAGATGATTTGCACAACCGATCCCCAACCGGTCATATGGACCAAACACCGGTAGCAGGTGCCGGGCCATGAGCTGTACTAAAAATAATTAACGATACATCGTTTGCACGATCGCGCGGTGTAAAAGACATCGGACTCGAAGAAAGAAACGAATCCAAAGACCCGGCGAGGATCAGTGGGTCGCCGTCGCATCGTACAAGCGCACGGGGGGACACAGGTGGATACGACCCGGGAACCTACATTCGCGGCGCTCGTCGCGATGCAGACTTTACGTACGTATATATATATACACACACTGAGAGCAAATGCCGCGAGCCATAGCCACTCTCCGCTCTCCTTTTCGTACGGTCGCCGTCACACCGGGTAAAAAGGGTACACGCGAGCGTGTAGGTATTATAAGCGAGCCATCGCGGACTCGTTGGAATTCCCGGTGGTAAAACGTTTTGCACCACATACCCGTAAGCTACTCGATCTCTTTTTCCGCGCTCCGCCTTTAATCCTCGATTTCTTGTGTATATACACGCGTATATGTACATACATTATATATTATATACTCTCGTGGTGTGCCTACTTACTTATTTGCGCTTTGCCGTGCCAGAGACGCGCGACCGCGAGGCTTGGCTCTCCCGAATTTCAACGTGCCGTCGCGCGGGCGCTTTTGTGGCCTGCGGCTACCGGATTTTTCAACCGTACCTATACATTTATATAGGCATTTACACTTTTATATATATACACGTATGCTTACCGTCGCCTCTGACCTACATTCATTCACCATTACCGCCACCTTTTTCTTCTCCTTCTTCTTCTTTGTTTTTTCATATTCTTTACTATTTTTATGTTCACACACTTACCGAGTACATGTACTGTGATTTTATTACGATATTATTTAAGTTCATCGCTTGAAAATCGACCGTTAAACTCTTTAGTGATGTACATGTATAATGATGGGGTTCATCACTGTAGGTATATATGTGTGGCATCAAACTTTATTAACCATTTTTGCGCTTCAGTATTTAATACGTAGGCAAAATTCTACGTAATACGTATACTATACAGTGAATTACCAGATCCATTCCCACATTAATAAACATTAAATTGAAGTATCGATGTGAAAGTCATAAGAGCGAATATTAGCAACCCCATTTTGAGGAATGCAATAAAAAAAAAAATATCCAAGTACTTACCAATTTGTATTGGGTGAATATTCATCAAAGCTCTAATTGAAACATTTTTATTTTATTTTCAAATCAATAAGAGTTTTTGTTTACTGGAGTAGTTAGATCTAGTCCAAACGGGTCAATCTATGGATTATTAGACAAAATTCATTTCATAAATTCACAATAATTGTGACACATATAATAGTGGAACTTTCAATTTAAAACATCGGTATGTACAGTCGGTATTGTCGGAAAGTTACTAAATTGGTAAGTAGCCAAGGGAGCAAACAATTGTGACAGCTGATATTGCAGATTCCGATCGTACCCAACTAACCCAACCTGTGACAAGCAACATAGTCACTGGCATTTGAGTAAAATCAAAACAACAGAACACGTGCATCAAGTCCGTTTCCCGCGAGTGTTAATAATTAATCAATCAATTAATAGGCTCGTTCGTTTAACCAGGTAAATATAATGTTCATCTCTTAATTCACGCAATAAGTATATCAAAACCTGTCAGGTATACATTATATACACAAGTTTTTTCCACATATCTCTATTTTTTATACTTTTTCGATTTACTTTACTTTACAAGTATACGATTATTCGGTTTTACATATCATTTGTAGGACTACTGTCAGCACGAGCTGAAAATTTGCTTTGGCTTGCTACAGCATGGGTGACTTTATACCAACTCTTGGCTCCAAAAACAAAAAAAATGCAGACCAGTTGGTCGAGGTTGTCAACTATGAAGAGCCCAAATGGGGTAAATCCGACAAACCAATGAAAATAGAGACAAATAATAACGGTGGTGGTGATCAGGACAGTGTACAAAGTGCAAAAAAACGACAAGAAAGTGAAATGAGAAAATTTAAACATGATATCATAAAGTTTAGTATGACTGGTTTTGAAAAGAGCAAGGCTCGCAAGGCTAAGGTTGCACTAGCTGTAAGCTTAGGTGCTGAGCCACCAAAAAATAAAAGGAAACACTACAAAAAATTGCTACGACAGAAAAAACAAGAAAAATTAAGGGAAACCGCATCTAAAGAATTACCATCTGGTTTTACATCCACTCAACTGGATAAGTTTAAAAGTAACATTAAGAAAAACAAAAAAGTTAAAAAGACGAAGGGAATCCTTGGAGTTTACGGTAAAGTGACTAAGAATCAATGAAAACTGTTTAATAGCTATTAAAAACCGTATTTAATAAATTTTACATATGTACAGTTACAACTTGTTTTGTGAATGAAAAATAAAGAAAATGTAATGAATGTTAATAACTTGCTGATACTTCAACTTTTATGCATCAACCTATCTCTTTACAAATTCATTCAACATCCATTTTATCTTCAGTTGTCTGACTAATACTGGTTGAAATTTCTGCATCAACAACTTTGCTTACATCACTTTGATTTTGAGTGGTAGCTTCTCCTGTACAATCATTTTGTGGCTCCTTACGACCTTTTTTGTGATTTGATTCTTGTTTTTTTTTCAATTTATCCTCAAGTTGTCTTTTTTTGAAATGACAGAATTTAAAAGCTGGTATAAGTTTCAAGTCTCCATTCCATTTTTGGAGCATACTGCATTGACTTATGTTTAAAATATCTGGAATTTCTAAAGAAAATGTAAAAATTATTTTCAGATTTCAATCAATGAACATTTTTTTTAGATTCTTACCTAATCCACAGCTTTCAAAATCATTTCTTTCTCTTTCCCTAGTCATATTAATAGCCTGTTCTCGACCAATGTGCTGCTTATTTCTGTGGACTCCGATGGAACGCTTTATATTGATTTGCTCCAATTCTTCATCATTACGTGCCATGTACCTTATTAACAAGTATAATTACAACTGCTGTTAATAATTAATATTTATTTTAATAATCTTTTAATATATATTTTCTACAGTACACCTACTTTTCAACTAATGCAGTAGTTAGTTCAACTGTGTATGGACATACACTTGAGTCCATGTTTTTCTGAAACCAAAGTAATTTGTCGGCAATCAGAGACTGTTTCAGTTTCGTTTCTTGTTTATTCCTTTCTTTCTTCGTATCTCTAAAACGAATTAATTCAAATTTGTTACAAGCACTAAATTACAATTAAGTAGTTGTTTATTTAAATGTTATTCAATACATCTTACTTGCGTAACTTTTTCACCACTGCTCGACATTTTCTGCTTTTGGGATGCAACAATAATGTTTCTTCAACACGTGCCGATTTACCTTTTGCCGATTTTTCAGAAGCTGAAGGCTAAAACATATTGACGTACCAACTCTTATTGAAAATCTTGCAAATGAATTAGCTTAAATGTAACAAAATATAAATAAACGTAAAATGAAACTAACCATTTTAATGATTTATCGACACAATAAAATATAATTATAACGGTACCCCTATTTGTTTCTCTGCTTCTTATAAATATACTCTTATTTATCCACCATCTGTATAAATGTCAAATAACGCGTGTATAAACGCTGAGGTTAGAGGGGACTGACACACCTATATAACACACACGTGCGCGCGCGCATACTTCCATAAATTTATAGTATGCGGTTTTCCTTTTTGAAATATCCTTATAATTTTAATAACATTTTTACGTTCCATTAGGTACTAACAATAGTACAGGAGGACACTAATACACCACACAATGATATATAATATTTTCTGATGATTATGTTTTATTTTTAATTAAAATTTTAGCTATTACATTCTCGAAAGTTGCATAAACTATCCGAAGACATTGCGTTTGTTAGGAGATGGTTTATCTTTCGAAATATGCGCAAGTTTCCGAAAAGTTTCATTTTTCCTGTACTTATTGCTTCTGGTACTTGCAAAATATCCCAATCACGTTCCTATGAGGAAAAAAAGAGTCACCTTCCCTGTTAGAGCTTAATCAGTTGAAAACTATGCTTGAGCTGATCTAAAAATTTACTCTCGATAAAATTAATTAGATTACATACCATACCCTTAACTTCTAATGACTTGAAAAAAAAAAATTGAATTTATTTGTGCTGACAATTTTTCTCATAATAAAAATCCTGCGGAACATTCGTGTTGAGCAATAATACTGTTTTTTCTTTCAATGTCTCTACGCACGCAAGTGTACATGCAAATAAAAAAATTTTCATACATGTATACATATTTGTGAAATTGTGAATGATTGAAAATTTGTCCACACATAGGTTTCGGTTCAAAAACAATTACGTTACAACATTTACAACGTTTGAAATTGTATCTGTACGTAAAAGCAATTATTTGAAATTTGTTACATTAAATTAAATTTATCAGTGTGTATCGACTAATTGTTTTTGAAAAATTATCATCCATTTAAGGTAACGAATTTATTAAACTTGAAACTGTTTTTCAAATTATTATCAAACAGCCAATTTACCTTGTAGATAATACTTAATTACGACCTTGCCAATTTGAAAATGATATTCTTGACAAACTTGGAAGACAATTTTTTTTTTTTACGAGCAAGAGGAAAAAAGTTGATTGTGGATATTTATGAGCAATTCCACGCAAAAACCCCTTTAACGAATTCTTTAAAATTAAATTAAATTTTGTTTCAGGTTTAAACTTTAAAGCCAACAATCTCCACCTACCGAATACTGTGAAGAATTCGTTACCACGAAATACATCACATGCATATATATTTGGCGTCAAATCGCGATTCGAGACCAAAAAATTTTTTATTATTACTCTGCTGTTTCATAAGAAAAAGGGTTCAAGAAGTTGAAAAAAAATTAAAATTTACTCAACTTATGTTCACAAATTGCTCTCCTTTTTAGCAAACATTCGTAAGATAAAACTCTGTATTCCAAAAACGGGCTAGAAAAAAAAAAGGTTTTTTTGCGGAATCGCTGACAGTATAATACACTTTTCGAGTAAAGTGCCTCAATTAAAAGTACACTTATCGCAGTTATCGGTAAAAACGTACCGCGTTTGAGTTTCGTGGAAACTCGTGCAAAATAAAATGATACATATCGCGCCGGTAAATAAAACAACTTCGGAAAATGTCGATCTATCGCGCCAACACGATTCCGGTGCTCACCAACAAAAAAAAAACCAAATAATCAAAATAAAATTGGGCAATACTATAAGAAACAAAGTAACATAAGAAATAGAAAAAAAATAGTAAAGCTGCACACAATTAAAGTATATACCTATGAGGAAAGTAGTGGGTGTCGTTGGTGTATTGCGCACAAACTCAGGTAAGTGCAAATATTTGTGATAACAAATAACGCAAAATAATGAGCTATGCGAGGTGGGGCGAGGGAAACGGAGGTGAGCCGTGAAATGTAATATGTGCTGATAGGGCATTTTAAGCGCGGAATGCCGAGTCGCCAGGAGACGTTTGCCAGTTTGGCAAAAACCATCGGCACTTTGGTGCACGAACAAAGCAGTTTTGCCAATTACTTACAACCCACTTGGTTGCATGTATACTCGGTGCCCGAAATAAATGTTGTGACTATGATAGCGCAATTGTTACGATAAATCCATCCGAACGAACATATTTTTGTTCGAGGGGAAAGTGAAGCTATTACGTATTGGTCAAAGTAACCACGTATCTTACACTTTACCGTAAACTGGAATCGCGATGCCGCCCAACGCCACCTGTGCCGATCCCGATTTGCGCACCAGACCCGGTGAAGCCGAGCTGACCGCGCGAAAGGCCCGCGAAGATGAGCCCGAGGACGGTGCAGTCCTCGCCGGAGACGACAAATACAATAGCCGCGAAAAGACTCGAGGACCCTTTGGCTTTAAAACGAGCATCAAGTGGTCCAACACGTTTTACCTGGTGGTACTGCACTCGCTGGGGTGCTACTACCTGCTGACCTTTCCATATCTCAGCCACTGGAGAACAGTAATGTGGGGTGAGTCCAGAGTATCAAATTTAGTTATGGCTTAACTTGTACAGAGCCCAGGTTGTACTCGAAATATCGTTGTTCCTCTCTCGGGGACAGGTATGCTTTTAGGTTTGGTGGGTGGATTCGGGGTGACCGGTGGCGCCCATCGCTACTGGACCCACCGATCGTACAAGGCCAATCTACCGATGCGCGTGCTGTTGATGCTCTGCTACTGCTCTGCCGGACAGGTGACTATATTATTATTCTTTTTTCTTTTTTCTTCCATTATTCACAATATATCACAATCGAATGCCATAATGGCACTTTTGTGTCGAGCATCGGCCAAAAACGAGTTCAACTTGTATAATTGTATTAATACAACAATGGACCCGTTGTGCGAAACGCTTGACACGCGCGTTCTCAAGAGCAATGATGTTTGTTGCAGAATAGCATTTACGATTGGGTGAGGGACCATCGCGTGCACCACCGATACAGCGAGACGGACGCCGATCCGCACAACAGCAACCGAGGCTTCTTCTTCGCTCACGTGGGCTGGCTCATGCTCCGAAAGCACCCCGAAGTCATCAGAAGGGGCAACGAGGTCGACATGAGCGACATCACCGGAGATCCCGTAGTCAAATTCGCACAAAAGTAAAGCGCCCCCCCGTTACGTATACGCACACATGTGTACACCCTCCTGTATGCTCCCCTGCGTGACTTTTTTTTTTTTTTTTTCAGGTATTTCGTGCCGTTGAAGTTACTTTTGGCCTTCGTGCTGCCGGTCGCCATACCGGTGTACCTATGGAACGAGAGCTGGTACCTGGCAGCCGTGTCGCAGTGCTTTATGCGCTACATGCTGTCGCTGAACTTCACGTGGAGCGTCAACAGCGCGGCCCACCTCTGGGGCAACAAGCCCTACGACAAGTAACAACGGCCGTTATTTTATTTACTTTTTTTTTTTTTTTTTTTCCTCATATGCATCACCGCACGCGTAAATGCGTGTATATACTAAAAAAAAAGGGGGGGTGGGTGTCGTTGATTGACGCAGGAGTATAGGGCCCGCGGAGAACAGGCTCGTGTCGTTCTTCGCCGTGGGGGAGGGCTGGCACAACTACCACCACGTTTTTCCCTGGGACTACAAGGCGGCGGAGGTGGGCTACGATTTCAACCTGACCACGGGGATCATTGATTTTTTCGCCCTCGTCGGCTGGGCCTACGACAGGAAGCAGCCGTCACGGGAGCTCGTCGAGTCCGTCGTGCAAAAGAGAGGTGACGGCTCGCAACGCGCCGGCACGAAGCATCGTTGATTGCGTGCATTGGTCTGCTGTTCACGCGCGCCGTTGTACCAACCAGTGGGTCATTTGTTTAATATTATGTATGACGTTCCTTTTTTTTTTTTTTTTTTTTTTTTTTTTTTCAATCGATTCGATACCCCTTTTTTTTCAAACAAAAAAATTGATAATAGTCATCATCTTTTGCTAGATTTTGTGATTAGAGAGGAAAAGTATTATTTTTTTTTTTTTATCACGTGTTCGGTCAAAAAGAGCAGTTATCCGCTTTAATGGCCAAGGTCTCATGACAAACCAGACGCGCTTCGGGGGAAGAGGTGTATAATCTCGCGATAAGATGTAGTCTTTATTTTCTTCTTTCTCCACAGTTTTATTTATTTCGTCCTAGTTAACAATTTCAAAAGCATGTTTTACTTATTACTTGGCTTTTTGCAATTTCATATCAAGTGCAGGTACAAATAATGACATATTATGTGTGGACATATGAAGAAAAAAAAAAAGAAAAAGAAAAGATTTTAATAAAGTTGAATTGTCTCATTATTTTTGCCTTTGGAAAAATAATCATTCCCGGAATTTTCATGAAATTTGTTAATTTCAGCATCGTTCGTCCTAGTTGTTACTCCGACCACTGCGATACTTACTGAATCACCAATGCCACGTGTTCGTAAAAAAACTATCGGATGCAGCTGAATTTCTACCATTCGAGCATCACGTGATCAGTACGAATTCGACTATTTTTTTTATTCACTTGCCAAATGGTATACCCCGTGATAACGATGTCCTTCTGCACTGCTTAAAAAAATATCTCCCGGAATTCGTCAAATGATTAAATATAAAATGAAATCGGCAAAAACAAGTTAACACATGACTCTCAAGATAGCTTTTTTCAAAACATTTTACAATTTTACGTAATCTTAGAGATTTCGCGATCACGTGAGTGAAAAGAGAAAGAAAAAACTCGCCGAGCGGAAAAGTTGGCGCGTGTGTCATCCAAACGCGGATAGCGTCAAAAAGTGACGCGCGACCTAAGCCAGTGCACGGGGTATGTATGTTTTATTCAAAGAAAGAAAAGGAAAAAAAAAAAAAAGTGGTACCCCGTATACGTAAACAAAACTCACGCAAGAAGAGAAGCAGCCCCGGAGTTAAGTATATGCTCACCGCAAAATTGCACACTGCAGCGCAAACGCGCGGATGTCGAAACGCGTCTTTAGCTCTCGCGAAGTGCAAGTATGAATGTATATATATGTATATATGCGCACGGAAAAGCGAAGAACGCACGACGATAATCGTGAGAACGCATCGACACCGGAGGAGTACATTATAACTGAGGAAGCGCCGACACGAGCGGGACACGTGCCGCTGGGTGTTGTTAATTTTTTTGTGTGCACGGATAAGACGCTCGCGTCTTCCACGATATTACATATCGTTGAGCATGTACATATACGATGGCCGTTATAATAATTATAATAATTTTTAACATGTAGAGTGTAAGCGTCTAGGTGGTTATCGTCAATTACAAGTACGGATCGGTGATTTATCGTGGGTGTGATACGTGCGGAGGGGGGAGAGGGTGGCTCATTCGAGTGGCGCGGCTATGTGTCCGATCACGCGACCACGTGGAGCACTTTGAGTCATATTCCCGTCCGCCACAGCCCCTCTCGCTGATTTTTTTTTTTTTTTTTTTCCCTCGCCATTCGTCATCTGACGATCGACCTCACGCGAATACCTTGCGTTTCGATTGACGTGGTATATTTTGGTTGCTTTATTGCGGGATGGACTTTTCTTACGTGTACATACGTGTGTGGGCACGTGTCACGCTACACATCGTTCGACCGATTGATTTTCAAACAAGAGTACTTTTCTAGATAAATCCGTCTCCGCCACAAGATAATATACTTACCGATACTCGGATAAAAAAAATCCTTCACCCCGTACTTCGTCTGATGAGTTTTTTTTTTTTTTTTTTTGATTTTTCGTTTCGGACGTTAAACATTCCAGCTCGAAAGTTGTAGGAATTACATACTTATCTCCTTTGCAATGATAATCGCGGTTTATCATAGAATCGCCTATTATAAGTTCTGAATATGCATGTGTGTACTTGCGTCTTCGGTAGCTCGAGGGACAAACAAAAATCACTCGGTCATAATTTATTGCATATTTTGATACATCCAGTGAATTATACGAAAAAAATACTCCAATGCCCCTGGTAATGTCACAGTACAATGGTATCAATAATACGAATTAATTTGGAATAATCAGTACATTTTATTATCTAGCAATATAGTGAGCGGGACCTTGACATTCGAGGTAAATTATTAAAATCGTATTTATTGAAATGAAAATTATAAGTATAATAACAACCCTCTCGTCACGTGTAGTGACATTTGAAATCGATGGCAATTTAAATGAGCTTTTATCCGTACGAAGAAGGTTAAAAGAAATGCGAAATGAAAGCTTAAAAAGTGGTTGAATTGTTCATGCAAAGTACCACGGGTTTTCCTGTACAAAGCACGATGCTATATTGTGCAAAAAGTATCATTAGTTAGTTGGTAACTGACGCTATGATATTTTTACAAATTCGTTTCGATTCTTATCGATTGATCATGTAATTTTTTTTTTTTTTTAAACTTCCGCATATACTGAACATCTTGTCCTAAAATTTCGAATAAGACTATCTCTACTGCACTATACCATTGAGGTCAACATCTTTATTTTTTAGGGTGAATGTAGTATGTATAAAATGTAGGCTATGTATTACATAAAACTGTTTTTATGTTTTTTTGAACGCTGTATTGTAAAAAAAATATTGCACGATGTCTAATGATGTGAGCTACTATAGTCCCCATTAGAAACTCAAAGTTACTCTCCAAATAATAATAGTCCGCAAACTAGTTGTGTATACATACATACACATTTATCAATTACAATAAATTATGTTATACGAGACCATCTCGGACTACACTAATTTTCGGTCGAAAAATTATTTTTACACTAGAAATAGTATTTCTACTATGGTTTAAGTACATACACTTTAACTGTGAGGCGCTTCCAACTACATTGACCGTGTCTAAAAAAAATAGTTACATCAGTTTGTGATAAGAAGTAATCTCTCAAATGTCGTTGACATATACAATGCAGTATCTCCGTGACAATGCGTGACTAATCTCTAGATAAAAAAAATTGAGGCTATTCCATATACCTACTAACATAATCTATTCTTATCACCGATTGATTTAGTTTTTTTTTTGTTTTGTTTTTTTTTTCACTTGGAAGAAAAAAACCGGCACGTAAGTATACAGTCAAGGAAAAAACATACACATAGGGGAACCATTCAGAGATAAATCCATGCTAATGTAAGTATGTTGGTACAAAGGCAAAAGCTAAGTAAAAGTAGTCAGAGTTGGAGGAGCAGGTTAAAAATATTGAATATTCAATGTACCATCGACTACAAGTGTGTAAGAAGATACCACGATTCTACAATTCTGTGGAGTATATGGGGAACATGAAGTGTATCTAGAAATGTACAGGCACACGTTGAAATCTACAAAAAAATCTCGTGACATTTATAAGCGAGGAGCGAAAATTTAGACAATTGTTTTGCCATTCACATCTACGGATAGTGTTACCGATAGTATCGTCTCTAGCTTTAATTCAATTATATACCCATTGAGAAAGAGTGCAAATGACACTTTGTTATTTTTTTATTTACAAAAGTTACGTGACCAATAGTTACTGTAATAATAATAAAAACAATCATGGAATATGTTGATCATTGCCGATTTCATAGGATAATAACGAAGTTTCTAAACAATCAGAGAACATTGCATTTGCTTGAAAATTTCGAGAAAAAACTACGTGTATATCTTACATCACATCGTGAAAAATAACTATTATTTTTTGAAAGGGAAAAAAGTAGGTACATTCACCTGTACAATGTATAATATGTGTAATGTAAAAAGGTACAATTATACATGTCACGCACAACCGCCGTGCGTTTACGAAAGTGTCTTTACTCATGTACACCGTATACAATTATTTGCGACAATTTAGTAAGTAATTTGGTTGTTTTTTTTTTTTTTTTTTTTTTTCGTACCGCGTTATATTTTACAGTAGAGTTACAAAGAGTTATTTTACAGTTAGAGTGAACAAACACTTTTCAAATCCGAATTAGAAAAAAAAAAAAAAAAAAAAAAAAAAAAAATCGTTTGTGCCTTTGCAAATTCATGAAAAGTATCTATGGTAGTTTGATTCATCATCGATGAAATCATCAAATTATCATACAGAAGGTAATTTTGAAATCGCCTTCTGAACTGATTAATTCAATAAAAATCATGCATATACACCACAAATATACACCACATCAAAGTACATATTATACGAGCTTTCGGGGTGATCTTGAGAACACATTTTTCGCAATTACAGTAACTAGTGGATTTTTCAAAGATTTTTACGTATAAAAATAGACTCGTATACACATGATGTATATTTTGTGGGGTATACCTTTTGCGTGCGTGTGTAGACGTAGATGTGGAAGTACGGATGGAGCATAGATATATTACATTATAAGCTCTCGCAGCGACGGCGCATAGCGACAGAAAACGCGTGGTGGGAGCATCTCTCTCCCGGACGAACGGAAAATTGATCCGCCGGTTCCATTGCTCTTTAGTATACATCCATACATACGTGTTGCGTGAAAACAGATTTCTTTTTTTTTTTCTTTTTTTTTTCCTCATTAACAACTTGAGTATATACATACGTACACGAATCGCGTACAGTGCCATTGATGCAGCTCTCTCGCGACTCTTTTACCTGTACGTATATACATACATATACATATATATATGTTGGCGCATGTTTACAGTATATAGGTGAACGCGTTCCGCAAGCGCGCGTTAGTTGTACCTACACCACCGAGTAGTGTACAAGTGCCGCTTAGTTGCTCTCTGCAGCTGCTGTTGTCGTTAAAGTATACACATATATATTTAATATTGTCGTGCGGTGCTCGTCAACGTTTCCATACAAAAGGAGTTTCCACGAGCAGCTATACATAATATATACCATCGCAGCTCCGATTTCAATTGGATTTCCTCTCAACTGCCCAACAATAATACTCCAAGTCTTTCCCGACAAGGTAATTTTTGGTTATTTTTACGCGCAGCTCACTTCCTTTGGACACCTCTTGGCTCCGCATCCTTTTTCTTCTCGTTCTCGTCTACCTCCTATCATTTCCCGACAATTTAAAGCTCCCCTGCACATCATGATGTATACAAGCATCTTTTAACAACGTTCGCACTGTATGACAATACATTCTACGTTAAACAAAATACGCGTGTATACCTGCATAGACAAAGCATACTTTACCCCCATCAATGTGAATATACATACATACTCAATCAAAATCACGATAAATGTATCATCTACTTTACAGGCTCTTTCGTGTATGCACATTTACGCACATAAAATACATTTTCACGGGTGTTGTACCTATATATATTTATGGAGATTAAGGTTTTCGCTATCGTATATACATACATATACGTGTGTTATTGTTTTCGTCGCGACTCATTTGCTCTGGCGTGCTCTTATAGATAATAGTTAATACGCATGAATCATTCACGGTGTGAACATTTCGATTAATTCGCATTAAAATCAATCCATTGCGTTATTGGGTTATAAAAACAATTGTTATTATTTTTATTATTTTTTTTTTTTCATGAACGAAGTATACTTAAGTTATAATAATTTAAATTTATGATTCAATAAATGCATGATAGTGTTCAACACACATGATGATGATAATTGCTTACTTGCGTTTTTGCGCGCATGCGAGCCCGACAGATGCACGGTGCACGGTGTATATATAATAATATATATGTCTATCAATCTACGCACATGTCCCCTGGCTCGTCCGCTTTTAAATTTACTAAGTATAATATGATACCTATTGCGTGTACCTCAGCTGTTCCGTCTAAGCTGCCACGTGAGCAATCTGGACCTAATAATACTATTAATCGACGCTCGTATATATAATTAACACGAATGATCCGTGGCCGAATTACGCGGATACTGCGTCTTTTCAACTCTGGTATATTGGTGTTTTCTGTCGCGTTAACGTAACAAGGGTATCATGTGTACCTATGGATTCGTCATTAAGAATATACCATGTTCTCAACTTGGGGAGGACAAACTTGCAACAAATTCACCATAGAAGCGCAGGTACTTCGCTGCGAAATTAACTTTTTTTTTTTTTTTTTTTTTTTTCATCACAAAGGGTGCAAACGGTTATTTACAACAATAACATGAATAATAATTGTATAAAAACAATGATGGAATATGTTGCTTATTACAGAGTTTATCGGAATACAACGAAATTTCTAAATAGAATTGCATCTAAAGAAAATTGCATTTGCTTGAAAATTTCGAGAAAAAACTACGTGTATATCTTACATCACATCGTGAAAAATAACTATTATTTTTTGAAAGGGAAAAAAGTAGGTACATTCACCTGTACAATGTATAATATGTGTAATGTAAAAAGGTACAATTATACATGTCACGCACAACCGCCGTGCGTTTACGAAAGTGTCTTTACTCATGTACACCGTAAGATCACTTATACAATTAGTTGCGACAATTTAGTAAGTAATTTGGTTGTTTTTTTTTTTTTTTTTTTTTTTTCGTACCGCGTTATATTTTACAGTAGAGTTTCTCCAGAAGTGAACAAATAATTTTCGAACCGGATTTGTCAATAATTTACGAGCGCATGTGTACATAATATAGTGTCGCATCTCTTTATACATGTATACGTGTAATGTATACTTTACTTCGACGACATAATACGTGTATTCGCTTGTAGTTGTTGGGTTATTTAAAGTACGTGTCGTATAGGTCTATAAGTGGTGTAAATTTGAGAACCAGAACCATCTGCTCCAATATTAATGATAATTTCACATACCCTTTTTTTTTTTTTTCCTCAATAATAGATGTGAACATGACATTAAAATAATTATTTAGAAGCATGAATTTAATAAAAAAGACTACTTTAGCCACTCCAACTTAATTTAGCTGTTGAAATGAATTTGTGAGAAAATAAAATGTACTGGTATAGGAAAAGTCTGGAAGGAGCAAGAGTATACAGTGAAAAATGGTATAGGCTGATATTCGGGAGGAAAAAAAAAAGTAAGGGGAAAAGCACGAAGGCGTGATGGGAAGCCTATATACAGCTTCTGCTTCTCTTAACTGTATACCACCATTAGATTTTGTACAAACGTGAGTGTTGTCACGTATAGGCACGATGGTTTCAAAATCTCGTGTAAATTCTTATCTGCATTAGATTTTAAAACCTATTTATAAATACAAAGCGGCTTTTCCGCGTAAGGAAATCATAGTTTGTATAAAATTCGATTGAACAGTTCATCGATTTTAGTAAATTGTGTCTCCGAGCCATTTCGAACGTTGATAACGCGTCGTTTCGGTCCGCGTATACAGAGGAATACAAAATTTTTATTTAATTAAAATCGATCGTTCGGTTTTATGATGTGAAACCCTGGAGGACACGTCAATCGAATAAATTTTAATGTTTAAATCCTTGGCTAGCCCGACACAACATTAATCGAATTTAGTGCTGAATTTCAATCGACCACAGCAGGCTTCGTACATTGATACTATCGCATTTGAATGCCAAAACCGGAATTAAAATTCACATTTGAATTGATCAATTTTGAAACCGTCACTTTTTTTTTTTTTTTTTTTTTTTTTTTTTTTTTTCTTAGCAGCGGATTCGCGGGTCATGAATAAACCATCACCAAAAATAAGTACACACGTGTAAAGGTTGTACATGCACAAGGACGTAAAATTCAACATTTCGAGTTTATAGGTATATAAGTACTGCTGATGTGTGAAAAATTAACCAAGTTCCTGTACAGTCGTATGCAGGTATATGACAAGCGAATCGTGTAAAACACAGAACCTGCAGTCTCTCGTAAACTTATTTTTATCACACGCGCGTATTGTGTAAATAATTATATATACGATAATATAGCCGCTTCATAGTGAAATGTTGCATTGAATTATTAGTGCCGATGCAAGCTCGCGAGCGCCGAAAGCACCAAAACTCTTTTTTTTTTTTTAAATGTTAAATTCAACATCCGAAAAATAATTCTTTAACAGTAGGTACATTTCCACGACGACTTGTACCCTCGAAACATGGGGATTTTCGTTGGTGACGCAATTTTTTTTGTACGTAAATGTATACATGTAGCGATACATTAGAGAACTACGTTGTGGAAAGGAAAGAGAAGAGAGAGGGGAAGGAACACGTGCTCGTGGCAAACGGGAATAAGGAATAGCTGGTTTCAGGTGGCGCGAGGGGCAACGGTGCCTCGCAATTGGTCGGAAGCGCCTCAGCTGACATAACGCGCCTAGAGCTAGGAGAGAGAATAGCGTCGACAACCGCCACCGGCTATACGTATATATACACATTATAGGTACTGCCACCACCACCAACTCACCGCGTTGCCTTTACCTCGCTGCCTCGGTTCTCTTTCATTCTTTTTTTCTCCATCAATCGCTAATTGCCAGCCCGGCTGAGTAGCCTCCGACAGCTTTTTCTTCCACCAAGTACGTTTTTTTTTTTTTTTTTATTCCTCTTCCGTGATGCAACAATTATACTAGTGTACGCGTGTTTCACACTTCAGTGCCGTGATAATTTTTTTAATACAAAAGTTTCTCTGTGTACGAACAATAACTGTCTAAAACGTTACTCGAAAATAAACTACCGAATCAATTGCGCGGATCAACAAATTGTTTGTAACGCCTGTCAAAGTCAGTATACCTCGCTAACTGTCTAACTCCGCATTGTCATGATGATAAAAAGTAAACAATGGATTTAGTAATTGTAATAATTTTTTTTTTTTTTTTTTTTTTTTTTTTTTCAGATTGGAGAGAAGCCATGGCACCAAATATTACGAGTGCACCGACAGGTGTGCTTTTCGAGGGTGAAAATCCGGATGAAACTCAAAGACCTGAATTGGTTAATGGAAAAATCATAAACGAAAAAAAGGAGTACAAATTGCAACTTGTTTGGAGGAATATCATTCTTTTCGCTGTACTTCACACTGGAGCTCTTTATGGTGTTTACCTCGCGTTTACATCAGCTAAAATAGCCACAACGATATTCGGTGAGTTCTTATTTATTTATTCTTTTCATTTGAACATTCAATCGACAATTTAAGTGTGTATAGCTGGACAAATAATAAATCATGTGTTGCACGAGTATTGCACATTCTGATGCGACTTTTTTATTTTCAGCGTTTTTACTCTATCAAATCAGTGGCTTTGGCATTACAGCTGGTGCACATAGACTTTGGGCTCACAGGTCGTACAAAGCAACTTGGCAACTTCGATTGCTTCTCGTCATTTTCAATACGCTGGCATTTCAGGTACGTAAAATAAAAACAATAAATGAAAACTATAACTGAATCAAGTTGTTATTGTTAACAAATGATTGTAGGATTCAGCCATTGATTGGGCTAGAGATCACCGGATGCACCATAAATACAGCGAAACAGATGCTGATCCACACAACGCAACAAGAGGCTTCTTTTTTTCGCATGTTGGCTGGTTGCTTTGCCGTAAGCATCCTCAAGTTAGAGAAAAAGGCAAAGGCCTTGATATGTCTGACCTTTACAGCGATCCCATCCTCCACTTTCAAAAAAAGTTTGTATTGAATATGATTGTATAGCACTTTATAGTTTATACGTTATTTTATTTTATTTTTTTAACGTTTTGTTGTAATGATTATATAGATACTACATCTATCTCATGCCGATAGTGTGCTTCGTTATCCCAATGCTGATTCCTGTCTACTTTTGGAACGAAACATGGACCAATGCTTACTTTATACCAACGATTCTCCGATATACGTTTACGCTTAATATGACGTGGTTGGTCAACTCTGCGGCTCATCTGTTTGGAAATAAACCATATGATAAGTAAGTCATCTCAATACAAGCGACAATATTATCGCAAAAGGTTTAAAACCTGCATCAAACGAATCATAAAATACTTTGCACTTTCGAGAGATAATAGATTATAGTCATTATGTAGTTATTATCTCTGAGGATTTTCCTGTATTATTTTATCCAATAACTTTTTTGTAAAACTTGATTTGAAAAATCATCACAAATAACAATGAAAATGAAAACGATTTCTTACAGATTTATTAACCCTGCGCAAAATAGAGGCGTTGCGATATTTGCTCTTGGTGAGGGATGGCACAACTATCATCACGTTTTTCCCTGGGATTATAAAACTTCTGAACTCGGTACCTACGGTTTCAACTTCACGACTGCTTTTATCGACTTCTTCTCACGCATTGGTTGGGCCTATGATCTCAAAACAGTTTCCATGGATATGGTGAAAAAACGAGTAGAGCGAACGGGCGATGGCAGTCACGAACTCTGGGGTTGGGGCGACAAAGATCAAACGCAAGAAGATCGTGAATCAGCCGTGATAATAAATCACAAAGATCAGTAGGTACAAACTGCCGTTAGCCATGTAAATTCCTCGTTTGTGACCGTTCTACACAAAAAATCGACTGAATTTACGTATTCACATGAGCTTTACTCTTGAACAAGAAATTGTTTGGAATTTTTTACCACTCAAACTGTTAAACCCATTACATCATTTAATAACATTACATGCTGGCCATTCTCAATTACCACAAAAGCCTGTTAAATATTAATTTTCATAAAGTATATCATGTGCTAAAAATTAGTTTTATCAATTTCATGGTTGTGTACACGAGCATTCCTATTTAAATAGCAAAGAATTATTGTTTTTACAATTGCACAAACAGTGTTAGTTATGAATGGAAAAATTTACTTGACTGTCATTTGTACAACAGTCAAGTTATCTTTACATTTTATTTACGCTAGTTACCGTTCCAACTTTCAATAAGTATCTTTCATTCACTACTTTTGGCCAATGCAACTGCTCAGTTAAAAAAAAAAGTTATATAATATAGAATAATCAATGAATAGTGGAACTTGATTTACCAGAAATTTTTATTACCATAATTTTAAAAAATTATTTAAATTTGTAATCAATTTTTCAAGTAATTTTTTAAGAAAAAAAAAAAAAAAAAAAAAAAAAAAAAAAATAAATAAAAATGATTCAAGTACTATAATATTCAAACCTATTTTTCACTGTTTAGTTAGATACGTAGATTTTTTAAAATAATTAACATTTTAATGTAAGGAATACGAGTGATTAAGTTCCTAAGATAAATAATTATTAATACTAAAGAGATAATACAAATCAAGTGAGAAATTGACTTTTTTACTTGTAATGTTAGCAAATTAAAGCAGATGCTTTTGATTGCAGGTATTAAAAAATAATGTTATTTCTATGCATTCATTAGTATAACTTAAACTACTAGGGACCTGTGTCAAGTATCAATTGATTAATTTATTTAAAGAAAACTTGCTGATGTAGTGCTCATTCATGAGAATTACAATAGAATTTTATAAGGTACAAACATTCAATGTATGTATACTAATTAGATATTGTTAATAACATTGTGTGGAAAAATAACAAAATTTTGCTATGCAATATAATTTTTACTGTATTTCAATACACAATGCAGTGCAGTGTTGTTTATAGACTTAAATATTTTTCATAAGTGTTTTTAAAATAATTCATCATGTGTAAATAAAATTAAAAAAATGCTGAATGATAATTATAATAAATATTAAAAAGTCTACAACTGATTATTTATTTGTATAACCTAATCCTTTGGAGCAGCAAAATATTTTTGTCTGTTTATTATATTTATTTATTGTGATGCAATTGTAGGTGCAAGTTGTGACAAAATAGAGAAATCTAGAATGTGTTGAACATTAATTGCCTGAATAATAAAAATCATTTATTTGATACATGTTTGTATATATAATACAGTATAGTTTACGAGCTTAGGGATGTAATTTACTTTAAATAACTTTCTTGAAAAGAGCCTCTTTCCATTATAAATATGACATAAACATGATTTTACTTAACATGACAGTATAAATAAAACCACAGTCACGCCGATTACAATATTATCTTTATCTCCAATCAAACTTAATTATCCCGAATAGAGTTAAGCAGATATGGAGCTGTTATATTAATATAGTATCTAATGAAAACAAGTGTAGCAAATGTAACTTGAGATGAGAGATGAGATATGTATGTACATACAAAAAAATAGCTTAGGTTGCATCGGAGGACGGTTCCAGGCCAAAGGCATCCCTCAACTTGGCATTTCTGTCTAGCTGGGCCTCGGCACTTTGGTGCGAGTCCCGCACGACCGGGCGTCCAAACTCGTTAAGCTCTGGCTGCTGCTGCTGACCACGCGATTTTTCGTAGGTTTCAAGCAGAATCTGCCGGTAGGAGTTCACCTTGGACTCGATCTCTTCCTCGTTTTCGTAACCCTGTTCCTCAAGAGTGTCCTGGTACATCAGGCACTTGACCTCGATTTCTCGCTTCCTGTTGTGCTCAAGTATTTCCTGATTAGGCTGGCGATTAATCTCGAGTTTGCTGTCATCAGAGTTTTGGTGCTTGGGTTTCTCCTTCTTGTAGAGCGCAGCGCAGTTACGCTGTACGTGTCCACTGGTACCCGAGCCCCGAGGAGTCTGCAAACCCACGCCGTTGTACATGATGTTTTTTTCTTCTTTATCACTTCCTCAGTACTTATCACTTCGCAAACAAACGAGAGACCACAAGACTTTTGATGATAAGCTACGGTTTCACTACTGCATCATTCTGTTGAAGTAAAGAGCAAAATAAAATCTTTGTAATTTTTTTCGTACTGCTCTCTGCATCAGTTCGGACTGTTTGATGCATAAGCACGTAAACTTTATTAATAATTATCAACATAAATACTCACGTACAAATATTCAATGATTGGTGTGATTATACTGTTGTTATAGTTTTTGACGCTGTTATGGCAGTTTTTCCTTTAACTAAAAACTGTAGATTCTCCTTACTTACATCAATTTTTACCTTATGTGTAAATTTGCAACTGTACCTACAATGCACACAACATGAAAATAAACATGTCAATTCATTGAAATGGATTAGCTGTGTTCAATTTACGAATCCTGTCCAAGTGGTCTAACCCCGGCTGTTCCGAAGTTCCGATCCTCTCACTATAAACAGTATGAACAGAACCATTTTACCACAATATTTCTTAATAAGTTAATAATTCAGCGATTTAGCATTGGATTGGATTTTGTTACTGCAAAAACATCAAAATTTTATTTTTCACAACGATTCGTTTATTTATTTATTAATGTTACGTTCAGGTTCCGTTTGTTCGGTACTTGGTTAACTGAACACACCTATTGAAAATATTAGATTCACACCTCTACTTTACCGACAAAATGTTCTGACCCGATGCAGGTTTTGTTTTGAGAATTTGGACTATTTGGAGAATGCATAAGTATGTTTACAGTCCGAAATCCGGAGTCATAGTTATATGCTTACTCATTAAACTTAATGATAAGAGATCATAATTTTTTTTCAATACTTTTAGGACAAACTGCTCTTAGCATGAAAATGAAAGACTGTTTGTAATATTTATCGACTATAATCGTTGAGCAAGTAAGAAAGTTATGACAAGCGTTAAGTTAGAAGTTCAGTGGTCTCCGATACATCCGAATAAGTTTATCACTTGGGGGACAGAAATATACCTCTACGAAATAGCACAGCTCAAGGAGAGCGTCAGACCATCGTGTAAGTCCTTTTAATTTCACATTTGATTGGCTCTTTGAAATTTGATCACTTAGTATATAACCATTTAATTATGTTCATGAGATCGTTGTTTACTTCATTTAAATAGGTATTAAAGTATCGGATGAAACAGTTGCACATCTCCTAGCGAGTAGTACAAGTTACCCTTATGTCAAGTGCATTGACATCTATCCTCATCCTGAGCCAGATATTTTGTTAGCTGTTGGACAGGCCAATGGAAAAATTGCACTAGCAACTTTTGGCCCCACTATTTTTGACGCCTTGGGTATAGCGGGCAAAGAATTTGGTACGTTTTAATTAAGAATAATAAGTTTTATAAAATTGCTGTGAATTCATGAATTGATTTTTCAGTTCCTAAACATGCTAGGCAGTGCAACGCTGTTGCTTGGAATCCTGTAGATACTAATATATTGGTCTCTGGGCTGGACAAGTATCGTACCGATCAGTCTTTACTTTTGTGGGATGTTTCAAAAAGTCCACTCAGCACAGAGAAAGCACACCATTACAATGCCAGTCAAGTGGAAATGCCTAAACCAATTGCCGAAACTGGCAATTCCGAGACAATACATTCACTATCTTGGTTCAAGAATGAGCCAAAGTGTTTGGTTGCTGGGGCCAACAATAAGCAGCTTAAAATCGTTGACTTTCGGGGTAAGATGTACAATTCGAGTCAATTTTTACTGACAATCAAGATGATGAAAAATCTAATCACAAAAAATTTACAGATTCGGTAAAAGTAGTAAATACAACGTCGACAAAGGCTGTCTTTAGTTTAGCAGTAAATCCCCACAATGATCATTATTTGGTGTCACAAGTTGACAATCAAATCATCATTTGGGATACACGTTCTTTTGAAAAACCACTTCTTACCCTCCTTCAGCAAAAACCAGTAACTAAAGTTTTGTGGTGCCCTACCAGACAAAGTTTACTAGGTTCACTACAAAAAGACTCTGGTATTTAAATTAGTCAATTATTTCTTTTTCATTGTAACACTACCATTTTTATTAATACTATCCTCTACATTTGTAAAGGATCTCTATATCTCCATGATATACAGCATTACGGAACTGTCAGAGAGGATGCAGAGCCTGGGGCTCTTGAGAGAACCATTGCACCTTCATGGGCCAATCCAACTAGTTTCTCATGGCATCCCACACATGTAAATAGATTTTTAGGAATTTCTCAACAAGGTATACTTTTGCCAATGCTTATGTATTTACAATTTATTTTTGTAGTATTTAATTAACAACTTTAATATTTCAGGTTTGACTGATTATACTGTTAATGAGAGAATAACTTTAAATTGGTCTGCCAGATCTCATCTTGTATGGAATCATTCTTCCAAAACTTTTAAATATATTTGTAGTAGCGATAAAATTTACAAAGACTTGGGTGATATTTCAATATTAACGAAGAAACGTGCAATGGCAGGCTATGGTCTATTGGTGAATATTTAAAAAATGTAAGTTACTTTAATGATTCAATTATATTTATTTTTTATTTAACCGTCTCAGCCTGAATTAGCACAAAACGGAGAACTAGCTGAAGACGAGACTTTAAAAAATTTGTGGCAATGGTTATACCTCAGTCGTTCTTTAGTAGAAGATGGCACAATAGCAACTGGAGTACTGAAACATCCTGGTATCAGGTTGGTAGTAAGATTAATCATTTCAAACTTTGAATGTCTATAATTCGTTATTTTATTGTAGGACTGTTCTCAAACTAGATGGACAAACAGGAGGTTTTGTAAAGTCGGAAATTGTCCACAGACCATGGGCAGATATTGGCTCCAATCACACTGCCAAAACTTATAGGTGAGCTTAATTATTTGTCACTGCAAATCACAAAACATAATATAACTTGTGCAGTTAATTAACGTTTGTAAAATTGTACAGATCACCTGATCGCGATAAGGCTCTACAATTATGCGGTTGGAGATTTGAGAAAGATTCAAATATGCCTTACAATAATTTATTTATAGAACGTCTAGAAAGAGAAGGCACTTATTCCAGAGCATCGGCAATATCTGTCTTCAATTTAGGTTTGCGACAAGCAATTGAAATTTTAAATAGAGGTGCTAGTAAAATGTCCCTAGCATCGAATTTACATATTGTTGCAATGGCACTATCTGGATTCTCGGAAGAAAAAAGTAGTATGTGGAGAGAATTGTGTTTAAAGTCACGAGCTCAACTGACTGATCCCTATCTCAGAGCGACTTTTGCGTTCCTCACTGCTGACAGTGATTCCTATGAAAATGTTCTTGTAAGTATACAAAATTTATATTATGCGATTTGTTAATTTTTAATTTTAGTTTCCTGATAATGACTTGAATTTCTTAGAATGAAAGTGGCGTGGCTGTGGAAGACAGAGTAGCATTTGCATTGATGTTTTTATCAGATGCAAAATTGTGTGATTACATAAATAAACTGACTCAAAGTTTACTCGATGAGGGATACTTGGCTGGATTTTTATTAACTGGTAAAACTATTCAACTATATAATTTTCTGAACAAAATGAATACTCACAGCAAACCATTTATTTATCTATAGGAGCCAACTCGGAAGGTATTCGGTTACTTCACAGATACTTGGATATCACTGGAGATGTACAAAGTTGTAGTTTAATTGCAGTGAGAGCTTTGGAAGAAAATCTATTGAAAGAGCCAGAAGTTCTACTTTGGATCGAAAGGTAAGTCAAAAGAAAAATTAATCAACTTTTTTCAATATAAATATCTAACAAAATTTTTATTTAGTTATAGGAATCTTTTAGATTCTTGGAAAATGTGGAATCAGAGAGCTCATTTCGACATAATAAGGGGAACAACAAAATCAGAAAAACCATCGCATCAAATGTACATTTCCTGTCATTTTTGTGGAAAGAGTATATCCACGTTTATGCAAGGATTCGCTCGAGTGAGAAATTATGGAAAACAAGGAAGTCAAGTTAAAGTGAGCCATATTTAAATTTTCTTGACAACTATTTTTGCTAAACTTCAAAAATCTCTAGTAATTTAAAATTAATTCTTCTTCTTTGCAGTCTACTTGTATAAATTGCAGAAAACCATTACCACGATGTGCTATTTGTTTAATGCACATGGGAACTATAACTGACTTACCATCTGGAAATAAAAATGACGACGAAAATAAAATAACAGAATTTAGCAGTTGGTTCACATGGTGTCAAACGTGTAGACATGGTGGTCATGCAAATCACATTATACATTGGTTTCAGTAAGTGAATGCAGGATCGATTTTTTACATCAAAGGCTTGAAAAATTATTAATTTTTTGTATAATGTTTACAGACAACATTCGGAATGTCCAGTGACTTCTTGTACTTGTAGATGTTTTTCTTTGGATGCGTCTTGTAAAACAGGTGCTGTGTAAATCATGAAGTATGAATTTTGTGTTTTTTTTATTGGAAAAGTGTCCTCATTTTAATAGAACTTTTTTATATTAATAAAATGATCTATACAATCAGATTTATAAAAATACCTAATATATTTACCAGCAGTGTGTAAAATACACTCTTATAAATACAAAAAAAAAAAAACTTACGGTTTATTGAACATTTAAAAAAAATACGGAGTAACAATGAGTGTTTAGTACGGTTCATCATCTGCACTTATTTTCCATTTTTTGCTGCCCATCATGTGTAGAGTAAGAAGAAATGAATTGTACTTTTCTGATTCTAAAATAAAATTTTTTTTTTTTTTTTTTTTTTTATCAAATAGTTATAATATTAAAATTCATTCACAAAGATGACAAACAACATTTACCAAAGTTATCAGATAATTCAGGTGGAAAATGCACGTATGATTTTCCTGAGACAGTTGATTTTGACACTGCAGTTCCGTGAACTTCTATGATACCTTCACAATTTCCGTCAATTGGTTCTGGAAGGTTGACATTGACAGAAACATTGTCTGTGGTCAACAGTTCAACACCCGTTCCATTTGAATTTACCTGAAAAAAATGAAGTACAGTTTTATATTAACAAGGTACAATAAAATGCCTAAAAATTACATTAAATACCTATGATGCCCCTAAAACTACATGGTAAAAACTTAATGTACCCATAAAACACTGGATAAAAAATCCATCACACATCAAGCAAATGTAGAATTACCTGATTTGAAAATTTATAAGAATTATGATATAAAATAAACAACGATTTGAATAAATTAAATGAAAATTAAAAAATGGTACAACAACCGTACCAACAGATATAAGGTTAAGAAACCAGATAATTGAAAAACTCACCTTTTTTACTTGACCGAGAAGAATTACATCTGAATTAATGTGCTGGGACAGATGCTGGCCGACAATACGTTTTGCTGGCATGATGCTTACTACCATTGTTTTCTTACAAATGTTATTGTTTGTTGCGACGTGACGATTCGAAACAAAATCCAAACCTCAATGACATTGCGCGCGAAAAGGCGGCAGGAAGTAAAGGAGAGACGATAAATTCAGGGATCTACATTATCGGAAAAGCCGCCTCGGGGAGAGAGAGGGCAATTTAAAAAAGAACTTTAATTTATTAAACAGTTTCGTATACCTAGTTTTATAGAGCGATGTACTATTGATTCACAAATAGTAACATTAAAGATAATTAATCTAAAAATTAAAAAAAAATTTCGAATTTCACAAATTCAATTTGAAAAAAAAAAAAAAAAAAAAAAATTAACAAAAATCATTATAGTTACTCGTTTTACTGTAATTCATCTCAAGGTATTAGCATCATAATGGTCTATTTCACTTAAACTCTAATCACTTGGAACTCGGTCGATGTAGACCTAGCTATTAACCAATTATTGTAAGTTACAGTGATGGATGATAATGGTTGAATGGCAGCTGTTAGTTTTTCAAACGATATTTACTGAAAACTAGTAATTCTTTCTGTATACAGTCGTGGACTTGTTTATAATAATTTTAAGTAGCACTTGAACAAGACACATTTTTTACTAAATTTTTTTACATATAATATGTATGTACAAACATAATAATTGTATTAAAATAACATTTTTTCACGAGTGATAAAAATATATGTATGCACGAATGACGATTTTAAATTTTTCTTCATTAAAATACGTTACAAAAATATATAGGTATTGGATTTGCACAATTGATTTTAAGTGATTGTAAATATTCACTAGCCATTGATAAATTTAACGGAGTTAAAAATTAATTTTCTTTCTTGTCAGCATTTTCTTCTACCGGAGTAGAAGGATATATTGCAAATAAAGATAATTGAGTAAAAGATAAGACAAAACCAACTGCGTTCTGGAACTGTAAATACAAAGATGATATAATACATTTTAGGTAATAATATTGGTTTCAGCAATAATATTGGAAGAAACTTACAATAATAAAAGCGTTGTTTATTATGAGCCCATACAAGAGCCATTGGAATGAAACAATTGTTCCCATAAAAATAAGCGGGAATGGAAGCATTGCGGTACTTTTGGTTCTAATGATTTCGCCCTAAAACACAAATTTAATTAGTAAAATTAGATTTAAACTTATGCGTGTTGAACAAATCTATAAGCCCTACCAAATTAAAGAGCGGTGATGCAATTAAAAGTAAAAATAATACTGTCGTTACGATTCCAAATCTGTATTCAATGTGTTCTTGGCTTTCAATTTTCGTATATCCTAAAACTACAGCAACAAAAGCCACTGCTTTGCTCAGAGTTATCAGACAGCTTATCTGAAAAGAAAAAGAAAAACGATGATAAGACATTTCCAACAATTTTAGTCCATTAGGATAACAATAATCGTAAATTCATTGACGATTTCGACATAATGACAGTTAATTACCTTGTCAGGCGAGTAAAAGTAATATATCAACGTGTAAACAAAATTTACGAAAAAACCAAACAAATTAATGTTAATCATTGTCGAATCTTGGACCAGATATCCATACTGCAACATGATAACGCCCCTGGAAAATTCAAAGGAATTCGCATTATAATTTAATTAAACGACTCAAGGTACTTGGAAAATTAAAATTCTGTCGATAGTAGTGCTACACCCATTAGAGATATAGAGATGAATGAATTCACATCAAGTAAGTATACCTATACGTGAATGGAACTTACATGGACAAGCCACCGATAAAAGGCATCGGATCGACTCCTTTCGCCGTTCCTTTTTTGCAAATGTCTTTGCACATCAACCTACGATGCAAAAAGCAATAAATTAACCAATGTTGCGGTAAACCGTCTAGTTTTTCAGTCAAGTCTAATTTATAATATTTACTCACGATGGAGACAGCATGTGGGCCATTGTTGTCACGAAGGCACAAGTGCCAACGATGTCTTTGTAATCCTCCATAGGCATGACGAGGAAAATAAACAAACAAACGAAAAAATAAGAACGAAGAAATGAAAAAAAAAAAAAAAAAAAAGTTAAAACACCGCGCCCGCACGAGAGATGTTAGAAGTGCGTGAAATCCTGGGTGAACTAACGTGCTCCACGTATAGTGGCCACGCCGACACTAAATTGCATTTGAAAGACCCTCTCTCGAGCAGCCGATCGACCCTGAAATATATATTCCTCCTCAGGCAGAGGGGGGGGGGAGGCCACCGTCGTGTGTGTGCAATGACGACAGAGAGACGCAGAGGATCGTGCTGGACGATAAGTATGTAATGAGATGACGGGGATTACTATATACGCGATTACAGCGAATCCCAACTCCGCAGAATGACTAATATAAATTATACTTATACGCTGCTCTTTTTTTTTTCTTCACTCCGTAATGTTTGTTTCTTCCTTTATTAGTAAACATTGCCGCTCCGCTTCGTTGCAATCACGAGGCACGTACTGCTTCCCTTGATTAATTTTGATCAGATTGCGTAAATTACTTAATTGCGGGAACTGAGCTGAGCATGAATTTATCACATTCGACAAAGCAAATAACTTTATTTATCTTATTTTTCAAAACGCAAGTTTTTTCAACTTTGAATATCATAAAAAAAAACTTAAACTCGATTAAAATTTGTAATAATAATTTATTTTTGACAGTAAAAAGTTTATGTTCAAGCTTTGCAGTGCTGTTTAGCGATAGTGTAAAATTAATAGTATTCGTTAAACAAAACTTTTTGATACGTTTTATGCTCACAACATTGAAAAATACAATATTTATGTCATAAAATTTGGGTACTTATTATCATTGCAAGGTAATTTGACTATTTGAACTATCACTCAAAAATACTAGTTTACAATAGTTTACTTAGTAGAAACGTTGCATCAATAAACGTGCGATTATTTAAATATTTTTCCTCAACCTTAAACCTCATCTGCTACAAATATAACTATATAAAGTAGCCGTCCCTTTTGCTTAACAGGAAGCTCTTGTTAAAGAGAGCTATAAATTGTTCTATTAAAAATATCTACGCAGCTTATGGTTTTGTCATCAACAGCGGTACCTTGTTTTCTTTTTATAGGAAAATGTAGATTTACCAATGTTAAAACACTAACAAAACAATAGGTTAAAGTTTTTTTTTTGTGATAAAATTGAAAGAAACTGATTTTATTGTATTGCTTCGAGTTACAGCTTACGATGAATATAAATTATGTATGTACACTGTGATAATTTCTGCATTTTTACAGAGGCAATATTATGCCATTTAATACAAATTTAACTAGTCATTATCAATTAACAATTATAAATTTTCACTTTGACCTAACGTTTTCCTGATTTTTCTGTGGTGGATGGTTTACTGCTTGCTGCTGATACATTTTGGGTGACTATGGAGTTAATTTCTTTTTGACAATTTGAATATGCCATACCTAAACCAAAACCTGCCCCTGTCACTATAGGCCATTTTTCTGCAAAGAAAATAAGCAATCTTTAAACAAAATTTTCTCATAATGCAAAACTTAAGATTAGAATATTAAATTCTCTAATCTGTGATGGTATATCTCAATCATGAATTGATTAAATTTAGTTCTCAAATCAATGGGTATGTATGTATATGCAAATGATGAAATGAAGATAAAAATAAAAGTTTTTTAATTTATCATATTAATTATATCATTAGCAGTGAACTACTTATCCCAAGATTTTACCAATGAGCTACAAGTTGTGTACGTATAATTAAGTACGTAGTTCAAGAGAAAATTTATTGCGAATTCATAAAAATATTCAAAAATCGTAAGTACCTTGTTTGGTTTTTACAAGGATTTTCGTGAAACAAATAAATTTTCGAGTAAGTAAATAAAATGTGAAAGATTTTTTAAACGCGTACGCCCACGTATCAATTAAAAAAAGGCCACGGTTCATTCATCGTTATCATCAGCATGAAAAAAATAAACATGAAACATCAGCTGTTGACAGTGTTGAGTTAACTCTAAAGAAAAGCTGTGAGGTTAAACACATACCACACACACACACTGTTTAAATAAAATAAAAAAATTCAAGTAAGAATAGTCAGCTGTATCTACTGTCTACTGATGACAAGAAATTAATATACACATGCACAAACATCAGCAGCAAAATAATCAAGCCAACTTACTCCTGAAGAAGAGCAGCGAGATGACGGAGCCGAGAAAAATGCCACCTCCTGAAAAACGTCAAAAATTAAAGCTATGGGTTAACACGCGACTCGGGGATGCAGGGTAAAGGAGGAGAAGGAAGTGGTGGTGGTAAAAAAAGCCAGATATAGCGTTGAAATCAAAGGGCACAGCGGGTACTTGGCACTTATACCTGCTTGATCTGATTCAACTCACCTAATTTAAAGACCGCGTCCGCAAAGCACCTGTCCCATTTTCTCCCAACTTCCTCCTCTGTCCAGACAGTAGGGGCCATTTTTCTGCAAAAACAAGGGCAAAAACGCGTGGCTCGTTACGTCACAAAATAGACAGACAGCTGCACCAAAACCAAAGCACTAATAGGACTATACACACTGCTGCAGGTCAGAGACGCGCCGGGTCTTGGATGTCTGCCCTGGTCTATCGTTTTAAATCGATCGCGTGACGCGTCACCTCGTTAACTTATTTTATGGGATGCATTATACTTTGCGGACTAATGGCTCGATTATTCACTGTCCGTCGAAGTGGATACGACTGATTTCGATGATTTTTAAGTTGCTTCCATTTGCTACTTTATCTCTTTTTTTGCTACACTAACAATTTTAGATGTGACACTGCGCGTGCGATACGGATGTATAAGTCGGAGTACTAAAATTGTCGTCTGCTGCTCTTGTTTGTGATGGTTGTCGGCAGTTTTGTTTATATAGAGTGACTATTGCGGTGTACGTTCATAGCAAGGTATTTTTTTAAATCATTACCAATAAACCGTATATTTATCATCATTATTTATACATAAGATAGTAACATGTACCTATGGCTATATACTCTCATAATTTAGTGTAAATACTTTAGATGAAATGGTAAATTTTTTCCTATGTGAATTACATAAGACGCGCTTGTAAATATTTTCCAAACATTACTAACTTCTTTAAATTCTTTTTTTTTCATTATTAAATGTATTTAAGTGATATAATATATGTTATGTCAGTTTTATGTGAATAAATTTCAAATTTTAGGTTTCATCCAAGAGCAAGGACATAGAAATCAATGACAAATCTAACCTGTTGTTTCGAATGTCATGATTGATTTTATGAAAACATAAACATTGAGATATTGCCAAATAATCATTTAATGTGTTCGATATGGCACATCGTGCACTCATGAGGCTAGGTAAACAATTACCCAAAAGAGTCAAGGAGTATAAACCATTTCAAAACTTTCTAGTATTGGATTTTGAAGCAACTTGTGAGGCCAACAAAATATTAAAACCACAAGAAATCATTGAAATCCCGTGTTTTGCCGTGTCTTCCGAAGATTGGCACATAACAGATGTTTTTCATGAGTACGTCAAACCTAGAGTGCATCCACAATTGTCTACATACTGCAGTACATTAACAGGACTAATGCAAGAGACGTTGGATGATGAAGACTTTTTTCCAGTAGTGTTTTCCAAATTTTGCGAGTGGATAAAAAATGGAAATTATTTTGATGAAGAGGGTAAAAGTGCTTTTGTGACTTGTGGTGATTGGGATTTGAAAGTAATGCTTCCAGAACAGTGCAAGCTCGATAACATTGAAGTGCCAAGTTATTTTAAAGAGTGGATTAACTTGAAAACAACATTTTGTTCAGCCACCAATTATTATCCACGTGGTATAAACGATATGTTGAAGCACTTTAACATGAAATTCCAAGGAAGAAACCATTGCGGTCTTGATGATGCTCATAATATTACTAGATTAATGAGAGTTTTAGCCGAGAGGAATAGGCCGCAATTCATTATTACATCAAATGTTAAGGACAAAAAATTTGACGTTAGTGTTGGTTTGTAATTTTGTTTATTAAAAATATAAAATATTTTACACTAATACTGTTGTATTCAATAAAACTCATTTATATTAGAAAAGTATAAAATCATTAAAACTTTTACACAAAATAATATAAATCTATACTCTTTTTCTTCACACAAGGCATCATGAGTTCATTGAAATATATATATGTAAATACAGTAGAATGATGTGCTTTATGTACACTTTAATTTTATATATGTATATATTCCTCTTTATTACTAGAGCACGTAAAAATCATTCAGGTGGTAAAAAACTTTCCCCACCAAAATACAATGTATTGTCTTGATTACTGCACAATGAATAAAACGTTTGAGAATCTTCCATATTATCTTGGAACATAGACATAGTTTCATCTGCTGGAATTTCTATAGTCATCTTTATATCATTTTGTACTATCCCCTTACACAAATCACCAAGATTTTGCTGAGTAACCAAAAAGTATTTTTATTAACGATTGTTCATGGAGCGTTAAAATTGATCAATTCAAAATTCTTACCTCTGAATCTTTAATTAGTTTTAGATCTTGAGTAAATGATTCATTAGGAAAGGCCTTAGATATTTGATGAACAACTTCTTTAAATTCATTGGCCAAATAGTCTATTTTAGGATTTAGTTGATCACTATCAGCTAACTTTTTGTACAACCTGTGATTTGTAATATGAATTTTAAATAGTTAGCTTGGTACAAAATAAATATCTGTGAATCTATATTATCAGTATCATGATTTACCTCCTTATTCGTAATCTTGTTGGTTCATCGCCATGTATAAGTCTTAATGTTCCTACATGTATTACACCAATTCGATGTGCATGGGGAAAATCATCCTTTTTCGGGCGAAACTCTATTAAAACTGATTGAGTTTGTTTTGGTGGAAGCAGAATTTCATTAGGTTTGACATACCAACTGGATATTGCAGATGGACACAGAGCTACGTAAAAATATTGTTAGTTTATTATTAATTTGAGTAAAAACAATATGTATGCATATAAAAACCTTTTGGAATAATTTTTGCTTTCACAAAACATGTCAAATCTCCTCTATTCATTAATCTGATTTTTGAGTGAAGAATTCCATCTGAATTTAAATGTCCCAGAGAAAGCCACATTTGTTCACTTATGTCTTTGATAGCTTCATAAATTTCAATTTTTCCGTATCCACCGTATCCAAACAGTGGCATCTAAATTAAGGACATAATAAAATTTTTTCGGTGCTATATACCATAAATAAAAGTTTTCAATAAACGACACTTACCGATTTCACGTAACCACTAATTGCGCTATTTTCTTTCACCGAGTTGTAGTGAGAAAAAAATATCTTTCCAGCCGCAGCTTTTGCAAAAGCAGGTGTAAAAACAACAAACAGTGTTTTGCTTTCCATGGCTTGAAGACATATTATCATTGACGTTGATAGTGAGCCTCTTTCTTTGGAAAACTAAAAGTTTCCGTATGATTTTAAAATGTAATCAACCAAAATCTCAAATAACACAAATTACCCTCCTACCTTGAAACACCGACCCTCTGATTTGATAGAAACAAAAAGTTTCAATTTGCTGTTACCAGTATTTCGAACTGTGAACTGTTGTGTGTCCGATTTCCCGATTTTAACACTGCCCCATACTAAAGACACGTGAGTAGCTCTAAGTGTTATGTTTTCTTTCACCACTGCAGAACTACCTGAAGCCGTACTGCATGGCGATTGCCGTCCTGAAGTACCAGACCTGTTGTAGTATGAACTCTGTGGTGACGTTGAAGAACCAACAGATTTTAAGTGCTGTGGAGTTTCGGAGCTTTGAAGGTGGTGTGAACTACTAATGGAGTCACAGTCATCTGAAAGTACTTTTTCTCCGATTACAGGATAAAATGAAGCTTTATTTCCTATCACGATCTTAATCATGGCTTGTCTGAAATTCATTAAAATGTGACAAATCCTGCATTTAAAACTGAAAACTTAATAGATTGTGAAAAATATTTTTTGATTACCTTTCAACGTCAGTCTTATTATCTTCAGGGCTATACGTAATTTGTAAAGCTAACTTATCACCTTCATTAAGTATAATGTTATTAGGATATATACAAAAGTCCCGGCATTCATTTTGATTTTCTTTAGATTTTACAACATTTATAATAGCTGTCACAACGATATTTCCTGAGTTTTTTATAATTATTGATTTTACTACTTTGGGTTGTAGAAGTAAAGGAAATTCAGTATCAATAATATCAAGTTTACAAGAACCTAGGAAACCCTTTAGTTTTATTTCCTTGATAGGATATTCCTCATTTTCTTTGAAGCAGACTGAGACACTTAACTTAGCTTCAGCACTGTATACACCTTTTTGATGTATTTTCTCTGTAAATATAAGAAAAAATGAGTAATATTTTTTCGCAAAATTTATTTTAAATGTTTATATGCTGTACCTATAAAAGATTCAAGAGATGTTCCTCTAAAATCAATATCTATTGTTGATGGCACTTTTGGCTTCAGTAGTAATTGTACTTGTTTCCTCGGATTATTTAGAGATTCGTTAAAACTACCATTAAAACTAAATAATTCAGGTTCATCCTGTTTAATAAGCAAAAACCATATTTTCACGATAAACCAGAATTTTTAATATCATTTTTAGATCTTTATGCAAATACCTACTTGATTTAAGCGCATTAAAACAGGTACATTGATACTATTTCTGTTTTCCAAAGTAATAGATACGCTATTACTTGTATCTTCTGTTATCATTTGAAAATTTACAACGTTGTCCTCTGACGGAGTAGATATTCTGATATCTGGTTCTTCTGGCATAAAGCACATTACATGCTTTAACAACCAATTATTTTTTGTTACCATATCTAAGCAAGGAATATGCAAGACTGAAACTATGAAGTTTCCTATACGCGGCATTTTCACACCAATCTAAATAATATTAAAACTGATAGTTAAAAGCTATTACTGGTGAAACGTGTTAGTTGACATTATATATACAATTACCTTGAAACATTTGTTTCCCTTGGGTTCAATTAATATGTCCTTGTTTGGTAGAGAAAGTTGAATATTATCCTTTTCTCCTTGAATTTGAAAAAGTTGTAATTTACAAACGATCCAACGATCTGTTCCATTACATAATTCAAAATCGGTTTCTTGCGGTATGCCTACCAAACAGGTACAGAGTTCTTGTGTCTTCTTCCCAACCTTTACTTTTCCTGCAAAAGCAATTCATTTGAAAAGTATTCAAATACTCGTTTGGAACAAAAATTGATTTAATTAAATTATGTACTTCTATCAAATGATTGGTCTTTTACTGGGGGTGATGTACGTAATGGTGTGAGTGTCTTTTCTTTCATTGATAAATCGTCCATTGCCAACGTTGGTTCACTATTATTAGGTTCGTTATTAAATGTCGCAGACTCTGTGTCATGAATCAAGCTCGATACTTCATTTCCAGAATTACTTTTAACAGAACCACTATTTGGGGTACATTGTAACTGTGATAGTTTCCATTTCAACGAAGGCATCCCACTACTGTCAGCACGAGGAATACTTAAATTTTCACCTAATAACACAACAAAATTTACAGGCTTAGAGCGTGTCGATGATTTTTGAGAGAAGAAAAAATTGTATACTTTTAGATGAATTTTGTTGTAATGAGAAACCATCGCTGCACTTTAAAGTAACGTCTTGTAAAACTTTGTAATCCTCCATTCCAAATAATTGTCTTAAGTTTTGATCCGTAACTTTTCTATTACTTAGTATGTCATCAAATATTTCATTGTCCATTTGTGAAACATTTTTACTGCCTAAAGATAATTTATGACCATAGTTTTGTCGTGTTTCAGTTGTGACGTTTAGGACAGGCAAAGATGGTCTATGATCCGGTAAAATATTATAAGTTTGACCAGCAGATGTTATTTTACCTTCCTGTTTCTTGGCTTTTTCATTTGCTTCCATGAGTTTATCAATTAATTTTGTTGGAGTTACATCTTCTTCTATATTCTGAAGTGCTTTAGCAATGCTGCTCAAACTCATAACACTCGGATCTTTAGTAGAATCAACAATGTTTTTTTCAGATTCATCTAAATTATTAACTAAAAATAAAATAAATGAGTAAGTGAAAATTAGTTGTTCATATGACGTTACTGTGATATTATATCACCTGCAGATGTTACTGTTTGGTCCACCAAGGCACGACATTTTCTTTGCTTCTTACAAGAATTTGTGTCTAAGCCAAGACTTGGCCTATCAGAAGCATTAATGGACAAGTGGCCCATAGTGCCGCATTTCCGTTGAAAAAATTCACCCACAGATATTCTCCCATCTTCTACCGTTAAATCACCAGATCCTATGACTCCAGAAAAACAAGAAAGTTCCAGTCTGTCATTTTCGATTTCACCAGTTGGCACGGATTCTAACTGATTTTTTCTCCAAGATATTTCATCAGCTAATATTTGATTGCCAACTTTTGATCCAGACATAAATTCTTCATTTCCAAACTGTTCCATCACTTCAGCTATATTACTATTATAACTGATACCACTGAAACTTTGTGCTGCAAATGTTTCATTTTTATCATTTTTAGATTTGTTTGGGCAATCCGACGTTATTTTATATGAATTTTGATATTCAGAAGACCGTCCAGTCATTTCACTTGGCTCAAAAATTATCTAAAAATTATATTCAATCTATAAGCAGTGCTACAAAAGTATTTTTTTAACATTTCATAAACTCACACTGGCACCATTAGTTGACTTTTTTTCATAATCTATTTTTCCATCCTTAGGTAGACTAGACCGGATGGTTTTAATACGTGCAAGATCATTATAATCAGGCAAATTTGTAGAATTCACATTATTTTCTTTGTCCGATTCTATAATGCAGCGTACGTATTATACAAGCGAAACTCGAAATCTAAAAGTTTCTTATGAGAAAATATAAATTATCTTACTTGAAAAAGTGCCAGCAAAAGGCTCAGCATATTTCTTTATCACCTTACGAGCAAGCTCGCGTTCGCAATTGCTGTCTAGAAAATCATTTTGGTTTTTCAACTGTGTCAAGGTAGAAGTAACGTCATTATCCAGCACTAAAAAAATAAAAAGTATAATCTTAGCCAATAGGTACAATTTTTCAACTTATAAATAGTATTGTCGGGTGATGACAGGAAATAATAATACTGACAATTTGTGCAATTGGACATATTATCAAATTGAAGAATCCCCAGTGAAGATTCATCATCGGTGTGACATTGTTTGAAATCATTGCTATTGTCGAAATTCAACTGTCTGTGCTTACTTGACGGTTCCTCGAGAGTCGATCTGCTGCTTTTCTCTACCATTCTAAACGTGAAAACATTATTTATATAAATGTATGTAAAAAAAAAAAAAAAAAAAATTACAACCGCATAGATCTGCGATTCACGATTCTCCGAATCGCAAGATAAAATTTGCGAGCGTAGAACAAAGGAAAGCGCGCTCGCTTTCTCTGTCACTCGCAACCGTAGGAGAAAAAAAAAAAAAACACAAGATACTTAAGAGCGGGAAAACTTACAAGGACCTCCGACCAACCGTCGAGGTGGCTTGGGGCAGGGGTGTGCTGACGATTGTCACATCCGTCATGTCGGCGACGAGGTCTGCAAGGAGCTTCTTGAGGTTGCTCGGCTCAACCGAGTCCTTGACGTTGTTGTTGTGATTCTTCCTGTTGTTATCCATGGCACCTCGCAGCAGCAGCTATACTTACTGCACGCCACCGTAACTCCGGCCAACTTCTTTGAGAAGGATCTCCTTATACGTATACACTTTTTTCACATCCAGAGTTCACTAATTCACTGTTCACTTAAACCTATTAAATAGTATAAACAAACGCTACCGATAAGTAACTTATACCTGCAGCGACTTTGAATTTGAAATTGTTCACGATCGAGCCTGAGATGATGTCCACAGGTGGGAAAGAGACGATATGGGAAAAGAGTTAAGTGCGACGTACACGACGCGCGGTTTTTCCAAGAGAGAATCACTGAAGATGAGATTGAGTAGGTACTTATGACTTTTTGCATGCGTTACCATTATAAGACGCCGCGCGTTGCGTCGCAAATACGAAAACAAACATTAAGTAACTGCGTTAATTATTGGGTATAAGTACAAACACCACTGACCATAAAACATAAGCAGGAGTTGCAGCAGACTCTCGAGCACAACAAAACACCCTAAGCCCCAATGCCCCCCAAACGTAACGCGCGCTCCGATACGTCCCTCTCCTCTCCCCTTCTCCCTCTCTTTTCTTTTCGTCCTATGTGTGCGGGGCGAGAGAGATCCCGAAATTCCCGACAGATTCGTTAAGGCTTTTTTTTTAGTTCAAGAGCCTGTTTGAAAAAATAGGGGTTTTTAAAAATAATCTATATTTACGGGAGGTTTTTTGGCATTGTAAACAAATAATAAATTAGTTATTTCCAAAACAAGTTTCGACGAGAAAATCGAGAAAAAACATGTTAAGTAAATCGGTTGAAAAGGAGTCAATGAAATGTCTACATGCAATTTTGAAAACCCCAAGTAAACTTTTATAATTACAGAAGAAATGCGTGGGTCCTTGCTCAATCGTGATCCGAGCAGTACCTGAATATAATCATACAGTTGATAACTTTCTATTGTGAAGAACACATATATTTTTATAGTGTAGCATCTACACATTTATCAATTATAATTTATTGAAATAATACAGTTAAGCACAGATTTTTATCGAATATTCACTCACGCACTGTTTTAAATTTATTGAAGTTTTTTAGCAACTGGAAATAAGTTCTTTTCTAAGGTATATATGTATACAGACACAAACTTTTTCAACTTACTAATTTATTTACTATTTTTTATATTAAAATAATTACAAATGTATCTTGAAAATATACTTGATCAGGTAAATACATAACTTCTTTTAAATAGTATATAAGGAACCCTTTATTTCTCAAAAATGTATATTTTCAGTGATAATTATACGGGTATTTAAGTATTTAAAAGTTTATTTTACGAGAAAAATACATTTGGTGTTAAGTATATATATATACAGAAGCAGAAAAATATATTATTATGCGTCTTTGCGGGATTGGATTGCGGGGCATAGAGAGCACATGTTTTTGATTGCAGAGTCGTCGTCAGAGTGTCGTCACTCTATTTGTCGGGGTTAAGTGCCTTGTAAATAACGCGATTTTCTAATAATTTTTAAATTAAAAACAATGAGCGAAACAGCTAGTGAAAAAATAGAAGAGAATAAAAAAGAGATAAAGGAAGTCAGTGTGGAGAATGAAGAACCAATAAATGTTGACTTTAAAGAAGATTTGAAGACGACAAATCAAAATAATGAAGCAGACCTCTATGCTTATTTGGATAGAGATGATAACACTACAGAAAAATTTAAAATCGAAGTCAGGGGGCTACCAAAGTTCTACGGTATTGGCGAGTTCAGGAGATTTTTAAATGAAAAGTTGCAATTGAATGCCAGTAAAATCAAGCCACCTAAAAAAGGAAGTGCCTGGGCATACGTTTCTTTTCATAATGAAGAAAATAGAGAGAAAGCCATTAGTATGCTTAATGGAGTGGAGTGGAAACGTGGCAAGTTGTCAGCTCACGTAAGTTGTTTAATTGCTTAGCTTGTTTTCTTTTTCAATTGTTTAAAACATACCAATTTTTTAATGTAGGTTGCCAGTCCTGCTCCTGATCCATTTGTGAAAAGGAAACTTGAAATGCAAAATGAATTAGATACCAAGAAAGCAAAAGTAGAAGTACAGGATGAATCTCTTTCTCCTGAAGAGAGAATAAGGATTATTACAATTCCACTTAACAACATGCCATATGAAGAACAAGTAAATGTGTAAAATGTTACTTTAAACGTTTATAGCTGTCAACTCACTCTGATTCAAATTTCTTACTTACAGTTGGAATTGAAACAAAAAGAAATGAAAAAAATCATTCATAAATTAGAAGAGCAAATTTCAAAAGTCAATAAAGAAGTTGGTCAGTGGATGAAAAAACAAAAAGACAAAAACAACGGGATTTCATGTGAATTAGGACAAATCATTCATACTGATGTGATAGAAGGGTACAGAAACAAGTGTGAATTCACTATTGGTAAGTAACATAATTACTTGCTTTTTACAATGAAAAAAAAAAAAATTTGTTTTCACTAGACAGTTGCCTTTAGGTCTCGATGTGTCTGGAAAAAAGAAAATGATTGGGTTTCGGCTTTCAAGTTATGCAGCTGGTTCTATTTCTGTAGGACCAATTGACCACCTCTGCCATATCCCCCAAAGAATGAAGACTGCTGTCAAGATTCTAGAAAAATTTGTTTGCGAATCAGAACTGGACACTTTCGATCCAGTGACTCACAAAGGTCACTGGAAGCAAGTAACCGCTAGGGCAACGACTTTGGATCATTTAATGTTGATAATAGGAATAAATCCTCAAAATATGAGTGATGAAGACCAAAAAAATTTGCAAAACAGTTTGAAAGAATATTTTCAACAAGAAAGTAATGCAGAAGCCAATGTGACTTCTTTGTACTTTCAAACTATTAAAAAAAAGTAAAAATAATCAACAACATTTATCATTAAATATCATATATAAAAACATATATCAAATCCGAAGTAATATTTATTACAGAGGAACAGGGGGAGAAGGTGGTGGTTCAATTGTACATCTCAGCGGAACTCCATATATAGAAGAAAAAATTCTCGGTATGACGTTCAGAATATCTCCAGAAGCATTTTTCCAAATAAATAGCCTAGGTGCTGAGGCCTTGTACAAAACGGCCATTGATTTAGCGAATCCTTCAAGCGATACGGCCTTGCTCGATGTTTGCTGTGGCACCGGAACCATAGGACTATCTTTTGCAAAAGTATGTCTTGTAGCTTAGAAAAAAAAAGACTACCATAAATATTTTTAATACTATTTAATTCAATTTATAGCACTGTGATGAAGTACTTGGCATTGAAATAGTGCCAAATGCAATCAAAGATGCCAAACAAAATGCCGAATTAAACGATGTAACGAATTGTGAATTTTTTACTGGAAAAGCAGAAGATATATTACAACCTGTCATTCATCGGACGACAAAGTCAAATATCATTGCAGTTGTTGATCCTCCAAGAGCTGGCCTACGTAAGTAATACTAATGTTGCTTTACTATCTTCAAAAAGTAATAACTGATATTTGTTTGCGTAGATCAAAAAGCCTTAGTATCGTTGCGTAAGGCCAAAAGGTTGAAAAAGTTGGTCTACATCTCCTGTGATCCAAACGCAGCAATAAAAAATCTAGTTGACTTGGCGAGACCAAATTCTAAGCAGTACTTTGGCGAGCCTCTAGTGCCCGTGAAAGCTGTTCCCGTGGATATGTTTCCCCACACAAAACACTGCGAACTGGTTTTGTATCTTGAAAGATTTTCTCTTTTGAAAGAGTCCAGCGATGCAACGTGATGTGTTTTACACGTGTAAAAAAAAAGATGTATAAAAATTTTTTATCGACATTAACTTGTTTTGATTTCATTTACAAATCCTGCTTAGTCAAACATTTTTTAAAGAGTTTAGACCGTTTGAGACAAAATTTAAACAAAACAACATTATTCATGCACGGATTTATGGACAAAAAAAAATCCGATAATCGAGCCCTCTCGGTGTAATGAAGCTATGTCTGGGCCATTTACCTCGCCTCGGGCACTTTGCCATTTAACTCTCGATCGCAACGATGGCGATTTAAAGGACGCAAGTATAGTAACGATCGCTCCGATATTTTGGCATCCGATTGTTAAAAGACTAAACATTTATGCAATGAGGACAAAAACGAACTTCCAAGTAATCCGATCTTTTCAGAAACGAGGAAAAAAATTGCGATCGCAACTCATGTGAATATTTTCCTTACAACGGACTCAATGAAGTAAAAAAAAAAAAAAAATATACAGCCAATGAAAACTTGAATAACTGTAATGTAACGTGTGCGAGAAAAGTACTAGGGGTGTTACAAATAAAGCAATAGAGACGATTCACGTAAAAATATAGAGAAAATGACCGATACTTATTATAGGTACTTATATATTGCTCATGTACAACCGCTGAGAATCTCTTACCGATTTTTCCCAAGCTAATCGCGGTAATATGTGACAACCGAACATGCGGCATGATTTTTTGCGCATAATGTATATATAATTGCTATAGTAGCCAACCGATCCTCCAAGTTAGCACACAGCTTGAGCTGCTTGAGTGTATATATACCATACAGAGGGGGATGGAACCGTTGCGACGACAATCGACAACCTGCACGTATGTGTATAAGCCAGAGAGAGGATCTCTCGCACACACAGCTGCACACCTGAGAGATGTATGTATATAGGTGTTCATATCTCCCTGCTGCCGGTGGTCCATATGCAGCAGCAGAGGGAGGTGAAAGAAGAGGAAGGGTCAGTAGAGGACCAAAGACGCTCGCCCGTGCACCATATCATATCGCTCACTCTCACCGCGGACTCTCTCGGGGGATCGATCTCTCCGTTCTCTCTCTTCCTTTCGCGCATATATAAATGTATACACACACACACAACAGTTTGGGTTGCTGCCGATGCTCTCCTCTTGTTGCGCGAACAAGTAAAGTACAGCTCGCAGAAAGTGGATAAAAAGGAGTAAAAAAATTTTTTTAAATAAGAAAAAAAAAAAGAAAAGAAAAAAGAGGCAGGAGGAGGAGAGGCCGCTGCTGCAGGAGCGCGGGTGTCGAGGGAAACGAGTTTGTACGTATAGGTACACACGCTACGAGTCGCGACAGGCTGCAGGCACGGCAAAAGGTGATCGGTCGGCAGGACACACGCGTATATACGTATATATTGCACGTATTATAATATAAACGTTGGTAAGGCACGGCAGCTTCGGACAGTACTGGATATCGTGGATGAGAATTTGTCGTTCCGGAGAGGTGATTGTTTTTTTTTTTTTTTTTTTTTTTTTTTACGGTGAAAACAAAGTGCCGCTGGGATGCGCTGAACAACGGGACCACCGACGCAAACTTCACCAGTAGTATACGATCTGCGACGTTGGCTGGATATCCCGAATTATTGGCGAGATGTAGGGGACATCAGAGAGTCGGTTTGTGCCAGGAGGACGACGAGCGGGATCATCGGCAGCCGCTGAGGGATGGCTTTCCTCTGCCCGGTGCGCATTCGCCGCGGCAGCAAGAAGAAACGTGAGTTTTCTCGTGAAAATTTACTTTATATTGTACATACTCGCAGTTATTGGAGCATTTTTTTTTTTTTTTTTTTCTTTTTTCCAATATAAATTCAACTCGTTTATTCGCATACACCTGTACCTGTGCTTTCAAAAATTTGATTCAAAGATCGTGATATTTGTAAAAAATATTATACCATTAATCAGCAGCTGGGTCGCACAACTTCGCCTTGGAGAAAGATGGCTTGGGTGGCTCGGGGATGGGTATGTCCTCGAGGGTGTCCCTGCCACCGGGTCGTATCACTGGGAGCGCCAGTATAGAGACCCTCGTCAGGGTCGGCATCGAGAAGGAAAACGGCCTTTCCCCTGACAGCAAAATGGTCATCATACACGACTTTACCCCTTGCGTTGACGACGAACTCCAGGTCAAGAGGGGCCAGGTATGATTTGATTATCGTGTATTTATATATTATGCCATGCAGTGTATCCTCTGTTGGATTCAAGTTGCAATCCCGTTTTGCAGATAGTCAACGTGCTGTACCGAGAAAACGACTGGGTGTACGTTATCGCAGCCGACACGCGGATGGAGGGTTTTGTTCCTCACTCGTATTGTGCGCCCTACACGTCCCAACTGGCGGAAACGACGCTGGCGCTCATGAACAACGTCAAGAAAAAATTGCCCCGATCGATGGATGACAACGACATCGTCAGCTTGAGAAGATCCCAGGGTATGGATCACCAGCAAATCGACACGGGCTCGGCATCCGATTGCGAAAGTTATGCCAGAAACGTCACGACTGCTGCCGATATAAACGTTAACCAGTCGAGTTCGCAGTCGCAGAACTCGATCCAAACCACGCAGTCACAGCAGCCGGATGTGCATCCGTTCTTTAAGGTAACTAACGCATATTTGACGGTTTATTTTTTTTTCTGTTGAGTACCAAGTATTTGAAAAGTATTGACTCGATTGTTGCGCGATTGGTGTTGAAGGATCCATCGGCTGGAAGGTACATCGTCTTGTACACCTTTGTGGCGAGAGACGAGAACGACGTCAGCGTGGAAAGGGGAGAATTCGTCACAGTGCTTAATCGAGACGACCCAGATTGGTTCTGGGTGCTTCGCCACTGTGACGGCAACGAGGGTTTTGTGCCATCTGGTTTCGTTTATCCAGGCCACGTTCTTCACTCGTACACGACTGCCGGCACAACGAACGCCTCGGTTTCCAGGGAATCTCACGATTTGGGTATTTTTTTGTGATTTCCCACAACTTTTGTGACTTTTGAATTTTTCCCCCAAATTCGATTCAAATTTTTGATGATAATTCGCAGGAATTGGCACTGGAAATCCGATGGGCAACGATCAGCTGCAGCAAAAAGACGCAAGAGACTTTCGAGACGATTTGACGGGGACGACGGAACTCGTGGTTTTATACGAATATAAAGCACAAGCACCGGACGACCTGTCGGTCAAAAGAGCCGATTGGATATACGCGGATCTCAGCAATCAAACTGTCGATGGATGGCTGTGGGCGTACGCTCCGAAAACGCGAAAATATGGCTTTATTCCTAAAGCGTACGCCCGTCCTCCCGCCATGACTAGCTTGTAACGCAGTCCTCGTAAATTTACAACTCATTAGCGTATAATATTTAACAAATGATAAGACGAAAGGTTTACACATGAAACGTTTGTTTTGCATACGAAATTTTACAATTGAGCACATGTGAATTTTTTTTATTCGAAAAGCGTGTATGCGTGTTTGTGTGTGTCGTCATAGTTGTTTGATAAATATCAGTGTATCGTAACGTTGACGTTTAAATTTTTACAACCGGAGGTAATGCGATTGATGAATCCGTCGTGTAGGATAACGCAATCTCCGATGACGAATACATCCCTGGGCTTCTGAGCTGTTCTCAAAGAATTAATCGGACCAGTGTACGTTAACGATCTGAAAGCCTCAGAGTCGATGCTGTCGATAGCCTAAACGATTGCGAAAATTTTTATTTGTTTCACTTTAAATGTACGATATTATTATTATAATAATTATTTTTTTATCCAATGTACAGTTTTTAAAATTATGAAATTTTATCGATTCGAATTTTTTATATTTTATAAATATATATATATATATATATATTATTGTAATAAATAAAAAATTTACAAGTTACTCGAGTGTTTGCAAATCATTCATCAATAAACCAAAACCAACGATACATAATAAACATTACTTCATGAGAGAAAAATGGAAAAAATTAAGTTTTTTAACCTGAATGCTGCAGCGAATAGGTTCAACATTGCCAATGTCCAAGCCTGCGACCCAGACGATAACGACGTCACGACTGGCCTCACCGTTCAATCGAGCTGACAGTATCGGCAGCGGCAGCCGATACTTGTACTGCGAGTTGCCGATGCTTCCATTAAACTTTTTAGCCGCTGGACCACTACCCGCATCACACACATACGTACGTTCATGATCAATGTATAATCTATCTATACACTCGGTAACTCCAAGTTAAGCAAAAATACACGCTCAGATGGGAACGAGTGAATAAAAAATAAAATGCACTAACGAGAGCTTGTCGGAAACGAGAAGAAGTCCCAGGCAGCGGCTCGAGTCGTAGACGAGACCATCAAAGTTGACGATGAATTTGCTCTTCTCACCGGGTTCGACGCTAAGTATCGGCACTTCCGGGTGATCGAATATAAAATGATTGGTGAGAGCGGAAAAGGCAACGTTGACCGCGCAATCCTGCCGAGGACACTGGATCGGCCGTCGCGAGCACTCGGCCATCAACATCGGGTCCTTTGCCTGCACCGCGACGATGCTGCAGTAACTGCGCTGCTTGTTACCTACGTGTGTACACATCGATCATCAGGTACCTATATATTATACACTTGCTGGTCATCCAGTCTCTTATAATTATTAGTCACACCACCCGGAATACGGTGCACGTGACCAACCAGAACGTCTCACGGGCCGTTTTTCCTCATCCCCCTCGTTGACGCGCCTGGTGTTCCATTCGTCGTCAGCTGAATTTTCGCCGCAACTCGTCGACGCGCCACTGGTGCAATCCGGGACTCGGTGGTAGTGCCGGTAGGGCTCGGCGGGGGTCGTATGCAGCTGTTGCCTTCGACGTTGCTCGATAGGTTCGTACCTGCACGGAACAGTGTCGGTAGTAGCCGGCGTCGGGGCTGCCGCTCGCCGGCTTCGTCGTTTAGTTCTCGCGTCGTTATGATAGTTGGGTACGCTGTTCGTCCTGGAGACGCTGGGAGTCGATTGCGAGGAATCGATCACCGCGCACAACACGCAGCTTGTGTCTGTGCAAAAACAAAAAAATCCACTACTTGTATTGTAAGCTGGTAAATTGATACAGGAATGTTTGTCAAACTTTTTGTCAAAATAAATAAAAAGCTAGCTAGGTCATAATAATGATAGCACATCACCTGACTTGACGGTAAACCGCTGAACGCAGCGATAACAGAGCAGATGGCCGTTGGCGCACAGGAGTGACCTCTCGAAATCGCTGGGGTCGGCGTCCTCGCCGGCCACGGGGCACTTGCACCCGCTGCAAATGCCCATCCTCGCGTCCGCGTAGCGCATCTCCTCCAAACGAAATTTACTCTCCTCCTCCTCACCATCGTCCTCGTTGTCCCCGTCGTCGTCGTCGTATTCTGCTCTCGTGTCGGTCGACGTGCAGCTGTGGTTGTCGCGAGCTTTCCCGCAGCTCAGCGGCTGATGGTTTATTTCTTTGCTGTCCGATTGCTGCTGCATACTGTAAAAATGTGATTCTCCGTCCTGTATGTGAGAGTATAACGCACATATAACTCCGGAAGGCAAAAAAAGAGTCGATAGGGCGGTTGTAGAGGGGTAATTATAACCTTTTTGTAACGAGAACTTCGGGGTATCGCGGCATCGCAATGGTCCAGCGCCTCGGAGTGGTCCATGCCGTCTGATCCTGATGGGGACTTTGATCGATCACGTACCGGAAACTTGGAGCCGAGACAGCACGCATTTTACTTACTCCAGCGGATCTCTGGCATGCATGTGGACCACGCTCTTATTTGTTTACCTCCTCTTTTTTTATACGTTGGAAAAGTGGCCAGAATCGAGAGTGTTGATATGGATACGCGCGAGAGGGGTTCGTGTGAAAAGTATAGATGGCCGATAGATTAATTTATTTGCGTGCGACGGCGGGGAAAGTTTTTTTTTATTTACGTATGTGTACATACACTGTGTGTTTTTAGGTGCAATTTGCAATATTGATATATTAAGACAGGTTTCGAGTGATGAAACAAAAAATTTGCGATCAGCTTCACGTTTATCACTTTAAGATTTCGGGCTAAGGTGATTTTTTTTGTTGCAGATTACGCGAAGAATAATCAAGCACCGATATTCGGGGCATCCACGTTTTACGTTTTTGCAATCGAGCCTTGATGTTTGTTTGTTTGTTTATTTTTAGCATAGGTAATTAGGTATAGGCTTAGATAATATGTATATTTTCTCTAAGGGTATACTTGAATAAAAAGGTTTACCAAAATTAGTCAAAAGAGATGTAATTGTTTATTTTTAACAGTTGTTAATGTTGTTATATCGATGAACCAAACATTGTATAGATATCGCCTGTCTCTCATGGAAAACTGCAAATCGACACCGAGTGAGACCTACTTGTATGTGATCTACATTAATTTATTCATCATTTGGTAATAAGTATATGGAATTTTTTAAATCTTGGTGGCAGAGGGGGTGGGTAAATGACACGCCATCGAATACATTTTATTTGTTGTATTTTCAAAAACCTACAAAAGTATAGTCATACACGTTTTAAAAGCACACTGACTGCTATTGCCTATTCACTAAAGTGTTTAAAATTAATACAATGAACATATCAAATTTCAAACCAAGTAAAAAATTCCTAGGAAATACGATCAACCTTAATTTTGTCATGTAAACTCTCCCGGTGCACTCAATAAATTTTTACAATTTTTTAATAAATAATAACCACGGGGTTAGAAAAAAAAGATATACAGTCTAATACATTAGTTAGTCTTTAAACGACTTATTCGAAAAATACTTTGTAGAAAACTTATTACATATTTGTAGTAGCATTACTTACATGAAAATTTGGCATTTTTCATTGAAAAATTCAAATTACGCGTTGATAAGCTAATTACATGGTTTTTTGTTTTTGTAACAGTAACAACATATTTTTTTATTAGTTCTTCTACGAGTATTTTTACTCATTTAGTCGTAAGGGTATTGTGAAGTAGTTATATTAAAATAAAAACAAAACAATGAAACTTAAAGCTAACTTTTCACAGTAATTTTGATTTTTTTACAGTGTTTCATTTTATCTACATGTAAAATCAATGTACATACATTACGTTTCCATACAACGATATAGTCACTCTTCCTGTACCGCCGTGGTGTGTATACATGATTTTACGCTTTGCTCGTGTACCGGTACTACCGGTAGTAAGTAATGACACACTTTTGGGTGTAGCGTAAATTTTTTAAATCTTCAATCAGTTCAATCTCTGTTGGAAAACATTTCTTAAATGTACTTACCAACTTTTATTCTGCAGAATATGCTTAAAAACGTTATGGGTTATTTTATTACATAATTACGTTAACTATAAAACATTAATGTTTTTTTTTTATAAATAATATTTTTGAAAAACTATTTCACCAAAAGTTGAACTTTTTACGTCGTTTTGATTACATAGTTTTTCAAACATGTACATAAAAAAAAAAAAAAAAAAAAAAAAAAAAAAAAAATTGATGCGGTGCCAAATATTTTAAGTTTATTAAACTAGTGTTTTAGACAAATTTTCTGAAAAAATATTCTATATTTTTACGTGGGTACAAAACACTAAAAACCTAATTTTCATTCATATTTTACAGAACTTAAATATTCGTTGCTAAAATGATAACACTATTGGCAAAGGAACTTTGTTTGCAATTTGTTCTTAATGAACACGATTAAATAAAAAATATTTATTCGGAAGAAATTCAGATAAATAGATTACTACTTTACAGTGCCATTGAAGCAGTTAATGTATTGGCAATAACGAAGTTATGAACTTTATACAAAAATTTTTGTTTAGAGATTAATTATATCACAATTCATGTCAAATTATTTATTCGAAAAATAAATTTAACTTAACCACCTCCAACTAATTTGTGCCTTGCATTTGCCAATTTCTCGATACTGACTGCTTGTATGTTACCCAAATCAGACTTATCAAGTAAAGTTTTCAAGTTTTGCTTTTCATTCAGATTTATCATGCTGCAGCTTTTATCCCTTGACGGTGTTGTATTTATTGATTTCTGAAAAAACGAGAGCAATGGCAGTTCCATTATTTTAGACGAGGAACAACTGGGTTGAATGTCGTTACACGCACTCTTCACTTTTCTATGTGAATCATTGCTTATAAAACTTGTGGACTTTGACGAAGGCAATGGCTTGGCTCTCACAGGCGTTGAATCTAAACTATGAGTTCCTTTAGGCATATTTCGTAAACGAGTATCGTCTACGGATGATCTGGAAGATCTATTTGGAGGTTCTATTGGTTTTAGAGAACTATCTCTCTTTTTTCGCTCTTTTTGAGTATTTTTTTGACCAGCTAAAATGTCACTTGTAGAATTCTTTTCATTTATACTTTTACTTACTTTTTGTTGTTCTTTGACTGCTGGCTCTTTCTCTAGTTGACTGATGGAATCATTTACCTTATTGCTATCAGTAGACTTTGGATCTTGTATACTACTAATACTTTGATCAGGTACAACTTGAGATTCTGTACTTTTAGATTTGCCAAATGAAAAAGCCCCCATATTAACAGGACTATTACTTAACGATTTGGAGAAACTGTCTCTCAAAGCTTTGGATTGACTTATTATCGAGTTAATAGGACTCTGAGTTAAAGATTGAGACCTTTGAAAAATGTTATCGAGCTTAATTAGCAGCTCATTCCGGTCGTTCTTTAAAATGTTTTCACCAGGTATGACTTTAACGTCATTTTCCATACACCTTGCCGTACCAGTGGACTTAACAGTAACATTATTTACACTATTAGTTTCATCACTTTCACACATTTTAAATGGTAAATGATTTAATTTTTCCACACTAGCTTGTAATTCCAACTCCCATTGATTAGAAGTGGACTCACTGCCGTCTACAGATCTCACACTCAAATGATCTACTCTTTCCTTTAAATTTTTCACATCCTGAAAAAGGCAAGTAAATTCATCAAACAAAGCTCTGGATGATTAAGAAATATGAACATGAATCAAGGTACATTCGTAACGCAAACTCACTTCAAAATCTTGAATCCTGTCTTCTAAGTCTTGGTCACTGCTTGCTATTGAATTCACTCTGCTAATTTTAAATTTATTCAGCTCTTCTTCATAATTAAAACACTCCTCTGGAGTTACAAGCTCAGCCCCTACACCAGGCTCTCGTGGTCCATTAGCTAAGATAGCTAGCATAATAAATTTTAATTTTAATTTAAAATCACTTTTACCACAAGTTTGATGTATAATGACTTATAATCACCATAATCTCTTCTTTTTTCATGAATCTCATTGCTGATATCTTCCAAGGCACGAAGACTCGCTGCGTAAGAACACTTTGTATCCTTGACTGCTTTTTTTAAACAATCAACAACCTCTTTCTGTATAGCTAACTTTTGATCAAATTGGGCTTTCAGATCGAAATAAGGCTGAGCCTTGTTTATTGATCTACGATATTTTTCTTCTAACTGCTGAACCTTTTTCTCTGCCTCGTGAAACAGGATTGTTGCTTTTTGGTGTTCTCTGGCACATTCTGTTTTTTGAGTTTCTGCTTCCATAACCTGTTGTCATACAATCAAATAATTCTTGAAGTAATTTTTGTAAAAAAAAATCACCCAGTGTTACCAAACGAATTGTTAGCCTAAAGCATTTCTCACCTTGAACGTTGCATGATTCAGCACGTCCTGCCATGCTTGGTCAAAGTTCCATTCATGCTGATGTGATATAAAACAGGCCTCTGCGAGGGCAACTGTTTCTTTGGCTGCTTCGTGCACTACATTCGCTCTCTGGTAAAGCTGAGCCTGCTGTTGACATTTGAGCTAAAAGTAAACAAAGGATGATTCTAAGATTCACAACAATACAGCTTTAAAGTTTTTAATTACTTCAAAGTGAAATATCTTACTCTGGCTTGATGCGCTACCCCACAGGCTTCAAAATAACATCTAGCTCTTTCTATGCAACTGCTGCCCAATTTGTTTACCAGCTCTTTAAGGCGGCTTGTAGTTTCAGATAACAGTTGGCCGTAGGCAGTATTTGCTTCCTGGTTATTTAAAAGAATTATATTGGTAAAAAATGTATTGTTTTGTTTTACCAAAAAAAGTTTGTAAGACAACTCACATCAAGCTCGATTTCAAGTTTATTTATATCATCTGTGGCATTGTTTAGATTCTCTAACTCGACCTGTAATGTACACATTGATTATTTTACTTGAATTGTATTTGTTTTCAGTGAGTGATTAAGGATTATCACAGTATTCATATAAAAAACGTGCCTCAAAATGCATAGACAAGTTAAAAAAAAGTTTTTAATCTTTAAACAATACATTCCGTACAGTCATGATTCACAAGTACACAACAAAACTCAATACTGCATTTTTAATCGTTGAATAACACAGTCCATTACTGGGAAATGAAACCGTAAGTGATTTCATACTTGGATTATATTTCAAGATAATGCATGTGTTGACTATACAGGTAAAAAAAATTTCAAAATACTGCAGTTGTAAATTAGATAATTCAAACAGAGTTGTTTTCGGTGAACCTATTAGAGATTACACTTGACCCAAATTAATTAGGTATAGAAATAAAACTTTGGTAAGGTAAGTTCAACTAACGCAGCAGATGTATCATTTGGAGAAAATTTATTTATTATTTAAATTAAGTGGGGCAATATATATAGAGTGGGGTCAAGTATATTATAAATGTATACGTATGTTTATATATACACACACAGAATCGGATGATCGTCGCTCGAACGAAAACAAGAATGGAATTCGACCCAACGCGTCGTCTGCATTGAATTACTCATAAGTGTCATAAATGTACAGGAGGCGGGGTGATGAAATAATACTTTCAAGACACGTTAAAGCGATTCTCATTTTTAAAAAATAAACTGAGTATTTATTAAATTTTTTACTGCATCGCAAAATGCACCGTTCGATTTTGAGTAATCATCCTGCATGTCCTCCTCGACAACTACAACTATACCCACGCCTTTTCATGTACATTTCGGCAGTTGTCATCCATTGACAAATAATTGTTAATAAGTAAAGGGAAGTTACCTGAATTCGGGGGTCCAGGGGCCCATCGGTGTCATCGACAATGTTCATGGTTTATTGTTACTCTATTCGACATCTAAGACGTGCAGTCCTTGTTTGCAAGTGCAGTTCTCTTCTCGCTCGAAATGAAGGCTCGGCACGAAGTTGTCCCAGCCAAGACAGGCCAAGAGCAGTGCAGCATCTCTTTGGCGTGATTCGGAAAGAAGATTTGCAGCGAGAAGCAGCATAACAACACTGGCTCTTGTTTGATGATTTATTACAGGCGAGTCGACTCCATTTTGATGTTTTTTTACAAGGAGAAAAGAAGGAACAGCTACAACATGCACACAACACCATCTACAGCCGAGTAGAGACTGTTGGGAGAGAGAGAGAGAGAGCAGTGTTTAGAGAGAGTCGAGAGAGAGAGTGTGTCAGGGAGGGGCGGGCAATATATGTGTGAACTGCGAAGGTGTGTAGGTGTGTGTAAATGCGCACGCGCAACTCATCGTTTCTAATTGCAATTCTTGCTATTTCAAATTTATTTATATTTTTGTGCAGCTCATTTTATGCACAAACCGTAGTCAGAGATAATAAATTAATTTTCAAAATATTTTAATCCCCAAATAACTTCATTGTCGTAGAATTTGGTAGATATAATTTATGGTAACGTAATCAATTTAACAAAAGCTACGACGGTCGAATTGGTAAACATTACATTTAACATACTTGGTGGCCAATTGCAATGGTGGTGTTGATATTGCAACACATTACAAAATATTTCAAATTCACTGACTTGTTCAAGTGTTCAAACTATTGTATAAAAATAATATTATGTACTTGTACCATTTTTTCTGGACCGAAACCGAAAAAATAAATTGTTATAAGAAAATTTTTACTTTCGTTTATAATTTTGATACAAATAACGTTGAAAAAAAAAAAAAAAAAATACCCACTTTATCACAAAAGACATTTAAATAAATTGACAAAGAGGAAAACTTTCAATTACAAATACAATTGAATTTACTGGCAATAATTTGGCAAACTTTCTTTCGTTTTTGGACTGACTTTCACGACGTGCTACCACTGTGGACCTATGCTAATGCGCGATCGACTTTACACTGGATACTCACTACTTACTTATACTTACTAAGTACGCATTCATGCAGATTTTAAGTCTCCAAAACTTTTCGCTATTGTTGAAGCTTGTGGGGCTCTGTGAGGATATTCATATTAGCGTTCAATCTTTTGCGGGATAATTTCAACATGAATAATTTAATTACATGGTTTTCGTATGACCAATAAATGTCAATGAAATCCATGACAAATGTTAATTAGATTTGAAAGTAAGAAAAATATTTTTAGCCAAACGTAAGACATGTGTTAAAAAATTAATTAATTGTGTATATTTTCTTAACGAAGGTCTACGTGAATTTGAAATAGTTAAAAGTAAAAATAGTACTTAATCGTTGAGAATGATGAAACTGAAATTAATTGCTCAGAGTGCAATTTTTTTCTCGTATTAAACGCAAAAAATTATATCGTGAAAGAGCGTCCATTTGAAGAATCGCCGATCAATCACTATACGAGGATTTTTACGATTTATTCCAGTGTCACAAAGTTTGCTCTGTCAAAATGAAGTACGGGCTTACTTTGTAACTGTCGCACCACTGGGTATTCATTTATATTTTTTTGCTGATAATCATACGTGCCAATCTTTAAAAAAATTTTTTTTTACAATGTGCCAGCTGTCGCGAGTTTTTCCTTTCTTTTTTTATTAAACTTTCTGAATAGCAAATGTACTTTAATACTGCTTGAACGCCCAAAATTTAAGCTGCAATTCGGAAAAGCATGAAAATACAACATCAAGCTTTAATAATCATTTTGCAACAAATAGGGAAGCTGCAGATACGATGCAAGAGACGAAATGCAAAACAAGAGCGTCTGTGACCTCGTTTTCTTCCTCTGTAGCCCACCAAAAGCGCCTTTATTTACCTCAGATAACAATCATCCTAATAACGAGTGTTTTCGTCGCATTTGTAATTCCTGACTCCGTTTGTTTGGGTCCAGGAATTTTTAAATGTCAATGGAGTCTTTGTATACGAGTAACCTCGCTGTTGTAGAATCGATTTCGCGTCGGTAAATATTGTACTCAAGTAATGGTATAGGTATCTTGTCAGATAGCTGATTTTTCTTTTTTTCTCTTCTTCTGAGCTCTATGTATAATACATGGCTTAGGTACACCGTAAAATTTTTTTTAGTAATTTTACTATTAGCGTTGGAAATATTGCGACATTCAACATTGGCTAATATATTTATACATACATTAGATTTTCCAACATCCAGTGTAGTAAAATTACAACAACTTTTTACTGTGTAGATGCAGTTACATATACACATACCTGTATACATTATATTTTTTCGCTCCCGCAAACTTTGCTGAAAATATTCACGTATGAGTAAAAAAAAATATTGTGCGTCTGCATCTCATTGCTGATGCACGATGCGATCTAGTACTACTTTGGATTGCAAAATTTTTTCATATTATTTATGGTAGATTATGTATAAGCTTTGCTTTTTTATATACGTGCAGTAGTGCGATGTATACCGTGATGTATCGTAAAGAAAGTTTGTGTGCAATAACTGTGCGATCAATATGTATACGATTTATGATATTTTAATGTTATTTGAAAAATTTGGGGAGTATGAATTTTCAGCTGAAAAAAAGTGTGAAGAAACTTTTTAATATAACATAATTTATTTCTTTCCCTTTTCGTAATAATTTTTACAATTTTTTTTCATGATTTCTCACTAAAACTAACTCTGAGTCGCTAATTTGTTGATATAATATCTAAAACGTAATATGCGTATCTCTAAATGAAACTTGACTACGTTACATAACAAAGTACTTAACGTCACTATACACTTTTTACTAAAAAATACAAATGATATAAATATTGTTCATCATTTAACGATACAAACATAATTTTTTTTTGGTTTTAGAAACAATATCGTTACTTGGTATTGAATCCTGTAAAAAGACATGGTACCAAAAAACTCTTATTGTTAACTTAGTTTGCATTTCTCGCGTCACTGGTAATCATTAAAAAAAAAAGTTGTACGACTATTTGCTTTTCATTGTACGACATGCTCATACGTCAATTTTACAAGTTTGTGTAAATTTCGCCACTTCCGTCGGATCGGTCATTGAGACGACTCCACTCGTTACAAAACAATTATATTTCATCTATACGTATGCAGTAATAACAATGATATAATTTGATTTCTTTTCGCACACACGCCGTATATTACTAATATTCGTATCATTGCTAATATATATCGTTCGTCCTTTAATTTTGCCCCTTTTCGGTATCACAATTATAATGTAAATTATAATCAATACACATGCACACATTAAATATTTATAAGAGTGATACATTAAGAATGTTATACAATTTAATATTGGTGTCCAACATCTCCGAGTATTAGTTATTATTATTATTATTATTATTTTATTCGCTAGTTTCAAACATACCACCAGATAAACCTTACGGAGAAAGATATATTTAAAAAATTGTCGCCTTATTCGATCCACGTTCGACATTTTTCGATGTTATTCAACAATCACACTTATCAATCGTGCATACATACATAGTGAATATTTTCGGACAAAAAAATTATTAGGAATAAAATTAAACGGGTCAATAAAATACAGGCACAATGTTCTGAAATGTTGTGTGATGAATCGCTCCGTCCTGAATTTTACTCTTCGAAAATTCAAACACTTCGTGTAAATTATCGATACAAAGAGAAAAAAAAATAGTAAAAATTACTGTGCCAGAATTGAGACTTTTTACTATTTGATAAATAATTTTTTTTTAAATGGAAATTACCATCCAGCCATAAAATGATAAAAATTAGGTTGGCCAAAGTAAAAAGTCCCTACCAAATTACCATTCTAGCACAGAAATTTTTATTATTTTTTTTCCTGCATCAAAGTATTCCGTTTCTCTCTAACTTTATTCAATAAAAATTTTAATACCCATGGATACATTAAGGATCTCTATTTCACCATGATCGATAAGTACATGAATAAGCAATGAAAAAAAAAAAAAAAAAAAAGAAAAAAAAATTACCTCACAGAGCCGAAAAGTGACTTTGTCATCACGCTCAGCAAAAAAAAGTACGTATATGTATACTCCGGGAAAACAAAATTGGAAAATCTCGCACAAGAAAAGTGCCGGGGAGGTGTTGGTTGCGCGAGTCGTTGATGTTGCGTATCGCGGCTCGAAATTAGAAAACGTCAAGCTGACGAGCGTGTCTAACGCAAGAGGCGCGCGATCGAGAAGAAACGGCCCGGGAATACCAGGCGAAAAGTGTCAAGGAGTGATCGAGAGAGTCGGACGGCGCGAGCGTATGCACAAACGGGATTACACGTGGAAATTCCTCGGGACGATATATATATGTACAGGGGGAGGGAGTTGTATCGAAGGGGAGTATCAAGTTTCCGGGCGAAATTGTATCTGTCTTGGGTATCGATGATCGAGTCGGTGGTGGAAAAAGAAGAGGAAGTAATTCAAATTTTTCCCATCCCTCTACTCGTGATTTCTATAGTTTTCTCGGTGATGTATTTTAAGTTTTATTCACGGGATGCATGAAACGGAGGAGATACTACGATGATCTTTTTTTTCTTCATTTTATCGTGTGTAGCTGATAACATGTGAAAAAAGTAATGACATATTACATTTTGGGGTGGATGAAAATTGACGCGCACACTCACACTACAAATGGACTTGGTCGTCTCACCTTGAGCCACTTTTATTTTTTTTTTAAAAAGCCTTTTCACATCAATCCATATTTTACATCCAACAGTGTAGTCAAATTGTATACCTAAACATGTAGATTCTGTTTGACTTTTTTGTCGAATCCATATATAGATCAGAGATTCAAGCGTGTAAAAATTTACATTATTTACATAGAGAATCATTTGATTTTGGATTTTTTTTTCTTTTATAAAGATATGCTTAATAAATTCATATGTATAATTGAACTATATAAATTTTATTTTCTTCAATATCCAAGTACGGGTATAAATTGCATTGTACGGTAGTTTTTTTTTTTTTTTTTTTGTTTTAATTATTTTTCTTCATAGAAAAAGTGTGAACAAGGGATGAACAAACGAACGAATTGACTTTTAATTTCGTAATGGCTTTGTCAAATTTTTGCTGGATTTTTTGTTTTTACATCTTTGAGATTGAAGTAATGGAAAAAGTGACACTAGTTTGTAATAAAAATACATCTCTACTTTGCAGTGAAGACATAAAGTGAGTGTATATTGTAAGTATAAATTTTACACACAGTGGGATAATCGTTATGTACATGTATGACGACGGTTATTGTAAGTAAATAGTAAGGCGCAGGTTTTTTTTTGAAGAACATCGTAGAAAAAACATCGATTGCCTTGCTTCGTTGCAAGTTTGTATTTTTTTTGTTTGACAATACAATATTTGATATACATAGGTACACGTTTTTGTTATGATTTATTAATGTACATTTATTTATTATTATTATTATTATTATTATTATTATTATCTACAGTGGAATACATTTACATCAGTCGTATCGGTGTGTATGCATTATTTATCGGCGTGTGATTCGAAATACGTAAAAGAAATTTTTTTTTGTTTTCTTCTTCTCCTCTTGTTTCGTACTGTCACGAGATAGTGAGATTGGCCAATGGTCACGCTCAACGAAATTTTTGGTTCGTGCTCTACGAGCTTTCGTTTTTATGTACACAATTTGGTATATAACTACTCTTTTGATTTTCTTTACAGCTACACAATGTGTCGATAATTCAACGTCTTCAATCAAAGTACACAATCGTTAAAAATACAATAAAAAATCTACTTAATGCACATAGATAATTATTAAAAATGAAAAAAAAAAGATACGGCAATAAAGGATACATTTGAAAGACACTGCTTTTGATTTTTCGACGATGACTCGCTACACTACACCTACAGCTCGTGCATACATATATATACCTACACGGGGTGGTTAGCGTTTGCTATTTTTATTTCCTCCATCAAATATTCATAACAAAACATTGTCTTTGTCACGTATAGTTTGGTATTCATATCTCAACCACCGGGAAGCACTTCTTTTTCTTCCCATCGACCCTTTAGCAATTTTTTATTTTAACGTCTCCGTGCACCGTGGAGTACTACAGTGAGTACACATACGTATGTATTCAAACTTCACTTTAATGCTGTGTTTTTTTTTTAGTTTTTCAAAAACCGGCGGAACTTGTGGAAAAAAAACAAAAAAAGAAAAAAAAGATGCAAAAACGTCAAAAGTCGAGAGAACGCAAAACGAAAATACACATACCTGTGCTTTAGACGCGTGGAGCAAAAGGAAGGAAACTCCGTCCGACTAATAGATTATTCTCGCGTACTATGTATAAGCACGCGCAACTGCGCGCAAGCGCGTTTCCGAATCACGACGTGCAAGTACCCATTTCTCTTTGGGACGAGTAAAAAGCGCCCATGCAAAGGCGTTTGAGGCACCGAGCGAGCGATGAGAGAGATGAGCCAAGAGAACGGCGTATATTATATAGTAACCCCACCGTGCTTTCCTCGTTACACAAAGTAAAGCTTGCGAGTCGAGTAAAAGGAATCTGGAATGAAAAAAAAAGAAAAAAAAAAAAAAAAAAACAACAACAACAATCCTTTCCCTCTTCTCCTTTTTGACTTATTTGCTGGTAAAACAAACTAGACGCGTACAAATGTTGAGTCTATGATTTCCCTTGTTATCTTTAGCTTTTGGGAGCACATAGCTGATAAGTAAGTCGCGTGCATGAAAAAACCTCGTGTCGCCATTCGGACATACGATGCAAGGCGGTATATTGCCACGAAAAAAAAAATGTAGGTACTTGACCGCAGTATGTATATGTATACACGAGTTGGATACGTAAGTTTGTGGGATACAGGGGCTGATACGATACATGGTACACAAAAAGGACGATAATTTTGTGACAGAAGCAGCTGCCGGGCTTAGACCCACTCCTACATGTGATGGCGAAGGCCTCGTCTGCGGTTAACGGCCCGCCGGTGCCTGCACAGCAGCTTTTTGAAGGCGTTTCGAAATTCCGGCGAAAATACCGTGTAAATCACTGGATTCAACGTCGAGTTGAAGTACCTGAAACACGTAAATTAATTTACATATACACGCATCGGGGTCGTGCTACACGTGGAAATAACTTACAACGGTTGTGCCAATATTTTGTAAATTCGGGGGTATACTTACATATAAGTAATCACGTTTAATGTGCCGCGTGTAATGTACGTACACATCGTTAGCTTATGTACTTTTTTTTATCGCGCGCGTAATTTAGTTTGCAATCAACACCTCCTCGACCGAGCAAATATAGAATCGTCCAACAAATGGTAATTGCGCTGCGCTGTTTAATTGAAACGAAATACAATTACCCAATACACCCTGCGCTGTTGGAAGTAAAACTCTTTTGTTGCACACGTGTCAAGGGTCGTTTCACGAATAATGAAACGTTTACGCGCGTAATGTACGCCATTTTCGACAAAACAAGCTGATGATACGACAGTATTTACTGAAAGTGCCATTTTTACTCATTTTCGCCGGATTTTTTTTGTTTTCGAAAAAAAAAGTTTCGATTCCAAAATAATGCAGTCCCTATGGTTTATTTAGCCGAAAAAAAAGTACCCAAGCCATTGGAAGAAGGCCACCAAGTAGTCGTTGACTTTGTAAACCGGTAGTACGACGGCGATGACGAAAAAGGGCAGCCAACATACGACAAAGGCACCGGTTATGATGACCAACGTTTTGGCGGCCTTGCGCTCGCGCTTCGAGTCGGCGGCGATTTTTTTCCGCCGCGTCGTTATCGGCCTCGGCGACGTCTCCATAGTCGACGGCTCGGGTTCCAGCCCGTTGTGGAACGACGTCTTCTCCGGCGACGTGTTGGTCGAGCTTACATTCGTGAACGCCGTCGTTGTGGTCTCTGTTGATATTGTAAAACATTTTGTTCATCAACAGACAGCAGCTTATACACGAGGTGTTGAAAAAAAAAAAAAACAACAACAATCGTTTAGTCGACAGCAAAGACGGACGAGATAATTTCCTCCATTGAGTAATAAATGGCAAAAGGGACACGACACACAAGCACGTACGTATATACACAAAGTGTGAAGCATGCACGGGGACAGCCACCAGCAACGGCAAGCAGCGTCGATTGCGTCAATGGGCGTGCAAGGCGTTTCTAAAGCACATTGTGTGCGTAATGTACTGTGCCATTACGAAGATGACGCGACGCACGTGCCCGGTGACGATGCAGGTACAAGTAATTAATGCATCAGAGTTTCGTCGGGAGAGGCTGCGGGCCCTCCAATTCATCCAATGTGGTAAGTATATGTATTTGTGAGGTATAGCGAATGACGCACGCGAATAGTACCTCCCGCTTGTGTATACACACACGGTATAGTTTTCGACTCAAAATTATTCACATTCACGGTATATAGTGTACAGGTGTACAATGGGTGCCGTAATACCACAATGACGACGGCACAGGAGGAATAATCGGCAAAGTGTGTATTGTGCATGCAGGCAATATATTGCGCGGAAGGGCAAAGGGGGTGTATGCCGAATTCAATTATAAAGTATAGACGCGGTGTCTATATTATGTAGTTCCGTATACAAGTATAGGTAAGTTCAATATTATTTTTCCTACAGGACCTCACGGCGAGCTTTGTCTATATTGAACTATATCAATAGAGGAGAAGAAAACGTCTGATCCAACGATAAAATTAAAATCTCGACTTGTGTAGAAAAAAAAAAAAAAAAAAAAAAAAAAAAAAAAAAAAAAGGGATATTTATAACGGTCGAGCAGTGCTGCTTCGTGCGCAATAAGGTTACATCGCACTTACCGGATATGGTGGGCAAGGGCCGGCCGATCACGGCGACGACGGCCGCGGCTATGCCACCGCTTACCTGGGCCTGGGCTAGCGCGCCTCCCACCGCGTGACTGCTGCCCATCTGTTTCGGCGGACCGCCCATCGGTCTCGTCGCTTTCAATCAGAGCAACACACGCTTTTACTCGCCATTTAGCGGTGCACGGCAACTGTGATGTACGAGCGTACATACCCGCAAAAAAACATCCCCACCCCCCCCCCCCCCCACAACCCTTCTTTCTCTCTCATTGAAAAAATAGTTATTTTTCGAGACCCAACGTAGGAAATATTTTGCCACGCGTCTCTTTACAAATATGGAGAATAAAGAGCTGCATGATTTTTTTCTTTTTTCTTTTAATTTTTAAAATTGTTAAAATTGTTATCCCGAAATTCGAGTAAATTGAACATTTTTCACTACCCGGGTGGAAAAAAAGTTATGGCAAAATAAAGCCCAATCAAGATGTAGACGAGAGGCACGATGTATGCGCATATAGATCCCTTATTAGACAAACAAAACACTTGCCGCGCTCGGGCCAGTTAAGTAGAACGATCAACGTATGGTCAGACGCTACATACCGCGTACAGGTGCGGGTAGCGTAGTCGAATCAAACGAACATATGTTGTGTAAAAGAGTTTTTTGAAATTGTAAATATAGGAGTGGTGGTGTCGTGTCTCACCTTGGGTATTGGCAGGCTGGCCCACTCTTTTTCGGATGCGTTTGCGGGCAGTTTGAAATATCCGCCAGTAGAGGATGATGATGACGAGAAACGGCAGGTAGAACGACGACACCGTAGCGAATACCTGGATCGAAAAAAAAAAAAGAAAAAAAAGATTACACCTCATGTAAAAAACCACAGCACTGTTAGCTATAGGTACATTAGATAGAATCAAAGTATTGGCCTTGTATAAATTTGCCACGTCCAGATTTATATACACTTTGAACCGGCGATGAAAACAAGTAGACCAAAGTATCAGTTGGGTGGAAAACAAAAAATAGTTGTTTCACGCAATGAAACTGAATTAAAAGCGCGGAGAGAGCTTTTTGCGGCTGGTGGTCAGGATCCCTCCAGCACAGACGGCAAACGTCGCTTTCGTGTTCCCGAAGGATTTCGCATATACGTATACATACGAACGAAAGAGACGAGGGAGGGCAACGAGAAGTTATACTCCGATTCCTGCAGCGCCGGCTGTTAACCCGCCCTCATAATTGGAATTTACGCGACAGCCTCTGCAAGTCTCCCCCTTCGGTTCTCGCGTGCGCGCGGCTGTTCCTGCCGTATACCCTCCACGCTGATGTTCAAGGCTGCGACCCATATTCAATACATGGTTTGTATGTGCACTTTTCACGAGTATATTTTAACAAAAACAACGTTGGGAGATAAATTTCCATCCCGATGGAATTTCGGGAGGCAGGATTTGCCTGCGATTATTAAAATGGATCCCCGTAAAAGGAGGGGGAAAGTGAAATAAATGTTTATGTCGAGGAGTGAGGGGAAAAAAACAAAAAATCACAGCGTCCCTAGATCAGCAGAGTACACGTGATATCTGTCTGTGTCCCTCATACAAAATTCACGGGTATCCCCGTGCACGTTGCGTTGTTACATCAAGACATGCCTACATGATAAGCCTCTCAAGATGCCCCATCCGCTATCGTATTAAGTGATATACGTGCGGTCCATAAAAATGTACATGGGCCAAAACTTCCCCGCACCCTCTTGTAATTACAGTGGCGGCTGTGACGGGCACGCCGTACACCCCGGCCGCGTCGGCGGCGTGCCAAAAACAAAGTCGGCCGGATCAAAAGTCGAAAAGTTGGAAATTGAAAGCGCAGCGGAAGCTGTCGAAATCGCGATTGTTGGAAAAGTTATATATACATGTATGTATACCCTCGCCGTATCGATTTCAAAGTGAAAAGTTATTACTGGTACCTGGTAGTAGATGTCCTGGCTGACGATGCAGTCCTGCTCGACGAGGACTCGGTCCTCCCAGTCTGGGTCCTTCCAGCCGAGTAGCGGGGCAATGCACACGAGGAGGGAGACAAGCCACACGACGGCTATCATCATTCCTATCCGCCTGGCCGTCCGGTGGTGGATGTAATCAATGTTCGTGACCGCCCAGTACCTGACAAACAATCGATTAGCTCAAACCCCTCGTGCTGATCAACCGATGCGTATAGTACACCCCCTTTTTTTATTATCCATTCGTTGCAAAATCGAAAAGCTTCAAGGAGACAAGTATTTCAGTCGGCAAGGGTGTCCCCCTTCCCCCCTCATCAGCGCACACATCTTCCCCGGCTTTAAGAGTGCAATTTGCGGGAACTACCAGTGCGGGGCAGTGGGGGATGCTCTCGGAAGTGTTTTCCCCCATTCGGCCCGTGATCACGTTTCCTCGGTCGCGCGTGACTTTGGATCCCTGGTGGTGGCGCGGTTCTCTTTTGGAGGGACCGGGGAGTAGACCCCCCCTATCGACTCCCAGTAGTGGTTGAACAGTCGTTTCGATACCCCTCGAATCGCGAGGTGGATGATGCACCACTGCCAAACTTTCGCGTGGACGACTCTAGCTGGTATAGGCCTCCCCTTGCCCCAGCGAGGAGCAAACTATCTACCCTTCCGGTCTACATACCCTACCAGTTCTCGTTTAGCGCGTGCCATTATAAATTATACACTGTCCTTTGAATCGATGATGCTTAGACGCCGGAGGAATAATGATTCTCTAAAATTTAATCACAGGATGAACGAGTGAAGAAAAAAAATATTCATTTGTAAAAGCAGCGAGAGAGTGGTCAAACGCACCTGTACACCTATGCATACATAATTGTATGAAACGACAGAGAGGATGGAAAATTCGTTTGTCGGCGAGCTTCTATAGCTCGTAAAATTCAAGGGTGAGGTGTATAGTACCTCATGTCAAACGGGGGTCGCAGGGGTGGGTCACGCCATAAGCTCGTGCCACTGAATATTTCCGTCATTATGCCGTGCGCCACGGGACTAAAACGCCTACGTATATTTCCAGTTTATAGATTCAAGTCCGAGGACCGTTAATCACCTTTTCTCCCATCCGCGTGCCGCTGAATTGAAATTGAATAGTCAGCTAGCCGAGCTCCATCACCGGGTATTATTATTATTATTATTATTATCCATGTATAATCGGATGGATCCCTCCCTTTGTGCGTTTTAGTTGTCCCGATCTCCTTCGCGCTATCGGGACCATTTATCGATACTGGTATTAATATTTTACCCCCCCCCCAGGCTGAAGGGGGGATCTGCACTCAATTATTTATTATATGTTGTTTCGGCGCGTGACTGAAGAGAAAAAACAAAAAAACAAAACAAAACAAAAATTTGATAACACCCCGAGCGAGCGTGTATAGTCGGCTCCTTTCATCCCGGGTATTATGACGTTTTTACGCGAAGTTCGCTTTACTGCCGCCCGCTGCTGCAGAACAGTATGGGTACACACGCGAGCAGAGTGATTGTTGTCTCCCCCCCCCCCGATGTGTTTTCGCCTCCTTTTTTTTTCTTTTGTTCTTTCTTTTCCGCTGCAGCTACGACGCAATCTCGCCTCCACTCGTACGTTGTCTAGGTACAATGATTCGGAAGCCCGCGGAGTAAGCGAGACGCGACAGGTGTTTCACTCTCCAGCCACCGAGATATCGTTTCTTTTTTTCCTGAGGTTGTGATTGTTTTTTTTTTTCCTTTTTCCTTTTTCATTCCTCTCGTGTACCAGCTCCTACATTTTGGGCAAGCATAATATACGCGATGGCATGTGCAACTGTATTTTGATTAAATCGCCGAAAAATTGTCGGTGGAGGGGCCGGAGGGAAATTGTGTGTTTTGTCAGCGAGTCTTTGTCATGCAAAACTATACCCCCCGTTGGAATTCAATTTCGTGTATAAATATGCATGTATACGTGTGTAACCTTTGCACGGGATAGATGATACGTTGAGAAAGGTCGTATACATTAGGTACACGTACACGAGAGAGAGAGAGCGTTGCGTAGCGTTGGTATATCGTCTTGTCTGCCTCGCGATTCGCGTAAAGAGCTGTTCTGTATGTATGGACCCAACAATGGAGTCACGGATGCGCGAACAAAGTTTTCACACGAGGACCCTTTATTTGCCTTCTCCGGTGTTGGTGCGTGCTATTTGACAACTCGACGTTTGTTGCAGGTGTTTTCGGCTCAATGACCTTCACCCGGATTATGTACTTGTTGTGCTTTATTTTATTTTTATTTTTTTTTCACTCGAAACGAAGGCAATATGTTGCCAAGTCGAGACTATGGCCTAATTTTGGACCTTAATGCCATCTATTTCGTATACAGCTGTAACTTGAAACTCAACTGTATAAGCTTTGTGTTGAAGTAACCCGACGCGCATCTCCATCGTCGGTAAATTAAACGAGAAAAGGGAGAGCGAAAACTCAATTCGAGGAGGATTTACTTGATCATCAAAATGAAAACGGCGGAATTGAATCGGCAATGAAACTTTTTCCATTGGCTCGGATCAATACTTACTCGAGCGGGGAGGGTAAGAGACCAGGACGGGACTAATCGAATGAAACGTCGCAAACCCTCCCCAACTTGCGTCAACTTATGGATTTTGGTAGCTTTTCCTTAGCCACGCGCGAACTCAATGCATCCCTCGCAATTACGCAATCTCAATCAAATCGAAGATAAAACTCATACAACCAACCTACATAGCACACAAGGTAGGGAAAAAATAGAGAATTAAATTCAACCCCCGATCTCATGTGAATTTCCCAGCAAAGTGTTTTTCCACTGCTCAAATGCCACCAAATAGTTTTCCGCAAACCCCGACCTGAGGGTACAATCCACCTTAGTGGACGTGGTAGGGGGTTACCCGCAGCCTGAGCGGGCAGGCTAATTTTATTACCGGGCCAAGGAAAATCAACCGGTGGCACGTTAAATTGAGTTAAACGCGCCCTTGGAAATTTATACACGCGCCTACGACCCGCATTAGGTAATTACCGTCGATGATTCGTCCTCTGGTCGGACCAACGTGGAAAAACCAACAAAGCCTTGCCCAACGGGGAGAGGGGGATACTCGATAATTTTCTAAACCCACGAATCCTCTAGCTATACACATTGCACCGTCGGCTCGTAACGCGCGTGGGCATGTATAAGCAATCAACACACACGGGCGCACGCGAGTCTTGTACGTATAACCAGCTTCGCGTTGTCCATGGTACATCATATCCCCCGAATCTCTGGGCGTTGATTAAGCTCTGACCCAGTTATCTCTCTCTCCCCCCCCCTTTCTATAATACACGGTTACACGCGAGAGAGAGAGCACTACCACTACCGTACACTTGGGGGGGGGGGGTGAGGGGTGGTCGTTGACGATGACACCGGACGTGTGAGCGACACCCCGGTGATTTCTTCTTATCGCATCTTGGCAGAATGGCAGAGGGGGTGTGGGTATTGAGCTATTTTTTTTTTTTTTTTTTTTTTTTTTTTCAACGGAGAGAAATGCGCATCCAGCGTCGTTGGCCAATCAAAGAGCGGAAATTAATGGATAAATCTCGTGGAGAGCGGACGACCCCTCCGCCTCTTTTTTTCCTCGCGCGTCCGTGCCATGTATATATGTGGAGGGAAAGGAAAAGTCGGACATTAATCTTTCGAAAGGATCGTCTCGCTATGTGTGTGTATATATTATAATGTCGAAGAAGGAGAAAGAAAAAATGCAGGAAAAGACTCGGTTCCGTCGTAAATTCACAGTTCTTTTTCTGCTTTAATTAAAGGGGATTTAGTTCCAGGGCACGTGTGTGTACATCAGCTGGGAAAAAGGGTATTAGGAGAAGCTTCATTTTGCCGGGGATCCTCTCGAACCGATGAGAAATTTATTAACGCTGAGTTGGATTTCCTCCCCCAGCTCTTTCTCTCTCTTTTGCTTCGATCGCTAACGAGAGAATTTCAGAGCCACCCTCTAACGAGTTATACATGTGTGTGTGTGTGTACGTAGTAAACTGGATACCCTTCGATCTCGGCGTGATGAATATTCGGAAAACTCAAGGGGCGAAAAGGGCTGGCTTTGACGCAAATTTCGCATTCATGAATATTAATTTCAATCTCGGGCTCCGGCGAGTCGTTTCTCCTTTTGAAAAACAAAAGCCATACGCAAAAGGGACCCTCGACGACAAATAACACATGGGCAGCGCACGGAACAAAAAAATAGATACGACGAGTTAGAATGTAGTAAAATAAAAATGAAGATACGCACATCGAGCGAAGCAAAGTACAGGTGTGTAAAAACGTTTGGAATGAAAACTGAAAAAAGTGGGCGCGTTGAATGAAAAATCGCAATGCCTGGAAAACATAAATCCCAGAACGTCAAACAACGACCAAATCGTTAGTAGTACGGGTGAAGAGAGAGAGAGAGGAAAAAAAACTCGCTCAAAGTGCGAATCGTCCAGTTGCCTGTACGACCCGTGTGCACCCCCCTCCCCTTTCGCCCCATGCTTTTAGAGAAAACCATACAGCTGTGTGTGTGTGTGTTTACTGCGGTGGCGCACGGCAGTAGGGGAGCGACGCGATTAACGCCGCATAAACAGCTCCGGGGTCTCGTAAAATTAATCGCGGGCTTCGCACTTGTACCCCGCCTGTGCTTTCTGCGCGATGAGCTTGCCCCCTGGCACGTTATATACTTATACGCGTGTGTTTTGCACACCCATTGGCTCTTTGGTTTTTTTTTTTTTTCCATCCTATTGAACTTTTAGAGTCGCTGGTACAGACTCGATGGTAAAAAAAAAGAAAAAAAAAACACTACTCGTGGCCTATATGTATGTATATACGTTCCCGCGGACACAGGATAATGAAGAAGGATATCACGCGTGTGTCTTTTGGGTAGCTAAAGGGTAGCACGGGTGAATGAAAAATTCATCCCCACGTAACGAGGACAAGATTTTCCTTTTGGCCCGCGCGGGACACCATCACCTACACGTGTACATGGAGGCTCTCTGGTGAAATTATTCATCGAGCTGACCGTCGGTCCATCCATCATATTGGACCCCCTCCCCCAGCCCTGAATCTTTGAGGGACTGACGTGAAAAAAGAATAAAATGAAAAAAAGTAAAGTGACAAATCTCCGCGCTTTTTTTCTCAACAACTTGAATTTAGCTGTACGTGTGTACAAATTCCAATCGTCCACACTCTCCTTTCATACCCTGGCCACGTGTATCAATTATATTTATGCTCTCAGGGGGGGGGGGTGGGAAACCCGTGCCGATGAAACTCAACACACGAGGAGGGATGATAATTGGCTATGATGTGTACATCTACGCCCTTAGCCTATACTCGTTCGCGGTCCGGTTACCCAAAACCTACGTACATACATGCAGCACGTATAAATCAATGTTCGCCCCCGTCAGGGCTGCCCGGGCCGATAACCGTGGTATATATACACACCGTAACGCAAACTTATTTGCAAAGCAAATACACCCCTCCCCCCTCCATGCACTCGCTTCGAGTGCTCCAAACTTGACTCTCTCTCTCTCTCGCGTACGCGCGCTCCCGTTGTCGAGTTGTTCAACTCGATAAATTAAAAGTTTCGCGCAGCCTTTCCCCCCCCATCCGCTTTTCAGCGCGTCCAACGTGTACACCAAGGGGGACGAGGAAGGAGGGGGCTCTCTCGCACAGCTCGCGGGAAAAACCTCAAAGCGCAACTTTTGCACTCAAAGTACGTATATAAATGCACCAGTAGCGGTACGCGGTGTAACCGGGGCAAAAATAATCTCGGCGAGTCAAACAAATCAAAACGGGAAGTGCATCTCGTATGAGTTGGGGTTGGGGGGGGGGGGGTGAGAGAAAGCCCTTGCAACAACGGATGCAGCACATATATACGTGCACAGGGGTGCGTATGTATATATATAGCTCGAGGATCATGCCCGGAAGTTTGGTGCATCTCGGGCCGGCAAACTTCTTCGAAGGAGGATTATTAAAGGTTGAATTATCCGGCTACGGGGAAGAGGAGGGACGAAGTGTACCGCTCGCCCCCTACTTGTATACACTCCAAGTATAGTTGTATAGTTTCGAGTACGTATCACATACATATATATATAATGTACTGCAGAGGAAAGGAGAGGGAGAGTTGAATTTCCACGCGCGCCTTCACGTCAAGTTCTCTCGTAACTGCTTATGTACGATGGGGGCCGAGGGGGGAGCATTTCAGTTTATCCGTTTTAAGCTTATACTCTTATATATATATATATATATATATATATATATATATATATATATGTATACCATCATCATCCTCCTTCTGTGCAGGAAAGACGCTGCTCAGTGTGTATCTACTATATATATATGTAGCCTTGGAGTTACCTAATGCGGATAATTCGCTCGATTATATATATATTATTTTTCTTCGGGAGGTAATTGATCGCGGCTCTAATTGGTTTCGCCGATCCGCTGCTTTGGCACTTGGGAATTCAGCGAAGGGGTCGAGCAGTGAACGACGGTGATAACTCGCGAAAAGGACGGGATCCATTGTTCTTTCAAGGGGAAATGTAAAAAAAAAAAAAAAAAAAAAAAAAAGAACTGTAGACGAAAGATCGACCGAAACTAATGTTGACGAGTCAAACGGTAAGTGATCATCGCATCAAACGTATTAACGTACGATTAATTAAACGCGTCATTTCTACTCCCATTGATTTATATTCCGTTTGTACTTTTCTCAATAAGCGAATGGGACGACACAGGGGGAATAACGAAACATTAATCCTTAATCCCATTTCAGTCGAGCCCAACACAAGTGCCGGTTTTGCGGGTGTCCATTACAACGTACGTATGAAAACAGACGCGTGCTCGAGAAACGGAAAACGCGGCTTTACTTTCCCTGGGTGCGCCTCTGCCTATACACAATATACATAGCCCCGGCTGTTGTTGGTACACACAGGATTCCTCACTATGCAGATTGTACGTATATATGGCCGTGGTAAATGAAGGAGTTGGAGGGTGGGGGTTGTAGCTCGTTACGGTTCCGCTGCGAGAGGATGGAATTTCGCGACGACGATACGCGGGGAATTCGTGGAGTCTTGTGTGCGGCGTATTATGTGTACGCGAATAGGTATAAATATATATATGTGTGGAGGATGGGGCCTCTCGATGTTGTTGTTGTGCAAATATTTTACTTCGCGCTCGGGTTATCGTGTACGGGAAGTCTCTGGAGTGCTCGTTTTCTCCGTCTCTGACGCGAGGAGGTTGTAGGAGGGAAGGGCAGGTGTAAAGCCTCTGTTGTTTTTTTTTATTTTTTTTTTTTGGAGTTGTAATCAACGCGATGCTCCAGAAAGATATTCATATCCGGGTGCTACCGAGCTCGAATTTTGCGGTGTTTTTTTCATTTGGTTAATTTTTTTTTTTGTTCTCAGGAACACATTGCAAAACGGTACACCTTTTTTTTTTTTTTTTATCTTTCAGCCTCGCGCTTTTTCGTATGGTGCACCGGAGCTTCTTTTATCTCTCTTTTTTCATTTGTGAAATTGAAAAAAATTTTTTTGTTTTTCAAAGTCTCTGAAAAATTGCATTTTTTTTCTTTTGTAGTTACGTTTTCATCGAAACGAAAAAATCGGTTGTGACGATTTTATGATAACTAACAAAAAGTTAGCTTTTAATGGAAAGACATATTGGTGATACACCATAGTATCACATACTTGGGAATTATACCAATATTTGTAAAATACACGAAATTGTTGTAAATCACATTGTTTCGTTCTAATTTTAGCCGGCCAATTTTACCAAGCGACTCTTTATTACATTCCTACTTACACTGCCAATAGGGGATAGATGGCCCAATCATCGAGGTTTTCTGTCAAAACTGTTAAACTAATAAGTAAAGTGTAATTTTGATTTTTCACTGGTTAAAGTACTAAACGACTCGATTTGTTGTTAAAAACATACATGTCTCATAGTTACACTGACTGAATTCATGTAATTATAATTAAGGACAGGGCTCGATAATCGGGTCGTTCACCCTGATTGAGCGGCAACACCACCGTGTGGATGTAATTTTTTTTTTTTTTTTTTTTTTGTCAAGCTCGATGAGACCTTTCATTCCGGTTAATGGCTAGATCGAGGGCGAAGCGACAGGGAATCAGGTGCAGATGGATCGAGACAAAAAAAAAAAAAAAAAAAAAAAAGAAAGTAGCTCGGAACAAAAGTAGCTGGGAAAGTAAAGCCGGCGCGTTACCCTCGGGAGTGGTGATCTGACGCGAGATGCGGAGAAATTTCCGAGTGACAGATAGCCGACTCGCAAAGGCAGCCGAGATGAGAAAGAAAGAGAACAAGGGCCTGCATTCATCAGAGATCATTTGCCAAATGAGCTTCGTCTTTGTCCTGCCTCGTCTTTTTTTTTTCTTCCCCCCCCCCCTCCCGACCTTTTATCCCTAATGGGCGGACTCATAAAGTGTACGGCCAATTTAGCGAGTGTCAAACGCTCTCGGGAGCTTTGTTTTTGCCGATGATGGATAAAAAAGCGCCTGCGATGATGATGATGATGATGGATCCTACAATTCCTACAATTAAACGACTGAGATCTGATTCTAAAATCAAGTGCGCGTTAAAGGACATTGAATTTCTTTTTGAAAGCTTCGACTTTTTTCATCTTCGTAACCCCACGTCTGACCATTCCTACCTTATACTACTTAAATGGGAGCAGACGCTCTCGGCAGAGGGACATGTAGAGATCAGGGGCGTGATAAATACGTAATATCGCGTGTGGGGCCCTGATGAGTTTTCTCCCTTGGGTGAATGCCATCACAGCATCAGCAGAGAGACCTAATTAACCGTTTCTTTCGCGTATCGTAGAATTGAACGTCCTCGGCGTGGGCGTCTGGTCTTGGACTGCGGTAAAAAGCGATGAATTAGCTGGACAAAAAATGTAAAGTTGGAATTTCACGCTTGGCATCATGCTCTCGTTGGTTAGATACTTTGTTAATAAATTAGGGTCGTCGCTTTGTTTGTTTTTGCGGTCGATTTTTTTTTTTTGTTTTTCTTTTTTTGTAAATAAAACAGCTGCACCAGATAACTCGTACACTCGAGTAAAGATGAAACAAATCGAAGGCACGACAGAAGGTATTCGAATTTCGTTTCTCCAATGTGTGCTTGATTCCTGCGCTCTTGGGGCCAATTTTATCCTTTTCTCGAGATTATATATAGCACACAATCGACGAATTCATCTCTTGTCAGGGTGTGTGCGTATGTATTAACCAAGTGTTGGATTAAAGTTGTTTTAACACTGTTTAACTGATTACTTTTATCAAGTTGTTGGAAAAAAGCAGAATCAAGAAAAAGAACAAGTTACCCACAGGCCAAGGTATCAAATTCCAACGCGAAGCGACATCGAGAGAGTTGAAGCCCTATATGCGGTTTCAATCCTGTACGTACGGAAAAGTCGCGTGGAGCGGATTATTTTTCACGGATCGAAAGCAAATATTTATTTGCAAAGAAAAAAAAAAAAAAAGAAAAATTGGTATCAAAGAAACACACGAAAGCAGCACGCGTGGGTCGTACACGTCGAAACAGCTTTTTTTTTTTCTTTTGTTTCTTCTGTCGAAAACCTATCAGATTCACCAAAGTAAGCCACGTGCGACCGTCACACCGCACCGGTCCTCGTTCACTTTCTTTGGGTACACACGGACTTATTTGATTGCACAGAAGGAAATTGAATCGTGGCTGGTTAGCTTACCCCCCCCCCCATACGTACGAGCCACAGGCTTATATGTATACTGACGAAACAAAAACGAAGATCCTTGTAATATGATACCCCGGGACAAGTCTTTTTTTTCAAAGGATCCTCTTGAGTAGGCGTAGTTGCTAACTTTTTGATAAAAAAAATTTCGCAGTATTTTTCTTTTTCTCCGTATCGATGATGACCAAAATGGATTTTTGTTGTTGTCACGGTTACTCGTGATTGTACGCATTTACAATGAGATTAACTTTGCTCGCTTCTACAAGATCTTCCAGTGGTTACACCTTCGCAAGTCACTGCTCATGAATTAGGGGCGGGGGGGCTTCGGGTGTCGTGATATATTACGCGCTTCCGAATCTACTTCCCGTGCGCAGTCATTAGGGGATGTGTTTTAGTCGCGAGCCGTGCACTGGTTCATTGTGATCGCGAGTCTTTGGAATTTGCTTTCCAGCTCTTGATTTTACTATTTTCAGGTACGCGCGAAATGGCCCGGGACAATTCATATTCCCGATTTTGATAATTTCAAAATGAATTGCTCGGCTATTGTGTTGCGCGCAAAGGTCTTTCCAAGCAATTTCGTTACGGGAAGTAATTTTCTTGGTCAAAGGGGCTCGTTTTATAGCGCGAGCATCCGCTTGGGACGGGGATTTAATTGCGAATTCACGGCGAAGAAGAGACGGACAACTTTTTTTTTTTTTTTTTTTTTTTGCTTATATTTATTTGCCATTTTGAATAGAACCTTCTCGTTGGTAAATATACGAAGGGATCTTCGGTTTGTAAAAAGCCAGTCTGTGAAATATACCAGCTATGGAGGAAAATGTCCTTGAGGACCTTCCTGTGGTAAGTACCTACGATAGCGGTGGAAAAGGAGCTATTGGACGAACGAAAACAGTAATGAGCTCGTTTATACACGCAAAGTAAATCTTCAAAGCGGACAAGTGTACGGCGGTAGAGGTAATTTTTTTTCTTATGGTGCTGAATATTATTACGGACAACTTTTCTTTACTCGAATCCCAAACAAAGTACGTACACCTCGAATCGATTCACCCGTAAGTGAAAAACTTTTCAAATCACGAAAATTCAAGTTTATGCGTATAATCCTGCCACGGGTCGTTTCGTTGGAAGTAACAAGGAGCCAGACTCTCGCTCAGCGCGGACAAACGAATTACGCAACGCTCGACTTTGACGCGTTTTTTCTCGTCCAACGACTCAAAGATACACACAAAGTATGAAAAAAAAAAAAATTTCATTTTTCCCCTATAATTCGGACACGGGCAAACGCACGGGCGTCCAATTGCTTACGCAAAGTCCCGAAGAAAGTTTGCGCGATATTGCGCGTAACAAGCGAGAAAAGCAAATTAAGATAATCAAAGCAAACGATGAACGCCCGTTAAAAGTTTGGGGCGCGTGTGCACTTTTTTTTCTTCTCACCCACACCCTATACATACCTTTGATTTTCATCCCTTCACCCCGTGTAAAACTTTTTCTTCGTCCCACGCGGAATAATGCGTCGCGGCGTTAAACAAATCACGCGCTACCGCTGTAACACACAATAGCTACAGCAAAGTTTTCGTCGCTCCACTTTTCCGTGTTTACCCCACACGCATATCTATTCTAGCCGTGGAAGTTTGACAAGGAGTTGTCGCGTACTCTTGTCTATACAAGTTATACCTTGCCCGTATTTGTACACATGGTACACAAAGCAGTAGCCGAGTCTACTACTTTGAACGTTCATGTAACGTATAAAGCAAGTATAATTTGAGTCCACGAAACAACTGTCGCGAGTCACGTTCAAGGTGCGCATAAAAACGTGATTTTGTTTATTATTGTAAAATGATGTATTCACCCTCCCACCTTTGCATTTAATGATTCCGTCCCTCTTCGTGCGATATCAGTTTAGGCTTAGGGACCCCTTAGCTCCAAAGTCTCGTACAAGCGACGATAACAGCAAGCAACCCTTCGAAATTACCGATCTTTTCGTTAACAGCCCGCATAGCTTGAATTCTATATGTCGTATCGACTAATTGAGCATCATTGTCTTTCTTTTTCCTTCCTTGTGGATAATAAACGTGTACCCGTAAACTGCGCTGCTGTTTTCCTTGAAACGTCAGCGATCGATGATGTATATACAATAGACGTCTTTCATCGCGACTCCTCCTCGTATGGACGGAAGCTCGTTAAGAGTTATCGATTGCCATCGGGCGGCAGGAGAAAAGAAGATTGCACAACCCGAGAGGGATGATAAGGCGCGGGGTCTGCTTATATTACGTGTCAACTACATCGGGGCGTTTATCGAAGATTCGGTGCTCTACTTTGGCGTCAACTCGTTATTATACCCTGATGCGCCAGCTTGAGTTTTTTTGCACTCGAGTATGCAAAAAAAAAAAAAAAAAAAAAAAATCCAACCAAATGACTGGCGAGAAGGGATCGGCTGTAACTTTTAAGGCACGGCTCTCGAGTGTCCGAAAAACGAAGGGGAGAAACAAGGAGGGCGAAGCCGGGAAGGGGAGCTTATACGCAAGTGCAGTGTATAAATATAGGGTGGAGGCGATGCCGGGTATTATTGGGCCAATGCATCTTTCGCGAGGTCGAGGCCAACGGCGCGGGATAAACAGGGGTAGGAGGGGATGATGGATTTCTCATACTCGCCGAGAATGAATTTTATCGAGTCGAGAGCAGTGAATAGATACAGCGAGAGAGAGGGAAGAAGAATAAAAAAACAAGTTTCGACTACTGCGTTCGGGGAATATACTGTGTATGACGCGCGACGCTGCTTCTTATTCCGCGTCAAGAGTCAGTGGATACGAATGTACGTTGTTACTCTCTCCCTCTCTCGTGGAGCTTCGAGTTTCACGGATTTTTGTATTCGCGGGTACACAATGCATAGGTTGTATATGTATACCTCGTTATTGTACCGATCGAACAAATGCCTCCCAATATTGGCGGCTTTTCAAAAATACCGAATAACCCGGCTCATCGGGATAGAGGGAACAAGTATACATATTGTTGTCATTGAAAAAGAGTAAATTTAGCAACTGCGTCTCTTGCGCTGGTAATATTTTTAAGACGTTAAACACCAAGTCACAGGCCGAACAGGCTTATTGCTCGTCTAACGTGTTCAACATACTATTTGAGAATGAAAATTTGTTAGCTTACCTCTGTTTGTTGGATCTCTTAAAGTTAGACTCTGAAGTGAAAAAAAAAAAAAAAAAATGAATAAATCGTCCTCCCTCCCCCAAGCATAACAGAAGCTACAGTGGAAAAAAATACAGTTAGGTCCGGCGCGTATCTCTTCACCGGGTAGAGCACGAGAACGACACACGCTACTACTTCCTATAGCAAAAAAAAAAAAAAAAAAAAAAAAAGAAACTTACTATGCGTATACAGAGGCAAGCCATTTTTTTTTTTTTTCGGGTCCACCGTTACCCCGCAGTCCTCGTACGGTGTACCAACAACACGTTATTCGAGCAACCCACGGCTGATCCGAAATCAAAACAACCGCGGCGGCCCGTGATTGCGGAATAATTCGCTGCTATGTGCACTGCTCGGCCGCGAATGGCCACCCATTAGCAATAAAATCCCTCCCTCTTGGCACTGTCGAGCTAATTACATCGGCTCGGTCGATTAGCCATCTGCTCCCGGCAACTTCCCGATCGGAGTCCGATGTACCCCTGGTCGCGTGGATACTCCGCCCACACGGCCAATTATCCGGCAGAGCTCCTCTTCTCCGACCCCCGCGATGGTCAGACACGTTCCGGTACAAAACAATAAGTAATCCAACTCCCTCGTTCTCGGCTCGTTCGATCGGTTTTTCCTCCCCACCCACCCTAAAAAAAGATAATCAGGAAATAAGACCGACAAGGGTCGTTGCGTCACCCGTTGGGGGGGTTTTTGCGACTGTAATTTGTGATACGCAACCGTAGCTCCGTTGACCACCTTTTCCATGTACACATACGTATTGCCATCGATTTCGCGTTTCGGAGCTCGAAAACTCGGGCGCGTTCCTTTACTGTTCACTCACACGTGCCCCCGTGTATTCTTGGAATCGCGCGAAAACGCTTATGGCGTTATATATGTGCACAATTTGCGGCGAGCGCGCACACCTTGTGTATCATACAACATATACACCCCACTTTGTCCCGAGTTATGGGTTCCTTTTACGAGTTGCCCTCTGCTGTCTTATGGCTTCTAACTTCCCACTGTCCCTTTCCCCCCTTGTAATAATCTTTGTGTGCCCTACACGGACATAATATATATGGGCCTCTCACTTAAAAACCGTTTCCTCCGAGCTTTCGAGGTGTACATGAAATAAAAGGCTCTTTGGCACTGATCTGCCAAGAGGGTGGGGGGGGGGGGTAAAAAGTAAGGAGAGTAAAAGTTGGTGCGAGGCAAGTGTGTACCAACCTGTCGAGCGCGATGGCCACCAAGTGGAGGATCGAAGCCGTACAGCACAGCACGTCGCTGCTGGTCCACATGTCACACAACTCCGGCCCGAGAGTCCATTTGTGGGCGACCTTGTACACGGCTCCTGCCAACAATGCCCCACTAAAACGTCTGGCCTCCTTATAATGTGTGTGTGTGTGTACGCGCGCGCTCCCGCATTCATAAATGCACGTATTGTGTAAGAGAGAGAGAGTTTGTGGATTCCGCGAGTGTGCGACCGAATTAAAGCTCGGAAAGCTCGAGCACTGGATCGGAGAGACGCGAGCACCGACCTTCCGCTCACTTGTCGAGTGGGCGCGGGTCTGAAAGGGCCGCTTTGAGTAACGCGTCAAAGAGTGTCTTATTCGCGCGTCGAGTGTTCTATTTTTTCCGTTTCTTTTGTTCCACCGGGGCTTACAGGTGCGAGCTCGTTTGGAGCCGATCGATTGCATTTAAGAAGAATGGGTAGCAGGTTATACCCGTTGATGCTCTATTGCAACGTGTTTCGAGCTCTCTCTCTCTCTCTCTAATTTTTTTAAATTTATTTTACGTTAGTGTGCGTGTAGATTGCGTGACACGGTGAGTCGAGGGAATTTACCCAGAGGCATGACGAGGCAGGCCACCAGGAGATCGGCGACGGCCAGCGAGAGGATCAGGTAGTTGGAGACGCTCTGCAGGGCGCGTTCCGACAGTATGGCCGCTATCACGAAGATGTTGCCTGGAACAGACGAAAAAAAAAAACATAAAAATTTATTGCTTCACATTTGGTTAGTTTTGTTCGTTTGTTGGAATATTCAAAGCCAGCTCGAACAAGATCTCCTTTGAAGACTAAACTATATGTAAAAGTCTCGAAAAGGTTTCTTGTAATAAAAATACTCCATAAATCTGAATGAAAGAATCTTGGTGTCCCTTAATTTTACCTCCATAGTTTTTCTTTACCGGTTAATTCGTTTATTTGACAGATCAACTGAACAATTCACCTTTCGGAGGGGAATAGGTACATAAATGCACACGTATACCTTTACTCTATATGTTTTTCATGAAATAGATTTCCACGAGCAAAGGGCGCGTCTTCTTCAAAGCCGTTCCAACCGCGTAATTTTCAAAAGGATTCACCGACAGGACGATGGTGTTGTTTTCTTTCTTTTTTCTCGATGCGCACGACGAAGAGTCAGACTTTTGCTCGACCGGGAGAAGAGGCAAAAGGGACGCTCTTGCGCCTCGGACGCGGGAGTTTTCGACCCAGCGATTTTCCCCATTGTCCGGGAGGGCGATGAAAAAACGCTCGGAGCGTGAACCCTGCACTCCCCTCCGCCGAGTTTTCGATCTTTTAGCTGCTACTGCTTTTTTTCGAGAGGGGCAGGTGAACACTTTTTCGTTGTTACACGTGTGCGATGCTACAGAGAATATAACGTGTTTAGAGTCAGTTGTTTTTCTTTTCGAGTTGATGGAAAATTTTCATCTCACCGTTGGATGTACTCGGCACCGCTCTATCCTTTTTATGGCTTTCATCTCGAAAAATCGACGCTTTTACCCAAGATTGTAATCGATTTTAACGGACTCGCAATTTTTTTTTTTTTTTTTTCATCCCAAGCTCGGCCGAGTGGTCGTTAATATTTCACAGCTCGATTTCATCAGTCCCCGAGAGTAATGATCGCAGAATCCAAGGGCTGCGCGGAGAGAAATAACCCATCGGGAAATGTATTATTTTTCGATTGCACGACGTTGGGGACTCCGTCACTTGGAATTTGATGTCGCACTGGTATAATTGAAGAGCTTTCCAAGCGCAGAGGCATCCATTCGAGTAGTATATATAATCCGTGGATAAGCGTTCGCCCTGATGAAGTAAAAAAAAAAAAAAAAAAAAAAGAGTACCACCAATTGGTACTTGCTTGAGTGAAACTGTGGAATGTGCTCATCGAACGGAGCTACCGAGGCCTCTTCTTGAGTACTCATATACTTAACTATACCCTCAAGTTTAAAGTGTGCGTGTTTCCGATGGTTCATTTAGTAGGTGCCTGCCCGCGGAGTCTTACCAACTGAGACGGCAATCGAGTCCGTTCCTAACGATGCAGATTGAAATGGTACGGTTATTAACTTTTGCCGAAATCGTTTGGTTGGTTTAGAACGATCTCGTTGAGGGGCAGGTCGGTATAGTGGGTATACGACCGTCTCTTTTATTTCTCCACAGTTGTACTAAGTGCCTTAAAAAAATCCGGAATCGCGGAACAGAAGGTACAATTTTTTTTCTTGGGCCTTTTCTAAAAACTGAAAAAGGCCGGAAAATAAGTATGTATCGCAGATAATAGTATATCGCGTAACGAGTGTCAAAAGCCTTGCGGTACTTATTTCAGAGAAGCAAGGCACAAGAAAATGAATTATACACACTTTTTTTTTAAAATTTTTTCATCCTCCTCTCGTTCCACGTCGGTATCTCTGGATGCACGCGTACAGCCAGCACCCCGATACTTCTCCTCGCAATTTTCGTCTTCATAAGCCGGCGTCTTCTTTTCATTTTGCATTCCCTCGCTCGCCGAGGAGTAATTTTCCACGTTCCTCCTCAACTGCGCAGCCGGCGCTTTCTCTCGATCCCTCCATTTTCACAGTTATATATATACATACAAGATCCGCTCTCGCTCTTTTTTCCCTCTTTCCTTTCTTCGGCTCAGCTCTCCCTTCCGCTCCTTTTTACGGTTATTTTCTCGGATATTCCCTCTCGGAACAAAGAAAGACCGAGGCGCGTGCGAATGCGCGATTTGTCGCCATCGTCGATCTCGCAGCGACTCACCCCGTGTTATCTCGAGATCGACTTTCTCTTCCGTTTCTTTTTTTTTTCCCCCTCCCCCTTCCGGGGAAAAACCTTACCCGGAAAAATCATCGTGAAATCCAACCGATTCCCGAGGACCGGTGAATTCCGATTGGAAAATTATAGCTATCGACGAGTGGTATCGGGAAACCTAAATAATACGGACGCGTCAACCCTTTTCTCCACTGTATCAAGCGATCCCAAAGACCATTCCTCGTCAGATTTAGTTTGGGAAACCTGATTACGTTGCTTTGCTCGCGTATTTGAATAAAAAACCAAACAATTAATCCCACCCACGTGTATTTTCCCCCCCCCTCTTGTTTCAGTAAAGTGTTTGAGCGTACAACGAAGCGATACAGAGGAGAAGGTTGTTTCTAACACTGCTTGTTTTTTTTTTTTTTTCCTTTCCTGCAAGACAAAGCCCGCAAAAAATAGATAGGAGAGACCGAGCGTGCAGTCATTTGCTAAAAGCCTCGGGTACGGAGGATATTAATGATGCTGTCGCGACTCGGTGCAAAGAGCCCTAAACTCATAAGCAATTACTCACGTGGGCTTAGACTCGTTACCCACACGCAGACCTACCTCCACGTAACACACGCGCTGCACTGTTATTATACCATGAATATTGCCAGCAATACTGTCGAGGAGGCCCTGCGGTGCTGGAGTTGACGGCCCCTATGTGAATGCACGCAGCGCTCGGTCTCGTAGGTATATACGGTGTACAAATTGGAAGAAAAAAGAGAAAAAAACTAGTTTAATCAACGAGAGACGAACGACTTATCCCCGGCTCAAGAGCGCAAATACGTATTTTGGTCGGAGGATGACACTCGTACCCGTGACCCAACGTATATGGGGGAGAACAAAGGTGTGTGTACCCTTCGCTCTCTCGTGTATAAGTACACAGGGTACCATCACCGGCTCGGGGATAATTCAATTGTTTGACCGATCGTCACGGGGGTAAAACTCGAGAGCCGCGGCGCTGGGCTAACGAGAAGAAAACAATTACAGGAGTAGAGGGGACGAGGAGGGAATACGAAGGAAATTCCACGCGACATCGTAACTTCGCGTCTTGCGGTCGGTGGGCCGAGAGCGATCATCCCTCCCCCTCCACTCAAGTTATATCCCATTCGAGGGTGGAAGGCAGTTCCAGGAGCAATTACAAGTTTCTCTCCCCCCATCTCTCTCTTCTGTATATATGTATGTGGCTTATTTTCATGCATATACCCCCCTTTTCTGCAATTGTACGGATGTGTGATTCTACCGGGGGTGCATGTCATATAAGTACCCATATAATGCGGTTCCAGCGAGGAATTTGAAAAATGTTGAGGGCCCTCTGCCGCGGAATCAGAGCACGTTCCGCGTATATATACTGCAGGCGTGGCCCTGGAATTAGCAAAGCTGCGATTATCGCGATTGCGACTAAACGTGACCGAGGAAGGTACGTATTTTTTTTTTTTTTTTTTTCGTTTTCGTGAATGAGTAAATGGTGGTTGCTACCGTAGTTCGGGCCAGCCGAGCAGTACTCGTGGATTGATTAATCACACATTAAATGGTTTTCTCGAAATGGTTTTGGTTATTAAAATTTTCACACCGATCGTCGCCCCCCAAAAAGTTTTTTACGCGTTGACGAAAGGAGCCACACACAAGAGTACATAATTATGTAGACAATTATGCACCGGATAGAGGGTTGGGCAGTGCATTAACAAAGGCCGTCACCGTAGCGGACAGTTGTCATCGGACAAAGAAGAAGAAGAGCCGTGGGAGGGATAATCGCACGAAAGCCGAGAGTCGAGGCGAACTGCCCCTCGGCGCTATACATCCCGTTATTGAAACATCCGGGCACGGCTGTATATTCATAGGTGTATGTGCGCTCTTGTGCGACGAGGCCGGGCTGAAGGTACGTATTTCGTGCAAAGGGCGTGGGACGTCAAGTCGACGCTGGTGCCGATAACACGGTTATATACGTGCACGTCGGCACGGGCACCCTATGAGGGATCGTCCCCGTCGATGTCACAATCATCGCTATTCGCTTTTTGCCCTCTGTCGAGTCTATGGGTGTCCGGGGGGGGGGGGCTTTAGATTTTTCGTTTTTTCGTGCTTCAATTTGACTTTCTGGAATATACACCTTATAGCGACTTTTACACGATGGAGGGCTGGAACGATAATTAACTCGTTTGGTAAGACAAAAGGGACGTTTGGTCCAACCTTTTTTTTTTCACAAAACGATGTTAGTACAGGTACGGCCAATTACAACGTGAATTCGTTATCTCTTGGAAAGTTGAAATGCGAAAGGGCCGGTGCTTGGGGGTGGATGTGTAAATTTTTGTTTGCTTTTGACTCTTCTATTTTTTTCAATTTATTCTGTACGTTAAATGTGCCGCTAACGGCGCGAATAACGAAAAGCACACACTTTTCAAAGCAAAGAGACATATTTCCTGGGCTGTGTGCGCGACTTTTTTAATAAAAAGCAAAAAAAAAAAGTGTACAAATTTTTTGAGCCAACTGGCAATCGTTGGATTGAATCAACGAGAGCTCCCAACCATACCGCGAATCACAAACCCTCGCACTTTTCAACGCGTCCAACACCCATCACCTCCAACCTCACATGTCATTATCTTTTGGACCTTGAGAAAACTGTCGCCGCAACAAAGCAATCCAGCATCGCGATGTACCCCATCGACTCCACGACCGCATTCGAATTACCGGCCCCGCAAATACATTCCGGAAGAAAAATCGCCAAACGGCTTCCCCTTCCCGAGAAAATGATTCAACCACATACAACAGAGGCGAAGGAAAAAAAAAGTCTCTATTTTATCAGACGTACGTGCCAGCGTCCCTGCCGCAGCTAATCTCGAGAAGGGACGCAAAGGTATTCCCGATCGAGCGCGCTTCCTGTCGTTAAAAAAGAACGCCGTAACTCGGAGCCTCGGGGAGGGGGGGAGGGGGTACATACTTCCTCCATCCTTTGACCAACGAACGTGACATCCGATTGTCGTGTTTCCGCGTATCGTACACAGGTACCCCGTGTTTTTACGTCCCCTCTGGAATTCTTCCTCCGCATCGCCGGACGTGATCGGTATTCCTCGGTTACCCTGCACCACCGACTTTTGATTTCCACTGTGCTTTTCTCTGTACGATTGCCAACAACCGAGTATTTCAATCGACCTACATCGTGTGGGTGGGGCTCGAGCTTGCGACTCACGCGTTTCCAACGCGAGACGCTGTTTGAGCTAACGAGCCTACATGTATACCTACGTGGGTACTCCTAATTTCCATACGCAACCGCTCGGTATACCCATCAGCGATTCTCTCGAGAAGACGTGTATACCATGACGTACAGCGCAGCTTAACCAAGAAACGCAAACACACGAGATAGTACAAGTGGAACAGCAGATTCTGCTGTTCTTTTTGAAGCTGAAACGGTAAATTGTGTTGTTTGAGTATGTACGTGAGACGCGAGGAGTTGGGTTCCTCCGACGCTTCGACGCGTGCAGAATCTTTCGTTTTCAGCAACTTATTTTATTTTATTTTTTTTTTGTTCACGAGTATATGTCGAAACGTCCGTCCCGGCTGGTCTCGCGCTTGAATATCCCATTTATATACACTTTGCCTCCCAATCGAATGAGGAGTCATCGCGCACTTTACTGCCGCTTGGTGATTTGATGTAAGTACACCTCCATTCGACAGGAGGGAAAACTTCCCAAAGTGCCGTTTATATCGTACCTAGACCCAACAACCGAGTTGAAATTTGTTTTTTACCCCCGGAAAACTTTACCCCCGGCAAATGATTAGCCCGTTCCTTCCTCTCTTCGGGACCGGGCTCAAATCACCCCCAAGTTTTATTATTTCTCTCTTCGATGTAGAAACTTCGTTGTGATCTTCTTTTAGTACTTAGTATGTTGATTTTCGGAAAAAGCTCTTCCGCCCGAGGATTCACCCCCCCCTTCCACCCGACCTTTCTTTTAAAACGTTATTAACTTTTTTTTTCTTTTCCCTTTACTCGCGGAAAATTGAAAAACGCATAGCAACGAGAGTTTGCTTCATCGAGAAAACTGAAAAAAGAAAAATAATAATAATAATAATATAGAGAATGGGGTATGAACCCCGCGAGCCCTTAATTAAAATGCGCTTCGCGGCTCTACAGCGCTTGAGCCATTTTAAGCGTTTGTTGGGGCAAGTCGAATCGTCCGCAAAGGTAAAATATACACTTCTTCCCAAATGTGATGCGTGAATTCTGCCATTCGAGTCACCTGCAGAGCCGAGGGAGAAAAAAAAAACTCTACCGGTTTTTGCGCGCTCATTAACGCAACCTTCTCCGTCTTTTGTCTTGGTATAGCACGGGGTTTCCGTTGTTGCAGAACTGGAGGCCAAGTTTTTAACGACCCCGCGGAATTTTTACACTGGGCCGACGTGAGAGGGGTACTCCTCTGCCACGCGTTGTGTGTACTTTTAATCAGTCACTACGATGCTTTTTTTTTTTTTTTTGTTCCCCTCTATAGCTCATTATTTTCCTCATCTTTTTTCTCCGATTTTTTTTTTCTCGCTTTTTCGACCTTGCGATAATGTGCGTGTGTATATGATATTCGTAACAACTATGTATTGAAATTTTTCAACTAAATCAAACCTTTAAAAAACCAAAATACAACTTTATCGCGCGTTTTGGAGAGACGAGAAAAATCGGCAATTCGAGCTCGAAATATACATTATATCCCGCGGGTTGGTAACGATCGGGCGCGCACAAAGAGAGCACCCAGTGTATACGGGAATCAGCAAAACTAATGAATCATCGTCAAAGAGGTGTATACGGCGTGCAGCGATTCTCATCAGCAAACAACAAGAACAAACTATGTACCGATGGACTCTTCGAGAGCCGAAACTTTGGTCCCATCGCGAGGGAGGAGGAAGGGGTGGATGATGGCCCGCCGCAACTCATACATACACGGAGCGTGCAATCAAATTCCAGAGGAACGTGGTTGGGACGACCCATTGGCCGTGGCTGGCTCGTTGGACGACACACCGTATGCACAAACTGAGTTGATTTGGTATGATTTTTACATGTTGCCAGTAACATTTTTTTTTTTTTTTTTTTTTTTTTTTTTTTTTTTTTCTAACCGAAAGTATGTGCTTGGTTTCCAGCGTGTAATAGTTCCCCTTGAAATACGCACCTCCAACATCTGTTATGGAAGAAAAAACAAAAAAAGGTAGGATCCAAAGAAACAGTATTCCACTCCTACACTCGATAGGTCTGCAAAAATTGTGGCCGAAACGACCGCGTCGACGCATCAAAACCTCGTTCCCACGTGAAAATAAGCTCATCGCGAAATTACCTCCACCACTCGGCCCGCGTATTATGTCGGCGGAGCTGTTCCAGAGGACGCGAGGAAACAAAATAAATAAAAAAAAAAAAAAAAAATGAAGAAGAGCCGGGGGTAAAAAAATTTTACGCGCCCCGAGAGAGAGGACATAAAGGGGTGGACGGGAAAAACCCACGCACGAGCCTAAAGTGGCCCATAAAACCCGGCGGAGAATCGCTTTTATGTACACGCGTCCAGAAAGCGGGGAAAAATAAGCTCCTCGCTCCTATACAGAGACGATGTTCAATTTCCATTTCGGTGCCGTTATCGCCACCGCGCGTCACACGGCTTTATTTCCATTATTGGCCATTTCTCTCTCTATTTCCAAAAAACACGTACTCCCCCCCCCCCGGCGAGTGATCCTTACCGCGGTGTCTTCGAAGTTTCAATTGGCTCCTCCCGCGGCCGAGCCCCACTTTAATCGGCACCTCCAATTAGTCTTCCGCCTCGATGGCACTTTGTAATCTGTTTCCCTGCGGTGCAGCTGTAGCCGTACAAGTCATACGCGTGCGTATGTATATAACATCCTCCGGATACCTAGTTGAAGCCGGTAGCGTCGTAATGGAGTAAGATTTTCGAGGGACGTCAACTCATTCTTCCTCCGACGGCGTGTCCTGTCCATCCCCACGTCATTAATCATCTCGTGAGATTTCGGGATCATCTGTAATATCGTCCTTCTCCGGCTATCGGGCATTCCGTGCGAGCAAAAAAAAGTCCTCGAGAGTTGACACCCGTACCTTCGTTCGTCTTTTTTTTTTTTTTTTTCATTTCCATCCCAGCCGGGTGCCATTTCGATATCGTACCTGTACACGATGGCTGTGTACCCCCCGATGGTGCTGGCACTCTGATTTATCCATCTTTCGCAGACCTTTGCGATAAATGAAAACCTGCACGCGCGCACAGTTGGAAGTGATGGTATTTCAAATAGTTGTTTGATTTTTTTTTTTTTTTTTTTTCTCTCTCCTCGCACTCGACGCGTCAGACTCCACGTTGTATTGTATGACGCGGTGTACTTTACTACGATCGATGGGATTTTGGCGTTGTCGAGTTTCCCAATAAAACTTTCCCGTCCGACGTCGAGGATGCAATAAACGGGTAAAAATACAGGAAAAAACGAAGAAAAAAAAAATGACGCCCACGACACTCGAGAATCAGGATGGATGGGGCAGGTGTGTCAGCGACAACAGAGCGCAGCATAAAGGAGGGATCAAAAGGGAATAGAAGAATAATAAATAAATAAATAAAAAGCACGCGATGAACTCGAGAGCGCCGATGTGAGAGTTTTTTTTTCTCCCACTGTAGTGTATACGCTATATGCGAGTTGATGAGGGTATATGTATATAGATACCGGAAACAGCAATAGGAATGATTATTATTGTATCTTTGTGTAAATATAGTATTTTCTTCCTCGTTGAAGAAGTTTTGCGATCACTTTCGAAAAAGGGGAGAAAAAAAAAAGAAGAAGAATTTTCTCAAATCGTAACAAGTACACCCGCGCGCGATGTAAGGAAGAAATAACGCTGCTACGGGACAAATATAGGAGCGAGTGACGCGCAAAGAACCCACAAAGCGGGTTGCAAGACTCGTCGACTCTCCCTGTACATGGTATGTATACGCCAAACAAAACACCAACAGCAATATAAATATATAAGCACAGGTATACCAGAGCGTCTCCCTCGGAAGAGCCACATCCAGCGCGAGACGAAGACAAACGCCGCAATTAAGGGAGCGTTGGTACATGTACATGTATATATATAATAATACACCCGTCGGGTGACTTTGCTGCGTAAACACACAGCGACTCTTCCGCGAAACGATGTACTTACGCGCGCGACTTTATACGTATTTTACCCTCGAGTTGACGCGTGGGACGGTGGATTTTTCCACGTTGTCCCTTTTATGCGTGAGAGCAATAAAGAAGCGGGGGTCGACTTACCTGAGAGATCGAGCATTTTTTCACGATACTTGCTACGTTTGGATCGACGATTCGTATGATAATGGTTAGTCGAGCGGCAAAAACAATCCCTCGGATATACCACCCCCCCAAGGAGCCAACAAAAATTTCACTCTCCGGCCGATTACAAACCCAAGTATATACACACCAGACACATGACCATTTGGCCGTATCGCCCGGTACACTCGGGCTCCAGCGCCGCTCTCCCATGAATCACTCGGTGCAAAAGATAGCGAATCTGCTAGCTCCCGTGCACGTATATATATATATAGGCCAAATTAATTACTCTCTCCTATCTCGCGTTGCACCGCTCGTTGTTTTTCGCTTATCGCCCCCTCCCCGTTCAACAACTATACGCCCCGTGCTTTTTCTTTGCTCGCACTTGGGGCCCTTCCACCCCACTTGGCCACCGAGTGATGTATATCATATGCTTTCGGCGTTACGGCCGCTCGTTAATTTTGCAAATTCAACCCCAAGGGCGTCCAAATGACTGTACTTCCCCAAACTATGTACACCTGCTACCTCTGTAAGTTTGCTGTACGAGTTATGTGTAGGAGCGATCTCGCATTTGCCATTCCATCGTAGGTATGACATTTTTTTTTCTTATAACACGCCCGAATAGAGAAACGAGGACGGGCCCGATGGTATATTATCATCTCTCGTTGCTTACGTATATGTACTGTGCATGGTTGTACACGTTGCACAAGTGTGACGAATACTTTCCCAAAGAGGAATATCAAATGGCTCTATCCTCCCTTTGTACACGCGAAAAACCCGCCGTTGCCGCGGTGTACCTTATACATATATACATGTACCGTACATCGATGACGAAAGAAATAAGCTACTGTGGTTGCTGCTGCGTGCAAGTAACGGCGGTCACGGATATATAAGGTATACGCGGATCCAAGAAGGGAGAGCCCCTGCTGTTATCGAGTACCACGTAAGAAGTTATTGACTTCTCTCTCTCTCTCTGTCTCTCTTGGGAAAAGCCAAGGGCGCGTAACTCCTCGTCCTTCCCCTTGCCTCGGATACTTTTGCGGTCCAAAAAAGACGAATCCAATATCCCCCTGCCGTCGTTTATTAAAAAAGCCCACCATTTTCCTACCGGGGGTGGTGTATATTTTTTTTTTTTTTTTTTTACTCCCTGGAGCCTGGTGTATGTGGTCCTCGCTCGGAAACAATAAAATAATAACTCGTCGCTCGCACTTATCGTGGGAGCCAAAAAAAAAAAAAAAAGAAAAAGTAACGTTTTTCTCTTCACTTCTCCAGCACCCGGACAACCGTAAAAAAAAAAAGGTTCCCCAAACCGAGCGCTGGTTCTTGATGACACATCTCTTATCGTCCAAAGGCGATCGCGGTTAAACACCCCGACGCGGCCATCAATTAACCAGAGCCCGAGGGGGAGGAAAAAAAGTCAGCCGCGCACTAGAGTGTATCCGACCTCTCGGAAGTGGGAGGGCGCGTTAGACGTGTCCGCTCTCGTTACGGCAGGTGTGCTCGCTCACCTCGGCAGTGACAAATGGCCACGCGCGTAGACACCCCGTGTAGTACAAACACGCTGCGGACCGGATGTCCTACCTGGACGTAAATACATGCAGGTTAGACGGATCCTTGTCCGGGTGGTGTGCATATATATATATATAAACTATACACCTGTCCCTGGTTTATCGATTCCTCCCAGAGGTAGGGGGTGTCGCGTGTAAATGGACGACCCGGCGACAATTGGCCCATAACGAAGGAGCTTTTTTCTCCTCGTTCGGAACCGCCAGGGACGGAGAATCAATCTCGCCACGGACGATCGGGAGTCCTATACATTGGCTCGGCAACTTTACGACTTGGCAAGGTCTCACCCCCGAACTCTCGCTGGAGTTTGCTTTCTTTTTCGTTTTACGGAGGCCTTTTTGTCGTCGGTAATTTCTCGGAAATTCCCGGAGCGCGAAAAGAGCATTTGTTTTATCGGTCCCCCCCCCCGTTATAGTTTTTTTTTTTTTTTTTTCCACGAAACATACCTGCACGGGTTACTTATTAATTTGTTTTTTTTTTTTTTTCTTACTCTCCCGAAGCGGAATCGCAGTTGGCAAGAAAGTAATGGCCGGCAATAAAAAATCAATTACAACGAAGGGCCACCGAGTTTCTAGATTGAAAAAAAAAACGAACAACTTAACCGGCAGGGATGTGTTTCACCCGCTCACGACTCTCTGTGATATTAATAACACACACACGAGGAACAAGAGAGAGGGTGGGGGGAGTTTTTCGTGGAAAAATCTCAGCTACTTTTGGGGGAAACGTAAAGATAAATAGCCCGTGACGTTCGGCCCTTCGTCAAAAAAAGAGATGAAAATCAGCGGCGTAACAAACGACGCCGCGCTCAATCTTCCCCGTATCTTTCCTCGTTCGAGTTGACTCGCTCGGCGAAAACGTTTAATACACCCTCTACCCGCAATATCGTGCCCCATATGAAAATTCTCGCTTTTTGTATTCCATAAAAATAGAAATTCGAGGGGGCAATATCACAACCTTTGTAAAAGTATAACCTCGAGTGCATATTATTTCATGAAGCATCGGCTGTATATACACAGCGAGCGTTGTACAGTGGCGTCAGTAGAGCAGCTCCGCGTACGGTCAGACGGGATGAGAAAAAGAGAGGCTCGCTCTGGTATATATAAACTGCTCGGGCACTCACCGCGAGAGCTGTATTTACATAGAGCGCGTCCGCATAATCTCGTGGTGAATGTATATACCTCGGAGGCGGCTCTCTGAGTTTACGCGCTCGTAGACGAGCGGCCCTTCTTCTTATTCTCTGACTTAACGAGCTGCTCGTCGCGTGGTGTGTGCGTATAAAGAGAACCAAAGGAGAAAAATAACGCCGTATACTTACGCGACCCAGTTGACGCAACCTCCGGCATTATCATTTTTGCGATTCATTGTTCCCGAGAGGTGCTTCTTCTTCTTCTTCCCCTCTGACATCTCGCGTGGCTCAAAAAAAACTGCTTTTTTACGCGCTTTCATTTATTCACCCTTTTTTTTTTTTTTTTTTTTTTTTTTTTTTTTTTTTTTTTTCCAAGCTTATATATTATGCGCGTTATCTTGTTATTAAATTTTTGGACCCTAACGTTTCGCTAATTTCTAATATATACACCGATGCATAATTCAAAGCATCACGTATATATACTCCCAAATCTTGACCCCATTCGCGTTTATATAGGTGCGTAGATGGAGAAATCCTCGGTACACACATAAATATACGTATATATTATGCGCCAACAAGGAACGAGCCAATAACAGCCGTTTATCATAACAAAGAAAATACGTGAGTCGATGTTTCTCCCCTCCCGGGGTCCCTCGTAATTTGTCAACGTATCTCGATTGTCCTGTTTCATACGCGCATTAAAGACCGTGGGGCTCATCGATAAGGCATCTTTTCCCGGACACTCGGACGCAAACGTCGCATTATTCATATCGATCGGGTGGGGGAATATCGGTGTACCTATATCACGGGAAGCCCGTGGCACAATGCGTAAGCGCCGCCCCAACAGATGGATAAACAAACGACTCCGGGAACGGCTGCTATTTGTTTTTACGATACAAGAAACGTGCACGGTTCATCCGTCGGAGCCAAGAGAGAAGAAATCGATGCTGCCGTAGGTGTATTGTCGGTGTGGCGGGTCTTACTTTTTTTCTTTTTTTTTTTTTTTCCTCTGCACGAATAACAAGCGTTCCTGGAACCACTTGTTTTTTTTTTTTTTTTTTTTTTTTTTTCCTGGTTCGATTACTTTGTGGCGTTGAACGATTCGTGGGGTTTTTCTTTTTTTTCGCTCAAATACACTGATCGACGCAATCACCCGTACAATTGAGTTCCCCCTTTGATTTTAATAAAAACGTGCAAAAAAAAAAAAAAAAAACAACAACTCCAATTCCCGGATTACCAGCTGAGATATCCGGATTTACTTATTCAATGCGCGGACATTATTCTCGAAAAAAGTAGGTATATACTACGAGCTTTCAACACCACGAAACGCAACATTATTACTTTTTAATGCAACAATTGGATTCGCAACTGTACTACCCGTACACGAACTTTATTTCACAAAATCCTTAAAAATACAATGCAGGATAAACAAAATACAAGTATACGCGTTCCAAGGCTATAAAAGCCACGCAAAAAGGTGTATATAGAGGAAAGACTGCGTGGCAGTGGTGATTTATCTGAGGGCGCGCGGTGGGGGTGGAAATAATAATTTCCGTGCGAGCGTGCAATCAAAGGGATACGCAAACAATAGGGAGGGGGGAAGACCAGTGGAGGAACGAAAGAGATTTATCCTGTCCGAGGGAAATAGCGTTACGAGGGGATGTAAAATTTCGCGTTCGGCCGCCCCTTTGTTGGTTGTACCTACAAATGCATACTGGGCGTGTAGCGCTTGACAATCGAATCAAGTTTCAAGAGTGAACGGATGAATGAAACAAAAGGAGAATATGAAAGGTAACAAGAACAAAAAAAAAAAAAAAAAAAAAAATAGGGGATAATGAAGGAGCTCCGGATCCGTGGATCCGATTTGAATTTGTGGAAAGTAGAGCAGAGCAAATTAACGGTCGCGGTCCTGAAACGAAGCTGGTATCGATATGGCATCGATCGATTGGGGCAATCTCTATATTACTTTGATTACCGAGAACTAAGGGAAAAGGTAAAAATGAAGCGGCAGCGGCTATGCACTTCTAGCGAGATTTGACTTATGTGTACGACAGCATCAGCTTAAATGGACAGCAATTCGAAAGGAGTTATTATGTATTTAAATATTTTTTTCTTCATTATTTTTTTTGTGTCGCGCTTAAAAGAGTCATTTAGTGGGCTCTGAGGAATTGGTCGTAAAACCTAAATTTATTTGCACGATGTAAAAAGTAAACTTTGCTCTTTAACTCGGCGCAATGGAAAATTCCGAACAAATTGCTGCAATACAATGATCCTCTTTGTAGTGAATTGGAGCACCGAAATTTAATTGCGTGCACATATATGTTTCGCGGTTCTATTGGATTTATTAGATTTCAGGGCCGCCGAGTTAACAGCACACAATTTTTATAAGAAATTGCTTTTTTTTCTCGATTCTCTAAAATATATAAAATCAATGGAGCAAAAGAAAAAAAAAAAAAAAAAATTGAAAAGCCTCATTTTACTTCCTGGTGTCGTGAAAAATGAAACTGTTGGGGTAGGACACAAGCTCGTAACACCAATTGAGCCACTTATTTTCCATGAAACACAAGGGAAACATCTTTTTCTGATTAAATTTTCACCGCAACATTGGCAAAAAAATCACTCTTCTTGATTAAAAAAAGTTTTAAAAACCTAATGCCTACAATTGGCGTTTCAATTAACTGGGCCATGGAAAATTCCGTTTCCAGCAAAATGATCCACATATATATATATACAGCTCGCTTTCACCGCTGACGCTTACTTCCGGTCAGCAGAGCGAGGCGTCTATGTGCATTCAAAGGCTGCCAGCTATGCTAATGTACCGCGGAGCGAAAGGGTGGCGGAAGGATATGATACCCAGAGCCGGCTGTGCGTTCGGTGAAATCTATTTGCTCGTCTAGTGGTGCGTTTTCCTCCGCCAAATACTCCATATAGGTATGCGATACCGATACCACAGGTATACCGGCTTCCGCAATGATTTTCTCCCATGTATACCTACACCCGACTGTTTCACGCTATTATCAGTGGGCCACGGGTGGCGGTGGACTTTGTATTACTCGCGGTCTAGTTTGACGGTCACTCTGCTCTTTATTTCCATGAAAATTCTCACTTACCCAGTAATCTTAAAAAAAAATCTGCGATTCGAGAACGGCGGTAATGTCTACGGATGAAAAAACATGCATATAGTATAAAAATAATCTGCATCACCTCCTCCCTTGTTTAGTCAACGACTACCGCTTGCCTGGACAAGAGGGCCACCTTTATTCGATTTTAAGCATCGGTGTTTTTTTTTGTTTTTTTTTTCCTCGCGCAATTTCGCAAGTAGATTTCGTGTCCGACTTTCGATCACCACGTATGTACTCACTATGGGTTCTCGCCCAAGTACAGTTTTTTTCCATCAACGTTTCGGACGCCGCTGCTTCGAAATCGACGACGGACTAGAGACAAAGAGGTACGGCACACCTCGTTGCACATTTAATTAAGCGATAAATCGCGTCGAACGGAGCCGTAGCCCAGAAAGGACAGATAATACACGAAACTCGATTGGGTGTGCATGCACAGGAGAGCCTACACGCAGATAACGGAGAGATTGATCGAGAGCGGCCTAGTTTGCGATTTTCTCGCCGATGCTCCCTCGCAGCCTTGTAGCTCGACGGGCAAAAGAGCAGGTTGGAAAGGCTTGGGTGGGGGTTCCAATATATCTTGAAATTTCATTATCTTTGTCTGGCGTGCACGTACGCCGGCTAATTCCGATACGGTGATGACGCCGCCGCGAGCAAAGTTTCGGGGGGGTGGGTTCGATCGTTAACCCTCCCGCTGTTGATTTGTTAATTTTGATGCTCGGCCGGGTCCCAAGAGTTTTTGGAGAAACGAGCCAACGGTTTTTTCGCACGCAGGTTCATCAAACCCGAGCTTACGAGAATAAGGGAGAAAAATGGGCGGGGGGTGGGGGGTGGGCACGTGACTCGGGAAAATAAACGCCGGCTCGTTTTTCTTTCTGGAGCGGCGCGCAATGTTTTTCATTAACCCAATATTCCTCCCGGGCTTACGTAATCATGAGCAATTTTTATCAAGATGAAAAAAACAATGTAACGCGACGACCCAGTTTAACAATAATATGGCGAGCGAGCTCGAGATATCGCCCAATTAGCCCTTGAACATTCATGAGAATTCCTGTTTTACTTTTTTTTTTTTTTTTTTTTTTTTTAATTGATAAACTCTGTACTTACCTTTACTTTTAAGATTTTTTTTTACCCCCCTATCTTTTCACCCCGATCTACATGTGGTGACTGGTGTGCGATTAATTGCTCGAGATCGGGTCGACCAGTATAAACAACGAGGGCTCTTTGAAGTTTTTGTAGTTTTTATACAATGTAAATTTTTTTTTTTTTTTTTTCATCTAGTGACTGTGGATCGCTGCAAAACAGAAACTTTGAACCGACATTCCCGCACTTTAAATTGAGTTTTAGTGCACGTCCGAACAAGTAGCAATCGGGGGAGCAGCCACAGGAGATAGAGTGTAGGTGACAAAGTATATGTTTTTCTTCCAACCTAAATCCTTTCCACGGAGTTTTTTTTTTTTTTCTGTTCCCTCGGCCCCTCGCGAAAATTGCATTTCCCCGCAGCAAAGAGACTCCAATTCGCGCGTTGACGCAAACTTGCCGTGAATAGACGCCTTTCGCGGTCGCCCCCCTTTGCAAGTACTCCAAGTGACGGCCCACAGTAGTGGCAGCGGGGGCAGCTCCGGGGAGATTTCGAATTGGCTTTTAAATGGTCTTCGTGACCGGACTGCAAGCGACGAGGCTGGTTATCCAACAGCCGGTCTCATTACCGTTGCATACGTATACATAAAACTCATCCTCCGGCTATCTCATTTAACCCCCGTTAAACGCGCCGTATACAGCCAACAACGTCGAACTTTCTTCCGTACCTACGAGGTCTTTAGGGGGGTGTGGAGTTATTGCTCAACTTGGCCCGGTCCTCCCACCCTATCCTAGAGTCGCACGATTTACGAACGATATGGGTATAGGTATACCATAGCTTTTACCACCGCAATCGTATACGTCTCCCTTTAAATTGCCCATCTCGTTAACCTCGCTCTTTTTTTTCCCCTTCCAAACGATTCGATGACAAATTAATTGCCCCTCAGCTCCGAAGCAATTGCAAATGACGCTGCAGATAACGCAATGGTGTATTTTCGTGGGAAAGTCCATATCTTGGGACTCAATTAACGGCGATCCCGCAGATTCGCGGAACTCGTGAAAAGATTAAAAGCTGCGGGGCAGTGCAACTCGAAGACGCTGGCAATGGCAAAGCTTTGTCGCGGGAGGGGGATACGATCGAGCTCCGTCGGGGCTGAGGGAAACTTGCTCGCACTCGATGAGATAAGCGGTGGTGCGGGGGGACACGAGCGCAACGCGAGAAAAACACACGAGCCGAGACGGCCTTGGAAATTAAAGTTCGATCTGCCCTCGACAATAACCCACGCTATATAACATCTCCCAAAGTTTGTCCCTCTTCTTTTTGGATATACATCTCATCCCCCGAGTTTCACCGGTTATTCTCATTTTTCTCTCGTCGTGGTGTCCCCCGAGCTTCTCTAGATTACGTTTCCAACTTTTTTAATTATTACGCCGCTCACCGAGGCATCGTCATTGTTAATGTCACTTTTTCTTTTTTTTTTTTTTTTTTTCTATTATGAAGCTTCTTACGACGAGCACCGCACCGACAAACTCCATGAAGCTGCAAACTACTCGAGTCCTCCGAAGAAAAGTTAATTACTGGTCCCAACATGTTGTGCCGACATAGCTTTCAAACTGGGCGAAACAACGTTCATTGAACGCACACGATGCACGCACGGAGCGTTAAACAGGAAAAAGCGAGAGTCGCAGTGAACGGGGAAGTCAAAAGAAGACGGTGGTGATTTGCACGCGCGACGGGATAAACCGTACGTACGTGCGCACCCCCGCTTGTAGTCTCGGGGAAATTCGGTAAAGTTGATGATGACGGGGAGGAGGACTTTTTAATGAGGAAAGTTGCTTCATCGCTCGCTCTACCGCGTCGTCATCTTAATTCTCCCGCTCTCGTCCGTGTACTTAATTTATCGCTCTTTCGGTGATGAACTCATCCACCCGCAGTCTTTTCTTCCCGTCAAAGATGAGACGTAGCTTTGGGTTGCGCGTGTCTCACCGCTCGCGCGTTAAATTGCAAAACTTGTCCCCATCGCGTTATATCCCGGGGGGCTGTGTAGAGTCCGGCCCCAATTTGGTAATACGCGTGTATGTAATGCCGTCATGCATTTTCCCAGAATTTGCATTGGTGGGTGATTCCTGGATGATTGTGATGACCTGATAGCTCCAAAGGGGATGAGAGAACCTTGTGAAAAATTTGGGAAGACTCGACGCGTGATCCGAGCTTAGCGATAAGTAAATTCAATGTCCAAGCACTTTTCTGCAAGACTTTGGTTTAAAAACGTAATTGCTGAAAGATTGAATAATAACGACCAATTTCATTTAACTGGTATAGGAAAAAAATGTATACAAAGCAGAGCATTGAAATGCGAGCTAGAGAAGGGTCATAAAAAAGTAGGTAGTAATTGATGAAGAAAACAACGGACAAAAAAGCGCACAAATTTAGTTTTCGTAAATTTTGTTAGATTTTTTTTCAAACTATATCAAGTTAATATCAAGAATTATACCGAAATACACGACCAAGCTGAAATTAATGTCGGTTAAATATTGAACCAATATTCAAGTCATTCTTTCAATGAAATTTTAATAACAGTACTAGAAATTTAATGATACATTGTTTCATCACCTGTAGATGTGTAAAGAAAAAAACCTTTGTTTATTTCTGTTCATACGTTGTTAATTACAATTTCGTCACTGATATTTTTACGCTACACAACTTCAGTTTTTCCTAGTTAGTAGCACAGGTGAGCTGCAGCTTTCATCTTCACTGTAAATACTCCGTTGGTACTTGTACTCAATCAATCAGTCTTTAAAGAATACAGTAACCTCTCCTACCTCGTAAAAATGTTTATCTTTAAAATTATTGCGGTGATTTTGGTGATTCAAGGTAAGAACTTTTAAATTTGATGTGAAATTTTGAAAACAATTTTTTAAAACTATTAACCATCATCATGTGGAAAATAACCCAAGTTTATGATCTACGGCTACTTCTATTTTAAAAAAATAATAATTTACAACAAAATTATAAAATCAATCTTATTGTATTTTTTAACAAGTTGCCAAGGCTTCATTGAAGATTGCTTCAAGAGGACAGTTTGCATTTCTTTCATTAATTGAAAGAACTAAAATTAAAATAGTAGTAATAGGTTGCCAAGCTGCTCTTATTAAGGAAGACTATCTCTTAGCAACTGCCAGTTGTCTAATGTACAGTGTTCGTGATCTGTCTCAGCTTAAGGCTTCGATTGGCCTTTATATCATCAACAAACGTACTAATATCAATCACGGGATTCCCATAAAAAACATTAAACTTCATGAAAAATTCAATGAACAGTAAGACATTTGTTTTTTATTTAAAGTACAATTTGTCATAAGTTAAGATCCAACTCTCAAATTACAAATACTTTCAGTGATACCAATTATGACGTGGCTCTTGTCCAGTTGGAGCGGAAAGTAGAGGTTAACGACGACATAAAGCTTGTGAAACTACCTGAGGCCAAGTCTATTGTGAACGAGGGAATGGAGTTAATAGATACTCGATATAGATGGATAACCGACGTTTTCAATGAGTTAGTAGTAAAGTATACGACGGTTCGTGTCATAAGCCAACAAACTTGTGCGGAGCAGTTGAACAAAACTAAATATCACAATGTCCTGCACAAGTCACAATTCTGCGTCAATACTGTTGGCAATGAAGATTCAGATTGGGTCAATATTGAAAATTACTAATAGTCTCGTGAAATTTCTAATAGAAACATTTACTAACATTTTTTTTACGTTTCGTAGACTCCTTGGTACGGTATTTTGGTTGAAAAAAACGGCTCTGATTTTGTGCTGAATGGATTCGTCACTGATAACAAACTTGCCGTCACTCGCGTTTCAGAGTATGTTGATTGGATAAAAATTAATATAAACAAGGACAACAAAACGAATGTATATAATATTGATCAACCATCAATAGCCACTGAGAATAAAACGATGACAAGCAACACCGACCAAGTGATGATGAACGAAGAAAATAAAACGGTGATAAATACTACCAATCAACCATTGATAGACATTGAAAATATAACAATGATAAAAAATACTGACCTTGTGATGATGAACAAGGAAAATAAGATGATAAATATTACCGATCTCACCAATGAACGGACGATGAAAAGTGACACTAAGATTGCAACGAATGGTAGTGTCGTACAGACAATAAATAGTGACAATAATCCAATCCTAAGCAATCCGAAGAATCAGGCATTGGGCAGTGCATTTAAAATCAAATGTTATGATTTCTTTCTTACTTTGGTAATTATTGTTGCAATACATTTTATACAATAGAAAATTATTGTAAAGAGTTATTACTTGAGATGGAAAAAAGTTGATTTCGTCACTCGTGGGCATCTCTTGTAATGCAACAGCGCTTAGTCCAAGGACCCTTTCATCAGTGGCGAACACTATTTTTCTTACCAATAACACAGTAACACAGCAAACTATTAAAGTCGAAAAAAATACTAACCTGCTACTTTAGTTGCTACAAAGTATGTACTTAAAAGTTCAGAGAAATACAAATCAAAGCATAAGCAACAAAATTACTATTTGAGTGAAAGCTCAAAGCTCATTTTGGTCCCTTCCTCCTGTATTATGAGAACCACACATTAATATAGTATCCGCATCAAGACAATTACTGGAAAAAAAAATTCTTTCAACCAGTATTTAAAATTACATTTGTCATCGACCTGCAATTATTTGAGCTAATATTTGCGATGCAAAAAGTACATGTGTGGATTAGAAACGTAAAATTTTCCATTTTTGCTTGATTTATTATTGTCGGGTATGTCACGAATGAAACGTAGCGAGTGCAAGGAAAAAAAAGTTCTCTCACTTTTGTTTAAAAATCACGAGCACCAGGTAAGCCTGACTGAAATTTTATGAAACGCGATTAATCGAGTTTCTTGAGCTAAGTATCGGGGAACAGGTAATACGATTCTTCTCTTTTTCTGTCTTGACTCAATTTCTGACTGGAAGCCAATCCTTTTATTTCCAACCAACTTTAGCATCGACGAATCAAATTGAATTTGTTTCATGGACTGAGAAGTCAGAGACGAGCTCAAAGGTTCTGTGGCTTGAAATAATTAAAACTCATAATACTGCGGAGGGCTAACGAATAACACACCCTTTACAACGAACCTCATATACACGGAGAATTCAACGTTAAAAAGGAGGGGCTAATAAAAGAGAGAAAGTGCAACACTTGAGTTTTTATTTATTTAATTTTTTTATTTTTCCCCGTCACCACCACTATTGGTCCACGCTCTGTTTTGCACCATCTTACCTCCACCATAACGTTCGAGAATTTTCTCGACGAATTAAAGGCAACCACATTACTTTAGCGCGCAGCAATTACCGAGCAGTTTTGAAAGCACATTAGGCAAGGCTTTCCATTGAGAGTGAGCAGAAAAAAGACAGCCAGAGGACAATAGACCCATGAGAAATCACGAGAAAGGGTGGAGTTCCCGGCTGAGGATTTTTCTAGCCCGATTAAGTACCCGAGAGAGAATTAAGCTTTTCCGGAAGCTTCATTACATTGTCGCGCATGGGCTGAATGACCTCTGTCTCCCTCAGTCTGCCATGCTCGGCGCAGCGCACCGCGAACTGTAAACGAAAGTTTCCTCCTCTCCACTTTCCTCGAGAAGGAAAAACCATGATCAAAATCGCGTTGCCAGGGCATACATGTGTGAGTAGAATTTTTTCTCTTTTCTTTACATTTCGAGTGCGTACTTTTCATTGCCGCTAAGGAAAATGATGGCCGCGTATCGATGCGTGGCTGCAGAGTACATATTGGGGTTAATGACGCCTTTTTACATACAGCGGCGATTAATTTGCGCGCGCTTATGTTGCACCACACATTTTATGGTATCTAAGATCGTTGAGAGAAAAAAAAAAAATAAAAAAAATAAAAAATAAGTGGAGCACAGGATACCTATATACGTACACCTCGTTGTACGGGTCAGAATTTATTCAGCTCTTTCTTGACTCGATCCAAACTACATCTGTTACTCCAAGGACTCGAGCCAGTACTGCACCACACAATTTCTCGAGAATTTTCGTAGTTTTTTTTTTTTTTTTTTTTCTTAATAACATCATAGCGTACGAGATCAGACCATCCCTCTCGCGCTCCGATAGTTTATGTCCTGCTTGTCAGGCTTGTTTTTTGTGCCACTTTGCTGCTAATTGCCTTTTTTTCATGCGACGTGGGGGACGAAATCTCCTGAATTCAGGTCTCAGCAACAAATAAGTTAAGCTTATTCAAAGAATTCTCTGATTGTTTTGGTAGTATTTAAACAAAGTACCGGAATTTATTTCGGTGCGAGCGTTATATTTTTCTTTTTCCTCCAAACGAGAGGCTCTGAATGAAAGCCCAAGGACTTTTATCACGAGGACAAAACACACGTATTTTTTGCTTCTCGTACGGTACGATTTCATTGAAATTTGAGATACGCCTCCGTTAACTCTCTCGCGGGGATACTTTGAAAAGACGCTCGGAAACTTTTCATTCCCTTAGCGTTGCATGTAAAGTAGAAACGCGCTGAAGTTCTTCACCATCTCGCTGTGTGTATTATATTCCAGCAGCAGCTCAAAATGTGGGCAACTTTTGGATACTTATACACGTACACGCGAAGCAAAAAGCAAAAAGATGCATCGGATCGACTGTATACCGTATGGCGAAAAGAATCTTTACGTCTCGACTGCACGCCCTGCAACCCTTCGTGTGTAATGTGCTGGGAACTTTCCCAACGGATTTCCTTTCGATTTTTTCTAACTTTGAAACTTACGGAGATGGCAAATGGTTGGCAGGAATGATTTTTCGTAACTTTTGCTCTTTTCCAAAATCGGAATATTATACCTTTCTCACGTGTATCGCGATACTATAGCTAAGCTTTTGCATGAACAAAAATTAAGTATCTTACTTATTCTACGCATGAATATAAAAGACGTATGTTTTCAAAAATCACCATAATATTTAAAATTCCACAAAAGATCTATGAGCATTGAATCACTCTTTTTTCGACGTTTACGAGCAAAAACAAATCGCTTGCTTGTCAATCCCAATTTTTATTGTCCTCTCTAAATTTTATTTCTCTGATGCATGTAAGCCTTACAATATGCCTCTGGCTAGCGCCGCCTGAAATTAGCAACTCGATACCTTAACAGTACAAAGCATTAAAGAAAAACGTGTTCAAAACCTTTTCAAGTCGTTTCAAACATTTTTCGCTGAAAATGACTAATTTATCACTTCAACTTATAAAATAAGCCTCGGTAAGTATTTATTACATTGCACAATCTACATACATAACGTTGACTTTTAAGGTCGAGTTAAAGCAGTAGTCAAGGTTGGTAAACGGCAAGAGTACATTGACGGGTAAAGGTAAAAAGTAGAACTTTGACACAGACACCGATACCACGGAGTTAAATTGGAAAAAAGTCACTGCACATTCCATGTTTCTTTGTTACGTATATGCATGCGAGTTTGTGCGTAACCGGTAGAAAAATCATTACGTTGACGATTAGCGTCAGGTAGCGGCAGTTTGGAGTATACGAGATTATAGGTAGATGGATCGTTCTGCCGATTAGGAGTGACGTGTGACAGAAAAAAATATTTCAAGATTCAGATACACCGTATATTATACTTGGTGTAACGATTTTTGACGAAACAACGATAATTGCGTACTTTTACTTTTGAATTTCCATTTCGTAAATACCCTTTGGCGAGAAAATACGATTAAAAAGCATATGCTGAACCCATAATAGACCAGCTGTCCGTGCCGTATGTAAATACTCTCTCAGTCGTACATTAGGTGGCCATTCAAACTCCCATTGTTCCTCGACGCAACGGGAATTGAAGAAAATTCGCGCGTCACGTGCCGCGCGCCGTATACATAACGTACACACATGCGTGTACGTAACAGCTCACGTACAGAAAAATATATGGGCGCACCACGTGCGCCCCAACTCAATCCGAGTTTACATGCAAATGTACAAAATATATACGTAAATATACGTGTACATGTGACCGTATACGGGCCATTACATTTGAATGAATGTCGGACCAAATTGTGCCGTATGCGCGCATTGTTTCATTTCGCGGCTGGACTGCTGAATTTAATTATTTGTGGATCGACGGAGCCAGAGAAACAAGGAAAGAAGATATGACATTTCATTCAATCTACCAATGTGGGACTATCATGCTTGGCTTCACCATTGCAGAAAAAAGAAATGCAGTATGGATGCTGCAGGAAGTTTCATGACGAAACTTAAGCTGTAAAAGTTTGATTAAACGTGCAAATCGTATACTTATGTCTATACGTATTTCGAGCTGATTGATACTTAGTGCTGTCAATAGCGTCAGGTTATTGATTCATCACAATATACATGTAAGTATATATTTGTCCAGACACGGAGTGATGGAAAAGTTACAAAATTTGTCAATAGTATACGCACAGTACATAATATACATATACACGTATAAACGATTTATGGCTTGGATGTATTCCAAATATATATTCTTCATTTATGCATACAAAGGTGGAGGGACGTCCTCTTGTAGACATATAGGCTTCAACTCCCTTGTTCGTACGAGTTTATTTGGTGGATGATTTATTTGTCTTGCCGTTGAGAGGAAGGGGAATAAAGTGGGTGCACTCTTTTACTCCCCTGGCTCGACATGTCGCATTGAATGTCCAGATTCATAAATTTATCGGGGAAAAAAAAGGGGGATTCCCCGAGTGGGAAAAACCCGCTGTGCATGAGAAGTCAAGCATTTTGGGCTCTCATTTTCAGCGGGAACGCTAATGATAATATAAATTTTTTCTGTGGTTTAATGATTTTTAAGCTTACCTCCTCTACAGATTGAGAATCTTTTCATGAAAACTTTATATTTCAAAAGGACATCAGGGGCACGTGAATTATAGCTCCAAAATTTCGAGGAAAAGAGAGCCATCGATCTTTTTTAAATCAAATTCAACGGTTCAGCCCTTATCTATAAATAAAATGGTCAGCTCTCGCTCTGACACACTCGCACTTTGAATTCACTTTGCACGTCACAAATCTTATGAATTTTTTATCAATCGATTTTTTTTTTTTTTTTTTTTTTTTCTTTCAATTTCGCACGCGCGTGTCTGTATTTCTGTTGTTGCCGTCACATAAAAACCCAGTGGAAAAACCCGCCCCAAGGCCCTTTGTGTCAGTGCTTTTTACAATCGACCCCCATTATCTTACAGGCTCCAAGGATTAAACTAAATATATTTTTTTTTATTTAGATGTAATCATTTGCAATCATTTTTTTATTGTAAAAAATACATCACTCCAACCACTGTTGTGACAAGACCAAAATTATAAGATTTTATTCGAAATGCACTGCCTATCGCGTGATTATCCTTATTGTTACTATGAATTGTACGTTCGATGCTACCATTTATTGCAATATTGTTGTCACTGTTCATCTTCCATTTATCAGTAAGGTTTACCATCGTTCTGTTGTCACTGTCCATCAATAGCTGATGAGTAGTTATTGTCACTGTTTTATTTTTCTTGTTCATCGCCCGTTCTTCAATATGATTTATTATCGTTATATTGTAACTGTTCACGATCTGGTGATTGGTAATTTTTATCAAAGTCTGATATTTCTTGTTGATCAGTTGATCGGAATTAGTTGTCATTGTTACATACTTACTGTTTATCAATAGCTGATCGGTAGTATTTATCATCGTTTTATTTCCGTTATTTATCATCAAGTGATCAGTGTCATTTATCATTGTCATATTTTCACTGTTTATCAACGATTGATCAGTATTGTACACAATCGTTTTGTTGTCACTGTTTATTTTGTTTTGTATCCAATTCACGTAGTCTGAAACACTAGTGGCTGCGAGATTATTTCGAGTAATAAATCCAATAAGCACAAAATCAGAATCTTTTCTTTCAACCAAAACATCTTGCCAACGAATCTATGGGACATAAATAAAAGTGTAAGTACACGTATTACTATTAGATCATTGAGGAAACCAACAGCCATTTTCAGTATTTACCAAATACGAATGTTCCTCTTTGACGCTTTCGACGCAGAATTGTGACTCGTGCAGTACTTTACGTTCATATTTTATTTTCAACATTTCTTCACAAGATCGTACATCTATGACACGAACTGTAAAGTATTGAAATTGCAAATATTGATTGTCATACTGTACATATAAAATATCCGTTAACTGCATTCCCTCGTTCACAATATAATTGGTCTCAGGCAGTTTTACGAATTTGGTATCGTCGTTAACCTCTACTTTCCGCTCCAATTGGACAAGAGCCACGTCATAATTAGTATCACTAAAAGTATTATTTGTAACATGAAGTTTAAATATTCATTAATAATAAATTATATTCAAAAAAGAAAAAAAAAACAAATGTCTTACTTTTCGACGAATTTTTCATGAATTGTAATAGTATTAATGGCAATCCCGTGATGGACATGATTATGTTCGTTGATGGTATGACTACCAATCAAAGCCTTGAGCTGAAGTCGATCATAAAAAATGTATTTTAGACAACTGGCAAGCGCTAGAAGGTAGTCTTCTCTAATAACTGCAGCTGGACAACCAGAATTTAGTACTATATTGTATTCAGTTTCTGTAATAAATGCAAAATACGGAAACTCTCCTTTTGACGCAATCTCCATCGAAGCCTTGGCAACTTGTTAAAAACAAAACAAAGTTGACTGTATAATGTCGTAGTACATTTGTATTTTAAAAGTATAGAATTAGCCATGGGTCATAATTTGGGATTATTTTCCACGACATGCTGACCGTTAACAGTTAAAAAAAAGTATCTTCAAAATTATACAGTAAAGTTGAATGTTCTAATACCTTGAATTGCCAATATCACCGAAAAAACTTTAACAATAACCATCTCAACAAGGAACAAGGTTAGTGTCCTTTTTGAAGTTTGTTTGTTCTTGTTTATGTACGACGAACGTATAAAAGTGAAGGTACGAGCTACAGCTTAACTAAGCTATAAACTAGGAATGAACGAAATCTAAAAACGACAGCGACAAAACTACAATGGACATCGCATGGACGGAAACTAAGTTTATTTTTTTCTTCTGCGCACGTACTGATGATGAAATAATCAGTCATTAAATTGAAATTATTGTTATTAAAATTTATTTTAAAAGCTAACGTCAACATTGCTTTGACATTTTTCTAGCGGCAGTTGCCGCTTGGCCGAGCATTCCAGTACAAATATCTAATGTTATTGTAGAGTTTCAAAAAATTCAATGTTTACGACTATTTAATCATCGCTCCTTCTTCGCTGCTCATGCGCGCATAATATTGTACATCCGTCAATAACATTTTTTACTGTCTTTCTTTGATTATTTTCATTCTTTAAATTATTACTCTAGGGTATTTAATCGTATCCATGCTGCCACCGAGCATTTGGAGTGGGCCACTTTTTTTGGAGTGACGTATCACATTAAACTATAGGACTGGTGAGAATCTTTGACACTAACAGCAGATATGTGTGTATTATATTCGGAACAAAGATTTTTAATCCAATTATACTTACCACTGAATCTCCTAAAAAACAATTTGACTGGGTACACAGTTACTCTTTAAACTTCCTTTTCGTAAATACTTTTCAGCAAAAAAATAAGATTTAAAAGCATACGTTAAACTCACGACGGACCAGCTGGCTGTGCCGCATGAAAATACTCTCTTAGTTGTATCTTATCTTTTTAAAATCAAATTCAACGGTTCAGCCCTTATCTATAAATAAAATGGTCAGCTCTCGCTCTGACACACTCGCACTTTGAATTCACTTTGCACGTCACAAATCTTATGAATTTTTTATCAATCGATTTTTTTTTTTTTTTTTTTTTCTTTCAATTTCGCACGCGCGTGTCTGTATTTCTGTTGTTGCCGTCACATAAAAACCCAGTGAAAAAACCCGCCCCAAGGCCCTTTGTGTAAGTGCTTTTTACAATCGACCCCCATTATCTTACAGGCTCCAAGGATTAAACTGAATGTATGCTTTTTTACTCAAGTTATGTAACTGCAAGAATATTCAAACCAACAAGACAATTTTTAATGCGTACTTACAAATTTTTAATTATAATCGTAACGATGAGACGGATTTTTTATATTTTTTTTAGTACAAAAGGTGCTCTATTCCAGAGGATGTCTGAAAGCAACTGTGTAGTTATTAGAACCGTATTGATTACTAGTATTTATTGCTTTCCAATAACTACAATGACTACACTTTTATAGTGATAATTGTAATTTATTGTATTCACTGCTTTTATTATTTTTTTTTCCTTTTTTTAACCGTCACCTAAATTATCAGGATGCAATTGGACGTGTCGATGTGGCTGCGGCCTCGGTGTTTAAGAAAGCTGACATCATGATTTACGGTGCAAATATCTTCCGTGATCAACTACCACCTCCTACTTACAGCCAATAACAAAGAGTTGGGTTGTTTTTTCTTTATTTTCTGATCTTCTCGATCGTTACATACTTATTGCCAATTATATATGTATACAGGTAATTATTTTTTTCTACTTTAAACGTTTGGTGGTAAAAATAGCAGTCGCCACTAATGCTCATCTGCTCGATCATAAAAGTCCTGAAGGTTATTGGCGGTATTCTCAGAGAAAATGTGTCGAAGAAAAGAAATTTCTTATTTATATCCTAATGATTAATTCTTTGCAACAATGTTTTTATTGCAAAAAGTACAATACTCCAACGATCATGAAGATAAGACCGAGATTAGCACATTTCAATCCAAATGCACCGCTGCTCATTTTTTTTTGTATCCAATCAACGTACTCCGAAATACGAGTTACCGCAACATTGTTTTCAGTGATAAATCCAATTAGCTCATAATCAGAGCCTTTTTTTTCAACCAAAACATCTTGCCAATAAATCTGTGGAACACGAAAAAAAGTAAGTAAATATTACTATGAAAAATTGTAAGAAACCAATCACCACTTTCAATGTTTACCAAATCTGAATCTTCATTGCCAACAGTATTGACGCAGAATTGTGACTCGTGCAGGACATCATTTTCAGTTTTATTTTTCAACAGTTCCTTACAAATTGGATGGCTTAAGACGTGGACCACCATATACTTTACTACTAACTCATTGACAACGTCGGTTATCCATCTATATTGAGTATCTATTAACTCCATTCCCTCGTTCACAATAGACTTGGCCTCGGGCAGTTTCACAAGCTTTATGTCGTCGTTAACCTCTACTTTCCGCTCCAACTGGACAAGAGCCACGTCATAATTGGTATCACTGGAGATATTATTTGTTACTTTAAGGTTACATCTTTACTTATGATGAATAACGTTTAAAATAAAAAAAAAGCAAATGTCTTACTTTTCGACGAATTTTTCATGAATTGTAATATTTTTGATGGGGATTCCATGATTGACATGATCATGTTCGTTGATGGTATGGACACCAACTAAAGCCTTGAGGTGCAACTCATTATTAAAATATAATTTTAGACAACTTGGACTCGTTAGAAGATAGTCCTCCTTGATGAGAGCAGCTGGACAACCAGACGTTAATTTATCGTTTCCAATGTTTGGAATGTAAGCCAAAAAAGGAAACTCCCCTTGTAATGCAACCTCTATTGCCTTGGCAACTAGTTAAAAACACGATAATATTGACTTTTTAATTTTGTTAGAAACTTGTCTATTAAAAATGTAGAAGTAGTCATAGATCACATCAATTTTGGATGTACTTAACGAAATAATGATGGATTTTTCAACGGAAGAAAGTTCGTAAAAGCTCATGTCAGTATTAAAAAAGTATATTCCAAATTTCACATCAAAAAAATTCTTACCTTGAATCACTAGAAGCACCGCAAGAACTTTAACAGTAAACATCTTGATCCAGGTACGACGTACTGTATTCTTTAGAGACTGATTGCTTTAGTTCACCTATCAATATAGTATTTATAGTGAGTATGAAGAGCACCTGTGCTACTGATTAGGAAAAACTGAAATCGTGTAGCGTAAAAATATCAGTGACGAAATTATAATCAACAGCGCATGAACAGAAATAAAGAAAGGTTTTTTTCTTCTACACATGTACAGATAAAAAAAAAAGTCATTAACTTCTCATTACCTCTATCAAAATTTATTTAAAATACTGACGCGAACGTAGTTTCAACATTTTTTCAGCGGCAATTGTATTTATTCATATCCGTGAATCTTCCATTTCGTGATTTATCGATGGCTCGCTGTTTATTTGCATTATTAACAAAATATCACGACCGCCCAGGTATGACTGTATTAAGTGTACCTACTCGCTTATAATATCTACAAACAATAATTGGTGAAATTTATGATCTCCACGTACTGTCATTCCATAATGTTTGTATTGTCTCTGTGCATCCCTACTAGCAAAAAAAAAAACCCGAAAATGTTGAATCTCTCCATTTGTTCCACTCGTTTTCTTTGCACTGTATCCTAGCACACTACGGTGGGTGTGAAACCTATGCCAACAAATGTATACAGCGTACCGAGAAAAAATTCATTCTCCTTCAACAGGATTTGAGCTAAAGTCCAGACATTAGTCCGCGAGGTGATGAAAAATAGTCGCAGCTGGTTTGGGAAGAATAGTGAGAGGAAAATTTTTTATCTTTCTCTCTCACTTTTGCAGGACTGATATTAGTCGAACAGGGGGGGGGGTACAACGATTCTCTTGCACATGAAAAAAAATAGCCATACCTGCGTGTCCGTGATACTTCGATCGATAAATAATTAACGAAGTATGGAAGATTCACGGATACGAATGGATACAATTGCCGCTGAAAAAATGTTGAAACTACTTTCGCATCAGTATTTTAAATAAATTTCGATAGAGGTAATGAGAAGTTAATGACTTTTTTTTTTATCTGTACATGTGTAGAAGAAAAAAACCTTTCCTTATTTCTGTTCATGCGCTGTTGATTATAATTTCGTCACTGATATTTTTAAGCTACACGATTTCAGTTTTTCCTGGTAAGTAGCATAGGTGAGCTGCAGCTTTCATCTTTACTGTAAATATTCCGTTGGTCCTTGTACTCAAGCAATTAGTCTTTAAAGAATACAGTAACGTCTCCTACCTCGTAAAAATGTTTATCTTTAAAGTTCTTGCGGTGCTTCTGGTGATTCAAGGTAAGAACTTTTAAATTTGATGTGAAATTTGGAAGATTTTTTTTCAATACTGTCATGAGCATTTACGGAGTTTCTTCCGTTGAAAAGACTATTATGAACCATTATTTCTTTAAGTACATCCAAAATTGATATGATCCAAAACTATTTTTACATTTTAAAATGCAAATGTAAAACGAAATTATATAGTCAATTTTATTGTGTTTTTAACTAGTTGCCAAAGCTTCGCTAAGTGTAGCTTCAGAAGGACAGTTCCCATTTTTTTCAGTAATTGCAAAAAGTCAATCCTCTCCAGGATTACCTTTGTTACAAGACAGTTGTACAGCTGTTTTGATTGGGGCAGACTATCTTCTAGCAACTGCAAGTTGTTTAAAAAAACTTTTGAGCCATCAACCTGGCCTCAAGGCTTTGATTGGTAATCATACCAACAACGTACGTGATCAAATCTACCATGGAATTTCTATCGATAACATTACAACTCACGAGAAATTCGTTGAAAAGTGAGATATTTGTTTTTAGTTTAAAACGAGTAATTTTTTATAAATTACTATGTATGTGACTCTAAAATTACTTATATTTCAGTGATACTAATTATGACGTGGGTCTTGTCAAACTGGAGCGAAAAGTACATCTTAATGACTATATCAAACTCGTGAAACTGCCTGAGGCTGATTCGGGAGTGAACGAGGGAACAAATTTAATGGAAATGGCATGTGTACATGAAAAAAATAACTTGAAATTTCAATACTTTACAGTTCACGTCATAGACGTAAAATCATGTATGGAGCAGTTACAGAGCAAAACTGAATATAAAGTACTACACAAGTCACAATTCTGCGTCGAAAGCGTCATAGAGGAACATTCGATTTTGGTAAATATTGAAAATTACTAATAATCTCGTAATATTTATAATAGAAACCTTTACTCACATTTATTTATCATCCATAGATTTCTTGGCAAGATGTTTTGGTTGAAAAAAAAGGCTCTGATTATGAGCTAATTGGATTTACCACTGAAAACGAAGTTGCGGTAACTCGTATTTCGGAGTACGTTGATTGGATACAAAAAAAAATGAGCAGCGGTGCATTTGGATTGAAATGTGCTAATCTCGGTCTTATCTTCATGATCGTTGGAGTATTGTACTTTTTGCAATAAAAACATCATTTTATCACTTGTTTAAGCATGTAACAGTCAAGAGAATAAAAAGTTACAGATAAAACAACACAACTCTTTGTTATTGGCTATAAGTGAGAGGTGGTAGTTGATCACGGAAAGATATTTGCACCGTAAAACAGAATGTCAGCCTTTTCATACTCTGAGATTTTAGACTACTATGTGCTAGACATGAAGATTCAATGTGTGCGCCTATAATTTTTCTATGTTTGTTCTTTTGGGTTTTAATATACGAATGAAAATACAAAAAAAAATAAAAAAAAAAAAAAAAAATCAGTGAATAAAATCAATTACAATTATCATCCCAAAAGATGTAAAAGTTTTCCATCATGTTGATGATTAAAAAAAAAATTGTTATCAAGTATTTAAAATTTTCTTGTTGGTTCCAATATTTTTGCAACTATCAAACTTGAGTAAAAAAAAAAAAAAAAACCGGCTCGTGAATCCTTCGACTTGCAATTGATTGTAAAAACGACGGTGACGGCATCAACATATATAATAATTGTATAGATGGATCGTTCACGGCATCTTCCTTTGGCCGCGAAAGATACGACTAATCGCAGTAATAGACGCAAGTAACGTTTTTTCGATTTGACATACACACACTACACAGTAGCAGTAGGTACAGCGTATGTTTTCGAGCAAAGGAGCATTGAAGGAAACCACGAAAAAAGGGCGGGGAAGATGTTTTTCCTCCATTTATTGAGACGAATGGGCCTTTTCGCGCGGAGAAACACACACTCTTCTGTTCCTTGGTAAACCGGCAAGAAGGTGTGTGATTAATGAAAGCAGTAGTCGACGACGATCAGCTGGAAAACGGAGGCATTCGCTTAGAGTGTACGTGGTATGGATAGTCCCTCTTCATTCCCATCAATGACTCTCGGCTTCGATCCTTTCGCCTCCCCGTTTGCCCTGCATTATCTGATTTACCGACGTGCCGTACTCTGCAGGGTGACGTTGCCTCCACTTTCTCGTATGTTTTTCCCCACTACACCTGACCATGTGTTACACGTACCTTTTCCTCCCATGGGCAGCCTCTTTTCATTACTTCTAGTTTCTCCCTCCTTTTCTCTTTCTTGTAGCTGCGCGATTGCCGAGAACATTTTCTACGGAAGAAAAGGACAGCCGGAGCTGCTTGTTTATTTACTTATTTTTCCATCAATTTTTTTTTTTACTCTCACGCACGACGACTCGAGGGAAATAGGTGTACCTACGTTGTACCGTCGACCCAGTCTCCGGTGGCTCTAGGCCGGTCTTTTTCCACCCCTGCGCCAAGAGTAAACATGATTTTTCCAACAATCGGCTTGGGACTTTACTCGGGAGAGCCCTACTTCTCTCGCGTGTTTTTACGGATTTATTAAATTTATACGTTGGTAATAGAGTTAAAAGCTCAACTTTAAAACCCTGTGATCATTTTTGCTTTAGTTTTTTTGCAAAAAAGTACGGGACAATTTACGTTGACTCGTACGTATGGTTCGAGTGGAAAAAAAAAAATGTGCTCGAGATTTCGGGCGAGAATGTCATCAAGGAAAAACATGCCTCTTACATGGGCAAACAGTTTAGCTGAAAAAGTAGCGCGTAATAGGAGGAAAGTTAGAAAAAAAAAAAAAAAAAAATCGAGGTTTTGTGACAAAGTGATTGGCCACGTTACCGATCACGTAATTTTTTTCTTTTTTTCCTCGTGAAGCCAATATCCCGAAATCAAATTAATACATTCATCACACAGAGAGAGAGATATATATCCATTACAAAGAAGAAGCAGCAACAGAAGTCGCTCGGTATTTTTTTTTCCTCTCTCACTTAAACATGAAAGCAGACAGAACCGACCTACCTGCTGGTACTTTTCGCTAATGACCCGCTCGACGTAATCAAAGGGAAGAAGAAGAAGAAGGTCGTACACACAAGGGAGAAGTGCGAGATGGAAGGGAAAGATCAAAGGGCCACAGGGGACGTCGTTCCCACATGGTCTGTCTATCAGAGTAAATATGGAGGGGTTCCACAGAGCGAGATGTTGCACAACAACTCGAGTTGAGTGGGAGAGAGAGGGAGTTCCGGAGCTTTGGCTCTGTATATGGCTTTGTTGTTGCGCCTTCGGTTGTCACTCACTCATATTTATCCTTGGGCTTTTAGTTTGTAGCCGCCAATGGTATTTCTTTGTAAACTTTTGGGAAAACTTTGTGGGACACCCGTAAAGTATACTCTCGATCCCGCGAAGAGAAAACAATCCATGCGAGTGTTTTCGGGCACCGTTTAATACAACCCCTCAAATTATCTCTTGTAGGAGCTACATACCTATCGGTGAATTTGTCATTGAACGCGACGCAAGTGTAGGAGGTCCACTCGCTTGTAAATTGAAAAATCCCATGACCAACGAAGGCATCAATCGTTGTTTGGAGCTCTGATTTATTCTTATTTTTTATTACCGAGACATAATCATAAGCTAAAGTAAGAGGTTAATATCAATTTGCCAACTTTTGGAGGAGCTGATTGGATAAATAGAGAAAAAAAATAATCGAATGATTAGAAAAAGGTAATCAAACAATGAGATTGACAAACTAGCGATTAGCTTATACGTGTGTGAGCATCGAAAATAGAGCGATGACTCGTTGTTCATTTTTATCTAGGTTTTTTGAAAATAAGTACCACTAGAAAAATGTCGAAACAATTTTAATATTATTTTTCCAAATAAATTTCGATAACAGTAATAGAAATTTAATGATCGATATTCGTCAGTACATGCGTAGATGGAAAAAAATTTTTATTTGTTTCCGTTCATGCGCTGTCCATTGTAGTTTCGTCACTTTTCAGATACCTAAGATTTCAGTTATTTCTAGTTCTTAGCATATAGTTGAGCTTAGCTAGTACCTTCACTTTTATACGTTCATCGCACATAAACAAGAGCTAACAAACTTAAAAAAAAATAGTAACCTCTTCTACCTTGTCAAGATGTTTACCTTTAAAATTATTGCAGTGCTTTTGTTGATTCAAGGTAAGAACTTTTGACTTTGATGTTAAATTTTAAAGAGATACTTTTTAGTGTTGTAAATAACTGTTACCACACATTTTTGAGTTGAGTATAAACTACAAACCGTCACACCATAATTGGTATCGTCTATTACTATTTTCACACATTTAATACACAAATTCACAACGCAACTAAATAATCCCTGTTGTGTTTTGAACAAGTTGCCAAGGCTTCCTGGAAATATGCTTCAGGAAGAGAGTTACCGTATCTTGCATACATTACAAAAATGGAAAACGGTACGTTAACGTACGGTTGTCAAGCTGCTCTTATTAGGGAAGACTATCTCTTATTACCTGCAAATTGTGTAAAAGATCTTTTGATTGATGAACTACAACTCAAAGCTTTGGTTGGTTACGATCTCGTCGACGAACCCAATTACGTCCATCATGCAATTCCCATAAAAAAAATTACGATTCACGAAAAATACGTCCAAAAGTGAGACATTTGTTTTTTTTATTTATAACTAAAAATTTGTTATAAATAAAGTACAATGTGCCCATCAAATTACAAATACTTTCAGAGATACTAATTATGACTTGGCTCTTGTCCAATTGGAGAGGAAAGTAGAGGTTAACGACGACATAAAGCTTGTGAAACTGCCTGAGGCCAATTCTGATGTCAACGAGGGAACTTATTTAAGGGACACTGCATACATATCGGACTGTGACAGTTGTTGGAAAGCAATGTATACGAGGGTTTTGGTCATAGACCGACAAGCTTGTGAAAAGGAGTTGGGAATATTCTATGGAGTACTGCACAAGTCACAATTCTGCGTCAAAAGCGTTGTGAATGTAAACGAGGTGAATAATATAAATAGCTATTGATCTTAAAATTTTTTCTAGTTACATTTACCTACATTTTTTTACGTCCCCTAGGTTTATCCGAATAGTATTTTGGTTGAAACAAATGGCTCAGACTTTGTGCTAATTGGATTGGTCACTAGAAACAATCTTGTGGCCGCTAGGATTTCAAACTACGTGGACTGGATACAAAACCAAATGAACAGTGACAACAAAACGATTGTGAACATAACCGATCACCCATTGATAAACAGTAAAAATATAACGATGATGAATCATACTGATCCCTTGATGATGCACAGGGACAAAGTACCGATGGTACATTATACCGATAAACAGACGATAAAAAGTCGCATCGAAGAGACAATAATTAGTAACAATAAGACAATCCCAAACAATTACTTGACAGGTGGTGGTGCTTCTGGAATGTGACAATTTCTTTTCTATTTTAGTGATTATTGAAACAATGTACTTAATAAAATGAAAAATTTAGAATAAAGAATCAGTTTCTGGTACTTATTCAACGATGACTCTATGATAAATTTATGCCTGAGAGAATTTCTGGAATCCCACAAGATCTCTTCGATTCGATGCAGTTGTTCAGTGCAGTCTCACTCGCAAACGCATGAAGAGAGATCATGTATTCTGGATTCTTTATTTGGAGCCTAAGAACTTGGAGTCCGTGATAGCCATGACCTTGGGCCAAACAGATAATTTTTCTTTAAAAAATCTTGTACGACTGTCTTACACCACGCGATCGGATAATACTTGAAACGTTGAATGATGCGAAATTAAATTTGGCCAAACAGGAGGAACCCCACACGGATTCCTATGCTAACCGCATACGTGTGCACTCAGTAAGGACCAAAGTGTAAAGCCGTTGTCTTTGTTTCGTTTTTCATCACAGATACACCGCCAGCCCAAGGAAAATACCGGAGATAGCTGTATAAAAGTTGAAAAAGAAACCTCTTCCTTTCGGCCGCAGCTTTTTACTTGTACACCTAGGGGAGGTGGGGACACACACCAAACAGTGGCCTCTGCTTTTTTAAGAGCCCTCGTATAGCGCTCCCGAGATTCCTCCGAGAGAAAAATTTAAAACAAAAGTCAGCAAACGAAAGTTCGCCATCGAGCGAAGTTAAAAAACTACTTTAACCGAGAGCTCGCTGGACTTCACGGAGTGGACAGTTTTTTTTTTTTTTTTTTTTTTTTTTTTTTTCTTTTCCCTCGTCGAGAGCTTCCAAAGTTCAGCCACGCAAAACTTGTTTTTAGATCGGATCGTCTATTTTATTGACCCCTCCCCCCTTCCACCCTGACCGGTATATTATAAAGATACGATCCGCGTCTATAATTTCGATTTACGTCTCCGATCGCCCGGAACTCCCACCCCATGCATATATACGTACAGAGGGGCAGATGTGAAAAAAAAAAAAAAAAAAAAAAAACCAAAAAGTTTTTTACAACCCATGCGCTCCGGAGGACACGCGCGTGCGTCCATCTGCCCGGAAAATGACATTCATAACGTTTCGTCCCCGCGGGGGTACAGTCGCAGCCGATCCGACCGGTTCGTATACACTCGAATGGCCCACGCGCCACACCCCCATATACACGCACATGTGTCAAGTTGCACACGCCAACGGAGGGACACAATCGTATACACACCGGGGCGTGAAACGTATCAAGCCTTGGTCGGACGAGTGGGGTCTGCGCTGATTGCCACTTGACGCGACACACGGTGTCGCGCACTTCGACCGTCTTGGTCCAATCGGACGTCAACCGCTGATGCCCCCGGACGCCCCTAATCAGCGTTGGCATGCAAATCTACGCTTCGGGTCTCAGCGGGGGTATCGAGGGCTCTGGTGCTCAACTGTATACGTATATCACTACTCGGTTCGATTTATTGTAGCCGTTGGGATTCGCGTTTTCGCGATTGAAGAATGAAAACAAATAAGAGAAGAAACTATTTCAAGTCTCGTGAATCCAATGGGCACTTTACTTTCTGCGTACGTAGATCACCTCGAGCTGGTAAGCCAGCGGCAGCCGTTTTCCCGTGAAATTTATGGTAATGCAGTTAGCAGCACGTACCTACCCCCCGGCGTAATGAATACCCGCGATCTTTCCGGATCAGACGGGATCGTTTGTTTCCGCGGAAGTTTTGGGTGCTTATCCGGTATTAATTGTTTTAAAGTGCCCGCGATTTTCGCCGACGGCCGGCGTATAAATTGCACCGATCGTTTGTCCCACCGAATGTCGATTAAAACTCCGGATGGCTAACGAGCGCCTCCCCCTCGTACGCTCGGGTTGATAACCCGCGGGAATGAAATATATATATACGTGTATCCAAACAAGTGCCATATCCTCCTTGTCCGTAATTTTTAACCCAAGTCCACGACTCAGTCGGAGGGTATACAATGGGCACATGAATCTATAGTTTATTTAAATACTGTAATTTTAGATAAAACATACCTTTAAGTGTACGTCTTATTCGATGTTTGTTTATTCATTTATTTACTTATTCCGTACAATCGTTGCGTGTGACATTTTCAAGGCTTCTTGCCGGTTTTTTTCGTCCGCCTTATTCGCGTGTAGCCGCCAGAATTAGCCGACGTGGCGTATACATAATTGCGGCTGTTTGAGCGTATGGTCTTTCTTTTCGTACACATGGTATAGAAACGATCGGATGGAAAAAAAAAAATAAAGAAAAAAATTTACACGCATCGCGGCTACTCGGCACAATGGTACGCCAGTGACAAATGACCATTAGCGCCCGCAATTAGCGTCCCTTTGTCCGTCATCGCGAGGATAAGTATACACATCTCGGCTTCGAGGCCTATATATATACGTGTGTATAGGCACACGCGTGCATTTTTGCTTTGAAATTCAAATTGAAAAAGGCTCGGACCGTTTAGCGTTGCCTTTTCGCACAGTCCGTGCAAAACGTTGTATCGCTCATACCTACCTACGCTCGGCTCCCCCACGGGACTATGTGTTATATGTGCGAACTTTTTCGGCACAGTAGCCAGTGTCGCTGGTCCTCCGGGGCTTCAGTGAATTCAGTGCTCGCGTTTGTTAAATTAGCGCGTCATCATATATAATCAGTGCAGGTATACGCGTGTCCCTTTGGCCGAGGTGGTGGATAAATAGCGTGTGAAAAGTAGGAGGAAACTGACCGACAATAGTCGCAATGATGAGGAAGACGAGGACGGTGCCCGTGACGATGGCGATGGCGAGCTCGTAGCCGTCCGAGTGGTCGGGCTCGGCGGGTCCGGGCCAACTGGCATTGCCGCTGGCGTTGAGGGCCTCGCGCACCACCGAGTCGTTCCAGCCGAAGGTGTACTCCGTCGTCGGGTCTATCGGGCTCGCGTCGGTCGCTGCGCCGCGGCTCGCCCACAGCCACCACAGCTTCTCGCTGGCCATCGACTCTGAAATTCATGGACACGGCTCGTGAGTACACCACAAATAGCTTTTTTTTTCACGCGATCACTCGATTTCCGCGATTCGGGCGCTTTGTAATCGTCAATAGTCCTTCGACCGAGGGAGTCTTCAGAGACAATAATAACGCTGTTAAAACTTTTCGCTCTGGAATACTTCAAAGTTGATCGTTATCGTCGGCATCATCGATTGCTTTGTCGTAAAAAAAAGTGTCGAGTGAATGTTCGTGGTTTTTTTTTCTCGCTGATCGCGTGGGGATTTAATTCGCGAAAGTGCACTCGAGCCAAAAGCTAAATCAAAGATTCAAATGGTGGAATGAGTTTCGCGACGACAATCCCACGGAGAGTCGAGCCGCGTGTCTCGAACAGTTCAACTACAACAAGCACCGGCGGAAATGACTTTGGATTAATGAGAACGGGGAGTTGAGTAAGTTTCTTTATTGGGAGTAAATTAAATTTCGAGGATGTAGCTGCGAAAGTAACAACAGGCTGCGACTGTCTCGTTCACAAACGCCTTTCCACTCGGACTTTGAAGAAAATTTCGTCTTACATTCAATTTAAGATTCAATTCAAAGAAAAAAAGAATCGAGCTCACGATAACTGTAAATTTGGGGTTTTTGATTTTTCGTGAATTTTAGATAAACCTTACCTTAAATGGTCCTGTGAAAATCCATGTGCGTTGACCACGCGGCCTTTAATTCTCTCTGATTATCTGTAACATAAATATTAAACGCATACAATGTGGAATATCATATATATTTTGATGTCGAATTTATTAAATCAAACATTAAAATCATGTTTTACGGTGTAATTATTCCGATTACGGCCTTCGATAAATATGATTGTAATTTTCAACACAAATATCAATGAAGCCATACGTTAAAAAACAACACATTATTAGTGAGCACCACCCGAACTTAAGCCACTATAATGAAATATCGATCCAATTGTTCCGATATTCGCGTGTCGTGGTACATTTGGAAGGATAATCCTCGAGATCCGTCGCTTCGCTTTTTCGACTATTCACATCCCGAATCCTCGCGCCCTTTTGGTATTGAAATCGATGCGATTGGGCAATCAAATTGATAGAATCTTTCCCATCGTCTTTTATCTTCGTAACTACTTGTGCTCGTGACTTTCGCGGAAAATTTTTTTAGCTCTCGCAGTATGACAGGCCAACTTCTCACGCGACGCACACGTACTAGATTTCAAAGCGATACATTTCCTGGATTCTCATTACATTTTTTTTTCAATCACTATCATCAAACAAAAAAAAAAATTTTTTTTACTTTCGTTACTTAAGCTCGTGAATATACACTTTGGTAGTGCTAAATGATTTCACATTCTCATAAATTACACTTTACATTTCAATGATAACTTTGTTGTTTTATTGTTCACGTGTGATCAACACCACGAATAAACATGACCGCTGTATTTGGGATTGGTGTTTGCTTTCCATGTACACGCGAGATAATAAACACACAAAAAACTGGCCATGATAAATATAGTTTTCATCAAACTGTAACTGCCCTCATAAATGTCAGCACCTAATGCGTCATGATTGTAAAAAGCAAATAAATCCCGCACCACCAACACGATAAAACTGTTGACAACAGCTTCGAATTAAACGAGCGCCGGTCACGATTTTATCAACGCCATGAAAAATGCGCCGCGGAAAGTTACTAACGCGGACATTGGCTCGCAAAACAGTGTACTTGTGGTTTTTTCATTACCCCCATCAACCTCTGATGAAAATATTAAAGCTTTATTAAACGAGAGACTGTATAGTTTGGTGTACAGCTGCAAACAATAAAACCTCTCGTGGTCCCGAACGAATTTCGCGTCGCAAATTTTTATGGATTCGGGCTCACACAAGGGGAAGCCCCTCGACGGTAATCACTCGCCATTGGGCGATATTCTCAGACTTGACCGTACATGTCGTGAAATTTTCCAATTTCGCGGGTTGGGTCTTACACATTGGCTGACTCGTTACTTATACCCCGTATCGGATCTGCTCTGATTAAAAATTTTCAGCATGGGAGGGGGGGATTGAAAACCATCTCGGATCGATACTACTTTCTTTTCCTTCCTTTCTTGTTGCCGTTATTAAATTTTTGTTTGAAACACTAAACTTCCAAAACTGCGGTACGATCAAAAAAGATTGCACGTAAAAAAAAAAAAAAAAAAAAAAGTCATTACTCGCGCATTGATTGAATTTAATCTCAGAAAGGACGGATTTCTCATTAACCCTGATTAATAGTGACAGCTGCACGCGCGCAAATCGCTCGATGAATTAAAGATGCACCAAAGAGTCATGCCCCTCGAGTAAAGAGCGGCATTTATTTAACAGAGCACACGCGATGGGCCAAACGTGTAAGTATACGTAGACGCAGCAACGCTCGACGATTGGTTCATTAGTATGGCTCGTCAATGAGGCTTTGATTGTGCGCTTGGGTCAGTTGTATAGCTACGGTAAGTATACACTCTCGGGTTTGGCTAACGAGGTGGTCCCAAATTCATTTTGCGCCATTGGTATACACTGTGTACACCGATGCCTGCGGTTCACCTTTTGCGCTGATGGTGGTATTGATTTTCCGTAAGGACCTCTACGAGGAAATCAACGCTTTTGTCGAAGGGAGTAAAGGGTGCTCCGCGCTTCGATGCACTCCTCCTGTTTTCCCAGGGGAATCCTCCACGTATCCTCGACAACTGCAGGTCATTTTATTCCTTTGTCAAAGTTGTACCTACGTCGGAAATTTTTTTTTTTTTTTTTTTTTTTTCTATTCGACAATACAATGATGAAGGATTTTCCGCTCAACCAACGATTATTTTTGGGCATTTTAATGGTTCAAGATATGGCAATATGATTGAAAGGGGGTGTTGATTCCCCATTGTGCGACGGAAAAGCGACGGAAAAGACGGGCTGGCGAGATGAAGAGACGCCGCGTCGAGGTAATTTCTCATCACCCCATCCCGAGCTCTGGCCGGCGCGTGAAATACGATTTTCGCGTTAATCCACTCCCAATGTATATCAAAGCGAGGCGTTAAAAGCGGGTGAGTAGGGATGGGCATTTAGGGTAATTTAATAAGATGTCGAGCGGGAGAATGGCATTATCTCGTTTAAACTTCATTGTGTTGTAATATGCATTATGATATCCCCGTGAATGGTGTAGCACTGAGCGAGCTCTGGGCTGGTCTATCTGTATATAATTATACTTGGTCTCGCAAAAACATCATGACGTATACAGCTTCAAAATCATGAATTTGTATTGTATATTATACGCGTCATCGATTACGTTCCCCGTGACGTGTAGCCGATATGCCTACCGCCTCCTATATACCTACAAATCGACGACGTCGCTGTACGTGACTTGCTGACTCTTTTTTTCAAGCGATCGCCTATAACAGCTCTTCACTTTTTTTTTCTAAACTTTATTTTGTATTTTCTGGCACGACGGAGAGAGGATGTGAAAATGTATCATTTTAAAGTTACACACGTATATATGTAAAGCTAAAAACGTAACATGAACGAATGCCATTGAATTATATGAGCCGGAGTTCACGAATATTGCCTTGAATGTCATCCTCGTAGTAATATCATACAATATCCGATCGTGTAGCTCTATGTGGTATAAATGTACGTAGCCCCTTGTTTTTCTTTGAATATTAGGCGATGACATACGTTTTCCTACGCACATTTAAAATTTTAAGGACTCGGTGCATCCACTTATAACTTTGGTGTACGAAAAAATGAAAAAAAAAAAAAAAAAAAAAAAAAAAAAAGAGTTCACCCCCAAAAAACGACTTCCGAAATCCGGAAATTCCGGCATCCGACTCGGTACACTCGGAGCGACCGGGAGAAAGGGCGCCAGGTGCGACAAGTGGCGAACCAAGTTTCCCCTTTCAATCTTTTTGGTCCTTTCTGCGGGGGTCGGGGGGGAAAAAAAAACCGACCTCGGCGGGAGTCGATTTTCGACTCCAATAGCAAAGAGGAGAAGCTCGTGAAACCAACATTACGGCGGAGAAGAGAGTGTTCTCGGGTCTCGTCCATACACATGATTTCCAGCTGCAACGGAAATAGGAGAAACATATCAGGTCGGGTCGTATTAGTCAGGTGGAACACACGTGACCGGATTTGGAGTCTCAGTGCAGTGTACGGTGCCTTTTTTACGCCGACATTGTGCACCACACGGGGTGTGTGATGTATTACATCGCCTTCCGAAAAGAAGCACACATCGGATGATTCATTTCGGCGAGATATTCGCCGAAACGCTATCGGATGTAACTTTAGGTATACGTATAGCAGCTCATCGTGGAACATCCACTTTAACGCCATTACGCTTTGGTATTCCGTAGCGTTGCGCGCATCAAATGGATCGCTAGGGTTTTATTCGTAAAGTTTATTCCACAGTAATACAACATATACCTCAAAGTTGAAGCTTTGCCTGTATGCTTTGTCGCTACGATTTTTACTCGCGTGTATTGTGAAAAGGAAAAAAAAAAAACGAGGTTCACTTTTTGCGCAGGACAACCGAGCAGCACTGATATTTTTTTTTTTATTTAAAACAAGATAAAGAAATTCCTCGCAAAACTATGTACAGCACTTTGAATTTCGTGTGGTAGGTATACGGGCGAATAAACAAGCAAGCTTATTGTACTTGCGTGAGTATTGAAAATTAATAAGGTCCAGACCACCCTTGTCCCCTGGTGCTTCAATACGAAGGTATGCTGCAAGCGGTGTTTCCCCTGTCGATACATTTTCCCCGAGGGGAAGTATATATAGTCGAGAGTATGCGCCGGCAGGAAAGTAACAATTTTGCGACGATACACATAGACGTCGGTGATTGCATTTCGCGGTTGACGCGAAGCTGCGTGATGTTACGTCCCCGCTAAAAGCCTCCCTTTCGCTATGTATGATGCGTGCAGTGTACAATATATGTATATACAGGCACGTGTAAGTGAGAAAACGCGTGGGTCGTATATATCTTTTATCGCGTGCTTCGATGTGGAAAATAGAGGTGAAAGATATAGATGCCCCGTTGGTTTGGTCAGGGGTATGGTATTGACCTTTTTTTTTTGCTTAAAGTGTTAGACGGGCAAGAAAAGGACTCAATTTTTTTGAGAAGATTATAAGGGTGTATGTTGGAGCCATCACGAGAGACGAGAGCTGATGGTCACATGAAAATTGAAAATTGCATACCGTAGTATCGTCTGCTCTCTCATCTGTGTAAATATACGCGCACGGGCGTGTGTCACAGGTAACAAGAGACTACTGTTGTCATTGTGCGGTTTTTCGCACTATTTCGAGGATTAATTTTGCTTGTTCCCCGGTCCGTTTGGATGGATGTGTAATTTTGTTTGGACGTTTTGTTCGTGGTTGGAGAATTTTTATCATTGAAGGAAAAAAAACCTTTTTTTTTCTCTCTGTAAACTCGACTCGATTGGTTTCCGGGATGTAAAAGAAAAAGGTCGTTGCGTGGGATGCACCGTGAAGTGTTGGAAAAATAAAATGTAAAATCAGCCGTAAAAATGACATCCGGGAAATATTATTAGTTTTCAGTTGGAGTAAGAAGAAAATCATCGAGCGAGCACTTTACGGTAAAGTCCATCGGGGGCACGATGAGTTGGCGCAAATGAGGTTTGCGAACGGGAGACATGTGCGCGTACGTGACCAAAGGACTTGGGAGCGCGACTCGAAAAGGACATACAATTTATTGAAAACTACGTGACAGTGGGAGTTTGGGTAATCCTTGATAAAATCGCAAGGTATACGTTTATTGAAGAAAAATGTCTGATGTACGTCATCAGTAGTAACAGACAAGTTGCCTCAGACAATAAGAGACTCTATGCTTGTTGAGCGGCTCATGAATACATTTTTTTTTGCACCCGTCACGATGAGAACTTTGGACGTACGAAAATACACAAATTCACAATATCGAGCAAATAAAAATTTCGTGCAAACAAAATACCATTAACCCCGCAAAGCTGCTGTTTTTTTCCGTTTAAATGTATATGTATATACTCGAACCTCGGTAAACACATATTCATTTGCATTTATCGGGAAATGTCAATACGCGTATAGAAGCAGGAAAATATTGCGAGATAAAGTGTGGCCAAATGATTGGTTAAGGCTTTTTTAGAATGTTATTAGTTTATTTGCAATATTATGGTTATTATTGTAACGTTATGATAAAAAGAAATTCGAAATACTTGATGCGCTCATTTTATTTTTTACTGTGAGAGAAAATTATTTTATATAAGTCATAAATTATCGATTTAAAATAAAGTTAAAAGTACAGTGAAATAAAATACGTATTTACCGCTCGAATGAAATACCACTGTTCATTTATCAATGTTTCAGAATGAAATCATGGTGATTGTTTTATTTTATTAATTTAAAAATAAGTATGATGAAGAAGCTCACTTGTAAGGCAATACTTGAAATTTTCGATTGCAATCGACCAATGGAAAAATTTAAGAAACCTACAGCTGTAACGTTAAAATAAAAGTATTTGTTCCAACCTCTTTTTTGTTTTTTCATTTGGGCTTGCCTGCAATTTTTCCTCACGTTCCACCCCAAACGTCAATCACACGTGGGCAGAGGATCCCCTCCGTAATGAGCTGTTGATTATTTGTCCAGAATAAATGAAAAAGCTTTGTCTATCGAGCGGAGTAATGAAGCTCAGCCGAGGGCAGCGATGGCCATGATAAAGAGAGAGAGAGAGAGAAAAAAAAGAAATAATAAATCACGCGCAGTAAGTAAAAAAACTGCCTCTCTCTCTCTCTCTCTATCTCCTCTTCCACTGCTCGTATAAATATATATTCATATTTTTCTTCCTTCTCCTCTGCATCCCGGCGCAAGCCCAAATGACAGCTTTTATCGGAAGAGAGAAGGCCTGCTGCTGCTTCGAAGGCCTCTTTTTGTGTTTGCGTGTTGGTGAAAATTTAGGTCGGGCGAGAATTATCGGCAAACTCTCGCGCACAGGGAGCTCCGGCCCAGGCAACCTCGACAGCACTTTTAAATATATTTTTCCAGCGTTTTGTTGCGCACTACTTCGGGCTTCCTCCGTCCCTCCTTCCCTCGCGGTCTTTTTTCCTTTTATTTTTTTCTCTTCACCAATAAAACTAATAAATCAAAGGTACTTTGCCATCCGGCGCTTCCTTCACCTCGACGGACGTACCATTATTCAAGTCTCATTGCTGCGCAACTACACCGGCCAATAACACTCACGCGAGGGGATATTACATTTTCCACTACTTTACGGACCTGCGCGCCCTGTGGCCCACTGTTCACAACATATGCGAAAGTTAATTAAAAAAAGTTCAAAATTCGCGTTTTTAATTAATTTTTCAAACAAACGTGACTCTCTCGCGCAAAGTTAAGGGGGGAAACAAAAAACGCGAGAACAATCAAATAACTTTAACAGCTCTCGAAAATTAATCAAGCCACACACCTGATACGCACAATCCCTATACATCCTTGGCGGAGAGCTCGAGTCGAAGCATATTTCGCAAATGCATCGCGCCGTGGTCGGTATACGGTAGATGTATGTGTATACGTAAAACACAAGCCCCCGGAAGTTTTGACGTCAAAAGCGAGCAGATGCGGGCAGGCCACGTGTATTATACACGTCGTGGGCACCAGAGGAACCATAGAGCCGCGGTGTAGGGGTGTGCGCGGTACACGTGCAATACACCCCATCAGCCAAAGTCGGTTGACGCCGGGCGTGCATGTACATCCCCCCCCCAACTTTGGCAGCTCGAGGAATCAGAAGCACCGGAAGGGAGGAGTATGTACATGGCACCGCTCGAACTCGCTTTACCCCTGCGATAAGGTCCTTCCAACGCAATGACCCCCGTATCTCCGCACGGGTCGAGTATAAGGCCGACCTGCATTAGGACGAGATCAGCTTAAAACGCCACGATCCTACCTTTGGGTGTATCGTCACCCAATCCGCTTTGGGGCCCCGAAGTATGGTTTCCCATGTACATATACCTGGGTGAAATTTGAATTAGTCAAAGCTGGAATTTTCTTTTGCTGCCAAATGACACCCCTATGGAGCCAAATCACGGATCAAAGCTCACGATCGGCAAGTATTTATTTATCTCGAGGCTCACCTGTGTAATTGTATGTATATGTATAATGTACCGTACGATGTTGTCGCGCTCGGGCCATTGGCTCGCTCGAGCCGTACATCAATCCCGCGACGCGACACGAGCAAATATTTGCCCGATCGGAAGGCGATACCGAACGTGATGGTATATATATATATATATGTATATGTACGTTGGCCTTTCGCGTGCAACCTATATATCAAATACCCGGGGAGATATCAGCCGTGCATTCATGTATACACGGGGTTTCCGACGTACCCCGATGGGAGGGTGCAGGTAAATATTTGGCCAACTATGCGATCCGATGGTAATTTACTGCCCTCTACAGTTTCCAAGGCTCAAGTATTTCCCTGGTCGAGCTGGCCGCGATAACTTGCATGCCAGTGATTTTTACGCCGATGCCCATCGTAATCGTCTTCGCCGGCGCGGACACGCGAATGGGTGGGTACCAAAGTGACCCCGCGAGGCCTCGGGATCTAAGGGAGGGTCCGTCCTCTCCGGATCAGGTAAAAGTTACGTCACCAGCTGGTGGCATGCAAATTGATCCTGCCATAGATCCCCGTGTCGAATTAGTATGCGGTATATATTATCCGGCTCTCGTCATGCGAACGGTTTGCGGATTTCCATAATCGCCGGGTACAGGGTAGATGTATATATATACGTATAGCGGTGTCGTAGTTGGTTGTGCCTGGAGGTACAAATACGCGAATGTAGGGAGACCTTAGCTGCTCTGGCCTTGAGTTTTGCATCGTTCGGTTGTCAAAGGGAAAAGTGAGGAGACGCATCGCAAGTGATTGTTTTTTTTCTCCGTCTCAAAGTTAATGAAAAAGAAGGACGAATCCCGTAGGAGGCAAAAGCTGTAGCGTAGTATTTTCTTACTCTTAGTTGTCTTTTTTTTTTTTTTTTCCCTCCCCCATGTTATTGCGTCTCCCGAGTATTGCATACATTTGAGTGTATGCGCGAGCTGGGAAAAGCTCGGTACTGCACACACGTCTCTCCCTTTGATGTTCCCTGTGCACGAACTTTTACACCATACAGGTATTACTCCGCACTCCAAAGCGAGAGAGAGCCAGTTTCTATAAATCACAGGGCACAAAGAGCCACCGCCGAAATTCATGAGCCGTGCATGCATTTACAGCGAGTGTACGTGTACTCGTCGCGTGGCAAAGCATACCATTTCACTTTTGGCACCGGGGAAACTCCGCAATTGCAGTGAAAAATTGAAAAAGAGGGAAAAAAAGGAACTTTTATCCAGTCTTCCACTGACAAGTGCATTTCAACGACTATACACTTTCCAAAAAAATGTATTTAGGATGCACAGCTTTAATCCGTGTGCAGTTGACCGCAGAGGGAAACTGTTTCAACGCTTCCATCATCGCGCGATGAGCGAAAGTGAACGCCAACGGAGAATTTGGTCGCGCGTGAAAAAAAAAAAAAAAAAAAAAAAAGACAAATAGACCCGTTCGTATATAGATGAGAGAGAGGGGTCGATTTGGCAGGGGTAAAAAGCGGGAGTGCTCGAGGCCGCGGGGGAGCAACAGGCGGAACGTATGCGCGAACACACGCTTGGAAGCTTAACCGTGGAGTGGGCCGTCAAATCCTCTCTCGGCGCGCGTTGATGCGTGGAAAAAGGGTCGCGAGACGGGGAAAGGCCGAGTGCGTCTCGGCGTCATCAATTACACTCTGGAATTTCGTTTAAAAACCCAGCGGTGCACTTGGGACTCCGTCCATCGTACACTCCTTCGCACTTTGGCCGAGAGAAAAGCCGGGGGCACATCCGATTTTATGAAAAGTCCATCGTAGCCGAGGTACGTGTGTGGAGCTAATGCTGCTTCTATACGTTTGACGCGATCCCTTCCCCCCCCCTTTTTCCATTTCCTCGACTGCAGCTGTATGGCCACGTGTATGTGTAACGTACCTATATCGCGAGGACACGCCGTATTCGAGAGATCGTCCTGCGAAACTACTTTCTCGAGAGACATTTTTTTTTTCTTCGCTCCCTCGCAGGTGTGCACACTGGAGTGCCGGTGACGTTGAGGGATATTTCAAGTGTCGATTGGTATCCATACAGTAGTCGCTGTGACGTCGATGAAATAAAAATCTGCGCAAGCTTTTACGGAGAGCACTTTTCGGGGGGTTTTTTTTTTCTTCCTTTTTTGGGCTAATTGATTTATTTTTGGATTTTTGGAACCGATGGCAGTATATTACTTTGCCACCAATAATTTGTTCGCTGAAAGTGATGTGCACAATTTGGGGCTATTTGTACCAGGGAACGTGTAAAAATCGTTGGGATATTTTTTGTTTCCAACATGTAAAATAGTTTGGGTAAAAATGTTTTTTCTTAGAGTCAATGATACCGTCTAAACGTCGAATATCCAGTTTGTCCGCAAAGTTGTTTGATGAAGCATGTAGGAATCGAGCATCACGCAAGTGGGTAACAACAACCACAACAGGGCAGCATCAGCAGCGGCAGAAGAGAGAAACGTGTGAGTTTTGCCTGCAGTGGTCGCGACAATGAGTCGATCGAGTATTGTGTCACGCAGCAGCGGTTGTGAGGCGTTTGTACCCGTTCATTTAGCGACTGTATCTCTGCGTGACGTACGTTTGGGATAAAGCGAACAATGCACGGTATATCGGGCATCCAGCGCAAATCGCCTTTTGGATGAAAGAGTTATAATACGTGCCGAAATCGAGTTTCTCTCACCACGAGTTTTTAATGATTTCAACTTTTAGATCTTTTCAGTTCTATACTAAAATATTTATTGTCACGTGACAGTGTCATTCGAAGGGATACAGTTGTAAATACTACGGAAGTGATCTAGATTAACACTTTTTCGTTCGTTTGTCCTTCCAAAAGAAACAACTAGATGAAAAAGTGTATTCATAATTTATTTATAAAAACTCGATTAAATGATCTGTTAGTGTTATGCCCGTTTTCTAAAACAAAAATAATTAGCGAAAAATTTTTAAAACTATTTTATTCTCTCTTACCAGCAAGGTGTGCTTAATGATGAATCATATAAATACATGTATAAGCGATTATGGCGATCACAATATAATGTTGATCGTCCAACATAACTGGTATCATTAAAACAAGAGGTGAGTGCGAGCAAATGCAACACGAAATATTATATTTGCAATGATGCTCGTCACCTCTGTTCGTTACCGTATACGGCACATTTAATTAAAAGTTATACCAAACAATGTCTGTTGGCTCAAAGGTTCGATCATACCGCGTTAAATGCATATTTGTTTCATAAGCGCGAATAAATGAAAATCAACTTTCCAAAGATATCCATCAAACACCTTGTCGATAAAAAGCACGAACAAATGCACCACCTCGTCAGACCAATACATATAGGTACATATCCAAAGAGATGATGAAATCAAGCAATTAATTAGATGTTAGTCGTCGAAACGATGATTGGGCAAACACGCAAGTGTGCATGTGAGACGGGGTTGATTAAACAACCCGGTATAGTTGGGCCAAATCAGATATGGGGTGCGTGAATATTATGTGCACAGCGTCTTTAATTAAAAGCAAGGCCAAAGCATACGCGCGTGGCTTGATTAAATTTCCAAATGCCAACTTGAATTTGCCCAACATCAGACCGTATAATGCACGTAATTACGTGTCGAGTGTTGCACCCCTCGGCACAACCTGTTACAATTGAAGATTAATTAACAAAGCGGCTCTCGATTGTTTAACAACCATTTTGTTAATCGTATGCCGAAACCGATGATTAATTTTGTAACAATTTATACGCCCACATTCTGTCACAATCATACAATTATTTATTAGCTCGTCAATTTTATTTTTTATTCTCAGATACTCCTGTATATGTATGTTTTTCCTTGTCCGTCTACGCTTCAGATAAACTGTAGGCAGTAAACTTCCAAAATCACCACAACACATTAACGTACGCATTAGCGTACCGATATATTTGTAGCCATTTCACATAAAAGTAAGCGCTGAAAAAAAAGGGTTCAACCAGAGTACAGCTGGATGCAGAATAGATAAAATGTCAATCGATGCGTTGAGGAAAAAAAGAAGATACGGAGGAAAAAAAAATGCATTAAACCTTTATCGCCAGCTGGATAACGTATTGGCTTTCCAAATGGATTTTGTTTGCATCTTGGTTTGGCGAAAGAGCGAGAGAAGAGGAAAAGAAAAGCACGCGTGTGTGTGTGTGTATACAGGGACTCTGCCTTCCCATAATCGGAGCACCGGATAATAGGAAAACGGAATCATCCCCTCGGCGTCTATTATCGACTTATCCGCACTGCGTTTTTCTCCTTCGCCTCGCCGCCACGAAAATCCAGTTTTCACGAGCTGCATGCGTTCGCGGGACAAACGATTTTTATCAAAATTATTGAAAGAGTCGAGGCACTCGATAAAATAGTATTCAAACGTATACTCGATTCAACGCGAGTAAAAATGTATCAGCTCTGCATACGTGCATACGGTAGGTACACATTGTAGATACCTTTTCAGCCCATCTTATCGTGCGAATGTTGCATTATTATTTTCATGACATTCAGAGCGAGCAAAGATACTGCGACGGCTTTAGGGTCGTCTCTGAATGAGCTTCGAATGAAATTTCTTTCCGCGAGTGCTGAAAAAAAAAAAAAAATTGCTCGGGCAAATTGAAAAAATGCCATTCACTCGAGATATTTCATTCCACAAATTGTGTTTCGCGCTCAATTTTCACGGGGGAAAATTTTTCACGCATCTTGAGCGGAATTTTTATCCATTTCGTAACTTATTCATTAAAAACTCTCTTTGGTGTACGTATACAAGCGCGATTGAGAAACTTATAAATGAATTTTGAATTTCCCGATAAGGTGGAGTTATAATTGAATAAGTTTGCCAAAGAAACAAAAATACGACGGATACTACAATGCACCTGCTGTCTCGACTCTGTTTTTTTAACTCCGTTGCCGTGCCAACGTTATCCCCGACTCTCGATGCGATTTTCATTTTATTTTTCTAGCCAAAGCTAACAACCGACATAAAGACGTGGCTATGGGGGCAAAAAATTCGAGTTTAAGAAAAAAAAAAAAAAAAAACCATGGAAGAGACGGCGGAAAAAAAAAATCAAATCTAGTGAGAACGCTTGCAGCGACCGGCTGCGCTTCGTCGGGACAGTTAAGACGAAAATTCGCCGTGAGCCTCGCAATGGAGACGTTTGTATTATAATTTGTTTTTCTGGTGGACCGCGTGCGCGCGTTACAGACATTGACCCAAATCGTCCCATTACCTTTATCCTTCTCTCTCCAAATTTTTTTTTTTTCCGTTCCATCCACTTCCCCCCCCCACACACCTCTCAATGCACACCCCACGATACTCGATATTCCATAGAAACTTTTTTATTCGGCTCCACGTACTTTTTAAAAAAAGCCCGTCTCTTTTTTTTCCCTCCTCCCCAACTCTTGCGACTCTTAAGCGCCCGTCATTTTTATCGGGTATTGGGTAATCCGTGCACGTCGAATACCCATTCATGGATAATTAATGACCATTTAATCAATCGCTCAAGGACGAATTTTGCTTTTTCCGCTCAACTGCAGCTCATGAGGGATCAAATTACTGAAATACTCGTGAGAACGAATGCAACGAGCCCCCTACATCAGATGTGGAAAAAGCAAAGGCTCCACCTCTCGTGGAAGCACATTCTCATTTTTTTCCATCAGTACTTGTAGTTGTACGAATGACTTAGTCAATCTGCTACGCATATATTTTTCCGTAAGAAAAGCCATGGTCCACCCCTCGCGTGCTCATCCGTGAGGGGGCCCAAACGAGAATCCCGGAAGGATATGGAGACGACAATTGTACACGAGCCGGCATTCCGGAAAATTCGACGCTCGTAATTTCTTCCGCCTACCGTATACGCACGTGTGTATCCATCCCTATTCTTATCGCTTTCCGCATTACCCGCGTGCTGACCCACGAGCACGTGTCATAATGCCTAACTTGTCGGACCGTACATGAGATAATGTGTAATCCATAAAAGTGCCCGTTAGCGTCAAAATCATAGCTTTATTTCCCGAGGAAAAAAACGCAAACGACAAAGAAGCAGGGAAATCACTGGACCACAGCGCCATCGGTGCGTATATGTGGGTTAGTTGAAACGTCCAACGCCGAAAGAGAAAACAAGCGCGTCCGCTCGCCCGTTAAAAGCTCAGGCACTAAAATCCGAAAAAGGGATGGGTATCGCGAAGCGCAACCTCCACGCCCGTACAATGCAGGAAGTCTCGCCACACCGGCCGTATGTGCTGATTTTACCTTTTTTTTTTTTTTTTTTTCCATTCAGCTGATTAATGGGTGCTACCGCGATGCTCGTGGTAAGAGGCGTGTGTAGTGGTGTTGTATGCATTGAAAGGGATGTAGGATTGAAAACACGAAAGGTTGGACCTGTTTGCGAAAGGGAGAGATGTATACGTGATTTATAGGACTGGTGATGTTTTTCAGACCACAAGCCTTGTTTCGCTGTTCCCAATCTTTTATCACTTCCTTTATCTATATATGTACCTACTTGTGTTAATTTACCGTGATGATGGTTTTCACGATTATGTATGCGAACGCATTACTGGGAAGTCTCGTCCGATTGGTCGTTCAAAGGCCCAGAAAGAACAAGAGCAAGTGCGCAAACCCCCTCTAAGCTCCGTTCTCGTTGACGATGCGACCAATAATCCACTCCAACGGTAACAACAACAAATGCACAGCGGTATAGATAAAATCGTAAATTTTTTACGTTGCACCCACCGCGCACTTCGCTTTGGCGTTTTATACCATCGCGAAATTTATGGACACCTGTTTCCATTAGTAATAAAAACCAGGGCACACAAGTTGCAGGCTGGGCTTCAAATTTATGTGTATACGCTCGCGCAAGCCCACCCCCCCGTGAAAGCGATAGATCCGCGTTGTAGTGCCCGAGCGTGCAGCCCAACAATTTACCGCGAATGGTATATCAAACGAGAGAGCCTGGATGTGTATCGCAACCCTCCCATCCCTCGCCCCGATCCTCGGTTATAAATAGGCACGCTGGGAGTGAGAGAGTTGCCCACGAGTGGACTCGTACGTAGGGCGAGATTAAACGCGCTTTCGGAAAATTCGCCCTCCCGTGGAACGCGTGAGCGGTACAGTATACGTATTCCATGCATTGGGAAGTTCCTTGGTCCGGCTTTGCAGGGCTTGCATCCGGCAGAAATGGAGTTTCGCCTTTTTCATTTTATTCTCGCGAGCCAATGACGTCGCTGGAAATTGCCAACAAGCCTTAGTACGCGTAGTTTCTTTTTTTCACCGTAAAATTTTATACTTTCATCGCACAACTGCCGCTACGAGTTTGAAAAATTCAACGGTCTCTCGTTACTGCCTTCGGTGCTCGTAAGGTGGATGAATTTTATTCGACGCTCCAAAAATAGCCGGCATGCGTACAGGCGGGGGGTGGCCTTTTACGCGCAAGTCGTGGTTTTACGGATGTGCCTTGGAATAACGTACCTTCGTTTTCTATAACTTTTATCCCGCGAAGCTGCGTATATATGACGAAAATCGCCCGGTAAACGATAAATTATACGGAGAGTAATAGAATGATGTACGCGTGGCACGTGAAAGTGGACGGCAAACTTTCCACCAACTCGGAATAAAAAATTAATCCCACGATATTTTGATGCGCGCCAACTTCACGAAAACAGGATTACGAGAAAACGACGTCAAATTAGTGACGCGGCTAATTGTTAATGATATTTTAACACCCCACATCCGAGTTTTACGGCGGACGCGGTCGCAGCGCTTTTAAAAACTTTTACGGTGAAACTATCTCGTGATTTTTCTCTCTCTCTCTCTCTCTCTCGTTCAAGAGTAATAAAAAACTGCGACGCTAACGTTGTTTTCATAGTTACGAAACACATGCTGCACACGACAAACGATACGGAGCGACATTTACGATGGCCAGTAGTGTAGGTCAACGTTACGTCAGACGCACCTACATAGAGGCGCTTGGATAAGTGGTATCGCCGAAAGAGTGAAAAAATCATCCAATCAAATTGATTCAAACAAAGTTGAATGATAAATGGCACCTGGCTCTTCTCAATTAACTGGTGTATAGACACAAAAAGGCCGAGCCGGAACAAAAGTAAAGGGCTCCGATGGCTCGCCGTGAAGTTGTCCCGTGTTGTACTAAACCGTGCTCCACTGGGGGGGGGGCGGGAAGTTGGGGGGTGATAGACGCGCTAGAGCTCCAAAGTCCCTGGGGCGTGAAGTTTTGAACTACTTTTGCTGCGAAGTTTGGGATGCGCGCAAAAGCATAGTTTCGCTTCCCCCGCTCACAAAAAGGGCTACTTCGAGTCGCGCCAAATGCGCTTGGATGCACGGGCTTGGTGATTAACATCCAAAGCCGGGGCACCCTTTGTTTACAATTGAAATTCGTATAGGCCAAAAGAATATGCCATTCGAAAGGGTTGAATCATCATTAATTTGAGTAAGAATATTTTTGATCAAACGCCGGATTGAATCCCAGAGCTGTCATCGCCAGCCAGAAAAGTAATAGCTGGTTGAGGTTTTCCGTTCCGTTGATAATAAATCTCGTTATCCGCGTGACTCGTAGTTCCGCCACCACACGTGTAGTTACCGGTTTCGGTCCGTGCAACGCCCGCGGCAAAGCATAAATCGCACGCGTGTCAATGTAGGGTGAGGGTCGACTCGAGAGGATGGAAAAGCGAAACGGGCATTTTTTTTTTCTTCAGGAACCCACTGGGTTGTTTTAAAGTACAAAGTGGGTCAAGTGCACGTGGGCTCGATGTAATATTGATGTACGTTTTAATTGTGGGATGATTAAAACGAGGTCTTCCCGGGAATAAAATACACGCGAGCTAAAACAGTACCGCATCGATTAATAATCCAATCCACTCTCCCGCTCCTCTAACGATGAAATAATGCACTCACGATCCCTTTTTTTAAATCATAAACTTGGCGAGCAAGAACAATTTTTTCCTTCTTTTTTCCAATTACACATTTAGACCCAACTGACTATAGATCGCCTCGTTTTTTCCATCTATTTTTCCCTTTCAATACGTTCCACCCGATGGTTATATTACACGTATCAGAGCGCGCCGTTGTGAAGTTGTAACCGAGAAATCGATGGAGAGCGAAACAACTCTCTCGAGCCTTTTTGCCGCGCGCTCGTTTGCCAATAACTGTTTTTCATCTCAACGCGCGCATCCCGTATCCGCTCGATGGGCCGCTGAAAAAGCCTGTTGCGTTTACCTCCCGGCACACACACGTGCACAAGTGCAACCCCTCCCTCCGTACCCGCGTGTAGGTGCATTGATTATTCCGGATATTTGAGCCCGAGTTACGAGTTTTGCTGCTTTTTTCGCGGCTGCTGAAAGTCACGGTGACGTAATAATACAACGCTCGTGGCTAAACAAGAGTGTACAAGATTCCACCTATTTTTCAGGGGAGAGGCAAACGCTAATCGTAAAATATATATCTTCCCCCGACTCCCCCATCCGTTATTTTGTTGCTATCTCTCGCGCTCAGCCGTTTAACGGGGGTGGTAATCCCCACCGCAAATTACTACCCTCGCTCTCATAAATACCGAATCGGGTGTTCGCCATGGGAGATAAAAAAAAAAAAAAACGTCGAGGTCGAATAAATTTTTCCAACCCACCCACCCTTGAATGGGAAACGAAACAAGAGACCGAAAGCTCATCGAAGGGCCATTTCTGTGGAGGGGCCAAAGCGGCATAACTTGGCTCTCGCTCGGAACTGAGCTGGCTTTTTGGGGTTAAACGAGGATCTTCGTGTCGCTTTTATCGCGTTATCACCTCTTCCTGCCACCCCCTCGTGAAAATACGCCATCCAAAGGAATTTAAAGAAATCTCGTGGAGGGCGACAACAGCGTCACCGCAAAGGATTCGAGATAGCGTTTTGTACGTACGATTTCGCGTTTAGTTTTTTTTCTTTATTAATACGCAGCTACCTCTGTCCATAAATACTCTCAACTCCAACACTTACCTACCACTCCACACGTGGATACACGACAAACCATATTTTCCTCCAGTTCCATACATGTTCACCCCAAAAGTGCTCGTCATCCCCTCGCAACAGCAGCACCTGTCACCCGGGGACAATTTAGTTAGCCGCTCGCGCCCCTGCTCAATTCACGCGCCGCATCCTCCCTCGGGGAAAAAAAAAAAACGGGTGGGGGGAAGAATCCATTTGTGGCGTACCCACAGCTGCAGAGAGAGAGAGAGAAAGGCGGTCAACGCGCGAGTGTAGTAAAACTCGTAAAACGCCGAGCCAGTGATTTACAACGGAACGAGCTGGTGTCCTTTTTTTTCTTCCTTTCCTCGGACAGCTGTTGTCTTCCCCTGGCTGCTGCTCCTCTACTTTTTCGTTGACTCGGAGAATAATTGCTCGAAACTGTTTCAGAGACGCGCACCCACTGACGAAAACAAAGAAGGAAGCTCTTTACGCCCGAGCACATAATTTACGGCCACTCCTACGGCTCGTTAACTCACTTTGCGGCTTGTTTTTCAAAAGGTCCTGCAACGGGGACGAGAGCTCGCGATGAATATTCACATGTTTCGCGTGTATAATGGGGAGCTGTTATTCTTTTTCAGGCACCGAAAGAGAGTATCAATCGGATGCTCGCACGCATAAGCCGAAACTTTGGGTAATTCCGAACTTTCCTCGGTGCCGACTTTATGATGGTTGAGCCGTGCCACGCGACGGAACCTCGGTCTCTCGTAATGCACGTGTATAATCTCTCGCTCCGGAGTTTACATGTCAAATGGCTGGGAAAAGTTGGGTAGAGTTTCCGAAGGTCGGAGGGGGCGATGCTTATGCTAAAATCTCGCGCGAGCAGCACGTAGCGTCGAAAAAAAAATCGTTGTTTTCGGTTGGGGAGGGGACCATTAAATAGAGATTCTTCGTCGGTGGATACGTGTTTTTCACAGCCACGATGGAAATGATAAGGATTTTCCGAGTCTCGGATGATTGATGGGCTCTGCCCGCTGAGGCCTCTCCATATATTTCGGTTACTCGATTGTCTTTGGCCGGCTACGGGAGGGATCATTTGAAAATGTTCGAATGATGACGGCACAATTTTGCTTCGGGCCATTATAATGTAGCTGCGATAATACCAACCAACGCGTTGTTGATTTGTATTATTTTCAAGAGACGATGAAATCGTGAGGGAATAAAATGATGAAACGTAAAAAAGACCCAAACAATTTTTTTCTTTTTTTTTCAAGCAACGTTTAACGCAAATCTGGCACTGTTCCCTGGTACCCTGTACGGTACGTCACACGCTCGATGAAACAAAAAAAAAATACTAGTGATGGACCACCCGAAAGTAAGCGATCGGTTCGAGCAAGAAACTCACGAGCAGGTCCCTCTCGCCCCCCATTCTCTCATCAACCAGCTGCTGAAATCAATAGACGCCCTCGTCACGTGCACGACGTCTCCACTACGTGCGCTCGCGTGAGCACACCGGATGTAAACAGACGGAAGAGTAGCAGCGGCAGCTGCTTCCCGAGCAAAGCTCGAAAATTGGATTTCTGGGCTGCTGCAGTGTACGTACGTGTACACGCGAGGAACCGCCCGCGTTTCCTTTGGATTCGATGCATAGAGATGAGCTGCTGGTGTCAACCTCCTCCCCCTCCTTTGAAATTCGTGGACTCTGGGATTTGCGGATCGGCCAAAAATCGGCGTTCATTTCCCGCTGAATGGGAAATAACTCGGCTCGTGATGGATCATTGTTGTTTTGAAAATCGATTTCAATGCGCTTGGCGGAAATTGAAGCGCGGCGTCCGACCAAATTTTGGTTCTACTACTCACGCGTTTCGATCGATTTTCCGGTTGGTATCGGTCTCGCAAAGTGCCCGTGACGCAAATACCAAGGGAAAAAAAAAAAAAAAAAGGGTCAATTTTTTTTCGGGTGCATCTCAAGCGTAAAACCGATCTACAACAATCCGTCTTCAGCGCTTTGCCTCTCAAAGTACCGAATCGCCAGCAAACCTGCTCCTTTAATCCTAAAAATTTCCAGCCCACGTAATTACTCCGTAAAAAAAAAAAAAAAAAAAAAAAAAAAAACATTCGGGACAAATGATGCGTCAAAGCTGGCATTGCAGCCCTGCATAAAAGCAAAGGTATATCTACACACACATAGAGGATTTTCCCACGAGTCACGGTGTATAGGTACTCGCCAGCTGGGCGCGAAGGGCACGCTCTTACTTTAGTGTGGTACAGAGGTGGAAGGGGGTGGTGTAGCTTTTACAAGCGCAGTCCTGGCCCCGGCACATACACGCGCGCCCATGCCATTGTCGAGGGCATTGACGTCATCGGGCGTGCGCATCTTCGCGAGAGGTGTTGCACTCCCGCCCTCCGACCTCCACGAGTGCGCGGTCGCTGCGATAGCCGAGAGCTTTTACGAACCCCTCTCGCCACTGCTCCCACGGGGGGGGGGGAGGCAAATGAAATCGCGTCAAGTTACGGGTCGAGCGCACCTTTGATCGGCTTTTATTTACCTATCCGATCACCAGCTATACGTTCTCGTGCGCAACAAAGGGTTGCTTTAGATGATCTGATTGTTTTTGCTTTTGTTTTCTGTTAGCATCGCTTCAAATATATTTATAATCCCTCAAAGCCAAAAGCTGTTGGGCGCAGATAGCCACGCTTGTGTGGTTGAAAGTTCGACGGTATACATGTATATGTATGGGCTACGCGTGCACTCGATAGCCCATGGGCGATCCATCACGGGACGGGGCTGGATTGTTTTCTCATTTTTCTCCCTCGACGTTGACGGTATTTTTACACATTGGGCAGAGAGTAGATTCCCCCCTTGCGCCCCCGTATACCCTCGTGTCAGAGACCGGAGCGGACGTGAAACTCAATCGCAGAGCTAAACCGTGGCGGCGCGCTTTCACGGGTCGTTAATCCTTCCTTATTTTTCTCTATTAATGGAAACACCGACGGACGTTGGGAAGGGAGTTACAAGTTTGTCAACAATAATCAACATCAAAAAAGGGTGTATGGAAAAAGCGTACCTCTACAGCAGTCGGACTGGGATGTCGAGCCCATCGTGGTCCCTATCGTGTAACGGAGACTGCGACCTGGGGTGTCTTGGCCGAACCGGGGAACCTCCAGCTCGTGCAGTCCAGCTCGATCTCGAATATCGGCAAGGCGCTTTGGTCATGCTTGTTCCTCGCGTGCACGTGTCTGCGAGTAATTCACGAAACTGTTTCGCCACGACGAGCCATCGAGGGGAAGAAAAACACCTGCAGCCACAAGAAATGGAGCATGGAAAAACAAAAAAAAAAAAAAACAAAAACAAAAGAACACGGGGATGTAGATCAAAAGGGGCGCGTGCGAAGGAAGGAGCGTGAGTTTCACGGCGCGTCTCGCGCTGAACAACTGAGCGAGCCGACCGAGAGCGGTTACAAGCTCCCGCGCACGCGCCTCGTTTGCCGCACGCAAGCCGGCCGACGACTGCCAAGCAGCCCTCGCTCCGCTCCTTGCTTCGGCCGGCCAAGCGCCGGCGAAATTCTTTCCCTCTATTGTATCAAGGGGGATGCAGGTGAGCGCCGCCCTTGTCCCTTCTTCGTGCGCGCGTCATAGAGCCCTTTCTCCTTCTTTCGTGTTGGCTCCTCTAATGGCTCGGGAGAGTCTCGACTGAGTGCACCTTTGTGTGTTTGGACAAGTTGGAAAGGGTCAGAGATAAATTGTTGGGTTTTTTTTTTTTTTTTTTTTTGTGGGTTAACGATTGAAAAATTCACTGAGCATTGGTTAATCCAATCGAGCGTGCCTTATCCTTCAAAGTGCTTGTTGAACGGTTTTTTTTTTTTTTTTTTTTTTCTACCAGTGGAAAATTAAATATCAAACTTGATTCCTTTTTCCGTTTCGAGCGAGTCCCAATTTCTGTTTGAGTTTTTTTACAGGGAAAGAAAGAAAAAAACGGGATGTACACATTAATATTGCAACGGACCGAAAGTACTTTTAGGTGGCAATATTACATTTTGAAAGGAACGAAGAAGTTTAATCACATCGGGTGTACGGTACGGAATTTCCAATAAATAGTATTTCGACAGAGAAATGAATGTACGCTCATCGAAATTATGCAACAGTAAAACATGCACTTCTGAAGATATCAATTTGCTAGAAAAAAAAAAAAAAAATACCTGAATTATTTATACGTTTGGAACATTTACGCCCACGTTCGAACCACCGAGCTCCAGCCAACATCCCTCGGTATAGGTATAAGAGCACTGAAACTTTAATCCTCTCTCTTTATTTTATTTTTTTCAATAAAAACGATATAAAAAATGCATCATCCCTTCCTTTTTTGTTCACCCTCTGCTCTTTCGGATCATCCCTAAAATCGAAGTACCTCCCCGAGCAGATGTTGTATGCCACTTCGTTCGAGCTCGACTGTCTAATTTATCGACGAGCCCCGGAGAATCGGCCAAGACCGATTTTTTGCACCCCCCGAAATCTACCGATTAAATCAAACGATCGTAAAAGGATGGGAAAACCCGGAGTTAAAAAAAAAAAAATGTACTGCAAGAGGAAAAATTTGCTCCTCTAATTACAACTTCGCACCCGTGAACCCCGAAATTCTCGAGTATACGCTGGTGTAATAATTCCCCGGCAGCTTCTTTTTTTCTTTTCCCTCCCCCCCTCGCCTATTCCCACCCAGTAGAGTGGAGTACGAGTGGCGTGCAATGGACACGAAATACATGATGCGACGTTTTTTCCCTACCCGGCTCGATGAAATTCCTCGCGTCATCGCGTACCAGTCACGTAGTAGCTGCTGCGCCGGCTGTGCGATACGTAGTTTTTTTTTTTTTTTTTTTTTTCTTCTCCGTCGAGAGGCGCCGTTTCAAAGGGACTCTTAATTGCACTCTATCTGGCCTGCTGATCGCGCGAATAACCAAGAGATCGGCTTCGTGCTTTATTTATGGAGGCTACTTTTGGTACAACGGCACGCTACTTTCGCCGGCTCGCCCTCCGATACACGCGTCGACTCTTTTTTTTTTTTTCCTCTCCCACATTTGCGATTAGAGTGCCCTCAACGAGGGAGTACATCATCTTTTGGGGGGGGGGGGGCGTCGGATTTTAATTACCCTGCAAAAAATTAATAACCTTTTTTGCACCTCGCTCCGTCGGCAAGTTATTAATTTTTTACGTGTCTTTTGGGCAAACAGTAGAGCAATTACGTGTTGTGTTGCGTTTACTTACCCAAAGCTGTAATTGCGAGCGATCGATAGCTCAGCTCTTAACGGGCGGAGAGATGATGTGTTTTCGGTCTCTACATTAATAATGATAAACTTGATCATTCAAGGCAATTTTTTTTTTGCGTACGATTCACCAAACTAATCATCATCCATGGAATTATTACCCGTGTAAAAAATCGTTAACAATTAAATCAGCCTGCACGGTCCACCTCAAGGATATACGTTTGCGAGTTTGGATAGGACAAGCAGGACGTATTTGTACTAATCATGCAGATGGATTCTGTTTAGCGTCTGATTGGGTCTCGGTCGATGCGAAATTCATACGGTTAATCGCCACGATAAATTCAATAGAGAACGACGAAGCCAGTCCAAATCAGAGTGGCGAGGAGATGGGTCAATTTTGATCTTTGGATCATCGTCATCATATGCCCTTCAACGAATATTACCAACCAAACACTTTGATTACCAAAAAAGTGGATGGGGGGGGGGGGGGATAAAACCCCCGAGAGTTTCGTTAAAATTCCGCAATATATCAAAAAAGCGCGTTTAGCTTTTAGTTGGACAAGCGGAAGAGCCACTCGATCGAGCTGTGGGTATACGGAGGAAGCAAACGCCGCGATGACACAGTCAACCAGCTTCCGGATAGATTAAAGAAAATAAGTGGCGAGAGGAAGGAGTGGCTAACAAATATTTGCCGTCCCCCGCTGAAAGTTTGGTTCTCCCTTGCTCTTCCACCCCCCGCTGTGACTCTGTTGCGCTGGCATGTGGTAAAAAATTCGCAAAGCGGGAGTCATCGTGCACCACGAGGGACTTTGCTTCCTCGGACCCGACCCTCCGTACAAGTGTGTGTATTTACGTCGGTGGGAACTTTTTTTACCCACCGTCCCGAGTTGGAGCGAGCAGATGAAAGCTCGTGGTTATTTAATGGAGGCCCCGACACGTACCGTCGTAAATTACACCAACTCGTTGATCGGTGCTTATCAATCGAAATAAACTTGACCCTCGTATTTGCGTGTCCGATCATTGATTTTTAATTCCCTGCCAGTTCGTAAAAAAATGGTGTTTCTTTTCAATGAAGAGAAAAAGAGAAAGAGCAAAAGAAGCCAGACAGGGATGGGTGTATTTTTTTTTTTTTTTTTTTTTTTACTCAATACCCTGCATCGCTTGATAGGTTCTATAGAACTAGGCAAATTGCTTTTTTCCCAATCAGACTGCGCACTTTTATTCCGCTCGCAGATTGTCCTCAGATTTTATAGGCGGGGAATATATATATATATGTGACTTACGAAGTATCATACGCGCGGAGCCTTGATTTACGCTTCGGAGAAATCAAACTGCTAAATGACGTCTTACAATCTAGTCTGTCTGATAAATTCTGGGGATTCCTGTACTGAGTTTTTTCGCTAAAAGCTTAGTTCACTTTATAAGCGTAAATCTCGTTTTTCGTATAACAAGGGGAAAAATGTCAATAAAAACTAAGTGGTACATATTGTAGGGGGCCCAAATTTTGTAATTAAATACATTTTTCATTTTATGCAGAAAAGAAAAAAAAATAAAGATATTAAATTACGTCCAACGCGGATCTTTGTACAAGCGAAAAGCTGAAAGTTCGTATTGTTTCTTTTTCACGGGACAATAAAAGTAGCTGCTCACTCGTCAACATCATAATCCCAAGCGTCCCCATATTACTGTCTCGTCAAAACAACTGGAACAAGAGTTGTTACCTCGACAAGTAAAACAAGACGAGTATTGAAAAAAAAAGCACGAGAAACTCGTGAAAATTAATTTGCACATG